>NC_060194.1:3188250-3820750 GCF_021184085.1 Oncorhynchus gorbuscha | reverse complement strand
CTATGTGAAGGGAATGTGTCACACTGCATTAGCCAAATGGTGGTCACATCAGATACTGACTGGTTTTCTGAACCACGCCCTTACCTTGCTTTAAAGGTATATGTGCCTAATGAATGTATTTCATTTGACAGATTTGAACTAACTCTGTAAAATATTTTAAAATGTTGCATTCATATTTTTCTTCAGTGTAGCATGGCATTCTATTTGCACATTTCTAAAGATTTGGTTGTCCAACCAGACACTGACATGCACAGCTCTCTGGGTGAGGCTCTGTCTTCAAGTCTCCAGTGGTTGTTGAAGTCCCTTCCATCTATGTAATGTATTACAGGTTATGGACACGTGAAGTCAGGTGACAGGAGGGGTGGAGTGCATGACAATCCATCCTGGATATGACAGAGTTTGCCTCAACCCATGGGTCCAGCAGGCAGAGTTCAATAACTACAGCCAGATGAGAGATGCAGGAGGATGGCACTCTTCTCATGCCAGGGTTTCTAAACACTTGTGATGTAGTGTTATTATATAGTAATCACCTTGTGTCCCTTCGGAGGTGTTTGCCAACGCCTGATGGGCATGGCAGCATTGATCAGGCACAGGCCCCTCTCGTCCCAGATACTGTCCACCAACTTACAGATCTGACCAAGCTCCTATAACAGAGACCGGGGGGAGGGAGGGAGAGAAAGACTGCCGCCATACAGTCATGGAAGCCAACAGTAAATACACGGTTGAGCATAGCTAATCAGAGATTATGATTCACAAGGGACATGTGCCAGTATGGCACTGATTGGTTGACATTACTCACTCAGGCCCAGGATAGACCATCGGCACTGTGGAAGGAGGCACCTCCATACAACATACAAGACACAATATCAACAATGGAGGTTATGATAGGTGAATTCCAGGACAGAGAAGTGATAGTATTTTCACCTTTGACCAGATCAAATATGACCAACCTGATTCAAGTGTCCTCCATTACTCTGAAACAGGACTGGTGTCTGGCCACTGCATCCTTGTCTAGTGATAGGCCATCATTATTTTTGCCCTAGAAAATACACTAATGTTGTTGGAATGTTGTTTTGGGTTAGCTAAAGACCTCAAATGCTAGGTAGCTAGCTACCACCTAGCTTCCTAAGTAGCTAGCTTGAAACATTATTGAAAACAACTTGGCTACATTGAACTTCTTGTCAGGTTTGCTTGAATATTTGAGATAGTTAGCTAAGCAGGGATCTTACCTAGCCAGTTCGAGTTTAAACATTATTGGAAACAAGCTGGCTACATGAATCAAACATGTCATCAGGTTTGCTTGATTATTTAAGCTAGCGAGCCAGTTCGAGTTTAAACCTTATCGATAGCAAGCTGGCTAACATTGCATCCTATCAAACCTGGCATCAGGTATAACATTAGCTATGCAAGTCTTCTTCTCTCTGACATATCACATTACACATTAGTGAGAGGCTATATATTTAGCTAGTTACATCACAGTATCATAGCTTGCCTGTCTCACTAGCATTATCAAATAATGTAGCTAACTAGCTAGCTATAACCAAAACGTACTCATTAACACACCAGTCTCAACTTTGCTGCTTGACAGCCCGCAGAAGTAGTAGCTAGAGTCAGATGTAGACTAATCTGTATCTGGCCTTCTGCCAAAGATTATTGAACAACTTCATGAATGGCTATTTTTACTCGTATTTACAGAGTGGAATGTGCATTGCACCCAATACTGCTGCTGTAGACTTTACAACATGGCTCTGAGCAAGGGGGCATTAATACACAGTGTTGTCTGTGGGCAATTGACCATCATAGGTAAAAGTAGGCACGTAAGTAATCCATACCCAACCCCCACAAACTGTGGCGTATCCTTCATTCCGTGACATACAGTGTTGCCAACTCCTCAGTAAGGAAAGTAGCTATTGGCTGTCCCTAAAAGTCGCTAAATGACATCATCACCTAATTTGCGTAATTGGCCAGGTGCATGTAATTGTGATGGACCCTGTAGGAGAGAGGAATAACATCGTGGGAGAGACAAAAAGTGAGTAAAAAACACCCTAAATATGTTTAGAACTACAAATGAACTTTCTTCTGTTCATTCTTGTTATGTCACAATTCCAACCCTCCTCCTTTATCTGGGCTTGGGACTGGCAAAAGTGACCCAAAAGAGGCAGAATTACTTAGTTTCTAATTTAATTTTAGCGTTTTTTACATTTACATCCTGCCCTGAATGTAAGCTTACGGGATCAGCCCGCGACTGCTTCCCGCATGCGTGATTCATTCGCAGTCTGGACGAGGGGTGAACATCTCCTGCGCGAGGACTGGGACACCTGTGAGTGCTTTGGGACACCTGTGAGTGCTTTGGGACACCTGTGAGTGCTTTGGGACACCTGTGAGTGCTTTGGGACACCTGTGAGTGCTTTGGGACGGGGTGGGGCCCACGGCAGCACTCGCTGCTCGCTGAGAAGAGTTAGAACATACGTGTTTTCACGTCGGTCTTAAAGTCTCCAATAACACCAGAAAAAGGTGTTAGATTTGTTGCTCGTCGTTTAAAAAAAGTGTCGCTAGGAGGGTCTGAATACTCGCTAAATATAGCGACAAAGGCACTAAGTTGGCAACACTGGACATACCCATATTTCTAATTATCTCAGGATGAAAATGACTGACTCAAATTATCCTATTTACACCATGTAGTCAATTCTGACACTAGAATAAATGTTTCTGACTCATATTGATGCCACAAATATTTATGTTCTGCATTTCAAGAACAGTGGGAAAGTGGAGGGGGTGGAAGCAGAAAGAAGGCAACAGACAGGAAACTGGCACAGGCAGGGCTCAAACTGCCAAGGGTGTAGCCTATACTGGATGTGGTTCAGTCTGCAGTGCTGCCACTATACCAGACTCTTGTAAAACATACACCTATATCTGACATAACTACAGACTCAAGAAAGTAAAGCCCTTAAAATAAACCAAATTATCTTAACTCTTGTGAACAAATAGATATAAGTGATTGTTTTCTCAAAATAGCTGTCATTGTAGGTTGATAAAGTGGGCAGAAGAGTGCCTTGAGTTGCATGATTTGGCCTTTTGCCCTTATCTTAGTCATACTCACAAGAACTGACTGGGCAGAAAGTGTGTTAAATGCAGGGTCACTTATAGTAAGGATTTTCACATTCTCTCTTAATCATTCAACAGCGGTGCCCTGCTTTGCAGAATTGACAACGATTCAAGTTAAAAACAAGTTTTTGACCATGGTCCTTGTATGTCATTTATATTGTATATCAGTTAAAGTGCTAGATCTCAGTTTGAAGTGCTATGTATCATTATTACCAGCCTGTTCTGCAGGAATACGGTAAAGCACATAACCATAGAATGCACAATTCCCTTACACCAAGCAAACTGTTACTTGAGTCATTATGGTTACATATAGAACCACGACCCTTCCCTAAAAAAAACCTATTTTCTTAGTGTATATCTGCAACGCTCACTCTGCTGGCACATTCCTGAGTAACCTGTTTTCAGCTGACTGCAAACCATTCTCGGGGAACCTTTTTATTCCCCTAGTGACGATAAATCATTGGTCTGTTAATGACTGAAGCCCCTGAAGTGCTCTGACATTTATCTCAATTTCCTTGTCCCATTAGCCTACACAGAATTGGGCTACTACATCATCAATAAGCTCCATCATGTGGACGATTCTGTCGGAAACAAGACCAGGCGGGCGTTCCTCTACTTGGCAGTGTTCCCGCTACTCGATGCCATGGTGAGTTGTGGCCCGCTGGATTCTAGTTCCCTTATTAGCTTGGGAAATGCGCGACAGAGGCGGTGTTCTGACATTATGACCTATTACTCAGAATGCTCTGGGGTTTCCCCGAAGTACAGATCTAGGAACACCTTTCCTTCTCCCAATCCTAATCTTAATCATTAGTGGGTGAAATGCTAAACTGACCCAAGATCAGCGCCCAGGGGCAACTTCAGCCTACTCGTTTAGTCTCTGGCTTGGGAAGTGCTTGACAGAGGTGGTGTTTTTGTTTTGACATTCCGACCTATCGCTGAGAACGTGCGACCTAGATAAAATATGCATTATATATACACAATATATCTTAAAACCACTTCTGCTTTTAATTAGCATATCTGTGTTACACTATACAATGTATCTAAAAGCAGTGTAGGTGTAGGTCTGTGTACTGTTATCTCCTTTTTCCATGTAGTATTAGTTATTTACTAATATATATATTTCTGTTTTTCTTTAACCCTGGATGAAGTGTTCTGGTTTGTGTGCTACTGTAAAAAAATATATATATATTGTAAATGTCAGAGTATTACTGTTTAATCAAAAGTACATACTGTATAAACTGAATACAGTAGAGTACATAAATTATATTGCATTGTGGGAAAAAATGCTACGTGAAACAGTAACAGTTTACTTACTGTATTTGTGAATATTCAAAATGGAATGCCACACTTAAAGAACAACAAAGTTGAGGCAACAAAATCAAAAAGAATGTTTTTTGCAAATTGGTTAATTTGTTTGTGTTTTGTTATTTATATGCATTGCTTTGTTTGTGGCTGTGCTGTTTTATATTATAGAAAAAAATAGTCAGAAAGGCAAATAATGTTCCATTGTTAAAGACCCACTCAGTGTTTTATATACACTGAGTGTACAGAACATTAGGAACACCTTTTAGTGTAAGAGCTGTTTGGAAAAAAACGCCTGAAATTTCAGCCTGTTTTTGTGGGATGGAGTTTTGGCCTGACTGGTGACATTACCGCTCCCAGACAGTCCTAATTCCTTGAGAAATTGCTCATTTTAATGGAAAACAATCACAGTAAGGTACTTAATTGTTAACCAGAAATTATTTGATATTGCGATAAAAACAGCTGCATTGGACCATTGAAGGTAAACCAAGCACACACACAAAATAGGAACTACATGTAAAACGCAGGCCCTTTGTGGAAATGACTTACCCTCACTTAGCCTAAATTCAAACAACAGCCCCTATGTTTTGAGTGTTTTTAGCTAGAAATTTAGTAATTCTTGAAGCAAGCAAGCACATTATGATGAGTCTAGTTTGAAAGGAGTCTAGTTGTCTTGCATTGTTAGTGGACAAGTTAGTGAATATCGGCTCCTACAGCTATTCGTTGACTACTTGTTGCAAATAATACAATGTTTGTCATTGTTGTTACAGTATATAATAATGCATCAAATTAATTGTAGCTGTCCCTATTGAAATAGATAACTGGGCTGTTTGTCCTCTGTTTCAGGCCTGGACACATGCCGGTATTCTACTGAAGCACAAACACAGCCTATTAGTGGGCTGTGCCTCCGTCTCTGATGTCATAGCTCAGGTAAGAATCAGTTATCAATGGGTCTATTCATGAATTGCATTTGATATACATATTGTCATAGTGATTCAGGAGGGTGCAAAGCAGACTATAGGGAGAAGTATGGGCATTAGTTAATTTTGTACTGCATTGTGCAATCTAGTAGTATTTTTGTTTTTACGATTTGCATTTGCTTGACTGTGTGCCTCAAGTATAAAAAATCCTTATTTTATCATTGCAACTTAAAATTAAGGACTTATATTAGCAGATCATTCTACTTGAGATGGCTTAGAGAAGTTGTACAGTGATCAAAAGTGAATGTGTCATTCTGATTCTCTGGTTAGGACATGTCAACATGTCTGCCTTCCTCTTAAAACCACACCAACATTTGATCTGCCTCTTCTTTCTTCATTCACTTCCTGCCATCCTCCCTCTCTCTCTATCCATCTTTCCCTCCAGATTGTCTTTGTGGCCATCTTGCTTCACAGTCATTTGGAGTGTCTGGAGCCTATGTTGATCCCCATCTTGTCCCTCTACATGGGGGCCCTGGTGCGCTTCACTATTGTAGGACTGGGTTACTACCGCAACATCCACGACAACATCCCAGAGTCCAGCGGGCCTGAAGTGGGGGTAGGTTATCTCAGGTCAGATGGGGTCAGGAGATTAACTTTATATTTCTACAGTGGTCTGTTTGGATGTTAGAAATGCTTTGTGTAGAACAACATCCCAGAGTCCAGCGGGCCTGGAGTGGGTGTAGGTTATCTCAGGTCAGATGGGGGTCAGGATATTATTATTATTTCTACAGTGGTCTGTTTGGATGTTAGAAATGCTTTGTGTAGAACATATGATTATCCTTTATGTAGAATTGTGAATTGTGTCAACTCTGTGTTACATTTCAATCTAAAACATTCTGAACATTTCACCTCACTGAACACACCCCAGGTGTCAAAGTTAACAGTGTAGAGCTTCCATATAAATTAACTACCTGAGGATGCATGATCTGTTAAAAATCTTTACAGTAAGTCACATTGCATGTCGATGCTCTATGGGTGTGATTGAAGGCAGTTGATACGCTCATCTGATGAAGAGGACCAAAGCGCAGCGTCGTACATGTTCAAATAACAAAGTGGAACAAAACAACTACCCACAAAACTACCCACAAAACTACCCACGGACTGTTGAGAAACTGGACTCACCAGGCTGGAGGGACTGGAGGCCCTGTCCTTGGCAGAGGCACCGGATACACAGGGCCTTGGAGGCACACTGGGGGTCTCGAGCTAAGAGCCGGCGCAGGATACCCTGAGACGTACTGGAGGTCTGGAGAGCAGGGCAGGCACAATCCCTCCTGGCTGGATGCTCAACCTAGCCCGGCAGATGCGGGGAGCTGGGATGTAGCGCACCTGGCTAAGAACGCGTATAACCCGGTGCACCGCATAACCCGGAGCCTGACCAGTATGACGCCTGCCATGGTAAGCACGGGGAGTTGGCTCAGGTCTCCAACTTGGTTCAGCCAATCTCCCTGTGTGCCTCCTTCCTCCAAAAATTTGGGAGTGGCCTCCCGGTCTTTAGTGCCAGCCTTGTCCTGGTGTAATCCTTGGCCCAGCTGCCTCTGCCTTCCTTGCTGCTTCGAGCTGCTCCCATTGCAGGTGATCTTTTCCGGCCAGGATCTCCTCCCAGGTGTAGGATCCTTTGCCGTCCAGGATGTCCTCCCATGTCCAGTCCCCCTTACCATGCTGCTTGGTCCTATGATGGTGGGTAGTTCTGTAATGCTCGTCTGAAGAAGAGGACCAAAGAACAGCGTTGTACGTGTTCATGATTATTTATTCAAACTGAACACTGAAACAAAATAACAAAGTGGAACAAAACAGTCTGGTGAAACAAAACTACCCACAAAACACAGGTGGGAAAAAGCTGCCTAAGTATGATTCTCAATCAGAGACAACGATAGACTTTGAGAATTTGAGACTTTGAGAACCACACCCGGCCAAACACACAGAAATAGAAAACATAGAAATAAAGAAACTAGAATGCCCACCCTAGTCACACCCTGGCCTAACCAAAATAGAGAATAAAAGCCTCTATGGCCAGGGTGTGACAGCAGTGACACATTATAAACAGCGGGTCATTCAGTTCATTGACTGTTGGTTCATCAGTGATATAATTAGTAGAATATCCAATTAATTTTAATATGACTTTTATAATCCCCAAGGTAAATTAAAATGGAAGGATAGAATAGAATAGTAAAAAATGCCGTCCTGCTCCTCTCCTCACTACTTAACTTCTCCTCACAGTCCCTTAAGTCTCGTTAGTTTGGCTGCTCATCCTACCTTAATTATCCCTCACCTATCATCGCCCTGCCATTCCCAACCAATCAGAGCGCTTGGAAATGCGCATCTGGACTCTGCACCCACTCAGGTCAGAGGGTTATCATCGTCCGAAGGGAGAATACGCATGTTTCTGAGGACTTTTTATTGTCGACAGTAACACGAATGTCTGAATGATGTGTGTGTATCTAAAAAAACACAACAATAAGATTCCAAGTCATTCCGATTACCAAAATCATATCAACATCTTCAAAGGAAACAGCTCCGAGGGCCCTCATCTCCTTCCTTTAGGTCGTCTTGTTGTTGGTAATCAAGCCTACTACTGTTGTGTTGTCTGCAAACTTGATGATTGAGTTGAAGGCGTGCATGGCCAGGCAGTCATGGGTGAACATGGTGTACACGAGGGAGCTGAGCACCCATCCTTGTGGGGCCCCAGTGTTGAGAATCAGCGAAGTTTGGGGCGGCCCGTCAAGAAGTCCTGGACCCAATTGCACAGGGCGGGGTTGAGACCCAGAGCATCGAGCTTGATGATGAGCTTGGAGGGTACTATGGTGTTGTATGCTGAGCTATAGTCATTGAACAGCATTCTTTTATATAGGTATTCCTCTTGTCCAGATGGGATAGAGCAGTGTGCAGTGTTATGGCGATTGCATCGTCTGTGGACCTATTGGGGCAGTAAGCATGTTGAAGTGGGTCTAGGGTGACAGGTAAGGTGGAGGTGATATGATCCTTGACTAGTCTCTCAAAGCACTTCATGATGACAGATAATCATTTAGTTCAGTTACCTTTGCTTTCTTGGGTACTGGGATAGGGAGCAATTAAATATGTTTGTTATATAACCCTGTTATTAGCAGAACAATATATACTGGTCATATTGTGGTCCTTCTGTAGCTCAGTTGGTAGAGCATGGCGCTTGTAACGCCAGGGTAGTGGGTTCGATCCCCGGGACCACCCATACGTAGAATGTATGCACACATGACTGTAAGTCGCTTTGGATAAAAGCGTCTGCTAAATGGCATATATTATATTGTTCATGGCTCACAATGAGATTGCCTTGCAGTTGTCCAGCTGTATCCACTGGAGCACGCAAGGTTCAAGGCATGAGGGCAGGGGGCACGGGATGGGCCGCAGAGCTGTGCACAGAAGACCGACCTAAGACCATGTGGAAGGGAGGGAGGGGAGGGGGCGGATTCCCTCCCCGCCACACTGGCAACACTTTAAGGGGCATCGCACTAATAATGGAGCTGACTAGGGAAACGTTCCCACTGTTCTGTTCTTAGTGCCAGTCTGCCTGTTCAAACTAAAACAATGTAACTAATAATGGAGCTGACTAGGGAAACGTTCCCACTGTTCTTAGTGCCAGTCTGCACGTTCAAACTAAACCAATGTAACTAATAATGGAGCTGACTAGGGAAACGTTCCCACTGTTCTTAGTGCCAGTCTGCACGTTCAAACTAAACCAATGTAACTAATAATGGAGCTGACTAGGGAAACGTTCCCACTGTTCTTAGTGCCAGTCTGCACGTTCAAAATAAACCAATGTAACTAATAATGGAGCTGACTAGGGAAACATTCCTGCTGTTCTGTTCTTAGTGCCAGTCTGCCTGTTCAATCTAAACCAATGTAACTAACAATGGCATCTTTATGCTTTCATTAATAAAATACTGATAAAAATACTCAATGTTTATTTAGTTATGGATCCATAACGAATTACTATGGGAATAAATATCACTGAATTACAGAAATATCCTCCATATGTAATTATTGGCGGAGAGTCACGTCATATTTTTCGATATACTGTAGGCGACATGAGTCTCACTAGTGTAATGTGATGTTAAAAGTGGTGTAGGTTTTATCAATGAGATTCACTGAATTTCCATTTGGGTATCGATTAGACTAGAATTAGAAAATTGGGGTGTAGAAATGTTATGCTCTTAGTGTAACCTTTATTTAACTAGGCAAGTCATGTATGAACATATTCTTCTTTACAAGGACAGCCTAACCCAGCGTGTTTTGTTTTTCTTGGAATAGAAACCCCATAATCTTAAGCAACATTTCTTTAAATCAGACCCATATACTTACAAAAACAGGTTTTAAATTCTCTAGTATTGCCACTATAGAAGGCTATCAAATGCTTCTCAAAGATGCCCTGTGGTGGTCAAACTAGCACTAACTAGCATTAATGGTACCAGTGGTTCACACTTAAATAATGTGCCATAGAATTCTGCGGCACCATGCAAGCTGCGCCGCAGTACGCTGCAACTTTTAAAGGATGAACCACTGTACTTCTCTTGTCTAAGCTGTTGAATTGCGACTCCACTTTGTCTCTACACTGACATTTCGCTTGTTTGATTGCCTTGCGGAGAGAATAACTACACAGTTTGTATTCTGACATATTCCCAGTCACCTTTCCATGGTTAAATGTGGTGGTCCGTGCTTTCAGTTTTGCGCAAATGTCGCCATCTATCCACGGTTTCTGGTTAGGGTAGGTTTTAATAGTCACAGTAGGTACAACATCTCCTATGGTCAGATTTGCCATAAGGGCGCGGGAGGGCCTTGTATGCATCGCGGAAGTTAGAGTAGTAGTGATCCAGAGTTTTTCCAGAGCGAGTACTACAGCCAGTATGCTGATTGAATTTAGGTAGCTTGTTCTCTAATTTGCTTTGTTAAAATCCCCAGCGACAATAAACACAGACTCAGGATATATGGTTTCCAGTTTGCATAATGTCCAGTGAAGTTCCTTGAGGGCCGTTGCGGTATCTGCTTGTGGGGTGATATACATGGCTGTGACTATAAGGAGAATTCCCTTGGGAGATAATACAGTCGGCATTTGATTTTGAGGAATTCTAGGTCAGGTGAACAAAAGGACTTGAGTTCCTGTATGTTGTTACAAATACACCATGAGTCATTAATAATGAAACATACAGCCCTGACCTTCTTCTTCCCGGAGAGATATTTTTTCCTGTCATCGCGACTCACAAAGAATCCAGGTGGCTGTACCGACTCTGACAGCATATCCAGAGACAGCCATGTGGTGTGCCCACCTCCGAAGTCTAACCAGAAGACCGCTCTGTCTACCTCTTCTCTGGTGGTGTTGTTTTTTGGTCAGCCTCTGGAATGAGTTCAAATGCCCTGGGTGGTTCTGACAAAGGATCCGCATCAAGAAAGTCATAACCTGGTCGTAGTGCTGGTCAGTTGATGCCGCTCTGATATCCAATAGTTCTTCCCGGCTGTGTGTAATATCACTTAAGATTTTCTGGGCTAACAGTGTAAGAAATAATACATACACAAACTAATTGCTGCAAAGTTTCCTAAGGACTAGAAGTGAGGCATCGCTCTCTGTCGGCACTATCTTAACCTCTAGCGACGAGAAATCCCGTATCCGGGAGCGTAATCACAGCCTCAAGCACATTACCATAACGCAACGTTTCCTATTCATGAAAAGCGCAAATGAAATGAAATAAATATATTCAAACACAAGCTTTAGCCTTTTGTTAACAACACTGTCATCTCAGATTTTCAAAATATGCTTTTCAGCTAGACAAGCATTTGTGTAAGTTTAGCATTGCATAATGATATGCTAGGCTGTGCTGGCAGCAGGCAACATTTTCACAAAAATAAGAAAAGCAACCAAATTAAATCATTTACCTTTGAAGAACTTCAGATGCTTTCACTCAGGAGACTCCCAGTTAGATAGCAAATGTTCCTTGACGAAAAACGTCACGTTTGTTCATCCTGCTTGGCTAAGAAATCGACAGAAAAATACTTTAACTATAACGCAACTTTTTCTATTCATGAAAATCGCAAATGAAATGAAATAAATATTGAAACACAAGCTTAGCCTTTTGTTAACCTCTTGCTCCTACCTGACACGCAGGCGTCCCATCTAGACATCTGGAAATGCAAATGCGCTACGCTAAATGCTAATAGTACTAGTTAAAACTCAAACGGTCATTAAAATACACATTCATGGTAGTGAATTAAAGCTACACTCGTTGTGAATCTATCCACCAAGTCAGATTCGTAAAATGCTTTTCGGCGAAAGCATGAGAAGCTATTATCTGATAGCAAGTAACACCCCAAAAGACCCGCAGGGGACGTAAACAAAATAATTAGCATAGTCGTCGCTACACAAACCGCAAAAATAAAATATAAAACATTCATTACCTTTGACCATCTTTTTTGTTGGCACTCCTAGATGTCCCATAATCACTATTGGGTCTTTTTTTCGATTAAATCGGTCCATATATAGCCTAGATATCGATCTATGAAGACTGCGTGATAAACGGAAAAAATAGCATCTTATAACGTAACGTCATTTTTTTAAATTAAAAAAGTCGACGATAAACTTTCACAAAACACTTCGAAATACTTTTGTAATGCAACTTTAGGTATTAGTACACGTTAATAAGCGACCAAATTGATCACGAGGCGATGTATATTCTTTAGCTGTCCGTCTGGAAATAATGTCCGGGTAAATCTCAACCAAAATATCCGGTCGGAGACTTGAACAAATGGCTTGTCTCTTCTTCGTTTGACCAAGAAACAAAGCCTAGGCAAATGACAAGACTGTTGACATCGTGTGGAAGCTGTAGGTATTGCATCCTCAGCCCCATTTATTGTGGTTTGCCTTTATCAATGGGTTGAAGTGGCGGATGGATATATATTTCCATTTTCAGTGATCAGATTTTCCTGCGCTTTTCGATGAAACGCACGTTCTGTTATAGTCACAGCCGTGATTTAACCAGTTTTATAAACGTCTGAGTGTTTTCTATCCACACATACTAATCATATGCATATACAATATTCCTGGCATGAGCAGCAGGGCGCTGAAATGTTGCGCGATTTTTAACAGAATGTTTGAAAAAGTATGGGGTAGGAGTAACAGGTTAACAACACTGTCATCTCAGATTTGCAAAATATGCTTTTCAACCAAAGCTACACAAACATTTGTATAAGAGTATTGATAGCCTAGCATAGCATTAAGCCTAGCATTCAGCAGGCAACATTTTCACAAAAACAAGAAAAGCATTCAAATAAAATCATTTACCTTTGAAGAACTTCGGATATTTTCAATGAGGAGACTCTCAGTTAGATGGCAAATGTTCATTTTTTTCCAAAAATATTATTTGTGTAGGAGAAATCGCTCCGTTTTGTTCATCACTTTTGGCTAAGAAAAAAAAAAAAAATTAATTCACTACAACGCCAAACTTTTTTCCAAATTAACTCCATAATATCGACAAACATGGCAAACGTTGTTTAGAATCATCCTCAAGGTGTTTTTCACATGTCTATTCGATGATAAATCCTTCGTGGCAGTTGGGTTTCTCCTCAGTAGCAAACGGAAAAGTACTTGCAGCTGGAGATTACGCAATAATTGCAACGGAGGACACCAAGCGACCACCTGGTAAATGTAGTCTCTTAGGGTCAATCTTCCAATGATATGCCTACAAATACTTCACAATGCTGCAGACACCTTGGGGAAAACGTGGAAAAGGTAAGCTGACTCCTAGATCCTCCACAGCCAAATAAGGAGTCATTGCCATGAGGCGGTTTCAAAAAATGGGGCACTTCCTGATTTGTATTTTTATCTGGGTTTTTTCTGTAACATCAGTTCTGTGGCACTCGCAGACAATATCTTTGCAGTTTTGGAAACTTCAGAGTTTTCTTTCCAACGCTGTCAATTATATGCATAGTCGAGCATCTTTTCGTGAGAAAATATCTTGTTTAAAACGGGAATGTTTTTCATCCAAAAATTAAAAGAGCGCCCCCTATATCGAAGAAGTTAAACTACAATAGATACTGTATACTTGTTAGATAGTACTGCACTGTTGGAGCTAGAAACACAAGCATTTCGTTACACCTGCAATAAAATCAGCTTAACACAGGTATGTGACAAATAAAATTGAGTGATTTGATTTGAGGGTACCAGTAACGTGGCAATATGCACAGGGTTCCCTGAGATAGAACTTTAGTTACAATATAATATGACTTAATATTCCACCATATGATGGAACTTTAGTTACAATGGAATTACTTTATTGCACAGTTGCATTTGGGAATGCTCATCACTTTCTCCCATGCCTCCCTCCCTCTTTCTCCATCGCCCGCAGGGTGACGCTACCATCAAGAAGATGCTGAGTTTCTGGTGGCCCCTGGCCCTGATCCTGGCCATGCAGAGAATCAGCAGGCCTATCGTCAACCTCTTTGTTTCCCGGGACCTCAAGGGAAGCTCGGCTGCCACCGAGGCAAGTGTCCTACCGACCTCATATGAGGATTTTAAGCACACAACACACTTTTCCAGTCTAGGTGATATTCTGAACAATGTAGTAGTGTCCCCCCACCCCAGAATGCTTTTGGTTTTGATATGGTCCAGTACATAATCCATATACAAATATCATAGCGAATTCATGATGTGAATTTTCATACTTTGTCATATTTCTATATATCAGTTTTATGACAATTTACCCAAAATATTTCAACTACTTTATTACTTTACCCAAAATATTATGACATTAGTGATCGTCGAAATGCGTGAAATTTGCAAACGTCTAAAATCAACATTATGTCCATTTCAAATTGTATTGGTCAGATGTTGCGCCTTCTCGACCACACTGTGTTTGTGGGTGGACCATTTTGATTTGTCCGTGATGTGCACACTTGAGGAACTAAACTCTCCACCTTCTCCACTGCTGTCCCATCGATGTGGATAGAGGCGTGCTCCCTCTCCTGTTTCCTGAAGACCACCATCATCTCCTTTGTTTTGTTGACGTTGATTGAGAGGTTTTTTAATCTCCAATTTGGTCTTCAGACCAAAGGACAAATTTCCACTGGTCTAATGTAAATTGCTTGTTTCTTGGCCCCAGCAAGTCTCTTCTTCTTATTGGTGTTCTTTAGTAATGGTTTTTGTTGCAGCAATTCAACCCTGAAGCCCTGATTCACACAGTCTCCTGTGAACAGTTGATGTTGAGATGTGTCTGTTACTTGAACCCTGTGAAGCAATTATTTGAGCTGCAATTTCTGAGGCTGATAACTCGAATGAACTTATCCTCTGCAGTAGAGGTAACTCGGTCTTCCTCTCCTGTGGCGGTCCTCATGAGAGCCAGTTAAAACTCTAATGAACTGATTCTCTGCAGCAGAGGTAACTCTGGGTCTTCCTCTCCTGTGGCGGTCCTCATGAGAGCCAGTTAAAACTCTAATGAACTGATTCTCTGCAGCAGAGGTAACTCTGGGTCTTCCTCTCCTGTGGCGGTCCTCATGAGAGCCAGTTTCATCATAGCGCTTGATGGTTTTTGCGATTCCACTTGAAGAAACTTTCAAAGTTCTTGAAATGTTCTGTATTAACTGACCTTCATGTCTTAAAGTGATGATGGACTGTTGTTTCTCTTTCCTTATTTGAGCTATTCTTGCCATAATATGGACTTGAGCTATCTTCTGTATACCCCCCCTACCTTGTCACAACACAACTGATTTGCTCAAATGCATTAAGAAGGAAATAAATTCCACAAATTAACAAGGCACACCTGTTAATTGAAATGCATTCCTGGTGACTACCTCAGGAAGATGGTTGAGAGAATGCCAAGTGTGTGCAAAGCTGTCATCAAAGCAAAGGGTTGCTATTTGAATCTCAAATCTCAAATATACACTGCTCAAAAAAATAAAGTGAACACTAAAATAACACATCCTAGATCTGAATGAATGAAATTCTTATTAAATACTTTTTTCTTTACATAGTTGAATGTGCTGACAACAAAAGCATACAAAAATAATCAATGGAAATCAAATTTATCAACCCATGGAGGTCTGGATTTGGAGTCACACTCAAACCTAAAGTGGAAAACCACACTACAGGCTGATCCAACTTTGATGTAATGTCCTTAAAACAAGTAAAAATGAGGCTCAGTTGTGTGTGTGTGTGTGTGTGTGTGTGTGTGTGTGTGTGTGTGTGTGTGTGTGTGTGTGTGTGTGTGTGTGTGTGTGTGTGTGGCCTCCACGTGCCTGTATGACCTCCCTACAATGCCTGGGCATGCTCCTGATGAGGTGGCCGATGGTCTCCTGCGGGATCTCCTCCCAGACCTGGACTAAAGCATCCGCCAACTCCTGGACAGTCTGTGGTGCAACGTGGCGTTGGTGGATGGAGCAAGACATGATGTCTCAGATGTGCTCAATTGGATTCAGGTCTGGGGAACGGGCGGGCCAGTCCATGGCATCAATGCCTTCCTCTTGCAGGAACTGCTGACACACTCCAGCCACATGAGGTCTAGCATTGTCTTGCATTAGGAGGAACCCAGGGCCAACCGCACCAGCATATGGTCTCACAAGGGGTCTGAGGATCTCATCTCGGTACCTAATGGCAGTCAGGCTACCTCTGGCGAGCACATGGAAGGCTGTGCGGCCCCCCAAAGAAATGCCACCCCACACCATGACTGACCCAACGCCAAACCGGTCATGCTGGAGGATGTTGCAGGCAGCAAAACGTTCTCCACAGCGTCTCCAGACTGTCACGTCTGTCACATGTGCTCAGTGTGAACCTGCTTTCATCTGTGAAGAGCACAGGGCGCCAGTGGCGAATTTGCCAATTTTGGTGTTCTCTGGCAAATGCCAAACGTCCTGCACTGTGTTGGGCTGTAAGCACAACCCCCACCTGTGGACATCGGGCCCTCGTACCACCCTCATGGAGTCTGTTTCTGACCATTTGAGCAGACACATGCACATTTGTGGCCTGCGGGAGGTCATTTTGCAGGGCCCTGGCAGTGCTCCTCCTTGCACAAAGGTGGAGGTAGCGGTCCTGCTGCTGGGTTGTTGCCCTCCTACGGCCTCCTCCACGTCTCCTGACGTACTGGCCTGTTTCCTGGTAGCGCCTCCATGCTCTGGACACTACGCTGACAGACACAGCAAACCTTGACACAGCTCGTATTGATGTGCCATCCTGGATGAGCTGCACTACCTGAGCCACTTGTGTGGGTTGTAGACTCCGTCTCATGCTACCACTAGAGTGAAAGCACCGCCAGCATTCAAAAGTGACCAAAACATCAGCCAGGAAACATAGGAACTGAGAAGTGGTCGGTGGTCCCCACCTGCAGAACCACTCCTTTATTGGGGATGTCTTGCTAATTGCCTATAATTTCCACCTGTTGTCTATTCCATTTGCACAACAGCATGGGAAATGTATTGTCAATCAGTGTTGCTTCAGACAGTTTGATTTCACAAAGTGTGATTGACTTGGAGTTACATTGTGTTGTTTAAGTGTTCCTTTTATTTTTTTTATTTGTTTAACACTTTTTTGGTTACTTCATGATTCCATATGTGTTATTTCATCGTTTTGAGGTCTTCACTATAATTTAGTTTGGGTAAATTGAACATTTCTGTTTTATTCTATAAACTACTGACAACAGATCAAGCAGCACCAGCACTTGAGGTGAATATCATTTTCATTGCATTGTATGAGATTATTCTTCTTATCTAAACTTGGGAGGTGAATTGAAACAAGCTCTCCGGATATAGATTCCCTTGTTCATGTGTGGTTCGGACGGAACGGTCATCAGCACATTCTGCAGTGCCTCTATTCAATTCTTCAAACACACACGCTAAAGAAATTGATCCTGTTGATCAGCCACTTTACCCCTGATGGTATGCATATAACTACCTCGTCTATCACTGATATTATCGTTATTGATATTTTTCTTAGTAAGATGTGGCCAGTGGAGTAGAGTACTACAGTAAAAATACTTGAAAGTATTCTTTGGGGGTATCTGTACTTTACTTTACTATTCATATTTTTGCCAACTTATACTTTTACTTCACTACATTACAAAAGAAATTAAAAGTACTTTTTACTCCATTCATTTTCCCTGACATCCAAAAGTACTCGTTACATTTTGATAGCAAGATTGTCCAATTCACACACATCCCTGGTCATCCCTACTGATGTTGGAGTGTCTGTCAAAATAAAAAGAAAATTGTGCCGTCTGGTTTGCTTAATATAAGGAATTTGAAATGACCGGCTCAAATTGGTCTTATGTAGAAACATTTGAAATTGTGTTTTTTACATTGGATAAAAGTATAGACTCGGAGCTACAAAATGGTATATCATACACTTCAGTTGAGGAACAATTGGAAATTAATTCTGCTTAGAAAGTTGACAAACTTGTAAACTCACTTTTGAGAAAATGGCCTTTGAATATTTTGGTACCTACTTCATAGCTCTGCTTTTTCTACACCCGTTCAGCATTGTTCACACCCTCTTAAGCCTTTAGCCCCACCCATTCAGCATTGTTCACACCCTCTTAAGCCTTAGCCACACCCATTCAGCATTGTTCACACCCTCTTAAGCCTTTAGCCCCGCCCATTCAGCATTGTTCACACCCTCTTAAGCCAGCCCCACCCAGCTCTTTAAGGATTCACATGTGAGGTCATGTACTAAACAGTGAGTAGTGTCCTGAAGATTAAGACTAAAAGTGGTAGTAGCCTACAATAAGTAAACATTCCAGGTAAACAGAAACTGTACAAACAAAAACACGTTATAAATATTAGATGACACTTTCTCTAGACACACTTGTCTAAGTTGATGGATCATATGAAAGAAGTTATATAACCCCCAGCCACTTCCAGTGGTGGAAAAAGTACTACATTGTCATACTTGAGTAAAACTAAAGATGCCTTAATAGAAAATGACTCAAGTAAAAGTAAAAGTCGCCCTACTTGAGTAAAAGTCAAAGTATTTTGGTTTAAAAATACTTAAGAATCAAAAGTAAATGGAATTTCTAGAAAGTAAAAGTATAAATCATTTCAAATTACTTATATTAAGCAAACCAGAAGGCACAATTAATTTTTTTTATTGATGGTTAGCCCGGGGCACACTCCAACACTCAGACATAATTTACAAACTAAGCATTTGTGTTTAGTGAGTCTTAACAGATCAGATGCAGTAGGGATGTACTCTTGATAAGTGTGCGAATTGAACAATTTCATCAAAATATATCTTTGTACATTTGGGTGTCAGGGAAAATGTATGGAGTAATAAGAACATTTATTTTATTTTGGAATGTAGTGTAGTAAAAGATGCAAAACATATCAATAGTAAAGTACAGATACCCCCCCCCCCAAAAAAAACTAGAAGTAGTACTTTCAAGTATTTTTATTTAAGTACTTTACACCACTGGCCACATCTTGCTAAGTGAATGGGTATCTACAGAAGGTGTAAACGGTACAGCCAAATGGTTAAATTGATCACTTAAATTTTAAGTGGTATTGCTTGATCTGTGGCAGCGGCCTGAATTACGGAGTCAGGTGTTGTTGCCAGCCATTACTTTCCACCAGCACTGTACCATCCTCCAGTCCAACCAGCTGTGGGATGTTGACCCCTGTCACAGTGCTGTCCTCCTGGGCAAACTTGAAACCGCTGCTGCCTTTGCTGGATGACATGTCTTCATCAATCAAGTAGTTGACTTGTTGTGGTTTTCCTTCACAGCAGAAACCAAACAAGGCATACTTGCGAGGGGTTAAAAAGTAGATGGGGCCTGGCTGCATAGGGTCAGAAGGGTAGTGCACCTGCAAACCACAAAAAAACATAAAGATAAGTTAATGAAAAGAAAATGTAACATGAAACGTAATATTTCTTTATGCAACATTATCAGGCAAGTTTCACTTACCTACAATGTGCAGAGCAGCAGCACTCACTTACCTACAATGTGCAGAAGAGCAGCACTGCATACAGAAACATCATCTTGTAAACTAGAGGAACACACAACTACACGTACCTCTGGAAAATACAGAAATAATGTGAGATCAATAAAAGTGGTGCTAATCATGTTGGAGGTCCATTAAATAATCAAAACGTGTTAATGCTTTACATACCAAGTGTTGTCATTGATTCCTTGTAGAGACGCCACACTGCTGCTTTTGTCATCATGAGATGGCAGCAGCTTTCCACCAAAATGTTTGTGTCCTGGGTGGCGTCCTGGTAACACTTGCATTATCCTCTGCATAGTTGTTGAAGTTCACCACTCGCTGCAAGTCCTTACGCTTCAGGTGTAACCTGTGCTTGCTCGGTCCAGCTCTCTTTCTGATGGGAGGCATTAGACCATTCTCCTTGTACTACTGGTGGAGGATAGTCAGGCTTGTTCTACTGATGCTGAAAGACAAATTCCAGATACAAGTATGTTGGCATTATTATACAATGATAAACGTAATCACCGTCAGACACACCTGGCTAACTTGATGGGTCACGTACTCATCTGAGTCTTTAGCTAGCTAACATTAGGCTATAACTAGAAATGCGACATGGCATACTATACACAGATCATAAACGTAAAGTTAGCTAGCGAGCCAGCCATCTGATGTCAGCTAGCTAGCGAACAGTAAGCTTTAACTTCGGGTATTTTGTTTAGACATGCAGCTAGCTGGCTAAACAATGAACCAACATAATCCCAATCCATAGAGTACTAGCAATACAAACTGATTGTCATAGCTAGCTAAAGTTAACCAAATAGGTTCAATGTTAGCAACGGAAGTACTCTAGGCACTGAACCAGTCGTACGCAGTGAGCTCATGGTTCATGACTTCTAATAACCTTCCTCCAGATTGGAGGGTTCTATTTATTAGTGGCATGTGTGTGTTAAACATCAGAAGAGTATTTTGGAGACTCCCTTCCACGTGTTGCAATTTGAGTGACTACTACCTCCTCTGTCGCTGTTATCAATGGCAATTCGAATTGTTAGGTCTCTAACCTTCTTACTGCTTATGACTGGTCTGACTGTTGCTAGCATTGGTAGTGGTACCCAAGGGGACCAGTTATCCTACCAATTCATTCCAAAATGTTATCCTACCGGAACATTTGTTTTGGGAGGTGAAAAGTCCAGTGGACTTCTTTTACAGCCAGTGTGGTACACCTCAGTGATATCTTAGGTGTGTACTAAGGTTATCCCCATTGAGTGGCCTGTCCGATCCCCTCTGTTCTCATGGGGAAGCTTACAACTAGATTTGTTTTCTGCTTTGGCAGCCTCGTATAATGTTGCAAGTAGTCTCGACCCCCACCGGCCTCGTTAAGGCTCATCATGGGTCTGGGCTAGTGTCTCGGGATCCCCCACCAGCACTTGGTGTTGGTATCTGAGGCACAAACGAAAAGATCAGACACTATGTACGAGTTGTCAGCAGTCACGTTATTAGATTGGCTGTAATCTTTCAACCAAATCTCCTGGTGTTTGTGCTTCAAAACACTCAGTGGCTGTCGAGACCTGTAAGTCAACACAGCGCCCGCGTGTGGCAATCTCTTCAGTACCTGCGAACTGAGATGAGGATATCTGTCTGTGATATCGTAAAGTGTTTGACCAGTGGGAGTCATCGGGTCAGTTGCGGGACTGACACCGTTAGTGTCATTGTAAGGAGTGACAGTCCCACACAAAGCGGAGGATGTATCATCGGAAGCAGAGTACACTCTGCTCGTCAATGCTTTTTTTGCTGAGACAGCTGCAGTGCTTATGGAAGTGTCCGAAGGGCAAGAGAAATGAATCTCATCTACAGTATTGCACGACTTCAAGGAGGATGTAAGTTCCTCATTCACATAGACTGCTGGCTCGAAATCATGAAAAGAAGGGTCACTCAGGTTTGCTGATGGAATGTGTCAAGATGTCGCAAGATGTCTCCTTAAAACACTCACTTCCTGAACTTGTTTCCCGACTCTCAGCGCACATAGTTATAGTATGTAGTTATGGCTAAATCTAGTTGTTTCTGTAGGAAACAATTTTGTTGAAGAGTTTGTGCTCGTTCTTGCAATTACTTTTACTTGTTTTGTTTTCAAACACAGTTCCTTGGCCAGCAAAATGTTTACATTTCATGCTTTTGTCATTCGGTTCGCTCCAACTGTCCCTTCATATCAGCCATTTCTAGCACGTGCTTCTGCTGAGCACTGCGGCACTGGACCGATGCCAATCTCTGATGGCGATACACAAGGGCTAAAGTGGAGAGAACCAATGACTGCGCCCGATGGTAGATTTTTCATGTTTTTCCGCTAGTGACATTATTAGGGTTTGTATCGCTGCTGAGGTCGGTGATCAATAATTGAATGGGTGATGGTTCACTAATTAGCAGGGGACTCGGAACCACCCCTTCTGATAGCTTGCACATTATAAAAAAATGTGGAGCTGCAAAAATGATTTGAGTCTATTTAATGACCATCAATACTGGGTAGGTAATGTGGGTGTTAGATGTGAATGAATTTGCAAAAGCACATTTATTTGCTGAATCAATGTTAACGCTAAATCATACCTGTATAGCTGTATAGATTATTTGGTAATTAAACTTTAATTAACCTGAAAGCAATGCTGTAACTAGGTTAAAACGTCTTGACGCACCCCATCCCGTTAGCGGGATCATTGTCATCAACACCTGCCAAATTCAGATAAAATTGCTAAACATATTTAATTTTCATGAAATCACAAGTGCAATTTAGATCCAAAATACCTCCATTTGTTTTGCGCGTTATGTTCTGAAATCCACAGGCTCGAGCCGTCACGACATCGCAGACGGAAATTCCGAATAGTATCCGTAATGTCCACAGAAACATGTCAAACGTTTTTTATAATCAATTCTCAGGTTGTTTTAAAATACATAATCGATCATATATCAACTGGGACAATCACTTTTTCAATAGGAGAGGGAGAGACGATGGCTGCCCCACTCTGTTGCGCTAGCAAAACTCATGTGAACACCCAGCTATCCACTGATGCAATGTTATCTTTCTCGCTCATTTTTCAAAATAAAAGCCTGAAACTATGTCTAAAGACTGACATCTTGAGAAAGCGATAGGAAAAGGAATCTGGTTGATATCCCTTTAAATAGAGCGAAGGCAGGCTATGGAATATGGAGCTTTCAAAATAGAAGCCACTTCCTGGTTTGATTTTTCCTCAGGTTTTCACCTGCAATATCCGTTCTGTTATACTCAGACGATATTTTGACAGTTCTGGAAACTTTAGATTGTTTTCTATCCTAATCTGACAATTTGTATGCATATTCTAGTTTCTGGGCCTGAGAAATAGGCAGTTTCAAATTGGTACGTTTTTCATCCAAAAGAATGAAAATACTGCCCCCCTACACTCAACAGGTTAATGTGGAAAAGTTTAAATTGTCTCATTTGTAGAAACCAATCCATTTGTATATTATTCAAAAGATCCATTTGAAAAAAGGGAAGTCTTGCAATTTTACCTATACTGAGAACACGATATTCAATCCGGTTGGAATTCGTTGGATAATATACAAGTAACCACTTGTTACAAACATGATACAACGTTGGTAGTCACAGAAATAATTCTTCAAAAAAAAAGAATACTGCCGATTCTTCATCCTTAGGGGTCACTGATTGCAGAAAGCTGAAATATAAAGGAGGCAGATCTTTCGTTTCCTAAGGCACACGGTGTTGCCGTGTGAACATAGAAAAAAATGGCTGCTCTCGCTTTGTTAGCTTTAGCATCTCATGCAAGCTAATCCTACTTTGTACACTTTCAAGCACAACATAGGATCTCCTTGAACAAGGGAACGGTTTTACTAATAACGTCTTACGTTCAGACCCTTTCGGCGATATTTGTTTTACCGGAACGCACGGTAAACAAAGAAATACACCGTTGGTCTAATCAAATTTGGGAAAAATCTGATTGCCAGCCCATTATGTCTCAAGAAATGAATACTGACCGAGTCTACTCGTTCCTGAGGCGTTAGTGACGGAAATAGTACGTTTGGCCCAACGCTCTATTTATCAAATTTATATAATTAGCTGGATTGTGTACTGGCACTAGACATTTTATCACTAACCCTTCGCTGACTATGTCAGAGAAGCAACACGGAGGAAACCTCTATGTATTGTTCAAATGGCAACACACACGTCAACAATTCCCGTCGACAACATAATCTGGGTGTATCATTTAATCTGCTTTTCAATTTCATATAGGCTGAATGCAACATGAAGGCCTCATTCTATCTTAGATTCCTCGCACGGGGGCATCATTATGTCATGTGTTTGACTGTTATTTCATCAAATTATTACATACCATGTTAAGTTATTACGCGATTAAATTACTCATGTAGCAATTAATTGTAATTTGGAAAAAGTTATTTAACGAATTACTATCTCCCGACTAAACTCTAAAGATATAAATATCTCTTACATCAGTCACAGTCAATTCATTAATTCATATTTACCTTCTATCAGTCTCATTCTGAATGTTGCAAAATCCTTTATCTGCACAAAACCTCAGCGATATACAAATTGTCTTAATTATTTTTTTACTAACTAAATAATCATGCAATGTACATATTTACGTGTGTATGTCTTTGCTGTCTCTCTTGAAAACACTTGATCCGTCTGGGGAGTAATCTGACAGAAAGACTCTGGTTTGCCCACCAGAGATTAAAGTCTTTCGTAGTGTAGCTCTGTTATAATGGATACGTCAGACGTACCAATGGTTGTTCATAGGGAAATGTTCTCCTCTCGTCTTCGGTCGAGTTTCCTAGACTATTTTACATATACAGCTGCAGACTGTGAATGTGTAGTCTTTTAGTTTTCTTAACCATTTCAATGTGTACAGCTGGCGCTGTACGTAGCTGTTCTGGTGGAGTCTAACCATTTGATGTCCGGTTCAACACCGTCCTCCTGCTTGGTCTATAGAGTGGTAGCCATTTCAATGTGGGGACTCCCATCCTTACGTTTTCTTGACTAATGTAAATTTTGTCACGAGTCCTATAGTAATGAATTCGACAGGATTGTTCTTTAAGTACCCACGGACCATTCCAACTGTTTTGGATTTCAGAACTATTGTTTCATTATTCAACCTTTTGATATTACCGTTCTGGCGGGAGGAATCTCCTTTGAACAAAGGTTTCTTTTCCCTCAATCCTGCCAAACCCAAAGGCAGAGTTACTACACGGTATTTACGACCGGTCATAAAACTGGTGGGGGGAGTCTGACATGATCCTCACCCAACAGGGCAAGTCATGACACCTTGATGACAGCTTTGCACACTCTTTGCATTCTCTCAACCAACTTCATGAGGAATATTTTTCCAACAGTCTTGAAGGAGTTCCCACATATGCTGAGCACTTGTTGGCTGCTTTTCCTTAACTCTGCGGTCCAACTCATCCCAAACCATGTCAATTGGGTTGAGGTCAAGGTGATTGTGGAAGCCAGGTCACATGATGCATCACTCCATTACTCTCCTTGGTCAAATAGCCCTTACACAGCCTGGAGTTGTGTTTTGGGTCATTATCCTGTTCAAAATTCTATCTTTTTTGCAGGTGCATGGTAACAGTTGAACAAGATAAAGGAAACCTGCACACTGCTCTTGATCATTGATCTTTAATAAGCGTACGTATCGGCCACATGGCCTTCGTCAGAGTCATTGTCCCTTTGAAAACAAATTATAGTCTCACTAAGCACAAACCAGATGGGATGGCGCATCGCTGCAGAATGCTGTGGTAGCCATGCTGGTTAAGTGTGCCTTGAGTACTAAATAAATCACACAGTGTCACCAGCAAAGCACCCCCACACCATCACACCTGGCCCTCCATGCTACCCCATGGGAACCACACATGAGAAGATCATCCATTCACCTAATCTGTGTCTCACAAAGACATGGCGGTTAGAACCAAACATTGCAAATTGCAAAAAAGGACAGATTTCCCGACTCGTTTGTTCGTTGCTCATGTTTCTTGGCCAAAACAAGTCTCTTCTTCTTATTGGTGTCCTTTAGTAGTGGTTTCTTTGCAGCAATTTGACCATGAAGGCCTGATTCACGCAGTCTCTTCTGAACAGTTGATGTTGACATGTGTTTGTTAAATCTAATATACTTATTCACTGCAGCAGAGTTAACTCTGGGTCTTCCTTTCTGTGGCAGTTACATCATAGCTCTTTGATGGTTTTTGTGACTGCACTTGAAGAATCATTCAAAGTACTTGAAATGTTCCAGATTGACTGATCTTCTTGTCTTAAAGTAATGATGGACTGTTGTTTCTCTTTGCTTATTTGAGCTGTTTTTTCTATGATATATACTTGGCCTTTTACCAAATACTATCTTCTGTATACCACCCCTACCTTGTCACAACACAAATGATTGGCTCAAACGCATTAAGAAGGAAAGAAATTCCACAAATGAACTTTTAACAAGGCACACCTGTTAATTGAAATGGATTCCAGGTGACTACCTCATGAAGCTGGTTGAGAGAATGCCAAGAGGGTGCAAAGCTGTCATCAAGGCAAAGGGTGGCTACTTTGAAGAATCTCAAATATAAAATATATTTTGATTTGTCGAACACTTTTTTTGGTTACTACATGATTCCATATGTGTTATTTCATAGTTTTGATGTATTCACTACTATTCTACAATGTAGAAAATAGTAAAAATAAAGAAAACCCTTGAATGAGTAGATGTGTCAACTGTTGACTAGTACTGTATGTCCTTGTGGAAAACACTGTAACCTCCCCCAACAGTTTTTTTCACCTGCTATGTTATGTTAGTAGAGTGAGAATACAGTGTTTTGAATGAATGGGGCAGGTGTCTAAGTTAATACTTGTGATGCCACAAACTATAAACGATGTGATTAACTTTTGCCATTTGTTATACATCTTTGTAGTAACAATAGTAGTGGGTAACAATATAGTGAAGTATTTGTTTTAGGTTGTCATTTGCAATTATGTGGTGCAGATTACCAGATCTCACAATACCTGGAGAGTGTGTTTAACATCCCAGAAACCACATTAGTATGATATAGCAATCTTAGAAGAAGCACTTCAACTCGACTTTCAAGAAAGACTAACGGGAGCTCTTCTGATGTGGTGGACTGGTCTATTGCTCTAAGTGTTTGGTTTCTGTGGTTTGGCCAGGCGGTAGCAGTACTGACTGCAAGCTATCCTGTGGGTCACATGCCGTACGGCTGGCTGACAGAACTACGTACGGTCTACCCCGCCTTCGACAAGGTAAGACTAGGTTGTTTACATTGACTAGTAAGTAAGGCCATTTAGAGTGGCCAGGTACCTCAACCTAATAAACTGTTAAAGATTATATGAACCTTAATGTGGGTAGCACAGAAATGCCTTGGTATTTAATTACACTGTAAAATTGTAAAACTACAAGGCCAGCTTTGTTTTATTCTTTCAATAAAGTAAAAGTGCATCGATACCACATATTTTCAAGTAAATACCAGGTAAATAGCAATGGAAACAATATTGTAAAATAAAGTGCCTCCTTAATGTTTTTATGTAGGAGATGCTTCTCTGGGATGCAGTTTACAATGAGTTTGGCACAGTATGGGCTGATTGCAGTGGTGCAGATACTTAGACCAGGATTCAATCAAAGGTGCGTTGTCGCCAAGCAAGCTTAATTTGCCATGAATGTGATCTCCGCAAACGTCGGAAAATTGGCTTTTAAAAAACGCATTGTCGGTAGTGCACTTAACAGCTTTGCAACGCACTTCTGAATGAATCCCTGCTTCAGTTCAGTGAGTTTATTGATAGTTTGTGTAAAGGTCAGCAGACAATGCCTAGCTGTCCCATTAACTCAACTGTCACTGTTCTGTATTGCTCTGTTTATACTAGTGTGACATTACTGAAACTGCAGTAATTACACCACAGAAATATGATATACATAATGCCACTGCACCATGTACTTTGGGGGAGTCTGGATTCATAGCGGACAGCTGGAATTACTGTGGCTCCCGCTGACATTTCGTAATATTTATAGGTAAACAAAGGTGTGGTGAGCAGAGACCAACCTGCTCCAGGAAGTTTAAGGGCTGTTAGGAAAGTCACTGTGTGGTTTACTTGTGCTGAGTCATACTAAGGTAGTTGCCTCTTCAGCCATGATTGAGCATAATATCAGTCCATGTTTTTTTACAATACATTTTTAGGGGAGAGTACATTTTGTTAAGACATTGTTCTCATAATGTCATTGTTGGTTGTGGTATTACCTGTGTTAACTATAGTTGTGAAGCCTGTTGTTACTAAACCAAAGTCTCACAATGATTCTAAATGTCATTTGTAAATCGATTCTATGGTTTACGTGAAGATTCGGTCGGGATTCAATCAAATGCTTGTTGTCGACAAGCGCATTGCAATTAACTTGTAAAGGTGATTTAAACATGAGCCGATATCCACAATGCACCATGACGCCGATCTTCGTGGATGTTGAGAAATTGCAACAATGCGCCTTTGATTTAATCCCAGCCTTAGCCTACTGAGTTCATTCACACCTGTCATGTATGTTTTGTTTGTTTGTTTGTTCTTCTTTGCCCCCAGAACAACCCCAGTAACACACTGAACAACATCAATACCACAATCTCCAAATCCCACATCAAAAAGTTCACATTTGTCTGCGTTGCACTTTCTATTACGGTACGTTCAACCTTGATCTTTTGTGGATGGAAAAGAATGTGTTTATTGCTTTTAGGTCTTTAAAAAGCTTACATTGTTATACCATGAGTGACTTGATGCGGGCCATAATTCTATGATTGCAGATAGTAGGTTTCTTGCATTGTGCTTTCACCTTTCAGAAATGTGTTTGATGGAGTAGGCTGACGTTGCCCCTAGACACTGATCTTGGGTCAGTTTTACATTTCCCCAACTAATGGTTAAATGGGCCATATGATTTTAAATTAATGATATATCCCCATTGATTCTTGAAGAATATAACTTATCCATGTCGCATGAGCTTTGTTCAACTGTCTTACTCCATCGGTAACCCAAAATTAGCTTGTTTTGCTCCACACTATACAATGCATTTGTAAAGTATTCAGACCCCTTGACTTTTCCCACGTTTTGTTATGTTAAGCACCTTTGGCAGCGATTACAGCCTCGTCTTCTTGGGTATGATACTACAAGCTTGGCACAACTGTATTTGGGGAGTTTGTCCCATTTCTTCTTTGCAGATCCTCTCAAGCTCTGTCAGATTGGATGGGGAGCATTGCTGCAGAGCTATTTTAGTTATTGGGGGTTCAAGTCCGGGCTCTGGCTGAGCCACTCAAGGACATTCAGAGACTTGTCCTGAAGCCACTCCTGCGTTGTCTTGGCTATGTGCTTAGGGCCATTGTTCAGTCCGAAGGTGAAACTTTGCCCCAGTCTGAGGTCCTAACCTGCTTCAGAGCACTTTTCATTAAGAATCTCTCTGCACTTTTCTCCACATTCTCCATTAATTCCTCCAAGAATCTTTAGATGCCTTTTGGCAAACTCCAAGGGCTGCCATGTACCTTTTACTGAGGAGTGGCTTTCGTCTGGCCACTACCATAAAGGCCTGATTGGTAGAGTGCTGCAGAGATGGCTATCCTTCTGGAAGGTTCTCCCATCTCCACAGCTCTAGGAAGAGTCTTGATGGTTCCAAATTTCTTCCATTTAACAACAATTGAGGCCACTCTGTTCTTTGGGACCTTCAATGCTGCAGAATGTTTTGGTACCCATCCCCAGATATGTGCCTTGACACAATCCTGTCTCGGAGCTCTACGAACAATTCCTTTGGCCACGTGGTTTGGCTTTTGTTCTGACATGCACTGTCAACTGTGGGAACTTATATAGACAGGTGTGTGCCTTTCCAAATCATGTCCAATCAATTGAATTTACCACAGGTGGACTCGAATCAAGTTGTAGAAATATCTCAAGGATGTTCAATGGTAACAGGATGCATCTGAGCTCTATTTCGACTCTCATAGAAAAGGGTCTGAATAGTTATGTAAATAAGGTATTTCTGTTTGTTGTTTTTAATACATTTACGAAAATGTCTAGAACCCTGTTTTCGCTTTGTCAATATGTGACTCGTTTCAGGAATCTAGGCATATATCGCTTAGTAGAACTGCATATAAGTGTTGCTCTCCACTTTCTGGAGGGCAGAGTTTTGAAATCAGTGGAATTAGAGTATGATAGCGAAGAGTGAGATTGATTTTCATAGCAGCATATTCTGGATGGAGGTGTCATTGTTGTAAGTTAGAAATTGTTTACCAGTAACAGTGGTAGGGAGACCACTGAGGGGTAGCTGATCCCAGATCCGTACAAAGGGGAAACTTCACCCCAGAGTGAGATTGATTTGCATAGCAGCATATCCTGGATGGAGGTGTCATTGTTGTAAGTTAGAAATTGGCAGTGTCTTTTTCAGATTTTTCCTGTAAAAAACAATAACACACATAAATACAATATAGACATCAAACTACACATCCATATAGACGTTAATATACACATCAAACTACACATCCATATAGACGTGAATATACACGTTAATATACACATCAAACTACACATCCATATAGACGTGAATATACACGTTAATATACACATCCATATAGACTTGAATATACACATCAAACTACACATCCATATAGACGTTAATAAACACATCAAACTACACATCCATATAGATGTGAATATACACGTTAATATACACATCAAACTACACATCCATATAGACGTGAATATACACGTTAATATACACATCCATATAGACTTGAATATACACATCAAACTACACATCCATATAGACGTTAATATACACATCAAACTACACATCCATATAGATGTGAATATACACATCCAACTACACATCCATATAGACGTAAATATACACATCAAACTACACATCCATATAGATGTGAATATACACATCAAACTACACATCCATATAGACTTGAATATACACATCAAACTACACATCCATATAGATGTGAATATACACATCAAACTACACATCCATATACACATCAATAAACACATCCATATAGATGTAAATATACACGTTAATATACACATCCATATAGACGTAAATATACACGTTAATATACACGTTAATATACACATCCATATAGATGTGAATATACACGTTAATATACACATCAAACTACACATCCATATAGACGTAAATATACACATTAATATACACATCCATATACACGTAAATATACACGTAAATATACACATCCATATAGATGTGAATATACACGTTAATATACACATCAAACTACACATCCATATAGACGTAAATATACACGTTAATATACACATCAAACTACACATCCATATGCACGTTAATATACACATCCATATAGATGTAAATATACACGTTAATATACACATCCATATAGACTTGAATATACACATCAAACTACACATCCATATACACGTTAATATACACATCCATATAGATGTGAATATACATCAAACTACACATCCATATACACGTAAATATAATATACACATCCATATAGATGTAAATATACACGTTAAATATACACATCCATATAGATGTGAATATACACGTTAATATACACATCCATATACACGTTAATATACACATCAAACTACACATCCATATAGATGTAAATATACACATCAAACTACACATCCATATACACGTTAATATACACATCAAACTACACATCCATATAGACGTAAATATACACGTAAATATACACATCCATAGAGATGTAAATATACATGTTAATATACACGTCCATAGAGATGTAAATATACATGTTAATATACACAACCATACACAAAAAGCAAAACACAATCATGAGGTTACAAGCAGGATGAATTCACAGCCAGATGTGCTGTCTGTACTGAACAGGTCACACCATGAGATTGAAACCTTCATGAAACCTTTATAAATCCAGCATACCGTGCCTCACAATCTTTTATCAAGGTTTCATAAAGCCTCTATAAAGTCTCCTTAGTTTACCAAACAAAGGACATTGGGTGACCAACGCTTCAGTAGTCAAATCTGCATCATTGACTCAACCATCAGGGGCTGGAGAATGTGCTGTTGTTTAGCCTCTTATACTTGAAATATAATCCATACTAGTATCTTCACTTTCCTACTATGATTGCTTATCAAAAGTGCTTGAGCATTGGAAGTGTCACGTTTGTTGTAAGAGATGGACCAAGGTGCAGCGTGTGTTGAGTTCTACATGTTTATTTAAAGTGAAAGTGACTTCTTCAACAAAACAAATAACAAGCAACAAAATGTGACTACGTGGTGCAACAAGCAAAAAACCAAACAATATCCCACAAACACAGGTGGGAAAAATGGGTACCTAAATATGATCCCCAATTAGAGGCAACGATCATCAGCTGCCTCCAATGGGGAACCATACAAAACACCAACTTAGAAATATTGAACGAGAACACCCCCTAGAACCAAGAGCTCTCTATGGTCAGGGCGTGACAGTAACCCCCCCCCCCCCCCAAAAGTGCGGACTCCGGCCGCGAAACCTGAAACCAAATGGGGAGGGTAGGGTGGCTAGTGTCGGTGGCGGCTCCCGGTGCGGGTTGCCGTCCCCGGCACTGGGCTGTACGCCTTGCATGGACTGGGTATCGGCGCAGAGGAAGGCTCTGGCCTTGGAGCTGGACTGGACGCCGTGCCTGGACTCTCTGGGCCGTTGACCCTCACTGGACTCTCTGGACCGTTGACCGTGCCTGGACTCTCTGGACCGTTGACCGTGCCTGGACTCTCTGGACCGTTGACCGTGCCTGGACTCTCTGGACCGTTGACCGTGCCTGGACTCTCTGGACCGTTGACCGTGCCTGGACTCTCTGGACCGTTGACCGTGCCTGGACTCTCTGGACCGTTGACCGTGCCTGGACTCTCTGGACCGTTGACCCTCGTCATCAATGTTGGTTTCATGAATATTATTGTTTAAAGTAAAAAAACAAAAGGATCTCATCTAGTTCTCCAAAGCCCCCTACTTTCAGGCCTCTTGTTTTAAGGAGAGCCTCGACAAGTCTCGACTCGTGTCTGTGACCCACACGGGTAGAGAACATTTTTGCAGTTCCAATGTTGTGTATTTTCCAGCCCAGGTCAGTGCTGTCTACACTCTTAGAATTAGTGGTGACTTGCCTCCCGGTGGCGCAGCGGTCTAAGGCACTGCACTGCAGTGCTAGCGGTGTCACTACAGATCCGAGTTCATTACCAGGCTTGTGCCGCAGCCGGGCACAACTGGGAGACCCATGAGGTGGCATACAATTGGCCCAGCCCAGCGTTATTCAGGTTAGGGTTTGTCCTTGTCCCGTCGTGCTCTAGCGACTCCTGTGGTTGGCTGGGCACGCTGACACGGTCGCCAGGTGTATGGTGTTTCCTCCGACACGTTGGTGCGGTTGGCTTCCGGATTAAGCGAGCAGTGTGTCAAGAAGCAGTGAGGCTTGGCAGGATCGTGTTTCGGAGGATGCACTGTTAGAATGATAAATAAATGTATATTATATATTAGAATATGTCATATGCATAAACATTAAAGGAACATGTACAAACTGACATTTACACTAACAGGTGACCAAAAATAACTATCTGAAAGCCACAACTCCATAAAACCACACCTTCAATCTGATAGGCTGCCACGTCTACAATATATTATTAGAAACGTTCAAAATTGAACCCCTACCATCACAAAACGGTTCCGGTTCGAACCCTTAATGAACCTATTTTTTACACAATTGGCTGGAAAGACTCAATTCTTCAGGAAGCTTAGTTTCCCATCACTAATTAAAATGTGTCTGTTATCCATCCATTGTTTCTGCATTGTGACCAGATTTCCTGGTCCCTTCCTTTATGCAAATTATTTCACAGCTTTTCTTTCAAAATAATATGATTATTTTTAAATTGCAAGACACATATTGATGAAATCAGACAATTGTTCCACCTATCAATGATTTTACAGGGTGGAGTAATGCTGATTTGAAATGGTTTCTCTGTCCAGACCTGTCTACACTTGTAGACAATGTGTGTCTAACTACCTTCGGAGCTGGGCAAGGATGATATGATCACAATGTGTCTTTTGATTGTCGCCACCCGTCTAAAAATGTGGTCACAATCAGAATGTGGACATGATCATGACAAAGGAAGCAAGTTAGAACCAAGTATAATGAGTGCTTTTGTAAACAAAGTGTGGTCAGAGTGATGAACTGCTGACTCCATATTAGGCTTTGCCCCATTTAGGCGTTGTGGTCTAAGTAATGGAGGGCTGTCTTTCCAGATCAGTTTGTACATTCCTCATTCTCTGTGTTCAAGGTAATGACAAAGTGACTCAAACAAACCTTTGCCCTAGATAAGGTATATGCATGATGCTAGTATTCAAACCCTTCCCCATTTCCACATTTTGTTATTCTAAAATTGATTAAATAACTTTTTTCCCTCATCAATCTACACACAATACCCCATAATGACAAAGCGAAAACATTTGTTGTTTTTTTATGTATTAAAACACATAAATACATTATTTACATAAGTATCCAGGCCCTTTTCTATGACACTCCCGTTTCCATTGAACATCCTTGAAATGTTTCTACAACTTGATGGGAGTCCACCTGTGGTAAATTCAATTGATTGGACATTATTTAGAAAGGCCCCACAGTTGACAGTGCATGTTAGAGCACAATCTGGGGAAGGGTACCAAAACATTAGTTTTTTCGTTTTTAATACATTTGCAAACATATCTAAAAACCTGTTTTTACTTTGTCATTATGGGAATTTTGTGTAGATTGATGAGGGGGGAAAACAATTTAATCAATTTTATAAGGTTGTAACATTAAAAAATGTGGAAAAGGTCAAGGGGTCTGAATACTTTCCAAATGCACCGTACAAATGTAACACAGTCCATTCATGTGTCACTAGCGAGCCCTCCTCAAATCCTAACCTTCACAACGAAACCATGGAACTGACCATTGATCAGGCCAGAGTAATGTAACCCTAATCCTAACCCCCTGTGGCTTCAGACAGTGTTAACTCTGTGTTTGGTTTTGGCTGTCCAGCTATGCTTTTTGGTGTTCTGGACGCCCCACATCTCGGAGAGGATCCTAGTAGACATCATTGGTGTGGACCATGCCTTCGCAGAGCTCTGTGTCCCTCCACTGCTAATCTTCTCCTTCTTCCCTATTCCAGGTAAGATCCAAATAGGGAATCCGTGGAAGTGGAATGTTTGAATTTGTCAACAGGAATGTAATTTTAGTTGTTGTCCACCCATTAAAGGTAGACTCATCCTAAACAGGAGGGGAACTTCCTGCTTACCGATGTAAAAATAAACAACTCATTTATACATGAAAAAAAATCATGTATTTATTTTACCATGACAGTGACCATCCGGGCTCACCTGACAGGCTGGCTCATGACTTTGAAGAAGACCTTCGTCCTTGCTCCCAGCTCTGTCCTGCGCATCATCGTACTGATCACCAGTCTCATTGTACTCCCTTACATGGGGTAAGTAAAGTGCACACTTCTGCTTTCACGGGTCTCACAAGTGTTCACTGCACTACTTGCCAATCTCTTGAGCATGGAGCTAGTGTCATTAGAATGATGTGAAAACCTCAATGCTGTGAGTGTGCACTCAATATCTCAGAACAAGTGTTCACTTCACTACTTGCCAATCTCTTGAGCATGGAGCTAGTGTCATTAGAATGATGTGAAAACCTCAATGCTGTGAGTGTGCACTCAATATCTCAGAACAAGTGTTCAACTTATCATTCGCTAGGCTCAAAAGTGGCCACTTCACCTCTGATTATTTTTAATCTTATTCCCATGCTTGGGCCTAGTGTTCACTTAGCCAGTTACTAGTTTCAAATCTGTCAATTTTACCACAGCTCATTCCTGTTGTTTTCTTTTATTGGGAGAAGTGTTCACTTCACTACTCACTTTTTAAAATGTTAACTTTTTGGGCCAGTTTAGCAGACACCGACTAAGCCTAGACCAGATGTTTAAAAAAGCTTGTTTTTTTTGTGGTTCTTTGTGGCTCAGTTGTTAGAGCATGGCACTTGCAACGCCACAATCGTGGATTTGCTTACCACTGGGGTCACCCATATAAAAATTGTATGCATGCATGACTGTAAGTCGGTTTGGATAAAAGTATCTGCTGAATGACATTTGTGGCCTAATTATATTGGCACCCTTGTGCTTTTCTTAAATAATTCACCATTTCTTCTAGAAATGTAAATAACTTTGTTATTGGAAAATGCTAAACTGACCCAAGATCAGTGTTCAGGGGCGACTTCAACCTATACCAATCCGAGGAACCATTGAATCCTCACCTTAATAACCATTAGTGGGGAAAATGCTTAACTGACCCAAGATCAGTGTTCAGGGGCGACTTCAACCTATACCAATCCGAGGAACCATTGAATCCTCACCTTAATAAACATTAGTGGGGAAAATGCTAAACTGACCCAAGATCAGTGTTCAGGGGCGTCTTCAACCTATACCAATCCGAAGCGCCATTGCAATCATTGGCGCCACCTCCTGGACGTGAAGTGTTTTTGTGCAGAGACACAGGAAGGTTGTGGAGAAATGTATTGTACATCCGTGTGTGAACTAAGCGCTAGTCTATGAAGTCACCAATCTACTTTTTGTCACGCTTCAGTTGCTCTACAGTGGACCTCATAACTTAGTGAACCAGTGGTACTATGTCCCAAATGGCACAGTAATCCTTACATAGAGCACTACTTTTGACCAAGGCCCATAGAGTTCTAGTCAAAACTAGGAAATATGGTGCCATTTGGGACAAAGTGTGGGTCAGTACAAAATAACTGCTTCATTGAAAGTGACCATAAGTTAGTTAACTATTTACTAAAAATACAGTATAACTTTGCTTACGTGAGGTTATCTTACGGTCTTTACCGGGATTTAGTTTATTTTCAGTAATACATATAGTACATTTACATTTAAGTCATTTAGCAGACGCTCTTATCCAGAGCGACTTACAAATTAGTAGTAATACACAAGAAGTGTGAATGCTGGCTAACTGAAGGTGTATGAAAAGATTTGTACTTTTACTTCACTACATTCCTTATGAAAATATTGTACTTTTTGCTCCATACATGTTCCTTGACACCCAAAAGTACATGTTACATTTTGAATGCTTTTAGCAGGACAGGAAAATAGTCAAATTCACGCACTTATCAACTGAACATCCCCGGTCATCCTTACTGCCTCTGACCTGTCGAGTCACTAAACACATGATTAGTTTGTCAATTATATCTGAATGTTGGAGTATACCCCTGGCTTTACGTACATTTTTAAAAAATATTTTAAAAATGGTGCTGGCTTGTTTTCTTAATATAAGACATTTTGAAAGGATTTTTACTTTTGATACTTAAGTACATTTTAAAACAAATACTTTTAGCATTTTACTCGAGTAGAATTTTACTGGGTGACTTTTATTTTTACTTGAGTCATTTTCTATTAAGGTATCTTTACTTTTACTCAAGTATGACAGTCCACCACTACGTAGAAGATGCACCAAGTTAACAGTATTAGTGGGTCAATTTCCACAGCAACCAGGAGTGTTGAAGAACGAGGCTAAACTTCTCCTCTGTTTTGGTCCCGTTGCTGCCATGTTGTAGCAGCATGAAGCTGCGCGCGTACATGTCCTTGGCTTACATTGTAAGATGTGTATTTCAGGGTGCATGGAGCCAGTCTGGGAGTTGGGTCTCTCCTTGCCGGATTCCTTGGAGAGTCGATAATGGTGGCAGTAGCTGCCTGCTATGTCTATCGAAAACAGGTAAGGTGCACAGCATAAACCACATGGCAATCTGGGGCCTAATTTAGAACACATTCGTAAGTACATATTTGATAGTAAATTATGTGTTCAACAATATCCATAGCAACAATTTGATTTATGAAAATATGCCATTTATATAGATTGTGCATGAAAATGTGGGATTTAATAAATGAAACCTGCTTATTTGTGACTAACACTTTATGGGTGTTTACAATACTTAAACCACATTTTCACATATTTTAAGAAAAGATCGCATGCAGAAATCTACTATAAAAACGTAAGAACTTTTTAGAAATGAGCCCCTGATCTGCTAATGTTGCACCATGAATGAATCTGGATCAGGGGCTCATTTCTAAAATGTTCTTACATTTTTATAGTAGATTTCTGCATTAACTTACCAGCAAATTTGCGATTCACTTGCAGTAAACCGTGGGAACCCAACCTGATTCAGGACTCCACATAGACCTTAAATGCAGATGTTCATTATGATATTTGTGTTAGTCATCAAACCTGGAAAAGGCAATGGCATGGGAATTATTAGCAGCACAAATATGTTATACTGTATGTGGCTTGTTATTGCTACAATTATCCAGTTGTAAACTCCTAAGAGAAGCAACTAAGAAAGAAAGTAATCATTATTAGTTATCACATCAAATAAAGGTGAAATAAAATATAAAACATTTTAAGTGTTTATAACTCAGGTGATAAAAGACATTTTTCCTCCATGTAGAAAAAAAAGAAAGACACAGAAGTTGAAGAAGTGGAGGAAGGGGAAGAAGACTTGGCACCAATGAATGATGTGCGGCCCCGGCGACGAATGGACGATATCGTGGAGGAAGACGAGTGAGCCGAGGATGCTGAAGGACTCTTGAAGGACATGCTGGGGGATAGTACAAGGGAGTTCCCTTGTTTTACTGGGGCAGTTTTTCAATCATTTTTGGCAGCCTGTTGATACCCCCCGTTTAACCTTACTCTCCAAACCTCATAAACTGTGTGTCTAAACAACACTCCTTTATGTTTCATCTGATTGCTACCAAGCCAGTGAAGCACGGTAAAGATGCTAACTTGTACCAAAGCAAATGTTACTCATTTAACTCCAAATGTTCGCCAAACTTTTCTGTGCTGTCGTCCTCTACTTTTATGAGCTATTATGAGGAAACACACAATTTTACTGTACTGTACAACTTCAACTGCTTGGAAAACATATATTTTGTTTTACTTTGAATGTATAAGATAAATCATGTAGAATAAGTAACGATGCTGAGATAGGTCTTTGTGTTGTGACCTTTTAACTTTATTTATTTTGGCTGTACACCAGTTGGGGAACAGTTTATGGTTCCCAATAATAAACAATAAAATAACAAATGTGATATATTAACCACAGATTTCTATCAAAGTTGAAAATGAAAAAGGGAGTTTTAAATAGTTTCCTGGTGTGCGAGTGATGGTTTGGTGCCATTATAAAACATTTATATTATGTTGTTGATGTAAGAAAACATCGTCAATTTCTGCATAAGTGATGTTAACTGAAATGGCGGGTTGGGGGGGGAGGTGGGGTTGACTTGACAACAGTTGTTTCTTGTTTTTATATCATGTCTGTTGTAGTATTCTATTTGATCTCAGGATGTAACTCCATGATACCTACCGTGTGGTGGTGTCGTTGTTGATCTCCCCCCCCCCCCCCCCCCACACCCATTCTGTATTATGAACTCTCCGTTGCCGATGATGCACAAGTATTTAAAAGTGTCTGAAGCTTCTGTACGTTTTCTATAGATTGTAGTGAATAGCGAAGTCTTACCAACTCATGGGTCCTTCTGTATTTCAAATATGACCGCTAAAGCCCTGTCCAGTGTAACAAGAGCAAATATTACTTCTCTTATTGTTGTCTATCAAAGGGACAGTTCTATTCTACAATGATTAAAGGGTGATTCTGTCGTTTAATTTCCCTCTGAGAGTGTTTTTACTGTAGGACAGTATTTTGTCCCCTTCCATTCAGTGGCTGCTAAACATTTTTAGCTAGGCATTCAAAAGTTCCTTTCTACCCAAGGGCATCCACACTTGTGACTGAATTGCCGTAGCATGGATAAGAGTGGTCAGGGATCCCACTGTAGTTGGTTTTGGATCTGTACCTCATTTAGATAGGAAGCTATTGCAAACAAGTCTTATAAGTAATCTATATTATAATACCGTAAAACATCAACTCAGGGATTTGCGTCCTAGACATTTTGAAAAGATTTTCTTAATTTTGGGCTCAGAAGAGGCACATAGACCAGAACCATAGGCTACTAGATTCTACTGTTTGGTATTTTGGTTTATTTTACCTGTTTTTTTTTGTGTGGTCGGTAGCTGGAGATTATCTGAGGTGTCAGGAGACACTAGAGTCACACTCCAACACAGGAGGTTGGTGGCACCTTAATTGGGGAAGACGGGCTTATGGTAAAATGGAATGGTATCCAACTAATTTGATCCCATTCCCTTCATTCCAGCCAGTATTATGAGCTGTCCTCCCCTCAGCAGCCTCCTGTGCTCTCCACTAATCTATCATAGTGAGAGTCATTCTGCACCTATCTATCAGTCAGTCATTCTCCACCAATCTATTAGGTCACAGACAGACTGGTAGGATTGTCGACCATCTGCCGGCCGGGGGCATCTCTTGCACAGACGGCCGGCCATAATTTGCAAACCGATTCTACATTTAGAAGCATGCAAAAATGACTTCCGTCAGTCGCTATAACACACCGCGCCGACAGCAAGCGAATGGCGAACCAAAAGCCCCTTACTGTGCAGACCAACAATCAATCTGCTGAGTTTTCTCCTTTAGAGTCATTCTCCATTAAACAAGACCGGAGTCAGTCAATCTCCACCAATCTCAACCAAGATTTGTCGCGAGCTTGCACCACTACAGCCGATGCTTGGCAATGTGCATGGTGATCTTTGGGTTGCGTGCAGCTGCTCGGCCATGGAAACCCATTTCATGAAGCTCCTGATGAACAATTCTCGTGCTGACTAACCATTTTTATGCACTACGCGCTTCAGCACTCTGCAGTCCCGTTCTGTGAGCTTGTGTGGCCTACCACTTCGCTGCTAAGCCATTGTTGCTCCTAGACAGTTCCACTTCCCAATAACAGCACAAACAGTTGACCAGGGCATGTCTATCAGGGCAGAAATTTGATGACCTGACCTGTTGGAAAGGTGGCACCCAATGATGGTGCCACGTTGAAAGTCACTGAGTTTTTCAGTACGGTCAAAGTTTGTCTATGGAGATTTCATGGCTGTGTGTTTGATTTTATTCACCTGTCAGCAACGGGTGTGACTGAAATAGCCAAATCCATTAAGTTGAAGGGGTGTACACATACTTTTGGCCATGTAGTGGACCAGCAGATAACAACAATAGTTGTCCAGTGAGAGTTTGAGATGTACGGGGGAAATCAGCCGAAAAGTAAAACTTCTTTTGGTAATATACAAATAAAATAAATCAACATGTTATTATTTCATCACCTGATCTGATGAGATGTAATTCTGCTGAACTGGCTGATCTGAAGTTAACATTTCGTTCATGTTTGCAACTATAGTTATTTTGGGTGTGTTTGTGAAGTACAATGCAATCTCTATCTCCGATAATAATCAAAAACATCCAAAAACAGTAAGTTATGTTGAACTTTGTCACCGAAGTTGACACATGGTTTGATTTGGGAGAAATGCATTGCTATGCATTGCTATAGGAAGCAATAGCTACATGGAATCTCTCGTCATTGATTACTTTTACAGCTGTGGTAGTTGGATAACACACTGGTAATAAAAACAAATGTATATTTTGTTGATAAAGCGTAACACAGGAATATATTCAATCTCTCTTCCCCCTTCAACAGCTAAAATTGATGAATTAGTTTTCACTCCTCAATCTACACACAATACCCCATAATGACAAAGCAAGAACAGGTTATTAGACATTTTTGCAGATTTATAAAATAATAACTAAAATATCACATTTACATAAAGATTCAGACCCTTTACTCAGTACTTTGATGAAGCACCTTTGGCAGCGATTACAGCCTTGAGTCTTCCTGGGTAAGATGCTACAAACTTGGCACACCTGTATTTGGGAAGTTTCTCCCATTCTTCTCTGCAGATCCTCTCAAACCCTACTCTGCCGACGTCGCCACAACGGACAACGACTGCATCGGGTCGGGGGTACTGTCACGGATCCCTCTGGAACTTTCATTGTGCACATCTGGCCCCACACCTGGCCCACACCTGGCCCCTACGTGACACATGTATTGTTCTAATGATTAAGGGGCTCGTCCTGGGTGATAATCATTGTGCGATTGTGTATTTATTCAAGGTACTCCTTGCTTTTTTGTTGTGTTTTGTATAGTGTTTGTTTGGTCTTTGTGCCTGTACATGGCACGCTGTAATTTTGGTAAATAAAAACCCCTATTACGCATTCTTGCGCCTGCCTCCCGGCCCTTTATGCCAACGTGACCGGAGTGCTACAGAGATGGTCTGGTAGGTTCTCTCCTCTCTGCAGAAGAACTCTGGAGCTCTGTCAGAGTGACCATCGGCCTCAGTTTGGCTGGACGGCCAGCTCTAGGAAGCGTAATGGTTGTTCCAAACTTCGGAGGCCCCTGTTCTTGGGGACCTTCAATGCTGCATTTTTTGGTACCCTTTCCCAGATCTGTGTCTTGACTCAATCCTATCTCGGAGCTATACGAACAATTCCTTCGACCTCATGGCTTGGTTTTTGCTCTGACATGCAGTGTCAACTGGTGGGACCTTATATAGGCAATTGTGTGCCTTTCCAAATCATGTCAAATCAATTGACTTTACCACAGTTGGACTCCAATCAAGTTGTAAAAACATCTCAGGGATGAGCAATGGAAACAGGATTTTGAGTCTCGTAGCAAAGGGTCTGAATACTTATGTAAATAATTTTTTTTTTGCTAAAATGTATAAAAAACTGTTTTTGATTTTGTTACATTTCTTGCCTTGCCTCTAGACCGTAGTCGGAATGGCTCAAGGGAGCCTTCACTTGCTAGCTCTAGGGCCAGAGCAATTTACAGATGCTCTGTGGTAATTCCCACATTTGGGGATCTTATCCGCTGCTAATGACGAGCAAGTCTGGAATTCCACTGTAGTTAGCTTTTATTAAAACTTGCACATCATTTGAAGTAGTCCGAATGACAAAATAAAATAGTGAGCTAATGGAATAAAAAGAACGTGGCTCACAGTCCAGCTCCATCCCCATCACACACAATTGCATTCAAAACCGAAAGATAACTTACTAAGTTACCCATAATGCACTTCAGTGTTTTAAAGCTATACACAATGCATATAATATAAAACTGTCACAATTTACAGTCCCACCTACATCAGTGTGTTTTGTTCTTTTTTTGGAGATGGGGTTATAATAATGCAGCAATAAAAAATGTTTAACAGTTCGTATGTAACAGTTCAACATCAACACACAATCACCGAACTGGTTCTTTTGTTCCTCTTTGGCCTCCCTGTGGGAGTTTGACCGAAAGCAGGGCGAGTAACAGTCCATGCTTGGCCTTGATGCATTATGCTACCCACACTAGACTGAACTCCATCTGGTGTCGCCGACCAACTCACAAAAGAAGTGGTATCAGAAGCAAGCTCTGCGTCCTTCTCACTACCATTGTCACTGTTTTGTTCATCCATGAAAAGGGTGGGTAGATCCAGATCAGAATCGTGGAGGCCTGCATCCAGATCAGGACGACAAGACCTCTGCAGGTTGCCATGATTCAGCGTGTGTTGACACCCAGCTGTTGTCTAGAGTGGTGCGGGAGTTGTTGACTTTGTTGTGATGAACAACCTTCACCTTTGTTCTCGGACTCTTCTGAATCCGGTAAACCAAGTCATCTAGCTGATAGGATGATCATCCAGCTGATCCCTCATAGGATGGTAGGAACTTCCTAACTTTATTCCTTTATTTAAGTACATACTGTGTCACTAACGTTGTAGTGTGTCCTTGCGACATTCTTGCCATACTGTTTTTTGGCATGCTCCACAGACCGACCCAGCACTTCCCTTGCAATCTGGTGAGCAAGTTCCAATATGTCTCGTAGCTGTGCCACACACTGTGGATGCGTCTTGGCGTGATCGTGATCGAGTGGCAAGCCAGTCACCAGCTCGATGGGTTCTGTTACTTCTCTTCCAAGGAGTATCATGTTTGGAGTAAACCCTGTTGAGCTGTGCTCTATAGGCCATCACAGTGAATGGAATCATGAGGTCCCAGTCCCAATGACGATTGCGGCCTGAAATGGGTTGTGTGAGTCTGTTCGATTCCTAACAGTTCATACATTCTTTGGAAGACTTCAGACTCGAAGTTGGAGCCTTAATCGCTGTGGAGTGTCTGTTGGGCTCAATAGCAGCATACCCATTCAGCTGTCAGAACTTCAGCCACTGTCACGGCTTGATCGTTTGGCAGAGGGTAGGCTTCCATCCACTTTGTGAAATAATCTTGAACCACCAATATGGAGCGATTGTAGTGTTCTGTCTCATTCATGGGGCCCATGAGATCAATGGCTATCCTCTCCATGGGTACTCCCACACGGACAGTGCCCAAAGGTGCTTGGGGATTCCTCGAAGGTCTGGCTTTAGCGGCACAGCTCGCACATGTACGACACCATAGTGTGACATCCTCTCTCATTCGTTACCAGTAGTATCTTGTCTGCAGCCGGGCAAGTGTCCGTTCCACGCCAAAGTGACCAGCTACTGGGCCATCCTGCATCTGCTTCATGATGTCCGTTCTGAAACACTTGAGGTAGGAGTATCTGTGGGTAACTCAGAGAATGCTGTCCTTGACATACAGTCTCTTCTACTGGCTCGAATAGGCCTTAGACGCTGGCCCGAAAGGCAACACATCTCCCCACGATGGGTTTTCCTGTCCTTCCTTGAGCCATCTCTTGATGGGGCCTATATCAGAGTCAGCCATCTGAGCTTGACGTAATTCCTCAGTAGTATTAACTTAAGGGGGCTGAATAATTTTGCACGCCCAATTTTTCTGTTTTTGATTTGTTAAAAAAGTTTTAAATATCTAATAAATGTCGTTCCACTTCATGATTGTGTCCCACTTGTTGTTGATTCTTCACAAAACAATACAGTTTTATATCTTTATGTTTGAAGCCTGAAATGTGGCAAAAGGTCGCAAAGTTCAAGGGGGCCGAATACTTTCGCAAGGCACTGTAGCTTCTACAGCGTAATCAGCTATGCTGGAGCCGAAGTCACCCTGCACTTCCTGGTGCCTGAAACTATCATTGTTATGGTTAGTGTCCTGTATAGTGCAGGGGTAAGTCTGGCGGCATGACCTCCTGGACAGGATGTCAGCATTTTTGTGGTGGCGTCCTGGACGATGTATGACCTTGAAGTTATGCTCCCCAAACTTCTCGAGCCACCTTGCCAATTGACCGTCTGGTTCCTTCATCCTTATGTGCCACCAAAGGCTGCTGTGGTGGGTGCGCACGATGAAGGGTCTTCTGAGCAGGTCTTGACGGAGGTGTGTAGTGAACTCCACTACTGCCATTAACTCACTCCGTGTGGTATAATAGTTTTGCTCGGGGGGGGGGACAACCGCCGGCTCCCATACGCTAATACGTGTTCCATCCTGCATTTTGGGAAAAGACGGCTCCAATGACGAAGTTGCTGGCATCTGTATCGAGGATGAGGTCGCCGCTGTCGAGTGGATATCCCAGTGGTGAGTAGCTTCTTTAATTGTTTGAATGTTTGTTTGAATGCCTCCTGGCACTCTGGCGTCCGACGGAAACAAGCATGCTTCTTTGTAAGCTCATGAAGGGGCTTGGCTACAGTAGCGAAATCTTTGACAAATCGTCGGTAGTAGGAGGCTAGGCCGATGAACTGACGGACTTCTGAAATGCAGGTAGGCTGGGGCCATTCTTGGACTTTAAGAATTTTCTGGTGATCTGTGGCTATGCCGTGTTCGGAAACGATTTGCCCAAGGTAGGTTACCTGTCGGCGGAAGAGACAGTACTTGGAGGGTTTCAATTTTAGGTTTGCTTGGTGTAGCCGATTGAACACGTCGCAGGTGCATTGCAGAGCAAAAAGGCATCACATTCCACTCAAAGAGGCCCTTCCTGCTGCAGAAAGCCTTACGGGCCCTGGGAGTAAGCTCTACCTGCCAGTAGCCTGAAGCTAAGTCCAAAGTGCTAAACCATTTGGCCGTCGACAGGGTATCGAGAGTGTCTTGGATACGAGGAAGAGGATATGCATCCTTATCAGTACGCTCATTTAGAGCACTGTAGTCCACTCATAGACGGTATGTCTGGTCCATTTTGCGTACCATGCCTATCAGTGGAGCCCAGCTGCTGTGACTTGGAGAGGCTACTCCAGTTTCAAGACTTTGCTGTATCTGCCCGTCTGCATTGAGCTGCTTTTCTAATGCCATATGTCGTGGTTGCTGCTTCACAAGAGCCCCACGTCTGAATGTCATGCTGTACAAGACTAGTGCGAGCAAGATCAGTGGGTCCAATAGAGAAGACATCCCCGTAGGAACTACGGATTTGAGCCAGCCCACAACGTTCGTCCGCACTTAGCACAGTAGAGCTTTCCGTATACACCAACTGTAAGTGATCAGGAACCGCTGGTGGAGATGAGACTAGTTTGTGGTGAAATGGAAGAAGTATCAGTGGGCTGAACAACATCTGCTGCCTGGAGGAATCTGGCGATATCGCCCTTTTTTACTTTCACTGACTCTGTTCCTGGGTTGGGGATTTGATTATTGGCCTGTGTGTCAACCACAACCCGTGGCACCAGTAGATGGTGCTTCTCAATAGATCCTTTAGTTGGGCTTAGCACCATAAATGTCACCTCTCAATACATGCAGTGATTCACCTGGTTTGCCCACTCTCTGCCTCAACTCAATGCCAATGTTAGCTGCATGCTCCGATGCTGGCCCGTAGGCCGAGTCCACCTCCCCCACTATGCGTGAGTAGTCCCAACGGGAAGACTTAGGGTTCTTGTGGACCACAGCCCCTGCAGAAACAGAATACTAAACAGAATCTCAGCTGGACTAATATTGTCCTTTCTGACCAGTGATTAGCTCTAGCACAGCTCTCAAAGCAATGTAAGAACTCTCTCCATGAGCCCAAACCATCAAATTGACCTGGTCATAGTGTAGGGATCCTCTCCTTCTGACTAGCGTATTCGTCCTCACTTTCAGATGAGATATCATAATGTACACGCCGGGGCTGCCTGCCATGGGAACTGGATCTTGCTCGCCTGGGGTGAGACTGTATGTTTTCAGAACAGTACATTTCATTACCTTCACTGGGCAGAGCATCACTCCGAATACATCCATGCCAGTGAGAGCATTTTTAGGTGAGCATCTATCATGCCAGCTGGCATAGTTTTGGTTGTGACTTAGCTGTGATTCGATTCCACTGTCACCCACATTTCCATTTTTCACTACGTACTTAAATGTATTTGTTTCTCCCTTTGGCCGTTGAGGAGACGTCTTTGCCTCACGGCATAAGTCAGCCATATTAGCTGCGGTGGCCTGCATATTAGCTACCTCTGAACTTGGCATAAATGGATTGCAGTTACTGTTAGCATTTGCAACATCAAATTTGTTCATCCAGTCGGCAAATGAGATTTGTGATTACCTTTCTTCATTCACTGTATTTAGCTACATGATTGGGTTTGAGTAGCACGTCGAATCCTCAGGCGAATTATTTCTCGTAATAACATATTCCCTGTGTGTAGCCGCCAATTCACTGCTTTAGCTAGAATGTCAGACACTACTCAGACAATGATGATGAACTTCGTTAGCCCTTAGCTTGTGAAAGTCCAATTCTCTTATTTCTTTTCTCTTTGATATTCCAGGTAGAATGTGAATAACTCACTGATGAGGGCACGATAAATCCCAGGCACGAGTCCACAATGTTACCTTTCTTGCCTTGCCTCTCTAGACCGTAGTCAGGATGGCTCAGGGGAGCCTTCACTTGCTAGCTCCATGGCCAGAGCAACTTACGGATATTCTGGGGTAATTCACACATTTGGGGATCTAATGACGAGCAATAAAATAGTGGGCTAACCGAGTAAAAAGAGTGTGGCTCACAGTCCAGCTCCATCCCCATCACACACAATTGCATTCAAAAACCGAAAGTTAATTTACTAAATTACCCACAATGCACTTCAGTGTTTTAAAGCTATACCCCTACTTTACCAACAATCATTATGGTGTATTGTGTGTAGTGATTGCACAATAAAGTGTGGGACTTATTTCCATTGTGTTCCCTATTGTTTTACATAAATACATATACAATTACATACTGTACAAACTGTAAAAAATAATCAACCTCCAGATGAGTATGAGGGGGGAGTTAACGTACAATTCTTACAAGCTTGTTTAGCTGGTAGCTTATTCTTTAGATGTTTGGAGCTGCTGGTGAACCATGATGTGCAGGCATAATCAAAGTGACACTAGACTAGCGAGTCTTTTCATCCAATTGGTGACAGATTTTCATGCCAATATACTAAATTCTTCATAAAAACAATATGCCATTTCAATGTTTCATTTAGGAAAATTTGTTGCCGGACAACATGAAAGGGGAGGTTTTTAATTTATTGAATATTTGAGAAAAGTAATGGACATCCATATGTATTCAGATTCAACTGCAAAAAAGTATTTAGTCAGACACCAATTGTGCAAGTTCTCCCACTTAAAAAGATGAGTGAGGCATTTAATTTTCATCATAGGTACACTTCAACTATAACAGACAAAATGAGAAGAAAAAAATCCAGAAGATTTTTAATGAATTTATGGTGGAAAATAAGTATTTGGTCAATAACAAAAGTTTATCTCAATACTTTGTTATATACCCTTTGTTGGCAATGACAGAGGTCAAACGTTTTCTGTAAGTCTTCACAAGGTTTTCACACACTGTTGCTGGTATTTTGGCCGATTCCTCCATGCAGATCTCCTCTAGAGCAGTGATGTTTTGGGGCTGTTGCTGGGCAACACAGACTTTCAACTCCCTCCAAAGATTTTCAATGTGGTTGAAATCTAGAGACTGGCTAGGCCACTCCAGGACCTTGAAATGCTTCTTACGAAGCCACTCCTTCATTGCCCGGGCGGTGTGTTTGGGATCATTGTCATGCTGAAAGACCCAGCTACGTTTCATCTTCAATCCCTTGCTGATGGAAGGAGGTTTTCACTCAAAATCTCACGATACATGGCCCCATTCATTCTTTCCTTTACACGGATCAGTCGTCCTGGTCCCTTTGCAGAAAAACAGCCCCAAAGCATGATGTTTCCACGCCCATGCTTCACAGTAGGTATGATGTTCTTTTGATGCAACTCAGCATTCTTTGTCCTCCAAACACGACGAGTTGAGTTTTTACAAAAAAGTTATATTTTGGTTTCATCTGACCATATGACATGCTCTCTAGCAACCTTCAGACGGCCTGGACATGTACTGGCTTAAGCAGGGGGACACGTCTGGCACTGCAGGATTTGAGTCCCTGGCGGCGTAGTGTGTTACTGATGGTAGGCTTTGTTACTTTGGTCCCAGCTCTCTGCAGGTCATTCACTAGGTCCCTCCGTGTTGTTCTGGGATTTTTGCTCACCGTTCTTGTGATCATTTTGACGCCACGGGGTGAGATCTTGCGTGGAGCCCCAGACCGAGGGAGATTATCAGTAGTCTTGTATGTCTTCCATTTCCTAATAATTGCTCCCACAGTTGATTTCTTCAAACCAAGCTGCTTACCTATTGCACATTCAGTCTTCCCAGCCTGGTGCAGGTCTACAATTTTGTTTCTGGTGTCCTTTGACAGCTCTTTGGTCTTGGCCATAGTGGAGTTTGGAGTGTGACTGTTTGAGGTTGTGGACAGGTGTCTTTTATACTGATAACAAGTTCAAACAGGTATCATTAATACAGGTAACGAGTGGAGGACAGAGGAGCCTCTTAAAGAAGAAGTTACAGGTCTGTGAGAGCCAGAAATCTTGCTTGTTTGTAGGTGACCAAATACTTATTTTCCATCATAATTTGCAAATATATTCATTAAAAATCCTACAATGTGATTTTCTGGATTTTATTTTCTCATTTTGTCTGTCATAGTTGAAGTGTACCTATGATGAAAATTACAGGCCTCTCATCTTTTTAAGTGGGAGAATTTGCACAATTGGTGGCTGACTAAATAGTTTTTTGACCCACTGTATATATAAAAATGGTCAAAGACCCCAGCCACTGTTCTCTCTGCTACCACATGGTAAGCGGTACCGGAGTGCCAAGTCTAGGTCCAAGATGCTTCTAAACAGCTTCTACCCCCACTCCTGAACATTTAATCAAATGGCTACCCAGACTCTTTGCTTTGCCCCCCCCCTCTCTCTCTTTTACACTGCTGCTACTCTCTGTTATTATCTATGCATAGTCCCTTTAATAACTCTACCTACATGTACATATTACATTGACCCTGTATATAACCTCACTATATTTATTTTACTGCTGCTCTTTAATTATTTGTTACTTTTATTTTTTTTATGTATTTAAAAAAAATGAATTGTTGGTTAAGGTCTTATAAGTAAGCATTTCACTGTAACTTCTACACCTGTTTTATTTGGCGCGTGTGACAAATGATATTTGGTTTGATATATATAAAGGAAGAGAAAGAGCCTAACCCCAGAGAGATTGATAGAAATATGCCACTGGCATGCTGCAACACCAACATGCGTTTATTTATGTCCGATGGCTACTATACAGATATAGACATACAAAAGGAGACTAATTCATAAATGTTCGATCAGAATATTTTGTTTTTACGATCAGCGTTATATTGATAGATTATAGCAGGAACTCTGGTGGGCCTGAAATAGACTTCCTCACCTCAAGTTCAACTGTCGGAGTCAGTGGGAGCACCTGAGCGCACTGCCTTGTCATAGGCCTGCAGTAGGTAAAGCTTAATAATAGCCCCACCATACCAAACCTTCACAAACCTTTCTAAACTTTATTAGGGTAATATTAGAAGCAATTCAAGGAAAAAAACACACTACCCTCCCTTGTTCCCAATAATAAACCATACAACCATCCCCAAAGCAACAAAAAAAAAGTTTGAGAATCCTCCTCTATTTTGGACGCCCCCCCACAAAAAAAAAAAATACGACTTTGTGTTTGTGGTAACTAGTGACATTTATGTACTCAGCTCCCGCTAATAGAGAGAAATAGAAATATAGTAATGGCGTCTTTTTGTAGGCACTAACTCCGCCATTTTTCGTTGGGTAAAGCCTATGGGCCAGAAAATAGTTAACAAATATATTTTTTTTAATAAGGCCGGTGGTAAACACAGGCTTAGTTGCTCTTATACGTTTTGTTCTATGATATAATATTAATCAGCTAATGTCACTATGTGAATTTTGAACAATTTGTCATTTTTAAAAAGCTCATAAAAGGCTTGATAATTCATAAGGGTTGTGTTAACTGACTGATATTATCTCATAGAACAAAACGTATAAAATGTCTTATACCTCTGTTAACCTCGGACTTTATTTTCGATGTTAATCCCAAAACCCTATTCTTTCCACATATATTTTCCCCATAGCAATGGCTGAACGAACAAGACGTAACTCAATTTCTTTTTAGGACTACAAATAAAGTCAAACACTTGTGAGAATGGTCTATAATGGGGGCATAGAGTGGAGTTAAAAAGAACGCGGCAAAGGCACGACAGCTAGCGAGGTGCCAATGAGAAGAAAGAAGGGCTTGTCTAGGAATTAAACCCTTGTCATGGACCGCCCACTTGTCAGGGAACGCCCCCTGGGCCCTTGCTGCATCCGGACTACAATTGAAAGGAATCCCCTGACTGTGCAAACCGAGCGCACCCGCTGACATCTTCCAAACAGTGTTGGTTTCTAGTAGCAACGCCTGCCAAACAGAAGAGAAGATGGTCCTGAGTAAGTACAAAATTGGTTGGCTAATCCCGATAATTTAACCATTTTGTCACTAATGCACAAAATAAATATGGCTAGCGAGTCGTTATTAGACCAAATGGAATGACATCATGGTGCTGTCTTCAACTAGCTAAGTTAGCTACTTAACTTGTTCACTTCAGTGATACAAGCAACCGAATAAGCTATCTATCTTAGATAGGTAGCCTAGATAGCATCAACGTGTCACTTGTTGTTTCTACTTTGATCTACTACAGTAACGTAGCTATACCATCCGTTTCACACCCCTTTTTCCATAATCTAGTCACAGAAGACATGGTACGACGTCGGGCAGAGCATAACAACTGCGAGATCCTTTCCTTAGAGGAGGTGTCTTTGCATCAACAAGATATTGAGAAAATAGAACACGTTGATAAGTGGTGCAGGGACCTCAAAATTCTGTATCTTCAAAACAATCTCATTCCCAGAATAGGTGATTCTAATTTCTTTACCCTTCCTCTGTTCATAGAATTGCAATTCAATTAACTTTACATTGTTTCATTTAATTTGGGCCTAATTTAACTACCCTATATTTTATTGACCATCAATGCAATTTCAATATTTAGAAATATGTATTAATTTGCTCTCCACAGAAAATGTATATAGATTGAAAAAGTTGGAGTATCTAAACCTTGCTTTGAACAACGTTGAACTGATCGAAAACCTGGAAGGTTAGTATTTTGTGCACATAGCCACCTCTACTATTTTACAACATTGTCCTATCTGTTTGTATTAATGTAGGCTAAGGAAATTACCAAAAGTCTGTTTTTAATAACATTTCTCCTCAACCATAGTTTTAAATTGACATAAAACAAATCCACCTGTGCTTTGACTCTAAAAATAGCAATTCCATTCTGTCTTTACATTTACATTTATTTAAGTCATTTAGCAGACGCTCTTATCCAGAGCGACTTACAAATTGGTGCATTCACCTTAGAGAATGAAATATGCCAAATAGAGCTCTACTCATACTATTCTTGCCTTCTCAACCCGTTACAACAGGATGTGAGAGTCTCCAGAAGCTGGACCTGACAGTGAATTTTGTGGGCCGGTTGAGCAGTGTGGAGTCATTGAAGAACAACCTCCATCTCCGAGAGCTTTTCCTGGTGGGGAACCCCTGCACTGAGTTTGAGGGCTACAGGCAATACGTTGTGGCTTCACTGCCCCAACTGAAGGTATCAGGAGGGATATCAAACAGAAATGTCAAGTTTTAATGTCACTTTGCACAGTGAAATTAAGATCATAAGTTCAAATCTCACCGACGCCGTGCCACAATAAAAAAATAGATGCTTGCATTATTAATGCCTAAGCAAATACATTTCCACGTGTCCTATCTATGCTTGGAGTTAAAAACAATTAACCCAAACTAAGCTAGCAGTGTTATTAAAACTCTTATTGAAACAAGTTCTCAGTACTTTATTTAATTACCTTCAAATAACCTATCATTTCCGTACTCAGAACGTTAATAAAAACTCTCAGGACAATTTTCTGGTAAACATCGTAAAATGTTCTCAGAACCTCCCAACAACCTAAAAAGTAGCATTTCCAGAACAGGCAAAATGTTCACTTCCTTTCTCTTTAAAAAAACATTCAGTTTTACAAGTCAGGAAACATATGGCTTCGTTCCCAGAACCAATTGGAAACCAAAAACTTCCAAGGAAGCAAATGTGCTAACTGGGCTTCAAATATACACTGAGTACACTAAACATTACTAAATTTGAGTTCCCCCCCTTTTGCCCTCAGAATAGCCTCAATTAGTTGGGGTGTGGTCTCTACAAGGTGTTGAAAGCGTTACACAGGGATGCTGGCCCATGTTCACTCCAATGCTTCCCACAGTTGTCAAGTTGGCTGGATGGCCTTTGGGGGATGCACCATTCTTGATATACACGGGAAAATGTTGAAGTGGAAGAACCCATGAGCGTTGCAGTTCTGGCACCTACTACCATACCATACCTACTACCCATTCACCCTTTGAATGACACACATGCACAATCAATGTCTCAGTAGTTTCAAGGCTTAAAAAGAATGTTTTAACCTGTCTCTTCCCCTTCATCTACACTGAATGAAGTGGATTTAGCAAGTGATGTCATGGTATCCCTGCACATTGTATATATGGTACTTGAACTGACCCAGTAGATAGTATGTTTACTTACCTTATTCTGTTCATCATCTTCTTTTAGTTTAGTTTCGTTTCGTTTAGTTTATTTTTACAGGGACAGTGCACATTAATCAACGTTTCAGTAAAAGTGCCGGTTTTAGCCAGCCGGCTAATTTTCAACCGCAGTCCCTGGGCAGGTTCTTATTTTTACATCTTGTGTGTTTTTGTTCTACCTTTAACATTTTTGTTGTATTACATTGTTATTGATTACCGTGCTGTTGGGGTTAGCACTCGCAAGAAAGGCATTTCACTGTACTTGTGCATGTGACATTGAAACCTGGATTCATCTGGTAAGTCTGTCATGGAAAAAGCAGATATCCTTAAAGTTTAGTACACTCTGTGTATGCCTTTAACAGATACTTTTATCCAAAGCGACTCACAGTAGTGTCCATGCATTTTCTTAAAAGATATGCGCAAAAACACACACACACACACACACACGCACGCACACACACACACACACACACACACACACACACACACACACACACACACACACACTAGTCTAGCATGTACTTGCTCGCCTGAAGATAGCCTAGCATGGAGGGTAAATATTTTTGTAATTTTTTTCAGTATCTGGATGGGAAAGAGATTGGCAGGTCGGAACGGATCCGAGCCAGACAAGGCCTAGATGAGGTAAGGAGACGGATTCGGCAGCAGGAGCAGGATTACCTGCAGAAGAGAGCGAGTGAGAAAGAGGAGGCCCAGAGAGAGGGAGGAGAGGTGCAGCGGGCGCCGGAAAGGGAAAGCCGCTCCTCTGTTAAAGCGAAGAATCCTGGCTTTGATGGTCGCTGGTACACTGACATCAACAACACCATGTATGTTCAAGCTCTTGATTTGATTTGATGTAGAACAGCAGGGATAACTGGTAGGGGGCGGCAGGGTAGCCTAGTGGTTAGAGTGTAGAGGCGGCAGCGTAGCCTAGTGGTTAGAGCGTTGGACTAGTAACCAGAAGGTTGCAAGTTCAAACCCCCGAGCTGACAAGGTACAAATCTGTCGTTCTGCCCCTGAACAGGCAGTTAACCCGCTGTTCCTAGGCCATCATTGAAAATAAGAATTTGTTCTTAACTGACTTGCCTGGTTAAATAAAGGTTAAAAAAAATAAAAAAATAAATCTGTGGCGTAACCCTAACCTCATCTGAAGTTATTGAATTCAGTTGGCCTCGATACTGTATTTCAGTTCACTATCAATCACTCCTTTTTATGAAATGTAACTCTGAAGAGTTTTGTTTATTGATCTATAGCCCTGTGCATGAAGACAACAAGGAGATCCAAGGGAGAGAGGAGAAAGAGAAGACAAGCTGCCTTTCTTCAGAAGACCAGGAGAGGGAGTTTTGGGAGAAACCTTGTGCCTATACTCCAGAGTCACGCCTGGAGGCTCACCGCCACCTTGACGAGAAGAAAAAGGCAAAAGAAAGGTAGGTAAAAAGCCAACAAGTCTAGGGAGAGCGAATGTTTTTGTTATGTTACTCGTAATGCTCCCCTACTGTTTGAGTGTACAGTTTTCCCTTAGAATGTTCCCCTATCTATATTATTTAAAACTTGAGAATGTTTTGCTGTTAAAGTTAGGAGACCATTCCCTTCATATCAAGCAGAACTTATCTAGAATGTGGTTACAATGTCCTCAGAACATACAACATGAATGTTCTAGATGCGTTTTATGGGTTTGTAGCATGTGTCCAGTATTCTGAGGGTTAGGAGAATGGTTGCCCTGTTCTCAGAATAAAGGATATTAATGTTCTAGACGCGTTTCATGAGAACGTAGGAAAATGTGTCTGTATCAGTTGTCAGGATGTCGACAGTCCCAAAGAGTCGTTCTCCCCCACAAAAAAAAAGATTCATTTTACATCACACCTTGTTACTGTTGCTGAGCCAGTCAAGGCCCTGATTGGTGAACCACTGATAGCTTTTTGTCTGTTGGGAAGGTTTGGGATACTCTCACACACAGTGCTTTCAACACAGTGTTTGTTGTCAACTTAAATATTTTACACACTTTGATATACATGATTACATTGTGCATGTTCATTTATACAGTAATTATTATTCAACATGGGTTACACCAAATTTGAGGGATTTCTGTACAGTTGTCTAATGTTGGTTGGGGCACAGTAACCTGTTTTAATGATACTCCTGAATCACAATGATCAATACAAGTATTTGTTGAGTGTACTTTTAACAGAGCTCAGATTTACTTTGAAGTGCATTCCCCCTATTGCTTACAGCCTTAACACCTATCAAGTTGTTTCAGATCTACACAAGTGCCTAGGGAGGAGGGTTTAGAGTTTGCTTCTGGATAGGGCCTAACTATACTTGCCCAATAAGCACATGCCCTAGAGCAGGGTTTCCCAAACTCGGTCCTCTGGACCCCAAGGAGTTTTTTTCTTTCTTTTCGCTACGCAGCTGAGTCAAATAAAAAAACTAATCATCCAGCTTTGATCATTTGAAACAGCTATGTAGTGTTAGCAAAAACCAAATTGTGCACCCCTTGAGGTCCTGAGGGCCCCGATTGGGAAACACTGCCCTAGAGATATCCCTTATTGGTACAGTGGCGAGAGCTTTTGTCATTGGTGATGTTGGCCTGCCTGGGTTCGAGACCCGCTAGGGGAGTCACCCTACTCTCACATTCTTCGCAATATATGTTACAGTTATGCCACGTTCACCTGCTAGTTGGAACTAGGAAACTCAGAAATGTTCGACTTGATAACTGGTTCTAGTTATACATGTGCCGCGTTCAACAAATTAACAAGTTGTACATTTCCGAGTTTCCTAGTTCTAACTAGCATGCGAATGCAGCACCACAACACACCTATCTGATCAAATTAAAATTAGTTTATCATTGAAAGATGGGAATCTGTAGGATTTCTCTTGAGCATGAATTATGAACATATTTCCACTACGTAATAAATTATAATTATTTATTCATCCTAGAGGCTCTAGCTGAGCATCTCAAAGAGAACTCTCCATAGGGGGAATGCACTTTGAAGTAAATCTCAACTCTATTAAAAGTACACTCAAAAAAATGTTTATTGATCATAGTGATTCAGGAGTATCATTAAAACAGGTTAACATGCCCCACCAACATTAGACAACAATACAGAAAGCCCTTAAATTGCTGAAATAAGTAACTAAGATCAATAATGAGTATATTAAGATAAACTGATACCTGCCAAGGACGTGGTGGCTTAGCAGGAAGATCAGAGTACTGTGAACCAAGAGGTTGTGTGTTCAAATCCCAGGTGAGTAAAAATTACTGTATAAATGAACCTTCACAATTTAATCATATGTCAATTGAAAGTGCTGTTTTTGTGTGTCCCTAACTTTGCCAACAGACAAAGAGTTGTGAATGGATCAGTGGTTCACTAATCAGGGCCTTGATGGGCTCGGCAGCAGTGACAAGGTCTGATGTGTATTGATTTTACATTTTCTTTGTGGTCTTTGGGACAATCAGGCGAAATCCTCACAACTGATAAACAGAAATGTTCCTGCAACGTCCCATGAAGCGTGTCTAGAACATTAATATCTTATATTCTGAGAACATGGCAACCATGTAATGTGAATGTTTGGCAGAACGTTGATGGAATATTCTCCTAAAGACCTAATGAGACTCTTAACGGAACATTCTCTGAAGTTGTGGGGACGTTTGTTGATAGCTGGGTACACTCATCTACAAATAATCCAATATGTTATAGGCCGCCGCTTTCTATGGCTCTGTCTCTCCGTCCGTCCGTCTATCATATACAGTGCATTCGGAAAGTATTCAGACCCCTTGACTTTTTCCATATTTTGTTATGTTCGTCTTATTCTAAAATGGATTACATTTGTTTTCGTTTTTTTAAATCAAACTACACACAATACCCAATAATGACAAAGCAAAAACAGGTTTTTAGAAATGTCTGCAAAATTATTTAAAAACCATACAAAACTGAAATATTACATTTACCTAATTATTCAGACACTTTACTCAGTACTTTGTTGAAGCACCTTTGGCAGGGATTACAACCTCTAGTCTTCTTGGGTAAGACACGACAAGCTTGCCACACCAGTATTTGAGAAGTTTGTCCCATTCTTCTCTGCAGATCCTCTCAAGCTATGTCAGTTTGCATGTGTAGCGTCTCTGCACAGATATATTCAGGTCTCTCCGGAGATGTTCGATCGGGTTCAACTCCGGGCTCTGGCTGGGCCACTCAAGGACATTCAGAGACTTGTCCCGAAGCCAATCCTGCATTGTCTTGGCTGTGTGCTTACGGTCATTGTCCTGTTGGAAGGTGGACTTTCACCCCAGTCTGAGGTCCTGGGTGCTCTGGAGCAGGTTTTCATCAAGGATCTCTCTGTACTTTGCTCTGTTCATCTTTCCTTCAACCCTGACCAGTTTCCCAGTCCCTGCCGCTGAATAACATCCCACAGCATGATGCTGCCACCACCATGCTTCACTCTAGGGATGGTCCAAGGTTTTCTTCTTATGTGTCGCTTAGCATTCAGGCCAAAGAGTTAAATCTTTGGTTTTATCAGACCAGAGAATCTTGTTTCTCATGGTCTGAGAGTCCTTTAGGTGCTGTTTGGCAAACTCCAAGTGCGCAGTCATGTGCCTTTTACTGAGGAGTGGCTTCCGTCTGGCCACTCTACCGTAAAGGCCTAATTGGTGAAGTGCTGCAGAGATGGTTGTCCTTTTGGAAGGTTCTCCCATCTCCACAGGGGAACTCTGTCAGAGTGACCATCAGGTTCTTTGGTCACCTCCCTGACCAAGGCCCTTTTCCACCAATTGCTCAGTTTTGCCAGGCAGCCAGCTCTAGGAAGAGCCTTGGTGGTTCCAAACTTCTTCCATTTTAGAATGATGGAGGCCACTGTGTTCTCAGGGACCTTCAATGTTGCAGAAATGTTTTGGTCTCGGAGCTCAATTGACAATTCTTTGGACCTCATGGCTTGGTTTTTGTTCTGACATGTGGTGTCAACTGTGTGATCTTATGTAGACAGGTGTGTGGCTTTCTAAATCATGAATAATCAATTGAATTAACCACAGGTGGACTCCAATCAAGTTGTAGAACCATCTCAAGGATGACCAGGATGCACCTGTTAAAAAGTGCAATTTTTGTATAAAAAAAATGTGTTTGATTTTTTTGTTCAAAATCGCGCAACATTTCAAAGTCCTGCTACTCATGCCAGGAATATAGTATATGCAAATGATAAGTATGTGTGTATAGAAAACACTCTGAAGTCTCTAAAACTGGTTAAATCGTGTCTGTGGCTATAACACAACGTGTTTAGGAGTAAAAATCCCTCGAAAAACTGTTCTCCAAAAACACAAAAAATATATTAATCCGCCAGTCAATGTATTGTTTAAGGCGACTGCAAATACATGAAGATGCCCTGTAAATGCCTACAGCTTCCACACGATGTCGCCAGTGCTGGCATTTCTAGCAGACTTAATCCTTGGTTGTATGACGTTTTGCCCTTTCCTGTTTTAGTCTCTCAACAGGATGTTATTAAAATGGAAAAGATGGCCGCTGATTTCAAGACAAGCTGCTATCAAATACAGATCGCCACGTGATGAATTGTATAGATTATTAACGTTTACTAATACCTAAAGTTGGTTTAGAAAAGTAGTTTGAAGTGCTTTGTAAAAGTTTATAGGCAACTTTTGTCATTTTAAAAAGTGAAGTTGCGTCTTGTAAAAGGGAATATTCCTGGATCAGACCGGTCTTCAGAAAACGACATTTTGACGATACAATGACGGATTTAATCGGGAAAAAGACCCCATTGTGATGTTTATGGTTTATGGGATATATATGAGTGCCAAGAAAGAAGCTCGTCAAAGGTAATGAATGTTTTATATTTTATTTCTGCGTTTTGGGTAGCGCCGGCTACCGCAAAATCTGTCGTTTTAGATGACGTTCCAGTACTTTGGGGGTGCATGCTATCAGATAATAGCTTCTCATGCTTTCGCCGAAAAGCATTTTACAAATCTGACTCGGTGGCTAGATTCACAACGAGTGTAGCTTTAATTCAGTACCTTGCATGTGTGTTTTAATGAAAGTTTGATTTTTATCAAAAACTATACGTGGTGCTCTTGAAATTTCCGCTGATTTTGATCCCGACAGCGGAACCACTCCCTGTGTGGATCAAGCAGTCAACAAGACCAGCAGTCATTTGAAAGAGTAAATACATTTCAGCGAGACAACTCAAAGGTGAAATCCATTCAAGCCAAGATAATGGAATTCATTACCCTTGACAGTCAACTGTTCTATGTCGTGGGTGATGTTGGCTTTCACCTACTAGTCGGGCACCGGTACACACTACCAAGTGCGCTATTTTTTTAGATGTTGCCCTACTGGAGTTACACAGTAATAGCGTCACTGCTATTAGCTTCATGATATACATACTATTGAACGCCATTTGGGTCTTTACGTGTCAAAAAATATACAGAAGCACTGTCAAAGCTGTACAAAAAAGCAAACACCGGCCACGAACAATGTGTTTACAATACCGCGTTGGTAATAAAGCATCATTTGTTCAACCGCAACTTCTGGGGTGGCTAGCTTTAGCTTGGTACCAAGCTAGCACCAATACAACCAGTCAACCAGTCTTTCCGCTGAAAAGGCAGCGTGCGAAATTCAAAAATATTTTTCATAAATATTTTCTTTCACACATTAACAAGTCCAATACAGCAAATGAAAGATACATTTTATGTTAATCTACCCATCATGTCCGATTTTCAAAAATGCTTTACAGTGAAAGCACAACATATGATTGTTAGGTCATAGCCAATTCAAAAAAAACACACAGCCGTTTTTCCAGCCAAAGATAGGAGTCACAAAAATCAGAAATATAGATCAAATGAATCACTAACCTTTGATGATCTTCATCAGATGACACTCATAGGACAGCATGTTACACAATACATGTATGTTTTGTCCGATAAAGTGTATATTTATATCCAAAAATCTCAGTTTACATTGGCGTGTTACGTGCAGTAATGTTTTGATTCCAAAACATCCGGTGATTTTGCAGAAATACTCATAATAAATATTGATAAAAGATACTAGTGTTATTCACAGAATTAAAGATAGACTTCTCCTTAATGCAACCGCTGTGTCAGATTTTTTTTTTAAATTACGGAAAGAGCATAATCTCAGAACGGCGCTCAGAGCCCAATCCAGCCAGAGAAATATCCGCCATGTTGGAGTCAACAGAAGTAAAAAAAAACACAATAAATATTCACTTACCTTTGATCTTCATCAGAAGGCACTCCCAGGAATCCCAGTTCGACAATAAATGACTGATTTGTTCCATAAAGTCCACAATTTATGTCCAAATAGCCACTTGTTGTTAGCGTGTTCAGCCCAGTAATCCATCTTCATGAGGCGCGAGCACTTCATCCAGACAGAAACTCAGAAAGTTCCGTTACAGGTCATAGAAACACGTCAAACGATGTATGGAATCAATCTTTAGGATGTTTTTAACATAAATCATCAATAAGGTTCCAACCGGAGAATTTCATTGTCTGAAGAAAAGCACTGGAACGAGAGCTAACTCTGTCGGGAGTGCGCGTCACAAGTCTGAGACACTCTGCCAGACCCATGACTCATTCAGCTCCCATTCTCCCCTCCTTTATAGCATTAACCTGAAACAAGTTTCTATAGACAGTTGACATCTAGTGAAAGCAGTAGGAAGTGCAACTTGACTCCATAGACACTGTGTATTTGGTAGGCCAAGCTTTGAAAAACTACAGACCTCAGATATGCCACTTTCTGGTTGGATTTTTCTCAGGTTTTCGCTTGCCATATGAGTTCTGTTATACTCACAGACATCATTCAAGCAGTTTTAGAAACTTCAGAGTGTTTTCTATCCAATATGCATATATTAGCATCTGGGACAGCGTAGGAGGAAGTTCACTCTGGGCACGTTATTCATCCAAAAGTGAAAATGCTGCCCCCTATCCCAAAAAGGCTAGCTAACTATAGGAAGAAAATTGTTAGCTAGCGTTTTTACGATCAGCACTGTCCAGGGAAGGGCAGGTGCGCGAGACAACTTTACCAGCATCATAGCATAGATATCGATTAATCTCTGTGACATATGAAATACGAGTGATACTGTAATCAATTTCCAAAGACTACGTAAAAAATGTATTAACACGTTAAATTATTATGTGACGTGCAGTCATAATCAGGTCCTGATTGGTCAACAAGCTTATTGGACACGTCAAAATATGTTATTTGACACGCAAAGACAAAAGACCAAACGGCGTTCCATAGTATGAGAAATCCTGGTTGAGAATGAATCAACTGAACAAATGAAACAGCACAGCAAGTAAGTGAAAGAAATAGGTTTTGTTTATGTTTTACTGGTAATGGAGACATACGTAAATGCCAACTAAATAGCTTTTTGGTCAGTGTGTGTGTGTGTGTAACCTTTATTTATCTTGGCAAGTCAGTTGGCAAGGAAAATATCGGGTATCTGCCAAAAATGTCATATCGGTGCAACACTAGTCTGAATACTTTCCTTATGCACTGTATCTATCTCATTTTTTAAACTCAATATCATACAGTGCCTTGCAAAAGTATTCGGCCCCCTTGAACTTTGCGACCTTTTGCCACATTTCAGGCTTCAAACATAAAGATATAAAACTGTATTTTTTTGTGAAGAATCAGCAACAAGTGAGACACAATCATGAAGTGGAACGACATTTATTGGATATTTCAAACTTTTTTAACAAATCAAAAACTGAAAAATTGGGCGTGTAAAATTATTCAGCCCCTTTACTTTCAGTGCAGCAAACTCTCTCCAGAAGTTCAGTGAGGATCTCTGAATGATCCAATGTTGACCTAAATGACTAATGATGATACATACAATCCACCTGTGTTCTGACAAACAGTACAGACAACTAGTCAAAGCTCAAACCAAGTTTATTCACCCAATGGGTCAAACAGCTGAAATGACAAAGACATGTTTCCACCAGCACAAGTATTTATACCCTCCTATTAGGCGGCGTGTCCTCCTTGCACATCTTGACAGCCCATACATATTTGTTGCTAGTCAGGAAGTTAAGTGGTGTGTATAATAAAACTATTCCTTCTCACTTCATCTGACCTCGGCCCACATTCCTCACTAATCCACAGCTACCCAACCTTATCAGTGACCGCAACCAGGTGATTGCCTTATCTTTCACTTAGTAACTTTCCAGACCCATCTCTTATCCAACCTCCATTGACACCACCAATCATTAACTTCCAGTTTAGCAAGTATTTCAACCTAGAATCCAACAGTCCCCCCTTTTTGAATAGTACCTCCATACTGTTCAACATTATATAACCTTTGAAATGACTTATAAATGAACAGAAAACAAAATATGATTAACATTTTCAGTTGATTTGTATGTTTACATCTCAGACTTATGGCCTCTGATCTATAATCACACTATGCACACTCTTATTTCCCCCCTGTCGTCGTACAACTGATAGACATTTCAGCTGGAGCTTTTGACTTCCTCCCTTGCTTCCTCCGGGTTCCTAAGAGAGTGACAGACAGCACAAGACTTGAAAAGCAAAAAGAAACACAAAACATACCAATTATTAATAATGCAAAAAGTTATCCATAATTATAAATGCAAAGAAAAACGAAGTTTGATAGCATGAAAATCCCTACTCTCTCTTCACCTGACTATGGCTCCAGGATACTTTTCTGCTGGACTCCACAAAAACTAAGGTCCTAAAAAGCCTCCTCATGCTTTCACCCAGTCTTCCCCCGTTTGACCACAGGTTACAAAAGGTGCTCTAATGCGGTATCATTTTCACTTTGCTCCCCATCTCCTTCCTCCATGGCCACCCGATATACACGTGCGGTGGCCTAAATCAACATTACCTCATTTTGAGGTAAAGCAGCACTGTTTACACGTTTCAACTTCAATGTCCTCAGAAGGTGATATCCCAGCAATGCTACCAAGGTAACCCCTGCTACCAAGGGAACCCCTGCTACAAATATATATATATATATATTTCACCTTTATTTAACCAGGTAGGCTAGTTGAGAACAAGTTCTCATTTGCAACTGCGACCTGGCCAAGATAGAGCATAGCAATTCGACACATACAACACAGAGTTACACATGGAGTAAACAAAACATACAGTCAATAATACAGTAGAAACAAGTCTATATACAATGTGAGCAAATGAGGTGAGATAAGGCAGGTAAAGGCAAAAAAAGGCCATGGTGGCAAAGTAAATACAATATAGCAAGTAAAACACTGGAATGGTAGATTTGCAGTGGAAGAATGTGGAAAGTAGAAATAGAAATAATGGGGTTCAAAATAAATAAATAGCAGCACGAGCTCTGAAGATAGATGGGGGGCAATCAGTTCACATATGGTGTCCAGAGCACAGCTGGGGGCAGAGGGTGGTCTATAGCAGGCGGCAACGGTGAGAGACTTATTTTTAGAGAGGTGGATTTTTAAAAGTAGAAGTTCTGTCATGTTTTGTCATTTATTATCATGTCTTGTCCCTGTGCTTCCCATTCTATTCGTTTCCCTCTGCTGGTCTTATTAGGTTCTTTCCCTCTTTCTATCCCTCTCTCTCCCCCTCCCTCTCTCGCTCTCTCTTCTCTCTATCGTTCCGTTCCTGCTCCCAGCTGTTCCTATTCCCCTAATCATCATTTAGTCTTCCCACACCTGTTCCCGATCCTTTTCCCTGATTAGAGTCCCTATTTCTCTCCTTGTTTCCCGTACCTGCCCTGTCGGATCCTCATTTATAATTCACCGTGCTGTGTCTATGTTTTGCCCTGTCGTGTCGTGTTTCCCTCAGATGCTGCGTGGTGAGCAGGTGTCTGAGTCTGCTAGGTTCAAGTGCCTTCCCGAGGCAACCTGCAGTTCTCGATCAAGTCTCCAGTCTGTTCTCGTCTTTTCGTGTAGTATTATGCTTTTTGTTTTGTAAAGTTTATTCTGGATTAAATACTCTGTTTTCGCCAAGTCGCTTTTGGGTCCTCATTCACCTGCATGACAGAAGGATCCGACTGAGGAATGGACCCAGCGACTACAGACGCTCGTAACACTGCCGTCGAGATCCAAGGAGCCATGCTCGGCAGACACGAGCAGGAATTGTCTGCTGCTCGCCATGCCGTGGAGAGCCTGGCCGCTCAGGTTTCCGACCTCTCTGGACAGTTCCAGAGTCTTCGTCTCGTGCCACCTGTTACTTCCTGGCCTGCCGAGCCTCCAGAACCTAGGGTTAATAACCCACCTTGCTACTCCGGGCAGCCCACTGAGTGCCGCTCCTTTCTCACCCAGTGTGAGATTGTGTTCTCTCTCCAACCCAACACATACTCTAGAGAGAGAGCTCGGGTTGCTTACGTCATTTCACTCCTTACTGGCCGGGCCCGAGAGTGGGGCACAGCTATCTGGGAGGCAAGGGCTGATTGTTCTAACAATTACCAGAACTTTAAAGAGGAGATGATTCGGGTTTTTGACCGTTCAGTTTTTGGTGGGAGGCTTCTAGGGTCCTGGCTTCCCTATGCCAAGGTGATCGATCCATAACGGATTACTCTATAGAGTTTCGTACTCTTGCTGCCTCTAGTGACTGGAACGAGCCGGCGCTGCTCGCTCGTTTTCTGGAGGGACTCCACACAGTGGTCAAAGATGAGATTCTCTCTCGGGAGGTTCCTTCCAGTGTGGACTCTTTGATTGCTCTCGCCATCCGCATAGAACGACGGGTAGATCTTCGTCACCAGGCTCGTGGAAGAGAGCTCGCATCAACGGTGTTTCCCTGCTCCGCATCGCAACCATCTCCCTCCTCTGGCTCTGAGACTGAGCCCATGCAGCTGGGAGGGATTCGCATCTCGACTAAGGAGAGGGAACGGAGGATCACCAACCGCCTGTGCCTCTATTGCGGATTTGATGGACATTTTGTTAATTCATGTCCAGTAAGAGGCCAGAGCCCATCAGTAAGCGGAGGGCTACTGGTGAGCGCTACTACTCAGGTCTCTTCATCTAGATCTTGTACTACTATGTCGGTCCATCTACGCTGGACCGGTTCGGGTGCTACATGCAGTGCCTTGATTGACTCTGGGGCTGAGGGTTGTTTCATGGACGAAGCATGGGTTCGGAAACATAACATTCCTTTCAGACAGTTAGACAAGCCTACGCCCATGTTTGCCTTAGATGGTAGTCATCTTCCCAGTATCAGATTTGAGACACTACCTTTAACTCTCACAGTATCTGGTAACCACAGTGAGACTATTTCTTTTTTGATTTTTCGTTCACCTTTCACACCTGTTGTTTTGGGTCATCCCTGGCTAGTATGTCATAATCCTTCTATTAATTGGTCTTGTAATTCTATCCTATCCTGGAACGTATCTTGTCATGTGAAGTGCTTAATGTCTGCCATCCCTCCCATTTCTTCTGTCCCCACTTCTCAGGAGGAACCTGGCGATTTGACAGGAGTGCCGGAGGAATATCATGATCTGCGCACGGTCTTCAGTCGGTCCCGAGCCAACTCCCTTCCTCCTCACCGGTCGTATGATTGTAGTATTGATCTCCTTCCGGGGACCACTCCTCCTCGGGGTAGACTATACTCTCTGTCGGCTCCCGAACGTAAGGCTCTCGAGGATTATTTATCTGTGTCTCTTGACGCCGGTACCATATAGTGCCTTCTTCCTCTCCGGCCGGGGCGGGGTTCTTTTTTGTTAAGAAGAAGGACGGTACTCTGCGCCCCTGCGTGGATTATCGAGGGCTGAATGACATAACGGTTAAGAATCGTTATCCGCTTCCCCTTATGTCATCAGCCTTCGAGATTCTGCAGGGAGCCAGGTGCTTTACTAAGTTGGACCTTCGTAACGCTTACCATCTCGTGCGCATCAGAGAGGGGGACGAGTGGAAAACGGCGTTTAACACTCCGTTAGGGCATTTTGAGTACCGGGTTCTGCCGTTTGGTCTCGCCAATGCGCCAGCTGTTTTTCAGGCATTAGTTAATGATGTTCTGAGAGACATGCTGAACATCTTTGTTTTTGTCTATCTTGACGATATCCTGATTTTTTCACCGTCACTCGAGATTCATGTTCAGCACGTTCGACGTGTTCTACAGCGCCTTTTAGAGAATTGTCTCTACGTAAAGGCTGAGAAGTGCTCTTTTCATGTCTCCTCCGTTACTTTTCTCGGTTCCGTTATTTCCGCTGAAGGCATTCAGATGGATTCCGCTAAGGTCCAAGCTGTCAGTGATTGGCCCGTTCCAAGGTCACGTGTCGAGTTGCAGCGCTTTTAGGTTTCGCTAATTTCTATCGGCGTTTCATTCGTAATTTCGGTCAAGTTGCTGCCCCTCTCACAGCTCTTACTTCTGTCAAGACGTGTTTTAAGTGGTCCGGTTCCGCCCAGGGAGCTTTTGATCTTCTAAAAGAACGTTTTCGTCCGCTCCTATCCTCGTTACTCCTGACGTCACTAGACAATTCATTGTCGAGGTTGACGCTTCAGAGGTAGGCGTGGGAGCCATTCTATCCCAGCGCTTCCAGTCTGACGATAAGGTTCATCCTTGCGCTTATTTTTCTCATCGCCTGTCGCCATCTGAGCGCAACTATGATGTGGGTAACCGTGAACTGCTCGCCATCCGCTTAGCCCTAGGCGAATGGCGACAGTGGTTGGAGGGCGACCGTTCCTTTTGTCGTTTGGACAGACCATAAGAACCTTGAGTACATCCGTTCTGCCAAACGACTTAATGCCCGTCAAGCTCGTTGGGCGTTGTTTTTCGCTCGTTTCGAGTTTGTGATTTCTTACCGTCCGGGTAGCAAGAACACCAAGCCTGATGCCTTATCCCGTCTGTTTAGTTCTTCTGTGGCTTCTACTGATCCCGAGGGGATTCTTCCTTATGGGCGTGTTGTCGGGTTGACAGTCTGGGGAATTGAAAGACAGGTTAAGCAAGCACTCACGCACACTGCGTCGCCGCGCGCTTGTCCTAGTAACCTCCTTTTCGTTCCTGTTTCCACTCGTCTGGCTGTTCTTCAGTGGGCTCACTCTGCCAAGTTAGCTGGTCATCCCGGTGTTCGAGGCACTCTTGCGTCTATTCGCCAGCGCTTTTGGTGGCCGACTCAGGAGCGTGACACGCGCCGTTTCGTGGCTGCTTGTTCGGACTGCGCGCAGACTAAGTCGGGTAACTCTCCTCCTGCCGGTCGTCTCAGACCGCTCCCCATTCCTTCTCGACCATGGTCTCACATCGCCCTAGACTTCATTACCGGTCTGCCTTTGTCTGCGGGGAAGACTGTGATTCTTACGGTTGTCGATAGGTTCTCTAAGGCGGCACATTTCATTCCCCTCGCTAAACTTCCTTCCGCTAAGGAGACGGCACAAATCATTATCGAGAATGTGTTCAGAATTCATGGCCTCCCGTTAGACGCCGTTTCAGACAGAGGCCCGCAATTCACGTCACAGTTTTGGAGGGAGTTCTGTCGTTTGATTGGTGCGTCCGTCAGTCTCTCTTCCGGGTTTCATCCCCAGTCTAACGGTCAAGCAGAGAGGGCCAATCAGACGATTGGTCGCATACTACGCAGCCTTTCTTTCAGAAACCCTGCGTCTTGGGCAGAACAGCTCCCCTGGGCAGAATACGCTCACAACTCGCTTCCTTCGTCTGCTACCGGGTTATCTCCGTTTCAGAGTAGTCTGGGTTACCAGCCTCCTCTATTCTCTTCCCAGCTTGCCGAGTCCAGCGTTCCCTCCGCTCAAGCGTTTGTCCAACGTTGTGAGCGCACCTGGAGGAGGGTGAGGTCTGCACTTTGCCGCTACAGGGCACAGACTGTGAGAGCCGCCAATAAACGCAGGATTAAGAGTCCTAGGTATTGTTGCGGCCAGAGAGTGTGGCTTTCCACTCGCAACCTTCCTCTTACGACAGCTTCTCGTAAGTTGACTCCGCGGTTCATTGGTCCGTTCCGTGTCTCCCAGGTCGTCAATCCTGTCGCTGTGCGACTGCTTCTTCCGCGACATCTTCGTCGCGTCCATCCTGTCTTCCATGTCTCCTGTGTTAAGCCCTTTCTTCGCACCCCCGTTCGTCTTCCCTCCCCCTCCCGTCCTTGTCGAGAGCGCACCTATTTACAAGGTACATAAGATCATGGACATGCGTTCTCGGGACGGGGTCACCAATACTTAGTGGATTGGGAGGGTTACGGTCCTGAGGAGAGGAGTTGGGTTCCGTCTCGGGACGTGCTGGACCGTTCACTCATTGAGGATTTCCTCCGTTGCCGCCAGGATTCCTCCTCGAGTGCGCCAGGAGGCGCTCGGTGAGTGGGGGTACTGTCATGTTTTGTCATTTATTATCATGTCTTGTCCCTGTGCTTCCCATTCTATTCGTTTCCCTCTGCTGGTCTTATTAGGTTCTTTCCCTCTTTCTATCCCTCTCTCCCCCTCCCTCTCTCACTCTCTCGCTCTCTCTTCTCTCTATCGTTCCGTTCCTGCTCCCAGCTGTTCCTATTCCCCTAATCATCATTTAGTCTTCCCACACCTGTTCCCGATCCTTTTCCCTGATTAGAGTCCCTATTTCTCTCCTTGTTTCCGTACCTGCCCTGTCGGATCCTCATTTATAATTCACTGTGCTGTGTCTATGTTTTGCCCTGTCGTGTCGTGTTTCCCTCAGATGCTGCGTGGTGAGCAGGTGTCTGAGTCTGCTAGGTTCAAGTGCCTTCCCGAGGCAACCTGCAGTTCTCGATCAAGTCTCCAGTCTGTTCTCGTCTTTTCGTGTAGTATTATGCTTTTTGTTTTGTAAAGTTTATTCTGGATTAAATACTCTGTTTTCGCCAAGTCGCTTTTGGGTCCTCATTCACCTGCATGACAAGTTCAAATTGTTTGGGTACAGACCTGGATAGTAGGACAGAACTCTGCAGGCTATATTTGCAGTAGATTGCAACACAGCCCCCTTTGGCAGTTCTATCTTGTCTGAAAATGTTGTAGTTTGGAATTAAAATGTCTGAATTTTTTGTGGTCTTCCTAAGCCAGGATTCAGACACAGCTAGAACATCCGGGTGGGCAGAGTGTGCTAAAGCAGTGAATAGAACAAACTTAGGGAGGAGGCTTCTAGTGTTAACATGCATGAAACCAAGGCTATTACGGTTACAGAAGTCGTCAAAAGACAGCGCCTGGGGAACAGGAGTGGAGCTAGGCACTGCAGGGCCTGGATTCACCTCTACATCGCCAGAGGAACAGAGGAGGAGTAGAATAAGGGTGCGGCTAAAAGCAATAAGAATTGGTCGTCTAGAACGTCTGGAACAGAGAGTAAAAGGAGGTTTCTGGGGGCGATAAAATAGCATCAAGGTATAATGTACAGACAAAGGTATGGTAGGATGTGAATACAGTGGAGGTAAACCTAGGTATTGAGTGATGAAGAGAGAGATATTGTCTCTAGAAACATCATTGAAACCAGGAGATGTCATTGCATGTGTGGGTGGTGGAACTAATAGGTTGGATAAGGTATAGTGAGCAGGACTAGAGGCTCTACAGTGAAATAAGCCAATAAACACTAACCAGAACAGCAATGGACAAGACATATTGACATTAAGGAGAGGCATGCTTAGTCGAGTGATCAAAAGGGTCCAGTGAATGGAGAGGTTGGTTGGGGGTCACGGTCTGTGGTCCCCACCTGCAGAACCACTCCTTTATTGGGGGTGTCTTGCTAATTGCCTATAATTTCCACCTGTTGTCTTTGCCATTTGCACAACAGCATGTGAAATGTATTGTCAATCAGTGTTGCTTCCAAAGTGGACAGTTTGATTTCACAGAAGTGTGATTGACTTAGAGTTACATTGTGTTTAAGTGTTCCCTTTATTTTTTTGAGCAGTGTGTGTGTGTGTGTGTGTGGACCCTTCAAATTAGTGGATTCGGCTATTTCAGCCACACCCGTTTCTGATAGGTGTATAAAATCGATCACACATCCATGCAATCTCCATAGACAAACATTGGCAGTAGAATGGCCTTACTGAAGAGCTCAGCTTTCAATCTGCCACCTTTCCAACAATACAGCCCTGCTCGAGCTGACCTAGTCAACTGTAAGTGATATTTTTGTGAAGTGGAAACGTCAGCCATAAAGTGGTAGGCCACACAAGCTCACAGAATGGGATCGCCGAGTGCTGAAGCGTATAGCGAGTAAAAATAGTCTGTCCTCGGTTGCAACACTCACTACCGAGTTCCGAACTGCCTCTGGGAAGCAATGTCAGTCCAAGTACTGTTCGTTGAGAACTTCATGAAATGAGTTTCCATGACCGACAGCCTCACACAAGCCTAAGATCACCATGCACAATGCCAAGCGTCGGCTGAATTGGTGTAAAGCTCACCGCCATTGGACTCTGAAACGATGGAAACTCGTTCTCTGGAGTGACAAATCATGCTTCACCGTCTGGTAGTCCGACGGACAAATCTGGGTTCGGCGGATGCCAGGTGAACACTACCTGCGTGAATGCATAGTGCCAACTGTACATTTTGGTGGGAGAGGAATAATGGTAATGCCCCTTAGATCCAGTGAAGGGAAATCTTAATGCTGCAGCATACAGTGTCATTCCAAACTATTCTGTGCTTCCAACATTGTAGCAACAGTTTGGGGTTAGGCCCTTTCCTGTTTCACCCTGACAATGCCCCCATGCACAAAGTGAGGTCCATCAAGAAATGGATTGTTGAGATCGGTACAGAATAACTTGATCTGCCTGCACAGAGCCCTTTGGGACGAATTGGAACGCCGACTGCGAGCAAGGCCTAATCGCCCAACATCCGTGCCCGACCTCACCACTACTTTTGTGGCTGAATGGAAGCAAGTCCCCACAGCAATGTTCCAACATCTAGTGGAAAGCCTTCCCAGAAGAGTGGAGGCTGTTGTAGCTACAAAGGGGGGAACCAACTCCATTAATGCCTATGATTTTTAAATGAGATGTTCGATGAGCAGGTGTCCACACATACTTTCACAACCAAAGTGTGTGTTTTCTTCCCCCTGACCAGTCGCGCAAGAAAAAAAAGTGGCTTGCGGCTGAATCTAGTTGATGACCCTGACCTACTGCGTGTGTTATTCAGACTCTTCACACAGAGGTAGCATCATGATAAGCCCTCATCCCTTCCCGTTTCTCGTGTACGGGTTAAATCAAGCTTAATTAATTTGCCCGCCATGTTGTTAATTAACGGTGGCCCACTCACCCTACAGGTGACCCATTTGCTGTGGTTTAAATTGGGTGTGTGTGTGTTGTAGGTCTGTATTTCTCCCTGCTGCTCTCTCTCATGTTATTACAGCATATTTTAATTGCTTTGACTGTGTCCCAATTGGCACCTTATTTCCTTTATAGTGCACTACTTTTGAACAGGGCCTATAGGGAATAGGGTGCCATTTGGGATGAAACCTCTAACCTTGCCACAGGCTGCTGCCACAACCATAGGCCCAAAACACACAACAGTCAGGCCTACAGACAGCCTAGAGCTTTATTTAATAGGGCAGAGTCAAGAATTTTGTTGAGTTACCTTAAAACTTATACACGGTCTCAAGTAGCCGCCTGTGTCACGTTCGTCGGATGGAGGAGACCAAGGCGCAGCGTGATGTGAATACATATTACTTTTAATAAAGATAGACGCTAAACAAACTATACAAAATAACAAAACGAACGTGCAGCTATCATACAAAAGTGCAGACACGGGCAACTAGACATAGACAATAACCCACAAAATACCCAAAGAAGATAACTGCCTAAATATGGTTCCCAATCAGAGACAACGATAAACAGCTGCCTCTAATTGAGAACCAATCTAGGCAACCATAGACATATAGAAATACCTAGATGCTAAAGAACCCCATAAACCTACAAAACCCCTAGACAGTACAACAACACATACATCACCCATGTCACACCCTGACCTAACCAAAACAATAAAGAAAACAAAGAACACTAAGGTCAGGGCGTGACAGCCCTTTTTTAGATAGCCGGGCATTGGCACACATTTCAGGAAATAAACACATGTTTCAAATAAATGGTGAGTGTAAATGCATTGTTTACGAGGTTACCATGGACACGTGTTTTAATGTATTTAAATCTGTCATCGTTGCCAGCCATGGCTTCACCAAAAGGTAAACACAATATCAAATTCAAACTACTTGTACCGCTCTCCAAGGTGCTGAAGAAGTGTGTATGATAGGCAGCCTAGTCTGCTCTGTGATGGATTTGATATTATAATGTTTATACTGGTATAAACAGTCTGGTAGTTTTTTTTCCAAAATTTTATTATAAACAGTGTGGTAGTCTTTTCAAAATGTTATTGAGCATTAAGGAAATAGACGCCTGGCTCAAACAGAAGTCTGTCTCTAATAAGCAGCCGTTGTGTTCAGTGATTTAAAGTAAATAAATGCCCAAGCTATTCATTTAAGTTTTACATGTACTCATTTAATTACAGTGAAGGTATTTAAAAGATTGCACTCAAAAATCACTATCTGAAAGGCTATTTTTATTTTATCTTTATTTAACCAGGCAAGTCAGTTAAGAACAAATTCTTATTTTCAATGACGGCCTAGGAACAGTGGGTTAACTGCCTGTTCAGGGGCAGAACGACAGATTAGTACCTTGTCAGCTCGGGGGTTTGAACTTGCAACTTTATGGTTCCTAGTCCAACTCTCTAACCACTAGGCTACGCTGCCGCCCAGGAAGATCATAGATAGCGTACATGTTTACTTTGTCAGGACTTGTTGAGTTGCAGGTGTGATACGCTTTTACTGATGAGTACTTGGTATTTGATGATGTTTGTAATCGTGCCATTTTCTTGCATCATATGTTAATTTGTAGATTTTAAAAGATCAAGATATAGGCCTAAGCTCTACAGTGTGACCATTTTGGTCACATATGCTCCTAAATATTATGCTGTGCGCCCCCAAAAATGTATTAACAAAATAATATATTTACAATATATACCATGAAAAAGTATTTGCCCCTTTCAAAATGTTTATACTGAATGTTATCAGATCTTCAACCTATACCTAATATTAGATAAAGGGAACTTGAGTGAACAAATAGCACAACCATTACATACTAAATTAATTTATTTCATAAAGTTATGCAACACCCAATGCCCCTGTCATGACTTGCCTGCTATGGTCAGCTTACCATGGATCACAGGCCTACATAGACATCTCTCACTCCCGCAGAGGGGGAGAGGGATTGATTGGGGGGGATCCTTTGTCCTCTCAGTGTGGAGGATTGGAATGTATGGTGGGCCTGTGGAGAATCTACCTCAGAACTGTAACATGCAATACATGGACTTTGGGACATTCTATTTCATCAGCTAAAATGGTGCTTACAATGATATATGGAATATGCAAATGAATGTCGTTTTTGTCATGTTATTAAAAGTTAAATGACGATGTTATAACAAAAACATTGTAACTTGAACAGTTTTCATGCTGTGTGTTGTGTAGGAAAATATCCAGATCAAAAATAATGTTTTTGTAACACTGAACTATGATTTTAGTTGTCTAAAGATCATAGTACATTGTGATAACTTGCCTCGTAACTAGATACGCCCCAGAGAACTTACCATGAGGACGGAAACGCCCCTTTGTGACCCGGGGTATAAAACATGTGAGTTAAGAATTGACATACCAGACAAAAACAGACCGCAGCGTGATCTGAGATAGTCGCAACACGAGTAAGAGGACAGAATATACTCCATAACAATCAAGGCTACGATTGAGCACTAGATCTAAAGAAATATGTTGTTCTGCATCTGAACAAGGAAGTTAACCCATTGTTTCCCGGTAGGGCGTCATTGTAAATAAGAATTTGTTCTTGATTGACTTACCTGGTGAAATAAAATGTCAAAAAAAATCCTGTAGTTGTTGATCAGTGTAGCTGTGGAGGAATTTGGCCCAGTCTTCCATGCAGAACTGCTGTAACTCAGCGACATTTGTGGGTTTTCAAGCATGAACTGCGCATTTCAAGTCTTGCCACAACATCTCAATTGGGATTAGGTCTGAACTTTGACTAGGCCATTCCAAAACTTCAAATTTGTTGTTATTCTCATATACACTTGATTGTGTGTTTTGAATCATTTGTCTTGCTGTGCTTCAGCTTACAGACATGGCCTGGCATTCTCCTGTAGAGTTCTCTGATGCAGAGCAGAATTCATGGTTCTTTCAATTAAGGCAAGTCGTCCAGGTCCTGAGGCAGCAAAGCTTTCCCAAAGCATCGCACTACCACCACCATGCTTGACCGTTGGTAGGAGGTTCTTACAAGGTCTGATAACATTCACTATCAAAAATATGTAAAAATAGAGAAAATCAGAAAGGGGGCAAATTCTTTTTTACTGCACATATATATTCTTTATATTTTTTATACTGTGTATTGGTGCCATGGGCCTTTCCAAAATCACTCTCTGACATTTTGTTTGCACCTTGTTCAGTCATGTTACCTCGTTAGCTAGTTTTGGTTACTTTACAGTATATTTGGAGGGCGCAAAAAGTAAAGGGATAGCTTCTTCAGAAGGTCAACGATCATAGCAATTAATAAATGATATATTGCATGTAATCACTGTGAAACTTCAAACTTAAAGAGACAGTGTAAAATGTTAAACGTAATGTATCAATAGGTAGTACTTTTACACGCTGTAGAAACCACAAATGACTTTAATTTCAATGACCTTTTTTTGTATCAACATTGCTACCAATGAATTTGTTTTTATTTAGAGTCCTGGGACGACGTCAGCATGCCAGGTTTATTGAATGAGTGCAGGATGTTTATTTAAATTCAATGTTGTTTGTTAATTGATTTCTCTCATGCAAGAGAGTCAAGTCGCTTGATTTACCTTGAGCAGGAAAAGGGGAAAGTTCCTATACTTTGTGTTTGTGTATTAAGCTTCGGATATCTGAGGTAACGGTAACAACCGCACCTTGAATAGAGGAAGTCCCTATCAAGTGGTGGGGGGGGGTAAAGATCTTGTGCTGCAATTACTGTCCCAACCTCTTATCTGGTGTTCCCTGGGCTTTGTACATTTTCCAATGAATGATAGTATGCTGACGCTTACCATGAAAACGTGACTACACACACGGATCAACTTCCAAATATGTCACGGTGCACTGACTTTATCCATGTAGTCGTCCTGTCAGTGTATTGTCAGGAAAGATTCATTTCCTTCCTCTTTAGGAGGATTATGGGTGTGCATCCCAAATTGAACCCCATTCATACCCCAGTCCACTACTTTAGACTAGGATATGTTCCATAGGGCTCTGGTCAAAGTAGTGCACTATGTAGGGAATGGGTTGCCATGCAAAAAGACCTGACTTCCCAGGTGGCAAAACTGGCCATAAGGATTAAGACCTTGTTGCTAATACTCGGTCACACCAATGACCAATAAGAAAGCTTTATTTATACAGCACATTTCAGACATGGAATGCCACACAATATTATTTTCAGGGGGGGAAAAAAGTCAGTAAAAAAAACTATGAAAATAAAAGCATAAATATTTACCACACAACAGACATAAGAAAATGACACAAACTGAACAACTCAAAACACCCTAAGGAAAGAGAAAAGCAGAAAAAAATGTTTTATGATCTTTTAAATATGTCTACAGTTTCAGCCCCCCTCAGGTTCTCTGGCAGGCTATCCCAAAGGCTGGGGGCATAACTAAAGGCTGCCTCTTGGTTCTAGGCTTTGGGATAGTTAAAAGGCCAGAGGACCTGAGGGACCTACTGGGTGGATCACTTAAAAGCATGTCCGACATCAATCATGGATTGAGTTAAAAACCAATAGAAGAATCTTCAAATGTATTCTAAAACTGACATAAAACCGATGTAATGTGAGCCCTCCGTTTGGTCTTGGTCAGTACCCACGCTGCAGCATTCTGTATGTTTTGCAGCTGACCAATGACTTTCATTGGTAGACCAGACAGGAGAGCATTACAGTAGTCAAGCCTGCTTATAATAAAAGCATGGATGAGTCTCTCTGTATCAGCTTGAGGGAGAAATGGCAACACCGTGGCAATGTTCGACTGTTGGTAAAAAGCTGTTTTGGTCACATTCCTAATGTGTGATTTGAAATTTAGTTCAGAATCTAAGATGACACCAAGGTTTTTTTTTCTTCATTGCCCATGAATGAAAATGTGCAGCTAGATTCTCTCTCTGTGCTTTGGCACCGACAATAAGTTCTTCGGTCTTGCCTTGATTTAGCTGGAGGAAGTTGTGAGCCATCCAATTATTGAAATCACTAATACAATGTAATAATTTATCCGTAGAGCTAAAATCCTCTGGTGGCACTGAAATGTAAAGTTGTGTATCATCTGGGTAGCAGTGAAAATCACTACTGTGCTTTCTGATAATGCTGCCAGGGGATAACATATAAACTGAACAGTACCGGACCCAAAATTTAACTCTGATCTACAGGAGCAGCTACTGGCTAGGGAGAAGTAGCTGATTTGGAATTCAGCTACTTTCTTCCTGCATTTGCTCAGGAAACACGCCAGACAAGACGCTTGCTAAGTAGCTGTCGGAACACATTGTGCTCACATAACCTGCCAGTGGAGCTGTCAACACTGATGTGCTGCTGACTCAGCTGTTTGACTGATTCTCTGGCCCTAAGTTTTATAGCGGGGAGAACAGGACCGCTGTCTTGACAAAGTGCTCTTTGTGTGTCTTTCGTAGTTCAGTCTTTGAATCTTTCCAACTGTACACTCCTTCTTCCCCCTTTCTTCTCTCTCTCTCTCTCTCTCTCTCTCTCTCTCTCTCTCTCTCTCTCTCTCTCTCTCTCTCTCTCTCTCTCTCCTCTCTCCGCCCCAACATTTCTCCCTAAAAAAAAAAAAAAAGTTGTGACCCTGGGTCATCCACAAACCCGGTGTTCTGATGAAGACCTGAGTTGTCAGTTTGAGAAGCGAGAGGGCAGAGGATTGAGGGGACGTCCCCGGCTGACGAAGCTGTCAGCTGTGTGTCTCCTGCAGTTCTTCTGCACGGTGGTATACTGAAGTAATGCCCCTTAATTAACGGTCAACTCCCCGCAGGGTGCTAAAGGACCAGAGCTATCTCTCCTGAATAAACCGCTGCTGGGCTAGCCTAATGGGTGTGTGTGTGTGCGCACGCTGATGTTTGTCTAATAGAGCCAGGTGGGTTGCTTTTCTACCTAGGGTTTTGACACTGTATAGTCTGTTCATTCGATGATTGGTTATACAAACAGATCTGCCACAGTATAGGGTAGCAGGTAATTTCATCAGTGATATTATCAGTTACAGCTGGGTCCAGCGGGCGGGACTGGATGACCTCTGAAATGACCTGGTAAAAGGTTGATGTTTCTTGTTTTTTAACTCAGGCACACCACAGCAAAATATGACAAATTTGCAAGATGTTTCAAAGATGTCTCGGCCATGAAAATAAGACGTCTTTACCTGGTTGTGATTTGACATCACCAGCAGAAAGCCAGTTTACAACCATGCCAAATGTCTGCCCACTGCAGAGTTTGCTTGCCTTCCATCTGTACTGTGCGTGTCTGCATAGAGTGTGTTCGCCAGTAATGCTTTCATGAATTCACTTCATGAATGTCCCATTCCTAGTTCTCGGATATTGGGTCTCTCACCTTCATCTCGACGGCTCCATAACTCTGAAGGTGTAATTTGTATTCAGTCAGCCTAGAGAGCTCCCTCCCACCCTGGTTCATGCTTTGCTTCTCCCTGCAGGAAGGCTGTGAAGACGCCCAAGGCCCCGAGGACTCTGATCACACCCCATGGACGGGTGATGAATGTCAATGAACCCAAGTACGTATGTGGGGAATGGCAGGGGGATACAGTACACACACACACATCCACACTGTGTTGTTTTCTCTCATACACACGCACAGATGCATTAACACACAAAGGGCTCTATTTTCGGCTGGCGTTAATGCCTGGATCAGTTGCTTGAAAAAGAGAGAAAATATAGTTTGAACGAAATCATGGGGGTTTGGCTCAGCCATAGCTGCTGGGCTGGCCTTGGGGAAAGGTGTGTCTTTGCACTAAATCCCACCCACTTAAATGACCTTCATCGTGCCTCGCTCTGGGAGCCAGTGGAGTGAGAGGAAGCCTCTCTAGCTGCTACTACTGCAACTAAAGTCAAACACAGCAGACATAGCCAACATGCACTGACAAGTGACAGTCATAAATAAATGGTTCTCCTGTTCAGGTCAGTGTTGACATTGTTGCCTTTATAATCAAGTTAGCAGAGTTGTGGACTCGAGTCACACACAAATTTGATGACTTGAGACTTGGCTTGATAGAAAATAAAATCACTTGAGACTTAACTCAGACTTGAGCCTCGGGACTCGACTTTGAAACTGATGACTTGAAATTATCTGGCCGTGTTTTGTCACAAATTTTGTAGCACAGAGCCCGTGGATTACCAGAGACAGTAGCCGCAACATCGCCCTTGCAAACAAATTTCAACAGATTGGCTAGTGAAACACACACACTCAGCCCTCTGATTGGGCCAGCTAACTATCAAACAACACAGGTCGGGTGAGCTCGCGAACAGATTGCTGATTTGCTGTGTACGACAAATGTCAAATTGTAGGGAGAGAGGATTGCCATAATGGATAAATATGTAACTTCAGTGATCAAGAATACAAACTGTTTACTTTGCAAGCTCACTAGCAATGGGGCATCAAGCAACAATTACTAGGCTACTGGTCTTTTGGTGTGTCAAATTTGCTTCCAATTGATCACTGCATTATTACTGTGCACTCTCCAAACTCCCGCCAATGGAGAGCACTTTGTTCTCTTGTTGAAATGCTTGCTCTTGCTTTCTTTCTCTTGCTTTCTTTCACACGTTTAATATGTGGTAAAAAATGATATTCCTTCTAATCCTACAATAATTGCTAACCTTTCAACATTCCATCCCCACAACGTTTATTACAACACTTAAATATTTCTTTTTTAATGTTTGATACGATACATTTTAATTTAGCCAACCATTTCTTACCCCCTGAGTGGGCGCATGTGCTTATATGTACTTGTTAGAGGTCCTGTTAAACCGATTTGGTTTCTCAAGGGAAGACTGTGCAATCTGGCCCGCTACCTGTCTCCTTTCAAATAGGACAGGTTAAAGGCTGATGCAGAGGCTAGTTCTTTTGGGCTATTGCCTGTGTATATTTGGTCAATCTACTTGTATATTTTGTATTATATGGTGCTTTCACCATTGGATCACCAAGATCTGTAAATAAATGTACACTCTGAGCATGTCAACCTGCCTTGCCTTCTGCTGATTTCCTGCCCTTACAGACTGCTACAAGGTCCCAATTGTAGACAAAATAATGAAAGGGGTTGTCTGGTATCCTGAATAAATAGTCAGATCTGTAGTTGAACAGGTCATTGCATGTACGGTGCATTCGGAAAGTATTCAGACCACTTCCCCTTTTTCCACATTTTGTTACGTTAGTCTTTAAAAAAAATATAATAATATTAGAATACCTTTATCAATCTACGCAAAATACTCTATAATGACAAAGCGAAAACAGTGTTTTAGACATTTTTGCTAATTTATCAAAAATAAAAACAGATACCTTATTTACCTAAGTATTCAGACCCTTTGCTATAAGACTCGAAATTGAGCTCCGGTGCATCCTGTTTCCATTGATCATCCTTTCTACAACTTGATTGGAGTCCACCTGTGGTAAAATTCAATTGATTGGACATGATTTGGAAAGGCACACACCTGTCTATATAAGGTCACACAGTTGACAGTGCATGTCAGCAGAAGCCAAGCCAGGTCAAAGGAATTGTCCATAGATCTCTGAGGCAGAATTCTGTCAAAGCACAGATCTGGGAAAGGGTCCCAAAAAATGTATGCAGCATTGAAGGTCCCCAAGAACACAGTGGCCTCCATTATTTTTAAATGGAAGAAGTTTGTAACTACCAAAACTCTTCCTAGAGCTGTCCACCCGGCCAAACTGAGCAATCGAGTGAGAATGGCCTTGGTCAGGGACGTGACCAAGACCCGATGGTCACTCTGACAGAGCTCCAGAGTTCTTCTGTGGAGATGGGACGACCTTCCAGAAGGACAACAGTCTCTGCAGCACTCCACCAATCAGGCCTTTATGATCAGACGGTTATGTGAATGCAAAGCGTCACAACTGGAGGAAACCTGGCACCATCCCTAGAGTCAAGCATGGTGGCATGCTATGGGGATATTTTTCAGGGACAGGGACAGGCAGGCTAGTAAGGATCGATGGAAAGATGAACGGAGCAAAGTACAGAGAGCTCTTTGATGAAAACCTCTAGAGCGCTCAGGACCTCAGACTGGGGTGAAGGTTCACCTTCCAACAGGACAACGTCCCTAAGCACACAGCCAAGACAATGCAGGAGTGGCTTCGGGACAAGTCTCTAATTCTATGCGCCAAGCATTTAGCTATAATTTTTGCATCACAACACTGAAGAGTAAGAGGCCTCCAATTTTTTTTAAAGGACTGGATCTTTATATTTACCACTTGGATCCTGTTTCAGTAATAATGAAATCAGACCTTCTTGTTGCGTGTCCGATAATCTACCATTATAATCTACCGTTGGTATACATCCACTGACCATTCAGCCCTGGAGTTTTCCCAGACTTAAAGGCTTAAATTGCATCAAGAAGTTCCTCCTCTGTAATTTGGCTTTCACATGAGTCTTTCTGTACAGATGTTAATTTTCTATTATTAATAGTAAAACAATCCATACAACTAGCTTTGGTTAGATGGAGGAGACTGAAATGAAAACATATTCATAAAGGACTTTACTTCCTATTTGAAAATATAGTTTGGTGAATCATGACTGAATCATTTTTGCCCATTAGTTTGTAACAAGTTTCAATCAAATAAATTAGTAGCATTTCTATGTTAAATAATTTGGGGAATCTGGATTAAGTTCCTCCATTTATTTTTGTTTTTCCTGTAACTTATTCTGTGCCTCTATTTCCTTCGTTAATATGAACTCTTTTGACCTAAATTGCTTTTGTTTTAAACATGAGTACTGTATTGTGTAGCCTCTAAAGGCACATTGAAATGTGTCCACTAGGCTTTGATTCAATTTCCAATATCCTCGGCCACGTGGAAGTTCTGTAAGAGTAAAGTACAGTATATGTGAAGTATATGCTGATCCGACGGCATTCTGTCCCCAATCAACACTTTTTCAACTTTTGGTGCCAGAGAGATTTACATAAGAAAGTAATCAAGTCGACTAACTTGATTAAGCCTCCGCCGTGTATATCTCACTAGGTAAGGGAATTTAAGCCTGCATATATCCACGAATTCCAATATTCCATGAAATTCATTATTTCCTTAAGTGCCTGAGGGTGATAGTTTGTAGTGTGATTTCCTTTACGGTCCATAGAGGTGTGTAAAACCATATTAAAACGATAATAATAATAGAGTTTTGTGTTGCTTGTAGAGTTGACTAAGCAGGACTAACTACAGCCTACCACTATTGTACAGACCAAGGCCATCGATGAAGGCAGGTTATCGTCCACTCTGTATTCCACCTCACACATTGGACCCGAGTCTCAACCTTTGTCACCCCAAGGGGACACTGCAATGTTGTTTGTGACAATAATAAGCATTAAGGACAAAGGAGCATTCTGTCCAGCTGTAGCTGAGCGTGCTCTGTAATATAATGTAATTGACTCTGCCACATGTTAGCAGCGCCACCCCAAAAAAATCAAACATCAGTAGATCCATCATGTTCAAAAAAAGAGTCACGGGGTCTACCCTCCTCAGTTTCCTTACACCACACCTTATATCTCATAAAATGCGTTGTGTTTTTATTTGAGTACCTCAATTGCTTTGTGTAACTTACCTCAGACGAGGAACTGCTTGGTCATTAACCAGTCGAAAACCGCTGTTTGGCGGTGATTGGTACATTAGCTCGGCCGTCGTTGATCATCTGGTGTCAGGACCCGGTTACGAACCCAGGTCTCCGGAGTGAGAAACAGTCACTTAACCAACTGAGCCACGAATAGTCGGCAGAACCCAGAAGATGAGGCAGACACAGCAGTACTTGAGATAGTGTATTTAATGAAGTAAAAAAGTGAAGTCCTTCAGGAAAACATGTAACTCCACAACCTCAAAAGGAATTCCACAAGAACAAAGGTAATCCTCCAAGACAAAAAGGTAAATCCACAAGGTGGTAGGTATAGCATAAAAAGCCTCAAAAGATACTCAAATATAAATAAACAAGAACAAAAACAGAATTCCACAAGCGAGTCCACCGGGATCAACAAGAGTTCTCAGAGTACTAGGGCTGGGTGCTAACATACAAACACAGAGCAAATAACTGAGGAAAACTAAGGGTTTAAATACAATCAGGGGAAACGAGGCACAGGTGAAAATAATAATGGGGATCAAGGGAAAACAAAAGGTCAAAAATCACAATGGGGGCATCTAGTGACCAAAAACCGGAACAACCCTGGCCAAATCCTGACAATCTGGGCCTTCTGTCTTTCACAGAACGCGCTGGTGCCTTCCATTAGCTTTGAGTTTATCTAGGTGGATGGGGGCGGCAGATGGGGAATGCAAGAGGTCAAGATTCTAAAACATAGCTGATTTTATTTCTAATTTGTCTTTATACATTTAGCTATGGTATGATGTTGTGAGATGGGCAGTGTAGTTTATGGTGATGTGGGTGGTAGATCCAGGTAGTGTAGTTTATGGTGATGTGGGTGGTAGATCCAGGTAGTGTAGTTTATGGTGATGTGGGTGGTAGATCCAGGTAGTGTAGTTTATGGTGATGTGGGTGGTAGATCCAGGTAGTGTAGTTTATGGTGATGTGGGTGGTAGAACCAGATAGTGTAGTTTATGGTGATGTGGGTGGTAGATCCAGGTAGTGTAGTTTATGGTGATGTGGGTGGTAGATCCAGGTAGTGTAGTTTATGGTGATGTGGGTGGTAGATCCAGGTAGTGTAGTTTATGGTGATGTGGGTGGTAGATCAGGTAGTGTAGTTTATGGTGAGGATCCAGTGTAGTTTATGGTGATGTGGGTGGTAGATCCAGGTAGTGTAGTTTATGGTGATGTGGGTGGTAGATCCAGGTAGTGTAGTTTATGGTGATGTGGGTGGTAGATCCAGGCAGTGTAGTTTATGGTGATGTGGGTGGTAGATCCAGGTATATTATTCAGATCCAGGCATATTATTCACTCAGTGGCCGTTTATTAGGTCCACCACCCTGTTCACAACAATGGTTTACGCCTACAGACTGTGAGTCACGTGGCCGTGGCTTGCCAAATAAAGCAGGCAGACAAGCAGCAAGGCATTCAGTTACTGTTTAAATGAACGTTAGAATGGGAAGAATGAGTTACCTAAGCGACTTCGAGTGTGGTATGATCGTCGGTGCCAGGCTCGCCGGTTCCAGTATCTCCGAACGGCCAGCCTCCTGGGCTTTATCGAGAATGGTGCATGAAACAAAATACATCCAGTCAGCGGCAGTCCTGTGGGCGATAACAGCTCGTTAATGACAGGTCCAAGGAGAATGGCAAGCTAATGGGCGGGCCACAAACAGGCAAATAATGTCACAGTACAACAGCGGTGTGCAGAACGGCATCACGGAACCCACAACTTGTCGGTCCTTGTCACGGATGGGCTATTGCAGCAAACAACCACACCGGGTTCCTCTCCTATCAGCTAAATCCCCCTTCCTACCAGATGTTAATGGTACAGGCTGGTGGTGGTGGTGTAATGGTATGGGGGAGAGTTTTCCGGCAACACCAATTGAGTAACGTTTCCATGCCCCTGAGAATTCAGGCTGTTCTGGAGGCAAAGGGGGGTCCAACTCAGTACTAGATGGGTGTACCTAATAAAGTGTATGTCTCTGGTCTTACCACTTAATCACAATCTGTGTGGGTGCACCTACACCTGGCATCTTTAACACTTTGGAAGGGGAAGGGTTTATTTGACCCATAGACTTGGAGGCATTCAGTGTACTTTGGTCTGCTGCCAAAGAGTATCCGCCTTGGTTCCGCCACTCACACTAGTCCAAACATCTCAACCTCTCCCCCTAAAACCAAATTGAAAGCTGGTCGGAGACCAGCACTCAGGCGAGATTTGGTTTTGGGTTGCTGAGATAAGGATCAGAGTGCTCTGAAGTTTGTATATGTACTTGAGTTTACCTGAGTCTTCATGATGAGTGATATGAGTTCCACACTGATGGGTCTGTAGCGTGTACAGTAACATTTTAGTCTAAGCATTGAGACCAATGCAGATCAGATAACATGGTGTAGTGGCATTTGTTTCAAAGAGATGTTTGTGACTTGGCCCATACGAGTCACTTTGGTAAGTAATACATCAATGGTCTATCTAATAATAATAATATGATCCGTAGGCTGGATTTCAATCTCACAGAAAATGGGGATAATAATACCATTGTCTTGGATCTGGAAGTCTACAGGTTGGTATAATTGTTTGACACAAAACATGACCAATGTTCATGTCCAAATAGACTTACCTTATATACAGTATCCCCCGTGTCAAAATGGAATTCCTTTTCCCACGGTTTTGTATGCAGGCATATGGACACTTCCCTGATGGATGTTGATGTTCAACCAACGTACGCCCGAGTGACTGTCAAAGGAAAGGTACTCCCCTCACATGTTGGATATTGTATGTTGCAAAGTCTGAGTTGTAATCAGCGAGCTAACTTCTGTTTATCATGAAGATGTGTTTTTGGGAGAATGGAATTCTGCTGTCCTTTCCTATTTCATTGTTGCACGGGCGTAAGGCACATTCACATGACTCGTGCAAGAATGACTTTGTTGCAGGGCAAGCCATTGTCTTTCAACGGAGTGAGAGGCGAACCCAGCAAGCACTGTGGCTTGCGTAAATCAAGTGAAAAGGCCTATTGACGGGATTTGAGATGGGGAGACTGTTGAGAGGGATGACTGGTGAAGAGGTGAACTGGGTGATCGACCTGCGGCCCATCTAACATGATTATCGATGCACTTTTCAAATGACAAATGTATGTCACAGATAAGGGTTTAGTATCGTAGTTCAATTGGCCTAAATACTTTCTAAACCGCTCCGTTCTTCCTCACCAATCTGTGTATGTCAAGGCTATTGCCCTTTTATTTTCTTTGCTGCCGTAACATAGGCTGTTGTTCTTCATTTGCCGTTCCACAGACTGTGTTGCTTAGCGCATCTTCATGTCATATGTTTACATATGTGGCATAACAACGCATGCTCTCTTAGTGGAAGCACACGGAAATATGCAGGGTAGAAGGAATTCACACTTTTTACAAAGAGTGTTGATGGGCGCCTACGATTCCAACAGCTCGTCCTCCTACACGCTGCATTGGGTAACAGTGGGAAAGTCGCCAGGCAAACTGCAGGCAGCCGTTCCAGTGCTGCGATTACACTCTGAGTTATGGCAGCCTGGCAGTATTTTTCGCAGGCGGTACATTTTGTGAGATGCAACAGGCTTTTTTTCCCTCACTCTCTTAGTTCTAGAAGTGTAAAAACACGTGTGAAGTCCCTCCAGTGTCATTCTGGTCTCTCGTTACCTCATGCTTGTACGACACAATCACACTAAATCACAAATGCGTGATTAGTTAATTCATCAAAATGTTAAACATGCCACTAAAATGATGAAAGGAACAGGCAAATCAAAGCGTTCGGAAGATATATTGGATCTCCAAACATTTGTTCAACTATGGTCAGTAGGGTCGTTCCACCCCAAAAAATCTTTGATTTCATCTAATTAACATTCTATCAGAAAGAGCACATCTTTAAGTTCATAATCATTAACATTCTATCAGAGAGCACATGTTGAAACTTGGAGAAATGTTGGGATTAATTGGGTTAAAATCTTCCTAGAAGTCATAGAGGGTGCGTGGACGGACATGTCAAAATGCTACATTTTGGCACTTTATCAAGCCATTATTCATATAAAACATCAGATTTATTGAATTGTCCATGAAGTCCCTATATTACAGGGCACTTGATTTAATATAACAGGCTTTTAATATTCAATATTGGTGTACAATTTCTACTTAAAATATTAAAAGGGATGCAAAAGGCACTCATTTTGTATGACCCAGTATCTGATAGTCTCTGTTAGAGCACTGCAAACTTTTAAAGGTGCAGTGAGGTCCTAAAGAGTCTGATTGTAAAACAAATGGGTCGGCTTTGACAAATGTAAATGCCACTGAGTTATTTGAATATTGTGGTAACCGCCACTAAAACAGCCACAGTGTAACTCAGCGGCCGTTACATTTGCCACAAACTACCCTCCTTTTTACATTTTACGTGCCTCACTGTAGGCGGAAATAGTTATGGCACCTCAGCGTGAGGTCATTTTCTGCCTATGTTAAGTTTTTAGAAACATCATCCATCCAACGTTAGTTAGCGAACTGCCATTTTTGCCATACATCGGACTGACATCTAGTGTGCCATCACAGGGAGTGAATGTTTATCTTTGTGTCCGGTCATGGTCATAATTGAGAGGTGCAGTCAGACAATCTCACGCAACCAGGCCAGAGTGAACTTTAAGCCTGATTAAACAGCTGTTTGGTGATCAATAAATTCCAGGACTGTCATTTTGTTTTTGTTAGATTTTTTTTTAAATCTTGGAGGATACAAATGAGGGTGATGAAATGTTGGCAGTTTTCCTGAGTTTGGGGTTCTTGCTCTCCAGCTCAGGTGCACTTCAAGCTGTTAGCCTATTTATGGATCAATGTTTTATGCCGAGTATTGTTGGTCTGATTGGACCCCAGGGGATTTATCCGATAACACATCACATCACGGAATGACGGAGGCCTTTAAAATCTGTTATTAAAATTAACTAATTTAAGGATCGGAGGAAATGTATCTGAAGAGTCATTCGGGGTGTGTATATCAAGTCCACTTTACATTTCGACGACCTGTTACTCTCTGTCTGTTACAGGGACTCTAGTTTTAAGTTAGACGTTTTTTTCTATGTGGTCTAGTTTTGGTGGAATTAGGAGTGATTGATGAATTCAAGTGTTGCACAGTGAGATATTCAGCAAACTTTTCCAACTCTTCCCGTAACTCTTGTCTATAAAAAGCCCCACTAATGATTAAAGTCATTTGACATACTGTAACTTTGTCGGTGTTGGAACAGGGCATTAATCTTAGTAATTAAACTTGTGAATAATTTACACCACAGATTTTTCAGCTGGTGCTGCCCGCAGAAGTGAGGCCTGACAGCTCGACAGCGAAGAGGTCCCAAATCACCGGACACTTGGTCCTCACAATGCCAAAGGTACTGTATGTAGTAAAACCTATCCTGGTCCTCACAATGCTAAAGGTATGTACAGTAGGGTGCTGTCTTTCGGATGGGACATTAAAACGAGTGTCCCGACTCTGTGGTCACTAAAGATCCCATGACACTCATTGTAAGAGTAGGGGTGTTAACCCCGGTGTCCTGACTCTCTGTGGTCACTAAAGATCCCATGACACTTATCGTAAGAGTAGGGGTGTTAACCCTGGTGTCCTGACTCTGTGGTCACTAAAGATCCCATGACACTTATCGTAAGAGTAGGGGTGTTAACCCCGGTGTCCTGACTCTGTGGTCACTAAAGATCCCATGACACTCATTGTAAGAGTAGGGGTGTTAACCCCGGTGTCCTGACTCTCTGTGGTCACTAAAGATCCCATGACACTCATTGTAAGAGTAGAGGGTGTTAACCCCGGTGTCCTGACTCTCTGAGGTCACTAAAGATCCCATGACACTCATTGTAAGAGTAGGGGTGTTAACCCCGGTGTCCTGACTCTGTGGTCACTAAAGATCCCATGACACTTATCGTAAGAGTAGGGGTGTTAACCCTGGTGTCCTGACTCTCTGTGGTCACTAAAGATCCCATGACACTCATTGTAATAGTAGGGGTGTTAACCCTGGTGTCCTGACTCTCTGTGGTCACTAAAGATCCCATGACACTCATTGTAAGAGTAGGGGTGTTAACCCTGGTGTCCTGACTACATTCCCAATCTGGCCTTGATATTATCATGGCCACCTAATCATCCCCAGTTTACAATTGGCTCATTGAATTTTTCCACAGCCTTATTCTAAAGTGGATTACATAATTGTTTTCCCCTCATAATGACAAAGTGAAAACAGGTTTTTAGATATTTTGCAAATGTTTTAAAAATAAAAAACAGAAATACCTTATTTACATAAGTATTCAGACCCTTTGCTATGTGACTCGAAATTGAGCTCAGGTGCATCCCTGTTTCCATTGATCATCCTTGAGATGTTTCTACAACTTGGAGTCCATCTGTGGTACATTCAGTTGATTGGACATGATTTGGAAAGGCAAACACCTGTGTATATAAAGTCCCACAGTTGACAGTGCATGTCAGAGCAAAAAAACAAGCCATGAGGTCGAAGGAATTGTCCGTAGAAGGAATTGTCCGTAAGACAGGATTTTGTCGACGCACAGATCTGGGGAAGGGTACCAAAAAAATGTCTGCAGCCTTGAAGGTTACCAAGAACACTGTGGCCTCCATCATTCTTAAAAGGAATAAGTTTGGAACCAACAAGACTCTTACTAGTTGAGCAATTCGAGGAGAAGGGCCTTGGTCAGGGTGGTGACCAAGAACCCGATGGGCACTCTGACAGAGCTCCAGAGCTCCTCTGTGGAGATGGGAGAACCTTCATAAAGGACAACCATCTCCACCTATCAGGCCTTTATGGTAGAGTGTAGAGACGGAAGCCACTCCCCAGTAAAATGCACATGACAGCCGCACCTAAAGGACTATCAGACCATGAGAAAACAAGATTCTCTTGGTCTGATAAAACCAAGATTGAACTCTTTGGCCTGAATGGTAAGCGTCACGTCTGGAAGAAACCTGGCACCATCCCTATGGTGAAGCATGGTGGTGGCAGCATCATGCTGTGGGGATGTTTTTCAGCGGCAGGGACTTGGAGACTCGTCAGGTTTGAAAGATGAACCGAGCAAAGTACTGAGAGATCCTTGATGAGAAACTGTTCCAGATCACTCAGGACCTCAGACTGGGGTGAAGGTTCACATTCCAACAGGACAATGACCCTAAGCACACATCCAAGGCAACACAGGAGTGGCTTCGGGACAAGTCTCTGAATGTCCTCGAGTGGCCCAACCAGAGCTCGGACTTGAGCCCGATCGAACATCTCTGGAGAGACCTCAAAATATCTGCGCAGCAACGCTCCCCGTCCAACCTGACAGACCTTGAGAGGATCTGCAGAGAAGAATTGGGAAAAACTCCCCAAATACAGGTGTGCGAAGCTGCCAAAGGTGCTTCAGGTAGGTAAAGTGAGTAAAGTGTCTAAATACTTATATAAATGTGATTTCAGTTGATTTTTTTTTTTTTTTTGCAAAAAAACAACTGTTTTTGCTTTGTAACTATTGGGTATTGTGTGTAGATTAATGAGGGGGAAAAACGTTTTAATCCATTTTAGAATAAGGCTGTAACGTAACAAAATGTGGAAAAGGTCAAAGGGTCTGAATACTTTCCGAATGCACTGTACATCTAGCTGGTGTTTCTTTGCAACGGCATGACAGAAGGGTAGTGTGTGTCTTTCTTAACAACAGATGATGCACAATCTATAATATTAAGGAAGGTTCTGCTCAAGACCTACCTTGTCACAACACAACTGATTGGCTCAAATGCATTATGAAGGCAATACATTCTACAAATTAACATTTAACAAGGCACACCTTAGTTAATTGAAATGCCAAGAGTGTGCAAAGCTGTCAAGGCAAAGGGTGGCTAATTTGAAGAATCTCAAATCTATAGTATATTTCGATTTGTTGAATAAACCGGTGCTGTACATATTCCAACCAGCAGCCATTTATTACAGGCAACATCTGCGCTGAGCTAAAGGCGAGAACTGTCGTTTTCAAGGAGTGGACACTAATCTGGAAGCTTATAAGACACAAATCATTGCCGCCATTTATTCTGATTCTACACTGTGGTGATATAATTTATGAATGCAGCTGCCATTATATTGAAGCCACTGGATGCTGTATATCATAATGCATTATGCTTCATTACGGGTGATGGGTTCAGCACACATCACAAGTCTCGCAGATCGATGCATTGCATTCTTTTTGTCCAAAGCCCTCTTGTGTAAACTACCAGCGTACCTCACTTCTCTGGTAACCTACAGAGATACTAGCAATCAGACACAATCTCAGTTAACTCTAGAGATACTTTTGATCTCGACAGAGTTGGGTAAATCAGCCTTTAGCTGTTTTGCACTTTGCTTGTGGAATTGTCCACAGAATTCACTGAAATTGGTCCATCTGAAGCAGTTCAGACAGCTACATGAGGACATTTTTAAGGAAGATTTTTTTTAATGATTCTATGATTGTTCTTATCTTCTTTTTCTTTTTTTTCCTCCCCAATTTCGTGATATCCAATTGGTAGTTAGTCTTGTCCCATCACAGCAAACTCCCGGACGGACTCGGGAGAGACGAAGGTCAAATGCCATGCTTCCTCCGAAACACGACCCACTCTTTGGACACACTGCTTGCTGAAGCCAGCCGCACCAATGTGTCGGAAGAAACACCGTACAGCTGGCGACAGCAGTCTGCGTGCATGCGCCCGGCCCGCCGCAAGGAGTCGCTAGAGCATGATGGGACAAGGACATCCCAGCCCGGACGACGCTGGGCCAATTGTGCACTGCCTCATGGGTCTCCCGTTTGCAGCCTGCTACGACACAGCCTGGGATTGATCCAGGGTCTGTAGTGACGCATCATGCACTGCGATGCAGTACCTTAAACCTCTGTGCCACTCGGGAGGCCAGATAAGTTAATATATCATCTTAAGAGAACATGCATTGTAAATAGACTTAAGGTCTTTGAAAAGTACTGACCCTTTTCAGTAAAAACAACTTGTTGTGCATTGTTGAGGTTAGGATCTCGATTAAATTACATCCAAAAAAGAGGGCAGGTGTTGTTGTTGTTGAGCATCTCTCCCTTTCTATAAATCCCCATACAGTTAACTTGCACTATACAAAGCTAGAGGACAGATCACAATGTAGTCTTTCACCAGTATCAATGGAATTAGCAAAGGATCTTCTGCAAATAAGAGGTGAGTATCCCAAAGATCATCTTTAGCACTAAAATAATTTCAAGTCCATTGGTAAGCAATGAACGAACAATGACCTTAACGCTGAAGAGGGTCTTAATGTTTTTGGGAAACTTTGCAGAAGTCAACCACGATTTCTGCATCTATGATATGTTCTGATGGAAATACATCTTTTTGTAGGCTCAGGGTGAAATCAAAATGGCAACTCCTCATCCTCCCAAAGTTTCTAAAAGCAGCAACACACCTGAAGAGAAGACAAGGTAAATCGCTCCCATTTATTAAGATGATCTTCCTTTGTTTTAATGCCAGATGTTACCCTTTAAAAGGTGACATTATGCCAGTGGCGTGCCGTGGGCCTGGGGGCTGGGCCTTCAGTGAGGTCCTACACAGTCCCACCCAAATTAATCTACCTCTTATTACCATCATTATGATGCCATGGCTCTAGACACTATACATTTAGACAGAAACGCAGTATAAAACCAGGCGTTGCGTCACCTTGAAATTGACATTTTTATTCATAGAATTGCAGGGGAAGAGTACAATACCTTTTCATTGTGCAGCTCCCATTGCTCTGCGCGCTTGTTCTTTGAGCTGTAGATCCACTTGGGTGTCCCCAAAGGTTTTCAAAAGCACCATTGCTTGTAAGTGCCCAGCCGTGTCTCATTGCTGCCTTGGTTAGACAAGGCAGCAAAGCCAGTGTGGCTCCAAACACCAAATCTATCACTTGCAAATAATAGGCATTCCCGGCAGTACAGTTTGCAGAGCTTCTCGGTGCCTGTGAGCCATTGATAGCGCTCATAGTTGGAACTTTGAAAGTGGCGAACGAACCCCTTTCCCGCCTGTGACAGGCTTTGTAGCGTCGGCGTCGGGCGACCTCTCCTGACAATGTCTAACTTTTCTTGAAAAGCGTTAGAATTATATCCTCGACCAAATCGATATCTTCTCCTCCTTCCGCCATTGTGGGTTGAAAAAACAGCTTCGTAGTACGCAAATTAATTTGTTTATCAAATTCAGTTTCCTAGTTCTGAGGTTTGCATAGACCTGCCCGTATAGGACTTGCCTCTCAATATTGGTAATCCAATCAAAAGACGTGCACGCACTACGCCTGCTAGCTGGCTCCTGTGTAACACTGGAGAAGCCAGCAGGCGTACAATAGCCAACTCTAAAGCTGATTGGTTGACACTCAATTTTCATTTCCATTCACTTTAAGCTACAAGCGCCCGCACTGTTGATTCTGAAGGCCTGAGGGCAGATTTTAGACCCCTGGCAACACATGATGGCTGAATATGATTGGATAAAAAATCTAACATAAAGACCAGCCCTCCTACGGTGGCTAGGAAAAACTCCCTAGAAAGGCCAAAACCTAGGAAGAAACCTAGAGAGGAACCAGGCTATGTGGGGTGGCCAGTCCTCTTCTGGCTGTGCCGGGTGGAGATTATAAAAGAACATGGCCAAGACACTGGGGCCCCATCCGAGGACACCCCCGGACAGGGCCAAACAGGAAGGATATAACCCCACCCACTTTGTCAAAGCACAGCCCCCACACCACTAGAGGGATATCTTCAACCACCAATTTACCATCCTGAGAAGGCCGAGTATAGCCCACAAAGATCTCCGCCACGGCACAACCCAAGGGGGTGCGCCAACCAAATGGCACCATATTACTTTTCAAATGGCACGATATTCCCTATATAGTGCAGTACTTTTTAACAGAGCCCTGGGCTTCATATTAATGAGTGCATTTCCTACAGGCACAGGTTACCTTGACCAGCTTAGCCTGTCATAAGGCTTTATACTTTATACACTTTATACAGAGTGGTTCGAAATTGCCCCTAAGCTCTGGTCCAAGGACAGTTTTATTTCTCAACTCCAAAAGGGTTGAAGTTTGGATGCCGGTTTGGAAAACTGACACAGGAGCTGTCCAGACCTGGGTACAAATACTATTTGAAATGTTTGAAAGTGCTTGGGCGGTGTTTGCACTTCTTGGACTTTTCTAATGGTTCCATTGTGACAGATAAGCTACATCAGAGTAGCAAAAGTCTTTGAAAGGATTTAAGACAGTATTTGAACCCAGCACGGTTCCAGCAACTATGATGAATGCTTATCCAGGCCAGTGCAGTAGTGTGTGTGTGAAATTCATTTTTCTTTACAGCCTTTCTTGCTCTAAACCCAACAATGCAGTAATCAATAATTAAATACAAAAACAAATGTAAGGTAGAACAAAAACACGAGAAATTAAAATAAGAAGAACAGGAGAAAGTAAATAAGCATACTATATATAGGGTCAGTCAGTTCCAGTAGCATATTTACAATGTGCAGGGATACTGGAGGGATAGAAGTAGGTATGTATGTGGATGTGTGTAAAGTCAGCATATAAATGTATGTGCATATTATGTGCGTTATCTGCAAATTATGAAGTGAGTGTTTGTGTGTGTGTGTTGGTGTGTCTGTGTGTGTGAGTGTGTGAATAAAATACAAAGGTCAACTCAGTTTGTGAAGCCATTTTTTTTTAGCTATTTAGCAATCTTATGGCTTGTGGATAGAAGCTGTTCAGGAGAATGTTGGTGTCAGACTTGATGCACCAGTTCCGCTTGTCGTGTGGAAGTAGAGAGAACAGTCTATGGCTTGGGTGGCTGGAGTTTTTAACGATTTTCCGGGCCTTCCCTTCACACCGCCTGATATAGAGGTCCTGGATAGCAGGGAGCTCGGCCCCAGTGATGAACTGGGCTGTCCGCACCAGCCTCTGTAGCGCCATATGATTGAGGGCGGTTCTACTGCCATACCAAGCAGTGATGCAGCCAGTCAAGATGCTCTCAATGGTACAGCTGTAGAACTTTTTGAGGATTTCAGGGCCCATGCCAAACCTTTTTAACCTCCTACTGTCCCCACTACAACAACAAAAATACTTAAATACATGTAATGTATGGCCGACCAGTGGCTTTAAAGCCTCACAATGGCCAATACATAGCATCAACAATTCAGGGTTTATATTCATAATTGGTTGAAACCAAAAACGTAAAGTGTCCTTGGCTGATCTGCAGTCGACGTCTAGTTTGGCTCCCTCACCTTGCCTTGAGGTGTGCTGCCTCTTTAACTGGCTAAATGCCACATTTCCATTTTACAACTGGTTCCCCAGTCCTTGTCCTTCAGCTGGTCCCATCAGAAGCCACGGGAGTGCGGGCTAATTCCATGCGTTTAAATGAACATTTTGTTGAATGTGTAAGTGACTTAGGCACTAACATTGCAGGGTGATAGGTGAATGAGTGCTGCTTGGCACTGAGTTATTGCCCCATTTGGACCTGATTATATCTGACATTTGACCCACACTGAGGTTGAGGCAGCAAAGGAGGCAGTCAGCGCGAGAGGAACTGAGGGCCATGATTGTGTTGCAATAGCTTTGGTTTCACTAAGCAGGGCAAGGCAAGATTCTAATTCACATTCAAGGTAATAGTCAGCAATGAAGAGGGTAGGTATGTGAGGATGTTACCGTAAAATGCGATGAACAGCAGTTTCCATCAAAACACAAGTTTTGATTGTGTATGAATTTAGAGAAAAATAGTAAATGTCCACCCAAAAATACATACTTTATATAATATTATATTTTCAATAATTATGATTGTTTTATTTAAACTTTATTTAACCAAGAAAATAGCCTTGATGTTAGAAACCTCTTTTTTGAGGGGGACCTGGAAAGATGTCAGTAAAAAGTAGTCAGCGTGTACACATAGCACACGAATACAATGACATTTTCTTCTATTACAGCTTTAAAGTCAGACAGCGACACCCTATCCTCCAGTTTGAAGTGTTTATTCAAGTTTGTTCCAAGACCCAGGAGCATTGTAGGAGAAGGATTATTTCCCCATTGTAGTCCTTGCCCAAGGAACTGTGAATGAGAGCACTGACTGAGAGCGGAGGCTGTAGGATTGTGATGTTGTTGCAGTAGTTGGGAGCAAAGTTATGTAGGGAGTATTCCAAGCACTGCCTTGTACGCAAATATGTACCCGTGCTTGAAGGTTAGGAAGCATGAGTTTTTACTCACCAAAGTAACAACACAGTGTGGTCAAAGACTTAGTAAATTATTTGTAGTCACGGTCTGGTTACCTATTACAACAAACATCAAATATAATTTTATTGGTCACATACACATATTTTCCATATGTTATTGCGGGTGTAGTGAAATGCTTGTGTTCCTAGCTCCAACAGTGCAGTAGTATATAACAATACACAACAATACACACAAAAGTAAAATAATGGAGTTAAGAAATATATAAATATTAGATTGAGCAGTGTCGGAGTGGTATTGACTAAAATACAGTAGAAAATAATACAGTATATACATATGAAATTAGTAAAACAGTATGTAAACATTATTAAAGTGACTAGTGTTCCATTATTAAAGTGACCAGTGATTCCAAGTCTATGTTTATAGGACAGCAGCCTCTAGTCTGATGGCCTTGAGATACAGTAGAAGCTGGTTTTCAGTCTCTCGGTCCCCGCTTTGATGCACCTTTACTGACCTTGCCTTCTGGAATATAGTGGGGTGAACAGGCAGTGGCTCGGGTGGTTGATGTCCTTGATTATCTTTCCTGTGACATCGGGTGCTGTAGGTAACCTGGAGGGCAGGTAGTTTGCCTGCGGTGATGGGTTGGGCAGACCAGTCTGATGGCCGGTGCAGTTGCCATACCAGGCGGTGAAACAGCCCGACAGGATACTCTCAATTGTGCATCTGTAAAAGTTTGTGAGGGTTTTAGGGGCCAAGGCAAATTTCTTCAGCCCCCTTTGATTGAAGAGGCGCTGAGTGGGTGGACCGTTTCAGATCGTCAGTGATGCGTACGCCGAGGAACTTCAAGCTTTTCACCTTCTCCACTGCGGTCCCGTCGATGTGGATAGGGGCGTGCTCCCTCTGCTGTTTCCTGAAGTCCACAATCAGCTCCTTTCTTTTGTTGACGTTGAGTGAGAGATTATTTACCTGGCACCACTACACCAGGGCCCTCACCTCCCTGTAGGCTGTCTCGTCATTGTTGGTAATCATGCCTACTACTGTTGTGTTGTCTGCTAAATTGATGATTGAGTTGAAGGCATGCGTGGCTACGCAGTCGTGGGTGAACAGGGAGTACATGAGGGGGCTTAGCACGCACTCTTGTGGGGCCCCTTTGTTGAGGATCAGCGAAGTGTAGGTGTTGTTTCCTACCATCACCACCTGGGGGCGGCCCATCAGGAAGTCCAGGACCCAGTTGCACAGGGCGGGGTTAAGACCCAGGGCCCAAGCTTAATGATGAGTTTGTAGGGTACTATGGTGTTACATGCTGAGCTGTAGTCAATGAACAGCATTCTTACATAGGTATTCCTCTTGTCCAGATAGGATAGGGCAGTGCGATGGCGATTGGGGCAGTTGGCAAATTGAAGTGGGTGTCAGGCAAGGTGGAGGTGCTAGATCCTTATCTAGCCTCTCAAAGCAGTGTTTAGCTTGTCCGGAAGCAAGACGTCGGTTTCCGAAGTGGCTGGTTTTCCTTTTGTAATCCGTGATTGTCTGTAGACCCTGCCACATACAGTACCGGTCAAAAGTTTTAAAACACCTACTCATTCAAGGGTTTTTCTTAATTTGTACTATTTTCTACATTGTAGAATAACAGTGAAGACATCAAAACTATGACATAACACATATGGAATCATGTACTAACGTAAAAAAGGGGGGGGGTACAGAAGATAGCCTATTTAGTACAATACCAAGTCTATATTATGGCAAGAACAGCTCAAATAAGCAAAAAGAAACGACAGTCCATCATTACGTCAATATGGAGCATTTCAAGAACTTTGAATGTTTCTTCAAGTGCAGTCGCAGAAACCATCAAGCGCTATGATGAAACTGGCTCTCGTGAAGACGGCCACAGGAAAAGAAGACCCAGAGTTACCTCTGCTGCGGAGGAGAAGTTCATTAGAGTTACCACCCTCAGAAATTGCAGCCCAGATAAATGCTTCACAGATTTCAAGTAACCGACACATCTCAACATCAACTGTTCAGAGAAAACTGTTGAGTCAGACCTTCAAGAAACCACTACTAAAGGACACCAATAAGAAGAAGAGACTTGCTTGGGCCAAGAAACATGAGCAATGGCCATTAGACCAGAAATATGTCCTTATATGTCTTTGTGGGACACGGTTGATCACGGCATGTGTATTTCCCAACCTTAAAAAATGGAGGAGGAAGTGTTGGGGTGCTTTGCTGGTGACATTGTCTGTGATTTATTTAGAATTCAAGGCACACTTAACCAGCATGGCTACCACAGCATTCTGCAGCAATACACCATCCCATCTGGTTTGAGCTTAGTGGGACTGTCATTTGTTTTTCAACAGGACACAGCTCTAGGCTGTGTAAGGGGTATTTGATCAGAAAAGGAGTGTGATGCAGAGCTGCATCAGATGACCTGGCCTCCACAATCACCCAACCTAAACCCAATTGAGATAGTTTGGGATGAGTCGGACCGCAAAGTGAAGGAACAGCAGCCAACAAGTGCTCAGCATATGTGGGAACTCCTTCAAGACTCTTGGAAAAGCATTCCAGGTGAAGCTGGTTGAGAGAATGCCAAGAGTGTGCAAAGCTGTCATCAAGGCAAAGGGTGGCTATTTGAAGAGTCTCAAATAGAAAATATACTTTGATTTGTTTAACACTTTTTTGGTTACTACATGACTCCATATGTGGTATTTCATAGTTTTGATGTCTTCACTATTATTCTACGAAGTAGAACATAGTAAAAAATAATGAAAAATCCTTGAATGAGTAGGTGTTCTAAAACTTTCGACCGGTAATGTTACGTCTCTTGCCTGAGCCGTTGATCATGTTTGATCATCAGATTATTCTTGATTTAATCTTTCCTTTACATATAGTAAATAATAAATGTGTGAAATGTGTTTTGATTTAGAGTGCACCATTATCATGCACCTGTCTCAACAGGGGCAGGGGGAAAAAAGACATGTCGTCTATGCACCTAAATAGCAAATGGAGGACGCTTTTCCCGTGGTTCATTTTCATGCCAGCCAGGTGGGCTATACTCTTGTTGTAAAGAAAAGCAATGTGCTTAATATTAGGAAAGGTGAGAAATAAATCAAGTAGGCCTAGCCTATAGAAAGCTGGCGGGAACCTCTTCTTTTTAATAGAGGCCATCACTCTTGTTTTCTCACGCAAATACATAGCCTATAGAAATATTGCACAACATGAGCTCATATGAAGTGTTTGATTAGATATTCCATTACATTTACATTTGATGTCAGAGTGATTAGAGGGACAATAAAGTGCTGAGTAGCAGGCAGTTAGCAAGTTTGGTAGGCTGCTAATGACCATCAGCAGCATCAGAGCTTGGAGAACCCTAATTGACTGCCATCATGACTCGTGACCACAGGTGTGTCGGTAATATGGTCACCGTAACAGCCCTAACCGCAGTAAAATTCCGCAAGACCGTTGACTCACAAGTAATATTCTCTTATGCACTGGACATGCGTTGGTATCACCCAACTCGATAATGATCGTCAGGTCGCTAATGGCCTGGTTTTCAGGCCTCTATTGTCCTTCTAACCACTCTGACATCAATGCAAATGCAATCAAACATTCTAATCAAAACAGTATGTGCTTTTAAAACTCACCTCATTTTGTGATTGATCAAATTGAAGAAAGAAGAAGTTGGTAGAGCATGGTGCTTGTAATGCCAGGGTAGTGGGTTCGATTCCCGGGACCACCCATACGTAGAATGTATGCACACATGACTGTAAGTCGCTTTGGATAAAAGCGTCTGCTAAATGGCATATATTATTATTATTATTATATTAAACAACAGGTTGAAACTGAGTGGAAAACATGTATTTTCAAAGCCTGACACAATGAAATGGACAGTGTTTTCTAAGGTGATGATTAATTTAAAACACTCATGCATATTAGAGCTTATGAATAGGCCTACTGTATATATTAGCCCAAGACAAGAAAAAAAGTAATTTATTTAAAATAATGATTGTGTCATTATACAATACATAGCCTACCACATTTTATGCATGGCAGAATAACATTTTAAGAAAATATAGAATGATTAAGATAATTGGTATAGCCTACAGTATACTCCAAAGTTAAACAATTTATAGTAATCACCTTTGAGTGTGGACTGTATTATTATGCATACTAGATGGACGGGTTACCTTATGCTATGTTCCAAACGTTCTATCCATGAGTCTGGGAGAGAATGTATAGGCCTAGGTGATGCTGTTGCTTCATTGATTGTGCAGGGCAGCTTACAGAGGCAGTCTACAATTACAGTGAATTTGTTTTTGATTTTGAATAGGCTAGTAAATAGGGAATTTTATATTTTCATAATTAATAAGCTGACACATTACCTTTAGCTACAGTATCTCACCACCGTGCGTTTCCATCTCCTACCCTCTCTCCTTCATTCCTTTCTCAAGCTCGCAGAGTGCTGGGCTGTCAACAGTTTTATTAAATATGTACATGTTACTATCAATGTTCCTGAATAGATTTGACTTGGTTTCCCAAATGAAGCACTGGGTAGCTTCAGGAATGGGATTGGAGAGCCCGTGGCATACAGAGTTTGTGTGGAATATCACCTGTCGCTCAGCAAGCAGCTGCATGCTCTTTTAACAGCGGTTGATGTGTGGGGTGAAATAACTGGAGTAGCCTACTTAGTGAAAAACAAACAGGCGGGTAAGAGGCCTCCATTCGCTTCCTATTCGAGTGCATACAGATTGCATATTATTTTTTCCCCTGCCCCTTTGATAATGTGCCATTCTAAATCGAAACAAATTGTACATATTAGTACAGACGAGATTAAATTGAGAATAGTCTGATGGGTGAAAATATGATCATTTGAAGGGTGAACAGTGCAGCCTGAGGCAAGGCGCAAGCTTTTTTTTCGCAACCTTTTCAAATCAATAGCCTATAGTCGCATCATGCAGCCCATACTGTATTTGATTTCTAAGGTTTGTATCATTCACAACTAAAGTTGCCAAATAACTATAGTACCTGTTTCAAATGATCACTTTTACGCTCAGCATAGCCACTTCATATGCGCACTTGCTCCGGAATGGGAAAAATATGCTTTCCATTTGATTTAGCCAAGTTTAATTATATTCTTCTTACTATAAAATCATATAATATAAAATACTGGCACAGGACTTATGATCATATTGTGTCTGTTAAATGAACAAACCTACAGCCTATGGCATGGAGCATCGACCAGGTAACATACGGTAGCTCAATTCATATTCTGTTCTTCTGAAATACATTTTCTTTATATGTTGAAAATTCGCTAGTAGCCATGCTAGCATGTAATTACATTCCAAACCACGTGTGGGCGCTGGTGAGCTACTATGTACATCCACAAATGAGAAACCATATAAATTCGTGCAAAAAGCTTTGTGTGTTTGTTAGTGGTAGTCGTACGAGTGAGTGAATGTTGCCGTAGTTTTCGGTCGTTTGTCGCTAGTGCAGTAATACCCACAAGGACAGGGTTACGACTCATTTGTGGCCCAAAAACAAGACTCTAGCTTTGAAGTGGGACCATTTTTTTCCCCGGTTGAAGTGTGTGGTTTGGAGTATTGGATTGTGCTACTGTATGCAGTGCTACTGTATGCAGTGCTACTGTATGCAGTGCTACTGTATGCAGTGCGTATTCCAGCCCAGAAGACTTTGATGGCTTAGAATAACAAGTGGAAGGCAGAATTCAGAATGACACTCCGACTGAAATCAGGTGATGTGTCGAGCGTGAATGCCATGCCTGCGACCTTTTATTTCCTACCGACCTGCTGGTACATCACAAGTGTCAGCAGTGATGGAGATAAACCTGGTAAATTCAATGTGGATTTACCTCACTATATTGGTATTATCTGACTCCCTCTGCCAGTGAATTGGCCTCTCCCTCTAAAGTCTCTTCTTTGACTTTGGTAGCTAACTCAGCCGTCAATCGGTGAGTCTCCGCTCTCTCTACTTTATACACTACATGCTCCGCTTTTTAGCACGGGGGCATTATCATTTTGAAACAGGTAAAGGTCCTTCCCCAAAATGTTGCCACGAAGTTGGAAGCACAGAATCTTGTAGAATGTCATCGTATGCTGTAGCGTTAAGATTTCTCTTCACTTGAACTAAGGGGCCCGAACCATGAAAAACAGCCTCAGACCATTATTCCTCCTCCACCAGACTTTACAGTTGGCACTATGCATTCAGGCAGGTAGCGTTTTCCTCGGCAGTGAGTGTTGCAAGCAAGGACTGAAGCTAACGTTAGCAGGCTAGTTGGCTAGCAACCTTGCAAGCTGATTTGTAACAATACATTCATAAATTATTTGCTTGTTGGCTGAATGTTGTATTGAAACCAGTAGTCATGAGTTCAAGTTATACATTTTAAGTTATTTCTGTTGGAGTTTACATTATAGGGAATAGGCTGGCTTGCTAGGTCCTCCATATTACATCACACCCCCACAAATGTTTTTCCGGCATGACTTTGGCATTCTTCCGAATTCTGATCAGTTTTATGTAATAACTAGAAAAATGTAAAAGTGAGATGTAACTTTGCATTGTGACTTTTGATGTGGATTCTTATGCAAATCCATATGTTACATGTGGTTACGTTTATGCTTACCTACCCTTTAAGTCTTCTAGTATGAAAGGAGGGCCACTTCACCATGTTGTATAGTGCACAGTGATGGGTGAGTGGTCTTGCATTAGTTATGAACCTAAGTGCTCTGTGATACACAGCATCCAGCACCTTAAGGTTACTGGCGGAGGATTGCATGTAATCAAAATGTTACCACAATCCAATACGGATCAAAATGCCCCTTGCACAAGATCCTAACTGACATAGAAATATAAGATTTGTTCCTAAAAATAGAAGTCAAATTTCAACTTCAGTTTCTTAGTCAAATTTTCACAGTGTTGTTTAAAATTGAGCATTTCATCTAACCAGATGCTTAGGTACTTGTAAGAAGATACCATTTTGATCAGTTGGCCATTTAGAATTATAGAGGTAAAGAAATATAGAGGTCATTTATTGAAACGTGACCCCAGAGCTTACATTTTACATTTTATTCTCTTATCCAGAGCGACTACAGTAGTGAGTGCATACATTTTCATCATTTGTTGTACCTTGAAGTGCTGTGCATTTGATTGGTTTCTTTCACAGTGTTTACTTTCCCTCTAACTCCTAACATCACGACCCAAGCAGTTGAAAGTTGAATCTAATTTCTTTGCCAATAGCGTGCATTTCTCAAACCATTAGTCTTAGTCAGAGGACATCATAACATTACAATACTTCCTCATTCTGATTATAAGGGTAAACAGCAGTGGCCGTATTCCACTGTTGACGATTCTTCAGACTTGCTCATTATATGAATGTCGGCGTTTACCTATTACACAGCCCATTACAGGAAGCCATTTTGAACTCTCCCTAACTAGGAGTGCATTATTAGACCACTCTCAACTAATGGCGCCATCCGTCTCCCACAGGAAAGGGCTGACATCTGGGTTTACCTGTGCGTTACGAAGACAAGTGTTGGCTAAATTTAGACCAGGCATTAATCTTGCCTTGATCCCTCATAATTAATTTACCACGGATTAGCTCACACTCTTCCAATAAGTAAACTGTCAGTTAAGGAGAACTAAATGTGAGGAAGAGCAAGCACCTTTTTGATGCAGGTGTAACTCCATTTGATCTTCTCTGTTCTCGGCTTATTTTATCTAGACGTAATTTGATTCGATTATTTTAAGAGATTGAGAGCTCGCAAACAGGCCCACATGCAACCACATCTACTTCAAATCCAATTCGGTATAGATTCCTGGCAGCTACTGAGGCTAACCAGAACTTTGTGATGCTATTACCAAGCCCCATTTGGATGACAATGCAATTTTGCCGGCCAGTCACCGAAGCAGAGATTGATACCTTCCGAAGTCCTCATTCAAGCCACATATTCCTTCTTCACCCTAAGCGACATTGTGACCCTGGTGCTTTTCCTGCACCCACAAACCAGCCATTCATATCAGAGAGCGCAGAGGCAATTAGAAACTCATGGTCCGGTTTTGTTATCCACTGGCTTCATTCGCCTGCCAATTAATTGAGTTGTGAAATGCAAGGTGTAATGAAGTGGTGACGGGGCCCCTCCTCCACCGTAGCACCGGGGCGTTTATGTCATCAGCTGCACAGCGAGATTAAATTATAATTGCCTCGCTCTTCCTGGTAAATCTGTCCCCCTTCGTTCCTCTGCGTCCCACTGGCATTGGCCACCCCAACTGCCACCCCCTTGCTACATTGGTCAATTATGTGTTGTAAGTGAATGTGGTGGGGCTTTCTTTAAAGCAGCTTAATTTTGTCAGAGGGGGAAAAGGTCAAGTCCTGTCTGCATTGTTATCACGGTATTGAGCTGGCCAATCAAAATGCTGCCCGCCTTGGCATTTAATTTGATATATGGGGGGGGGGGGGTAAATGAATATTAAGTGTAAATGGGGAGAGGATGAGGGCAGATGTTGGATTCCAGGCTAAAAGATTTCTACTGCTGGTTTTAGAAGAAAGTACATGCACCACAGTGAATCAGATCAAATGTTATTGGTCACATACACATGGTTAGCAGATGTTAATGCGAGTGTAGCGAAATGCTTGTGCTTCTAGTTCCGACCGTGCAGTTATATCTAACAAGTAATCTAACAGTTTCACAACAACCACCTAATACACACAAGTGTAGAGGAATAAGAATATGTACATATAAATATATGGATTAGCGATGGCTGTGCGGCATAGGCCAGATGCAGTAGATGATATAGAGTACAGTATATACAGTGGGGCAAAAAAGTATTTAGTCAGCCACCAATTGTGCAAGTTCTCCCACTTAAAAAGATGAGAGAGGCCTGTAATTTTCATCATAAGTACACTACAACTATGACAGACAAAATGAGAAAAAAAATACAGAAAATCACATTGTAGGATATTTTATGAATTTATTTGCAAATTATGGTGGAAAACAAGTATTTGGTCAATAACAAAAGTTTATCTCAATACTTTGTTATATACCCTTTGTTGGCAATGACAGAGGTCAAACGTTTTCTGTAAGTCTTCACAAGGTTTTCACACACTGTTGCTGGTAATTTGGCCCATTCCTCCATGCAGATCTCCTCTAGAGCAGTGATGTTTTGGGGCTGTTGCTGGGCAACACAGACTTTCAACTCCCTCCAAAGATTTTCTATGGGGTTAAGATCTGGAGACTGCCTAGGCCACTCCAGGACCTTGAAATGCCTCTTACGAAGCCACTCCTTCGTTGCCCGGGCGGTGTGTTTGGGATCATTGTCATGCTGAAAGACCCAGCCACGTTTCAATATACAAATTGGCTTAATTATTTATTTCCTAACTAACTAAATAATCACAGAAATGCATAAAACAAACAGTAGATGTTGGTTACTAACAATGATAGAAAAGTCCCTAGTGGTCTAAGCCAATATGCCGGTTTGGTAGACAAAGAAAAGGGGTGGGGACTGAGAAACAGCGGGAAAGACTAAATGGATTCACTACACATAGTCTATAATTATATTCATTGAATTGCTAATCCTTTGCACATGAATGACCGCTCATTCGAAAATAATTGCAATTTATATATTTACGCCCGTTTGTCGTTGTTGTCTTCTCTGTTGGAATCCTCGGTCTTCCTGTAGATTTCATCAGAGTCTCTGGTTAACTTTCCCAGAAGTCACAATGTCTTTTGTGGTTGTACTTCAGAGTACCATTCGGAAATGTTCTAATAGAATAGATGCTTCGGCAGTTGTTGGTATTCTTGTTCTAGGTTTACGTCATTTCTAGCTGCAGACTAGTAATTTGTGTCGTCTAGAATTTGCTCTTATTCTGTAGTGATCGATTAGTCTCAGAGTTTAACCATTTCCAGCCATGTAGCCAAAACTACAGCTGTATGGTCCCAGTGGCCTATAGAATTGTTGCCATTCCAATGTGGGGACTCCTGTCCCGTCATTCTCTGACTTCTTAACCATTCGAGATGTCTGGCTTACCATGGGTCTCTTTGACATGAAATGTACATTTTGTAGTGGGTGGTTTTATACTATGGAGTAAAAAAAAGGGGGTTACATGACCCCAACGTAATGTCTATGCTCACATGGGCGTGGCCACTGACTAGGTCATCTTTATTTGAAAATCCATACTCTCATTTAGAAGGTTAACATCACATGGCATCTTTTCACAAGCAGTTTCATATTTAATCACGTACATTTCACAATATTTACATGTAAACCTGACAGCTGGGAAATGTACACTTGAAGAGATACAGTTATGTGTTATTCCTGTCTTTCATGAAATCACCAAATGAAACACACTCAACATGACTGTCACTTAAGTGTCCACAGACCATTCACACATTCTCTAAAGTTGAAATATTGTTTAGTTTTCCCAAAATGGGATTAGGAGTTTTGAACTAAGAGAAGCTCTTTGTTCTGGTAGACTCTCTCCCTCAAAACTGCATGGAAGTTTCTACCAGGTATGTATGACCCGTCGTAAAACCATAAAACTGTGGATATGCTCCTCCCCCGGGGCACATCATGACAAGAGTTACCTGTCTAACAGAACACAGAGGGTGTACCTCTCCAACAAATTCCAGGTAGAATCAGGAATTCCCCAGATCAACTGTCTAGGCCCTTTACTTTTTTCAATCTTTATTAATGTCATGGCACTAGCTTTGTGTAAAGCCAGTGTGTCTATGTATGAGGATGACTCAACACTATACATGTCAGTTACTACAGTGAGTGAAATTACTGCAACACTTAACAAAGAGCTGCAGTTAGTTCCAGAATGGGTGGCAAGGAATAAATGAGTACTAAATATTTTAAAAACTAAATGCATTGTTTTTGGGACAAATCATTCACTAAACCCTGAACCTCTGAACTGCTGGGGCGGCAGCGTAGCCTAGTGGTTAGAGCGTTGGACTAGTAACCGGAAGGTTGCGAGTTCAAACCCCCGAGCTGACAAGGTACAAATCTGTCGTTCTGCCCCCTGAACAGGCAGTTAACCCACTGTTCCCAGGCCGTCATTGAAAATAAGAATGTGTTCTTAACTGACTTGCCTGGTTAAATAAAGGTTAAATAAAGGTTAAATAAAGGTTATAAATACAAAAATGTAATGAATACAAAAATGTAATGAATAATGTGGAAATAGAGCAAGTTGTGGTGACTAAACTGCTTGGAGTAACCCTGGATTGTAAAACTGTCATGGTCAAAACATGTTGATGCAGTAGTCGCTAAGATGGGGAAAAGTCTGTCCATAATAAAGCCGTCCTCTGCCTTCTGAGCAACATTATCAACAAGGCAGGTCTTACAGTCTTACAGTCTTGTCGCACTTGGACTACTGTCCAGTCATTTGGTCAGGTGCCACAAAGAAGGATCAAGAAAAATAACAATTTGATACAAAAATAATATAATACAACTTATGGAACAGCAGGGACTGTGAAGAGGAAGGCACAGACACATTCAAATGCACATGCTAACACACACACATGTACACAATGATTTTGTGTGGTGGTAGGGTAGTGGCCTCAGGGAAAACACAACTTAGTGTGTTGTGAAATGTGTTATGAAATGTAATATTTGTAATTTTATATAACTGCCTTAATGTTGGTGGACCCCATGGAGATCCTTAAATAACTTGAGGCTATCTGCTGTCCATAAAGTGATGTGTGTCCTGCCGTGGAGTATTGCTGTGTGTGTAATGTACTCCTTGTGTTTGTAATATGCATTATGTGTAGTATTATAAACTGTGCATACTTTATAAATAACACACATGCATTATTTAGCACTTTCCCTGATTATTACATTTGGTTCCCTGGTACCAGAGCAGCAGTATAATGAAAGTATTTGATGTACTCATTTGGAAGGAAGGAAAGATTTATTTTAAGGAAGCCAGCCATAATAAATCCTTTCCATATGGCTTGGTTAACTTGGTATTTGTTCCCATTATAGGAAAGGTAACAACCAGCAGAGGTTGGAGGTGGATCCCAGTAAACACTCAGGGGTCGACTTGGCCAACATTGTCCCACGAGAGAACAGGGCTGGAGAGCAGACCATCTTTTATGATAACTTTGTGGACGACCCAGACGTTCCCCCTTTGATGTGAGAGTGAAAATCTCAAATCGGTCTGACAAATTTGTGAACACACAAATCTTCATATCATCTGACATCAATGTCAAAAAAATATTTAATAGAGTAAATGCAAGATTTGTCTATCCAGCAGATCTTTTTGAATGTTGTGCAAGTGAGAGATGCTCATAGATGTCAGTATATCATTGTGCATTGTTATGATGGTCGTAGAAACCCTCCTGAACGTGTGTTTAGTTACTCTGTGGTCCATTTTTATTTGAACTGAGTTATATCCTTTCCTGTTTACATTGGTGATGTTCCCCACATAAACAAATAATATAGTTTAGTACACACTGTAGTATCTCTCGATTTATTTGTAGTACTTACTATAGAATAGTGTAGTATACTGTAGAATACTTTATTAAATACTACAGTATTATCTGCATACAAAAAACACTATAGTAAATACTACATTATTTAGTTTGTATATACCCTGCCCATTCCCGTCCCCCATATAGCAATTTGTGCCACCCATGAGTAAGAAACCTACACACCAAGTATTGTGTTCCAGGCAGATTGTAGAAAAGAGCAGAAGTGCTGTTCAGAGTCCAGGTTACATGTTATCAAAAATGTGTTTTTATTATTTCTCCAGTAGGTTTTCTAAAGGAGAAAGCCTCTACTTCTACAGTATGTTAAAGATAAAACAAAAACACTACAGTAAATACTACAGTAAATGCTACAATCTGCAAAAACATGACATTAATTACTATAGTATATACTACAGTTTTCTTTTACTACAGTATTTATACTATAGTTAACTGGAAATACTATAGAAAACTACAGTAAAGTCAGCAAAAACACTAGTAAATACTATATTATTTATACCATAGTAGTACACAGTGCATTCGGAAAAGTATTTAGACCAATTCACTTTTTACATGTTTAAAAAAAAAAATACATTTTTAAGCCTAATTGTAAAAACTCATCAATCTGCACTCAATGCCCCATAAAAAAATAAAAACAGAAATACCTTATTTACATAAGTATTCAAGCCCTTTGCTATGAGACTCGAAATTGAGATCAGGTGCATCCTGTATCTATTAATCATCCTTGTTTCTACAACTTGATTTGAGTCCACCTGTGGTAAATTCAATTGATTGGACTCTATTTGGGAAAGGCACACACACACACCTGTCTATATAAAGGTCCCACCGTTGACAGTTTATGTCAGAGCAAAAACCAAGCCATGAGGTCATAGGAATTGTCCGTAGAGCTCCAAGATAGGATTGTGTTGAGGCACAGACCTGGAGAAGGGTACCAAAAAAAATCTGCAGCATTGAAGGTCCCCAAGAACACAGTAACCTCCATCATTCTTAAATGGAAGAAGATTGGAACCACCAAGAATCCTCCTAGAGCTGGCCGCCTGGCCAAAACTGAGCAATCGAGGGATAAGGGCCTTGGTCAGGGAGGTGACCAAGAACCTGATGGTCATTCTGACAGAGTTTCAGAATTTCTCTGTGGAGATGGTTGTCCTTCTGGAAGATTCTCCCATCTCTGCAGCACTCCACCAATCAGGCCTTTTTGTTAGTGGTTAGACGGAAGCAACTAAAATGCACATGACAGCCTGCTTAGAGTTAGCCAAAAGGCACCTAAAGGACTCTCAAGACCATGAGAAACAAGCTTCTCTGGTTTTGACAAAATCAAGATTGAATTCCAAGCATCATGTCTGGAGGAAACCTGGCACCATCCCTACCGGGAAGCATGGTGGTGGCAGCATCATGCTGTGGGGATGTTTTTCCAGCAGTAGTGAATGGGAGACTAGTCAGGATCGAGGGAAAGATGAATGGAGCAAAGTACAGAGAGATCCTTGATGAAAACCTGCTTCATAGTATTCAGGACCTCGGACTGGGGTGAATGTTCACCTTCCAGCAGTACAACAACCCTAAGCACACAGCCAAGACAATGCAGGAGTGGCTTCGGGACAAGTCTCTGAATGTCCTTGAGTCGCCCAGCCAGTGCCCAGACTTCAACCTGATCGATCATCTCTGGAGACACCTGGAAATAGCTGTGCATTAACGCTCTCCATCCAACCTGGCAGAGCTTGAGAGGATCTGCAGAGAAGAATGGGAGAAACTCCCCAAATACAGGTGTGCCAAACTTATAGTGTCACACCTTTGGCAGCTGTAATTGCTGCCAAAGCTGCATCTACAAAGTACTGAGTAAAAATGTATAGAAACCTGTTTTTGCTTTGTCATAATGGGGTATTGTGTGTAGATTGATGAGGGGGGGAAACAATTGAATCAATTTTAGAATAAGGCTGTAACGTAACAAAATGTGGAACAAGTCAAGGGGTTGGAATACTTTTCAGAGTGCACTGCACTATAGTATTGTTTCATGTGATCCATCCCTCAGTTGCCTACAAAAGCACATTTGTCTTCACAATGAATGCTGTCCAAACTAAATAAAGATTTTCGGGGGATTTATTTTGTTCCTCTGTAACCCCAATAAAGTCCCTCTTTTCTTTTACTTCAATTGGTACATCCATTTTTGTACTTTTCAATTAAAGCTGAATTATGTTTTGCGCAACCTGACATAATTCAGATAGAAATATGAGTTATAGATCTCTCATTCTTATCAAAAGCGAGTCTGATACGATATAGAAATAAATATGAGTTATAGGTCGGTCATTCTCATTAAATACAAGTGTGATACATGGTAGCTCTATTCTTCCTATCCTTAAGTGTCACGTACACTCCCTCTCTGGCGCTCTAGGTCACCAGGCTGCTCATTATTACACACACCTGTCACCATCGTTACGCGCACCAGCGCCTCATCAGACTCACCTGAACTCCATCACCTGCCTGATTACCTTCCCTATATGTCACTCCCTTTGGTTCCTTCTGCAGATGTTTCGTGTCTGTGGGTTGTTCGTGTTTCATATTATGTTTTGTTTATTTATTAAATTCTTCACTCCCTGAACTTGCTTCTCGACTTCCAGCGCACACGTTACATTTACAAGTTTAGCTTTTGCGTCTTCACATTCAGTTATGTATACCAGTTTCAAACCCCTGAAAATACAATTGAAAATATAAATGAAAATATATTTCATTGGTTTTGAAGGTTTTAAATGTCAAATTGAAATCGGGTAAACATTTTAGAATTTCAGCCACTGATTCTTGAAGAATAACTTCACTGTTTACCAAAACAAGTAGCGGGGTTGACGGTTTTGTTATTGTTTGAATACCAGATTGTAGCTTTAACAGAAAAATGTCTGTAATCTTTGTTGAAAACACCAGACTTCCCCAATTGATTTCTGAACTGCTGTTCATGAAGAAAAAAACATGCCCTTTGCAAAATGGAGCTTAATGGAGCCATATTATTTATTCCTAAGTAATGGGAACCCTCTTTGATATGGCAGGTTTATTAAAATAGCACGTGTTGCCTATATGTAGCTTTTCCTGAATTATTTTACAATCTAATGAGGGAGACAAAACAATGCCGATTACATTTTAAATATGCCCACACCGCTTCATTTGCTATCTAAGGCTTTATCACGTCTTAATTAGTGATATTTAGGAACTAATTTAACCCTAAGTGTTATGCTGCATCTACTTTGTCAACTTTGGGAAAAGATGCAGTGACTATTGTTTTTAAGCAAAGGCTTCCAAAGTCAACTCAAAACCCCATGTACAGTAGGTTTTCATCCCAACTCACTCCATATTGCCATTTAATTTACTCTAAGGGCTCGACTCAAACTGTATCGCATAACCAATACAGGAAAACAATTGATGTAAAATATATATTTAAATATACATTTTTATTTGATCATTTGTTCAAATTAACTATTTGGTTTAATTACAGAACACATCAGAACAAATTAACTGGCATGACAAGCTTTCTCATGAGGCCATAAAGCACTGAAACCATCCATGCCCCAACAAGCCACGCCTCCAAGTCTTCTGCTAGGCAGCCGCCACTACAATATATTTGATCAAAATAATGTTTTATTGTACTTGACACATACCAAAATTACTAACATGCTGTCACGATCATCGTAAGAAGCGGACCAAAGCGCAGCGTGGTGTGAATGCATCATTTAATGAAAGACGGAAAAAACACGAAATACACTAAAACTAACTAACTAACCAGACGAACGTGACCGCTATAGAAACAGAGTGCTAACATGCAACATCACATAGACAATAACCCAACAAAATACCCAAAGGAGATGGCTGCCTAAATATGGTTCCCAATCAGAGACAACGATAAACAGCTGCCTCTAATTGAGAACCACTCTAGGCAACCATAGACATATAGAAATACCTAGATGGTAAAGAACCCCATAAACCTACTAAACCCCTAGACAGTACAAAAACACATACATCACCCATGTCACACCCTGACCTAACCAAAATATATAAAGAAAACAAAAGAATACTCAGGTCAGGGCGTGACACATGCATCATTTTTTTAAACTACAAACAATGCATTATCGGTCATGTAGTGACTCCATGTCTTTCATGTGCATATGACAAATATATAAATGATCTTGACAAGAGCAGTGCAACCAACATCCAACGGGCAGAACTTGTGTGTACTGGGTCATTCCACAAAATCATATGTAGAAAAGTAGAAATTACGCCTGTGCCTTTTAATATAGACAACATGGAGAATTCAATACATCTGATTTTAATTCACTAACCCCCAAAAATACCACTAATTTTAAGGTCATCCCTGTTACGTGAACTGAACTCTCGTTTTAATGTGGTGAAACTCTTCCTTTACATATTAATTTCAAAAGAAACATTGAACATCTAATAGTCAAACCATAGTGTAAACGTGGGTGAGCTGGTTCTACTCTTTTTGGACATTTTCTGATGTTTTGTGGTGAGAAACTAAGCAGGCTAGAAATATTTTAAGAATTTAAATTTTTTGTGAATCTTGCATTTAATTGCCCCTCCCTGTTGCACACAACAAGCTTCCATTCACCCTTTCACAATGGGATTCATAGATGACAAGTAATTATCAGTAGGAGGCCCATTCAAGTGAATTTATCTCCCATATGTGGTAAATTACCACTTGCTTACGAATGCACCATAACACCGATAACCATCTGCCGTATAATACCACTCAATGGAAGCACAAGACATGGACCTACACTTTGACATATTGGGAGCTTTGAACAATGTTTTTGTTTTAATCAATAAAAAATCAAATATAATAATGAACAGCGTAGTGCCCTGCCCCATTTCTGAAGAGAGGTAAAAAATATATATTGAGATGGGAAAATAGGTTTTGTATGAACTTCAATATGTGCTCTTTATGACAGAATATTAAAATTAGGTTGAATCCAAAAACATTTTTTTCACACCATCACAATTGAAACTATGTCACTTAACATGTTCACCTTCCACTGTTTTTGTGCGAGTAAAGTCATACCCCATCAAAAAAAAATCATGACAGCTGTGATGGAAAAAGGACATTTTGGTACAATTTCGTACAATGAAAAAAAAATAAACGCAACATGTAAAATGTTTCATGAGCTGAAAAAACAAATCCCTGAAATGTTCCATAGGCACAAAACGGTTAACTCTCAAAAAATGCACACATTTGTTTACATTCCTGCCAAGATAATCCATCTACCTGACAGGTGTGGCATATCAAGAAGCTGATTATATAGCATGATCATTACAAAGGTGCACCTTGTGCTGGGGACAATAAAAGACCACTCTAAAATGAACTTAGGCAGGAAATGCCAACAATGAACAGTGAGCAATTGCATTCATGCATTACAAAACTAAAAATAATTGTTATCGATAAATAATGACAAACTGGCATTGACAACTTAGATGGAAAGCTACTGAGGATGGTGGCTGACTCTATAGCCACTCCTGTCATATTTTTAAATCTGAGCCTAGAGGAAAGTCTTTGTCCTCGGGCCTGGAGGGAAGCCAAAGTAATTCCGCTACCCAAGAGTGGTAAAGCTGCCTTTACTGGTTCTAACAGCAGACCTATAAACTTGCTGCCAGCTCTTAGCAAACTGTTTAAAAAAATTGTGTTTGACCAAATACATTGCTACTTTCCTGTAAACAACAGACTTTCAGCATGCTTCTAGAGAAGGGCACTCAACATGTGCTGTACTGACACAAATGACTGATTGGTTGAAAGAAATTGATAATGAGAAGATTGTAGGAGCGGTAGTGCTAGATTTTAGTGCAGCCTTTGATATTATTGACCATAACCTGTTGGTGAAAAAACCTGTGTGTTATGGCTTTCCAACCTCTGCCATATCGTGGATTCAGAGGTATCTATCTAATAGAACTCAAAGGGTTTTCTTTAATGGAAGCTTCTCTAATGTCAAACATGTAAAGTGTGGTGTACCACAGGGCAACTCTATAAGCCCTCTACTCTTTTCTATTTTTACCAATGACTTGCCATTGGCATTAAACAAAGCATATGTGTCCATGTATGCTGATGATTAAACCATATATGCATCAGCAACCACATCTAATGAAGTCACTGAAACCCTTAAAAAATAGTTGTAGTCTGTTTTGGATTGGGTGGCCAGTAATAAACTGGTCCTGAACATCTCTAAAACTAAGAGCATTGTATTTGGTACAGATCATTCCCTAAGTTCTAGACCTCAGCTGAATGTGGTAATGAATGGTGTGGCTGTTGAACAAGTTGAGGAGACTAAGTTAGTTGGTGTTAACTTAGATTGTAAACTGTGTGAGTCGTTTTCGGACTCATTTATATGGAATAGACAATCTAAAATTGTCTGAGGCTAAACGACCCTTTATAAACCCAGTTTGATCATCGCTAAATAGATTTCAGACAAGCAGTTCCAGTTTGATGGTAAGTACCTTTGCAAACAGCTTGAGCTCTGTTGTAATAAGGCTTAAGGGCCTATGACTTTTAAAATTCAGGGGAGATTCGCCCTTTAACAAAACTATAATCAGTGAGGTGTTTTGGTCTCTATGAAATTCTCCATGTTTTAATGCATGATTGATAGAACCAAGAATTAGTGGCACGACAATATCCCGTATTTCAAGAAACAGCTCATAGATGTTAATGTACTCCTGAGTTCTTCAAAAGTAAGTTGGAAGCCAAGGAATCCATATTGCTCTCTTGTCATGTTGGAAGGTCCAATGATGATAAGAAGTGTGTCATCTTACTATGACCAGGGTCCGCCTCTGTCGTATGTAATTGAGAATAAAACTGCCTAAACGTATCTTTAATGTCTGACAGGTCATGTGATATCTTACCAGATGGTGTTTGAAATGTATTGATACAAGAAAAGGCCTCATTTTGCTTAAGCCTTGCAGCCAAAAGTCTACTAGCTTTCTCCCCTTCAGAATAGTATGTTACTCTTGTGCGATGCATTCTAAATTCTGCTTTAGATTGTAGTAAAGTGTTATACTCATGTTTTAATGCGTCCCACGTCAAGTCCCACTTGTTTTTATCCAACATGACATGAATAGGTGGCAACATTACTTTTGACAGAACACGTTCTTACCAAGCTGAGCTCTCTGTATGTAAATCCTCATAATGTTTACCCTATCACAGGACTGCTTTACTGACAGCTAAATATTTTAGCCAGCTAACATTTGCAGCCTGACCCAAATACTTATCCAGCCAGCTAACCTAACCAGCCAGCCAAATCGGCTAGCTAGCCACGTGCCAGCCAGCTGCATATTAGTCATATAACCAGAATGCTAACCACCAAGTTAACAAATTCACCATGCCCCTCATACCAAATTAACCACATTATGTCGCTGAATAACAAATATCCATGTGTGACGTTTGCTAGTTAGCTTAGCATTATTTGTATTCATCTTACTAGTTAATTAAGATGGGCCTTCATGCGATGTGGTATCCAAGGAAAGAAGGGGGCCGTAGTTGTCTGTTTCTTCCGTCTGCAGTGGGGAGACTCTGGAGGAATGGGGGACGATGACTGGGCATCTCTTGTAGTTGTAGTTGTCCTCAGCTGCAAGGCATGCCTTCGCTTCCTCCACAGTATGGAATTCTTGGACTGTTCCTGATCTTCAAGATGGCTGGGTATATCAGGAACGCGCGAAGTCCTCTTGCTGTCGTTTGACTTGTTCGAAGGATTTCCTCTTCAGTGTGGTTTCGTTGCTGTAGTCTGGGTAGGATGCCAGATTGGATCTCCCATGTCTCGGTAGGTTCTCGAGGGCTCTGGTTCCCCGCAGAATATCCACTCGGTCCTCGTATCTTAACAGGCAGAATATGAGGGTGCAGGGATGGCCACGGTTATTATTGCCACTCTAGATTTGGTGTGCTTGTTGAATTTCAATCTTCCTCCCTTTGTAGCAATGGTATCCATTTTCAGAACTCTGTGGTACGTTCCAGGCCCACCAGACGTATGTTCAGTCTCCTCTCTCTGTCTTCAAGCGACGTCATTTTCTCCCGCAGTTGCTTCACTGCATCTTGACAGGTGGCTACGTCGTCTGTAGCAGCCCTGGTGCTGACCTGCATCTCATCACCAGAGCTCCAGAGACTTGCATGTGACAGATTGGCTAGCAATGTCATTTGAGAGTTTTAAGATATATACGTGTTTGAGGCTTTCACCATATCCTTAAGTGATTTAATTTATCCCAAAAACAGTTCCTCCCAGGATTCCTTAACTGCTTGTTTGACCATTTCCTGCATCAAAGTTTGTTGTCGATTCAGAGCCTTCCATATTGAGTTGGATGTGTACTCGCTGGTTTTAGTTAGCTCGGTGTCTTTGTTTGGGACGCTTTTAGACTTTCCTGTGCCTTAATTGAGTGTCCTCGGTTGCGTGGGTCCATGTTACTAAGCATTTTGAAGGTTCAGAGGTCAATTGTCATGAATTTGGCAGATTTGGAACTTTTGAGATGGTACTCAGAACTACACTTGCATCTCTGCAAAAAAGGCCACCGGAAGTCCTTCCCTGTATTAATATTTGATGAAAAGTCGTGACACTGGGTTGCTTGGTGAGGGTTGTGGTGGATTAGACATACATTTACAACTGTCTTTGAAGAGACCAATGGCCCCTATAATTTCCTAACAATGTAGATTGATGATATTACATATAAATGGTATTTATGCCAAAGAGTATAGAAAAATGGTTTACACTTTGATTTTCGTAAATTGAATTACATTTGTGAAAAAAACGTATATACCAACAATACATTGCGGCTTTGATGTCAAGAAGAGAGGGGCCTGGTGTTTACTGGTATGCATGTTTGGGCGAAATGTGAGAAGATAGAAGAAAGCTGGACCGCTTCTTGAGGATATGGCAGGCAGACTGGGTTAGGGGAACACCTGGCGATTCAGTCATATGCAGGGATCACTTTGTCCAAAGCAATTACAATGGTTACCAACAGTAAAAACCAGTTCTGTGCCCACAGTCAACATAGCCAAGTCCACTGATACCACCGGTGTTACTACTGCAGGTGGCTTCGGTGAATCGGGTAAGTAGGTAGTACTAAAGTGCCCAAAGAGTTTGGTCATGTTATGTTTCTAGTAGATGATAAACCAAGCCAGCTATCTAAGTGCAGCGGGCCATGCAAAACGAACTAGCCCACGGATCTAACATGGTGTTCGTGGATGGAATGAGCTAGCTAGTAAGCAAGCTACAACAAATCCATCAACAGAATACTGCACGTTTTGCAGTATTAAATTATGAAATACCGATCGGATAAATGTCATTGTTTATTTCAAGGTATGTCTTTATTTTTGCTGAACTGCCTGATCTTTATTGGCCGATATAACTTGCAGGATATCATGGTGGCCAATGTTTGTTTTAGCCATTATAACTGGATTTACTGCTGCTAATAATAGCACTCAGGTTAGCTTGTCGCTAGCTATAGCTACCAACAACAGGGTTTTAGCCAGTTTGGTTATAGATGTTCAATGTCTACTATGATGGTAAAAGTTTATCTTGATTTTATGTAACTATATGAAAAGTGGATTGCTAATAAGTAATATTTCAAGGATTCTAGTGGTTAGCTGGTAGGGGTAAACCAGAAGTGTAAATGTGGCTATGCTAAAAGTCTGCGAGCTGTATAATTAAGTAAAACATTTATTTTTTTGCTGATAAAGAATTTATAGGATATGGTTGGCTTTATTCAGAGTGCCATAATATTTTTTCAAAAACAATAGGAGTATTCAGTATGACATTGGTCTTCTCCGTTTTATGTGGACAATGGCTTCACTCCTGCTCGTGTAGTGCTCCTCTTTGTCACTGTTACGAACGCTTTTCCATCAGAATTTAAAATCCTAAAATACAAAAGTATGTCTTAATAGTACTTTTAGTTTGAAGAATCAATGTTTAACAGCAAGCTAAATCTGCTATCCTTCCTGTACCCATTTCCTGCATTTGACTGACCAACACGCCCTCTAGTGGCCTCATTAGTGGAATGTTATTCAAATTTTTCATCATTAATAACCTTTTCTTTATGCAGAAAATCTGGTGTTTCTATGTCAAACGGTTTTGCTATATTTCAGTCTTCTGTGTTGAATATAAAGTGTATTATTGGAAGACCAACTCAACATGGTACAGGTGTCTTGTTTTTTTTAAAGCCCATAATCATGTGTGTGTGGTGTATGCTTTTGTTACAAAGTAGATTTGTTGAAGACTACCAAGAAACACTGTGTTTCCAGGATTTAGCTCACTGCAGTAAAAGGTTTAAACAGTCATTTGAAAATGTATGGTAGGGCCAACTCCCATAAGACTGTCCAATTTTGGCAGAGCACAAATGTGAATGGGAGAGAGGGCCTATAGCACTGTGGACATGGTAAGTCAAATGATTGCCTTTTCAATTACAGGGTTGTACATACAGTTCTGTCAAGGCCCAGGAGAAGACCTGGATGGGGACAGTTTCGAAGTAACAAAAGTTTATTACAAAAACAGGGGGCAGGCAAATGACAGGTCAAGGGCAAGCAGAGGTCAGTATTCCAAGGTGGTATAATAAGGTATAGAACGACAGGCAGGCTCAGGGTCAAGGCAGACAGAATGGTCAAAAACCGGGAAAGCAGGAACTATATACAAGCAGGAGGAAAATAAATAAAATGCGGATGAAAAAAAAAACGGCAAAGACAGACCATGGGGAAGATGGCTCCAAGTGGTGGGGTTGGCAGAGACAAGGCAGCAAAGAGTCGTCTCCAGGTCTTGATTGGCTCTCTTCGACTGACCGTTGGACCGAGGATGGATCCCGTAGGACAGGCTGGCCGATGATCCAAAGAGTGCAAAACGCCTCCCTGAACGAGAACTGAAGACTCCAGTCGGAGACCATGTCGACCGGGAGTCCATGGATCCGGAAGACATACTTCACCATGAGCTGGGCCAGCTCTTTGGCAGAGGGTAAGTTGGGGAGAAGAATAAAGTGGGCGGCTTTAGAAAAAAAATCTGTCCACTAGTGTCAGGATGGCGGTGTTGCCATCAGACAGGGGAAGACCCGTGACAAAATCCAGGGATATGTGAGACCAGGGACGGTGAGGGACAGGCAGTGGTTGAAGGAGACCAAACGGAGCTTGCCGAGGCATGAACAGATATTTGAAGTGACCGTGGTCATGTTGAAGGCAGTCTTCTACTCATCCCCATCCTGTATCCACACCAGGTGGTAGGCGTTCATCATCTCCAACTTGGAGAAAAAACGGTGGCCCCCTGGAGTGGCTCAAATGCTGAGGTGATGACAGGTAGCGGTTTTCACAGGGATGTCATTGAGGCCCCAGTAGTTGATACACGGGCACATGGTTTTGTTTTTCCCCACAAAGAAGAATCCTGCGCCGGCGAAAGGACGGATACGCCCTGCAGCTAGGGAGTCCTCTATGTAGGTCTCCATAGCCTTCGTCTCCGGACCCGACAGATAGTGAAGTGAAGTGGCCCGGTCCTTACTGAAATCCTCCCGGAGGTCCTGGTACTCCACGGGAATGGCGGAGAGGTCCGGGGCAACTTCCGACATTCTCGGGGAAGGCTGCGCTGACTTCAGGCAATGTGCGTGGCAGAACGGGCACCAGCAGTCCAGCCAATAAGCGGATTATGTCGATGGAGCCAAGAGAATCCCAATACCACCGGAACCTGAGGAGACTTAATCAGCATGAATTGGATAGCCTAGCTGTGGTTCCTTGACACATGTAGGTTGATGGGAGTGGTATTGTGGGTGACCCAGCCTATAAAGCGCCCATCTAGCACTCTAACATCCATGGGAATGGAGAGGGACTGAGTGGGGATGCCCAGTTCGGGCGGCAGGGTAGCGTCCATAAAGCTCTCATCGGTACCAGAGTCGATGACTACCCGGAGAGATTGACTGGTTTCCCCTACAGCAGGATTGCATATAAAAGGGGTGCGAGTAAGGGGAGAGGAAAAGTTCTCTGTATGGCCTACCAGAGTACTCGGCCCTACTGGTGAGCATGGTCTTTTAGTGGACAGGAGGACACAAAATGACCAGTAGTCCCGCAATACAGCTAACTTTTCGTGTGAAGCTGGTGTAGATGTTTGGCTAGGATAGCCTAGCTGCATCGGCTGAAGTGAATCGGCAGACTTCGGGTAGCCTTGGGTCCTCTTGGCAATGGAGAGGTCGGGGGCTTCTGGGATTCCTCAGAGATGAAATGGAATCCTTGGGAGGGCGAGTGGAATCGAACCTCTCCTTCCTACGTTCCCGTAGCCGCCCATCGATCTGGGTGGTCAAGGCAATGAATGAGCGAGATCCGTCCGGAGTTCTAGGACTGCTAGTTCGTCCTTAACCTCCAATACTCGGAACGTGTCGAAACAGTGATTTCGGGTTCCAGGCACTCAGCTGCCAACGTGCAGAAAGCTTGCCGAAGCTGGAGTAACTTCCGGGCTTTGCCTCCACAAACTCCTCCAGCCTGAAGCATACAACCGACTGTTGTTCCCACACGGCCGTAGCCCAGGCGAAAGCCCCCCCAGACATCATCGTGATGAAGTACGCTATCGTCGAGCGGTCCAAGGGGAAGGGAGAGGGTTGCAGCTCATTGATTAGAAAATACTGCTCGAGAAACTTCTGACAGGTTCGCGACTCTCCAGCGAAGCAGGCTCGTGGGAAACCAGGGTGGCCGGGGAGGCCATACTGCTTACAGCTGGGTTACTGAGGGGCTGGGAGGTTACCGTCGTGGTAGGCTGTCTGACAGACAACCCACAGAATTGCTCCAGCAATTCGGTCATAGCATTCAGCCAAGGTCTGGAACACTTTCATAAGACCACGAGGCAACTTGGCGTGGCTCTTTGGGAGGAGACGTCGTTGCGGAGCTGGTCCGAGTCTGCTGGTTCTGTCATTGCCAGGTCGTACTGTCAAGGCTCAGGAGAAGACCCAGATGCAGTTTCAAAGTCACAAAACTTTATTACAAAAACAAGGTGGCAGACAAACAACAGGTCAAGGGCAGACAGAGATCAGTAGTCCAGGGTGGTATAACAAGGTACTGAACGACAGGCAGGCAGAATGGTCAAAAACTAAAAAACAAGAAAGAGACAAAACAGGAGCACGGGGAAACTGCTTGAAGGCTTGACGAAACAAAACGAACTGGCAACAAACAGAGAACACAGGTAAAAGTACACTGGAGATAATGGACGACACCTGGAGGGGGGTGGAGAAAAGCCAGGTGTCGTCCACAAAGACAGGTGAAACAGGTCAGGGTGTGACAGTTTTCATCCAAATGATTAGTCAAATACGCCGATGATTAAGTATAAATAATTAGTGCATCGAGCCAGAATCAATCTATTAGAACGATTAATGTTATTCTTAGTAAATCCTGTTTGGAGGACCCCCAGGGCTGTGTGTGTGTAATAGTTGATCCATGGGCAGATAGAAGATTTTCCACACATTTAGATTTATCTTGTAAATCAATCTTCTTCTGGAGGCAGCTTTACAGAATGGTCACTAGCTGGCACATCTGATTTTAGAAACCTTAGCTAATCTTAACCACATTGCAAACACTAATGCCTAACCGTAACCTTAAATTAAGACAATAAAGCTCATTTGTTTTCATTAATTGTTACATTATAGCCAATTTTGACTTTGCAGATGGCCTATCTAAGGAGAAATCGCTCGGTTCTGTGTCCAGGACAAGACTCATGACAACAAATGCCAAAGTGTGTGCTAGCAAGTGACCACTCTGCAGCGCTGCCTCCAGATAAAAGATTAATGACGGAAAACACTACCGCTGAGTGGAGCCAGCTGACAAGTACAAAAAGGCATCTTACTCATTATCCTTCTATATATATTGCTATTATGGTTTAATAGCTAGAAGATGAGGGACTATAGCTAGGTAATTACCTCTCGAATGGTTATAGTATGCTACTGATTAAGAAGTGGCCTACTTCTCTGTAGCCTACATTTTTCATTTATTGAATAGGATTGTGTTGTAATTATAGGAATACAAGCCGTTTGTTTTATTTCATAGTACTTTTCCAGGACTATTAACCATGACATTCATATTAATATCTCATATTTACCTAATTAGATGCTCATAATTATTTCTGTGCTTTGTCAATAATATAGTGGCTACTGAGTAAATACTAAGGAAAAGGGTCACAGAAAAATTAAACACTGCCTGTTTAACATTGTTAGAAATGGAGGGTCTTTTTCCTCTGCAACACTTTAGTGCAGCATCCATTGTACTCACGCGGGCATTTAGGGCAATTAAATACCCCTTTCATACAAAACACCTAGTCATGATTCCTGCATTTTCACAGACCCTGTAACCAAAATGTGTGAATGGTTCTCTGCTTTTTTGCAGGTAAATTCATTAGCACTTCCATTGTTTGACATCAGGATAATTGCCCTATTCTCTCTGGTGCTTAAGTGTGTGCAAGCGTGCTTGTGTGTGAACACAATGTTCCTTGACCTGGACAGACATGCAGACAGAAGTTACAGCCTGTGCTCTTTAAGCTGTCAACAGAGAAGATGTGTAAAGCACATAACTGGCCTTGGAATAAATTCTCAGAATCCTTGTCTCCCTTTCAAACCCTCCTTTTAATGAAACCTGTCAATTTGTGGATGTCATTCATCTACAGTGGCAAGTATGTGAACCCGTTGGAATTACCTGTATTTCTGCATAAATTGTACATAGACAAACACACTATTCTAATAACACATTGTATTTCTCTATATTGAATACATCATTATGTTAGAAAACGTATGTGAACCCCAAGGCTAATGACTTCTCCAAAAGCTAATTGGATTCAGGAGTCAGCTAACCTGGAGGATAAGCATTGAGACGAGATTGGAGATGTTGGTTAGAGCTTTTGAGTGCTATTCACAAGAAGCATTGCCTGATGTGAACTATGCCTCGAACAAAAGAGATCTCAGCAGTCCTAAGATTAAGATTTTTCTGCCTTGCATAAAGCTGGAAAGGGTTACAAAAGTATCGCTAAAAGTCAGTCCAAGGTAAGACAAATTGTCTATAAATGGAGAAAATTTCAGCACCGTTGCTACTCTCCCTAGGACTGGCCGCCCTGCAAAGATGACTGCAAGAGCATCTGGATGTTCCACAGCGCTTCTGGCAAGATGAAACTCGAGTTCTGTTGTTTGGAAGGAACACACAACACTATGAGTGGAGAAACAAAAGTCACAGCACACCAGCAACAAAACCTCAACCCAACTATAAACTATGGTGGTGTAAGGAATGACGCTGCAGAAGAGAATTAGGGGAGTTGACATTAATTAGTAAAGGACATGCAACAGGACAGGAACAACGTCAGAACCCGGGAAACACAAAGACAAACGACAAACAGTGCAGCAGTGGAGAGCTGACAAATATAGGGGAGGTAAACAGGTGATTTGGTGAGTCCAGGTGAGTCCAATATCGCTGAAGTGCGTGACGAGGGAAGGCAGATGTGTGTAAATGATGGTGGCAGGAGTGCGTAATGCAGGGCAGCCTGGCGCCCTCGAGCGCCAGGGGGGGGAAAGAGCAGGGTTGACAGGTGGAGGGAGCATCATGGTTTGGGGTTGCTTTGCTGCCTCAGGGCCTGGACAGCTTGCTATCGTCAACAGAAAAATGAATTCCCAAGTTTATCAAGACATTTTGCAGGAGATTGTAAGGCTGTGTCCGCCAATGGAAGCCCAACAGAAGTTGGGTGATGCAACAGGACAGCAACCCAAAAGACAGAAGTAAATCAACAGAATGGCTTCAAAAGAAAATACGCCTTCTGGAGTGGCCCAGTCAGTCCTGACCTCAACCCGATTGAGATGCTGCTGCATAACCTCAAAATCCCAAGAATATTGTGGAACTGAAACAGTTTTGATAAGGGTGTGGCGAAATCCTGCACGGAGCCTTCGCCGTGCGCTGACACTTTATTAAGAGAGCATTGGCACTAAATAAGGAGGAAATAAAGACAGCTTTTTCAGCTCTTTGGGGAGGAGCTCTTGGTTGGCGTGACAGTTTGATTGTGTGTGCTATGCTGCAGAAGTTTGGTTTATTTTCAGCATGTGTAGTTTATGAAGTATTTAACTCAATCATCGGTGTGACAGTTCTAGGTCGTGGTTGTTATCGTTTGGGACCGCGTCGGTTATGGATCGCATGGATTAGTAGCATCATCGTTGCGAAGCTTTGACATACAAACCAACAAACCGCCGGATGGTCAGACAGTACACCTGCACGCCTGAAGATCTCTCTTGTTCTCCTGGGGAAGGTTTTACCCTGCAACCAGACTTTCTATTTTTCAAATGCACTTCCCATTGAAGTTCATTAGAGCTGGACTATTATTGCCCTGCCAGAAGTACTTGGGCGGACATTTTAGTTAAAAGTGAGGTTGCTTGTAAGTTGTGTATTGTTATGTGAACTGCATTTAGGTGGGGTGTACTAATGACAAGTGGCCAAGAAGATTGTGGACATTTTTAAGGCCTTTGTTGTGTCTATGAACACCCCCCCCACATTCATACCCTCTGCACTCCTCCACTGGAAGATAATACAGATTATTGCAAATCCTCTGTTGATGACTGGGTTCTTTCTTGTATGAAGTTGCTGTTCATTTATTTGCCATTTATTATTATATTGTATGAGGTAGTATTCTTGTTGGGGTTACCCTGTGCTGGGATGTGTGTATTCTCTTTTTGTTATGCAGGTGAATGAGGACCCAAAAGCGACTTGGCGAAAACAGAGTCTTTAATCCAGTTAACGGAAATAGCAATACTCCTAGACAAATCGGAGCGGTAAATAAAGCATACAAACAATTTCACTCGTAATCACGAGAACTGACTGGAGACTCGATAATGAACTGCAGGTTGCCTCGGGAAGGCACTTGACCGTAGCAGACTCAGACACCTGCTCATCACGCAGCATCTGAGGGAAACACGACACGACAGGGCGATACAAAGACCCCAGCACGGTGAACAATATACAAGGATCCGACAGGGCAGAAACGGAACACAAGGGGAGAAATAGGGACTCTAATCAGGGGAAAAGATAGGGAACAGGTGTGGGAAGACTAAATGATTGATTAGGGGAATAGGAACAGCTGGGAGCAGGAACGGAACGATAGAGAGAAGAGAGAGAGGGAGGGAGAGAGAAAAAGGGGAACGAACCTAAAAAGACCAGCAGGGGGAAAACGAACAGAAGGAAAAGCAAAATGACAAGACAATATAAGACAAAACATGACACTTTTCTCTACACTGGCTATCTGGTAAACAGGCTACACTCTAGGCAGTCTCTTCTGCTGATGTGTGTGGGTCTGGTAGTGGAACTCTCTCTATTCTACTATTTTCCTTTCAGCATGTTTAATACCTGCCTGGCGCCCGAACAGAATTGCCGAACAAAATCTTTATCTTTATCCCTCTCAAATAAATACCGCTACAAGGGGAATGGTCCAAACTTCCTCCTAATAGCGGTGCAGGTCTGATCCACTACAGAAAACGTTTGGTTGAGGTTATATGGGCCATCTGTCTTTTCTATTTTGGTGGCGGTAGCCTGAGAGAGAGGTGGTAACTGGAGGGATGCTGGTTCAAATTTAGTGCAAGTGTTGTTTAACTGTTATTTTTATAGTCATTATTTATTAAACGTTTTTTTTTGGGGGGTTGAGGAGGATTACTTAAAATACTGTTTGAAAAGGTAGGGTTTCAGATGTTTTCAGAAGAAGAGCAAGGGCTGCTGTCCTAGCTTCAGGAGGAAGCTGATTCCACCATTGGGGTGCCAGGATAGAGAAAAGCTTCAAATCAAATGTTAATGGTCACATACACATGGTTAGCAAAATGCTTGTGCTTCTAGTTCCTACAGTGCGGTAATATCTAACAATTTCACAACAATTACCTTATACATACACACACAAAGTGTAAAGGGATGAATAAGAATATGTACATAATATAAATATATGGATAAGCGATGGCTGGGCGGCTAGGTAAGATGCAGTAGATGGTATAGAGTACAGTATATACATATTAGATGAGTAATTTAGGGTATGTAATCATTATATAAAGTGACTAGTGATACATGTATTACATCCAATTATTAACTATTAAAGTGGCTAGAGATTTGAGTCAGTATGTTGGCAGCAGCCACTCAATGTTAGTGATGGCTGTTTAACAGAGCGCCATATTCAAAAACAGAAATACTCATCAAAATTCATAAAACATACAAGTGTTATACATCAATTTTATAGATTAACTTCTTGTTAATCCAACCACGGTGTCAGATTTCAAAAAGGCTTTATGGTGAAAGCATACCATGCGATTATCTGAGAACAGCGCCCAGCAGACAAATCATTACAAACAGTAACCAGCCAAGTAGAGGAGTTACACAAGTTAGAAATAACAATAAAATGAATCACTTACCTTTGATGATCTTTATATTGTTGCACTCACAAGACTCCCATTTACTCAATAAATGTTTGTTTTGTTCGATAAAGTCCCTTTTTACATCCAAAAACCTCTGTTTTGTTCACGCGTTCTGTTCAGTAATCCACAGGCTCAAACGCAGTCAAAACAGGCAGACGAAAAATCCAAATAGTATCCGTAAAGTTCGTAGAAACATGTCAAACAATGTTTATAATAAATCCTCAGGTTGTTTTCAGCCTAAATAATCAATAATATTTCAACCGGACAATAACGTTGTCAATATAATAGGTAAAAAAGCAAGGCGCCGCTCTCGGTCGTGCGCATGAAAAAGCTCTGGGACACTGCAGTGTCCACTCATTGAGTGCTCTTACTCCCTCAATTTTCAGAATACAAGCCTGAAACAATTTCTAAAGACTGTTGACATCTCGTGGAAGCCATAGGAAGTGCAATTTGAGTCCTAAGTCAATGGATACTGTAATGGCATTGAATAGAAAACTACAAACATAAGAAAATCCCACTCTCTGGATGGACACGTTTTCACCTTCCAAATCAGTTCTGTTATACTCAGACATTATTGTAACAGTTTTAGAAACTTCAGAGTGTTTTCTATCCAAATCTACAAATTATATGCATATCCTAGCTTCTGGGCCTGAGTAACAGGCAGTTTACTTTGGTCACGCTTTTCATCCGGAGGTGAAAATAGTGCCCTCTACCGTAATGTAGTTAAGAACAAATTCTTATTTACAATTACAGCCTAGTGGGGAACAGTGGGTTAACAGCCTTGTTCAGGGGCAGAACGACAGATGTTTACTTTGTCAGCTCAGGGATTCGGTTACTGGCCCAACGCTCTAAGCACTACACTACCTGCTGCCCCAATAGGATGCGGAAAGGGAGGAGAGTAGGGTTGAAGAGGAAGAATCAGGAGAGAGAGGGATTTAGAAGAAGGGAGAGATGATAGGATAGAAGAGGAGAGAATATTGCGATGGCACATGACCATCTGGGTAGGGGCTGAGTGGTTAGGGTTGGAGGAAAGGGAAGCAAAGTAGTGGTCAGAGACTTGGAGATGAGATAAAGATGAGGTCAAGCATATTGACTGCCTTGTGATTTGAAGGGGATTGGGAAAGGGTGAGATTACAACAAACAGATGCTTTCAGACTATGAGAGAAAACAGTCAGATGAAGAAAGAGCCGCTGGAGTAGCGGTGTTCTCTGGGGTGATTCATGTCTCCGTCAAGTCGAAAAAGTCAAGGGATTGAAGGATAGCATAGGTTGAGATGAACTTGCCGTTCTTGACCACAGGTCGGCAGATTCAAACGCTGCCAGAGACCTGGAATTCCATATGGGTTGTGCCTGCAGGGTACACTAAATTGGAAGGGTTGCAGCGAAGGGGGTGGGGAGCATCTGTAAAGGGTACAGGGAGAGGTGCGGACAGGTATAGAAAACACAGACATAGTTGACAAACCTGCAAAATGAGAATCTGTAAATTACTAGGTAAGTTACTCAAGTGAGAGAGTGGTGTGGACCCTTCCTCGAACAACTGCGCAGAACCGTCTGTTTCGGCGACAGTCTTCGTTTTGCGACAAAACCGCCAACGAACAAGACCTTCGCTTACAGCTGAGACTAAGAAACGAGTGGAGACTGAAGAACTAACACAAATTTCTAATTGCCAAACAGAGGTGGAGAGCACATCTCCCTGTACTAATTGCTGATTGTCTAGGAGAGGTGAAACCACTCCCCCTCTAATACAGCCACTGATTACCAACACAAGTCACAAGTTGCTCTCCTCCTTGATCATGGTTAATTAATGTGTCAACTATCTGCAAATTATGAGCAGTCAGCAGTTCACCCACCAAGTAGGCTACTTGGAAGGCAGGCAGCACCTAAAGTAGATTTCCCTAGCTAGCAGAAAGACAGTACTAGACGACAACAGATAAAGACAAAAAGAAGTATACTCACTCCTGGCAATATCGGGAGTCCTTTAGCTATAGAATGAAGCAGGATAAGAGAGAGAACATCTGAAGGTGTAACCTTTTAACCCAAAACTTACCACCTTTGACCAATCAAGCAACACCAAGTTTACAGTGTAACCTGACCACAAGGCCCAATCTAAACGGGGTGTCACAGCCTTTAAATGCTTGTGTGGGGGATGAGACCAGTGTCAGGAGACGAAGGAGGAGACGAAACCTGCGTGGGTAAAAAAAAAACATGCCCTGTTAAGAACTCTTTTTATTTTTTAAAATATTTTTTTTATATATATTGACTTAATACGACTTAAATCCTGAGAGAACCATAAAATATTTTTGTATTTAGTCATTTGGAGTTCAACCTATACAGATAAATGTAACCACAGAGATAATACATCCATATACATAGATAGCATCAGAGTTATCCTCAGTGAATACCAAACCTGACATGATATACACACACACATGTAAGAGTGTGCAAAGCTGTCATCAAGGCAAAAGGGTGGCTACTTTGAAGAGTCTATTAATATAAAATATATTTTGATTTGTTTAACAATTTTTTGATTATTACATGTGTTATTTCATAGTTTTGATGTCTTCACTGTTATTCTACAATGTAGAAAATAGTCAAACCGAGGTGTGTCCAAACTTTTACCTGGAACTGTAGGTACCAAACATGGATGCAATAGTATTAGTCCATCACATTAAATAGGCAGTCCTCTGAATACTGCAACAGTGAAAAACTCAGAGGGGGGGAAGGGCTGACTAGTCCTTTGGCATTGTCTTCCAACTCCAGGTGTCAGACAGCACATAAACTAGGGCCGAGACTACGTGTGTGTGTGTGTGTGTGTGTCATGTCAGGTTGGATACCATATCAGGAATATTATATATGTTACTATACAGTATACTATTACTAAAATATGTAGCAATAGTAATAGAATTTCTGTGCAAATGGATACATCAATATTTTTTCTATTCTTATCCTTCCCATTCTGCCACTCCTCCGTTCTGCCCTGGCCCTTTTTATGCACTGTCTGAGACTTGTGCTGTCATAGCAACCTGCCATCCCGACCCATTTATTCTGTATACTCCATAGCAACCAGTCCCTTATCAGTCCATTATCCATAGCAACCTGACCTGTGTTACACCCCTGTCCATAGAAACCTGAGCCATGTTACACCCTTCTCCATAGCATGAAGTGGAATGAAAAAGGTGCAGGTACTTCATCTTAATTCTACTTTAGAAGCCTGTTAGAAATGTTATTGTATAAGAGCTGCAGTAGAACATGTACTTACTATTACTCAAATATAAACCACTGGTCCATCGCAACTGGTCCTATGTCACTCATCTGTCAACCTGTTCCACTGGGCTAAAGATGGAACAGCTCACCTGACATTCGCCCGAAAAGCTGTACTGCCCAATGGCCAGTCCGTTTGTGTCGTGCACCTGCGTAACAGACTTCAATGACTACCCATGAAGTGCTCATAGTGAACTATATTTTACGTGAGGTGGACAAACTGTGAGAGAGCTCCTCTCCAGAGTTCAATCGTTCACTCAAAGAGAGGCATAGTATGGACTTGGACTGGCTTGGGAATTCCATGGGGTTTCATTGGCTACAAGCATTTTAAAACATATTTCATATCGTTTGTATAATACAATTACACAACCAAAGGAAAGAATGATATAAGAATGTAGATTTAGTAAATGAGCCTAAAGGAGAAATGTTGTCATAGGCCATGTCTACTCATTCAGAAATGTAGGCACACATGAGTCACGACTGGATAAACAGTGCCCACTGGGCGCACGCTGGTTGAATCAACGTTTTTTCAACGTCATTTTGTCAACGTATTGTGACGTGGACTCAGCGTTGAATATACATTCAATTTAAAAAAGGTCATCAACCAGTACTGTTTATCTCATTTTAACCATCTGTCACGTTCTGACCTTAGTTCCTTTGTTTTGTCTTTTTTTTTAGTATGGTCAGAGCGTGAGTTGGGTGGGTTGTCTATGTTATTTTTTCTATAATTTTCTATAATGATGTTCTGTGTTCGGCCTGGTATGGTTCACAATCAGTCGTTGTCCCTGATTGAGAATCATACTTAGGTAGCCTGGTTTCACTTTTGAGTTGTGGGTGTTTATTTTCTGTTTTGTTGCACCGTTCTGGACTGTTTGTTTGTCGTGTATTGTTTTTGTTTCAGTATTCATTCTTTATTAAATTCCAATGAATACCTACCACGCTGCACCTTGGTCCTCTCTTTCTCCCGACGACAACCGTTACTCCAGCGTTATAAACGTTGAAAATAGGGTCAACTTAAATACATCGAGTTAAACTGACAGGTTGATACATCAATCTAATTGAAACATAATCATCAGAACTGCATTGAAAATTCCACGTATAAAAGTCCAATCTTTTTCATCCTGTATGCCTTCAGAAAGTATTCAAAAACATTTTCTTCTGTTACAGCCTGAATTTAAAATGTATTAAATTGAGATGTTTTGTCACTCGCCAACACACAATACCCCATAATGTCAAAGATTTATATTTTCCCAATTAAATTATGAAAATGTATTAAAAATGAAAAGCTGAAATGTCTTGAATCAATAAGTATTCAACCCCTTTGTTATGGCAACCCTAAATATGTTCAGCAGTAAAATTATTCTTAACAAGTTAGATAATAAGTTGCATGGACTCTGTGTTTAGCATGATTTTTTAAATTACTACCTCTGTACCGCACACACTGTTTGGTCCCTTAGTCCCTTAGGTCCCTTAGTCAGGCATATGTACACATACCGCACATTTTTTGTAATTTACAATAACATCAAACTAAACAGAAATACAGTGTAGACATTGTTAATGTTGTAAATGTTATTGTCGTTGGAAACGGCAGATTCTTTTATGGAATATCTACATATGCGTACAGAGGCCCATTATCAGCAACCATCACTCCTGTGTTCCAACGGCACGTTGTTTTAGCTTATCCAAGTTTATAATTTTGAAAGACTGATTGATCATTAGAAAACCCTTTTGCAATTATGTTAGCACAGCTGCAAACTGTTGTTCTGATTAAAGAAGCAAGAAAACTAGCCTTCTTTAGACTAATTGAGTATCTGGAGCATCAGCATTTGTGGGTTCAATTACAGGCTCAAAATGGCCAGAAACAAATAACTTTCTTCTGAAACTCGTCATTCTATTCTTGTTCTGAGAAATTAAGGCTATTCCATGTGAGAAAATGCCAAGAAACTGAAGATCTCGAACAATACTGTGTACTACTAGCCAGAAACAAAGGACTTTTCTGAAACTCGTCAGTCTATTCTTGTTCTGAGAAATTAAAGCTATTCCATGCGAGAAATTGCCAAGAAACTGAAGATCTCATCAACACTGTGTACTACTCTCTTCACAGAACAGCGCAAACTGTCTCTAACCAGAATAGAAAGAGGAGTGTGGAGACCCCGTTGCAAAACTGAGCAAGAGAACAAGTACATTAGAGTGTCTAGTTTGAGAAACAGACTCCTCAACAGTCTTCAACTGGCAGCTTCATTAAAAAGTACCCACAAAACACCAGTCTCAAAGTTAACCTCTCTGGGACGGTGAGCGTCCCACCTGGTCAAAAGCCAGGGAAAATTCAGAGCTCCAAATTCAAATATATTACTAGAAAAATCAAACTTTCATTAAATCACACATGCAAGAAAGCCAACATGTCAGCATGTCATGCCAACATGTCAGATTTCAAAAAGGCTTTTCGGCGAAAGCAAACGATGAAATTATCTGAGGATAGCACCTCCGTAAACAAAGAGAGAAAAGCATATTTCAACCCTGCAGGCACGACACAAAACGCAGAAATAAAAGTATAATTCATGCCTTACCTTTGACGAGCTTCTTTTGTTGGCACTCCAATAAGTCCCATAAATATCACAAATGGTCCTTTTGTTTGATTAATTCCATCGATATATATCCAAAATGTCAATTTATTTGGCGCATTTGATCCAGAAAAACACAGGTTCCAACTTGTGCAACGTCACTACAAAATATCTCAAAACTTTGCCAAAACATTTCAAACTAATTTTGTAATACAACTTTAGATATTTTTCACGTAAATAATCAATGAAATTGAAGACGGGTTGATCTGTGTTCAATACAGGAGGAAAACAAACTGTAGCTAGCTTTCTGGTCACGCGCCTCTAACTAACAGTACACTTCAAGTGACCCTCTTTCAAGATGGCCGTACTTCTTCATTACACAAAGGAAAAACCTCAACCAATTTCTAAAGACTGCTGACATCCAGTGGAAGCGATAGGAACTGCAAGAAGGTCCCTTAGAAATCTGGATTCCCAATAAAACCCCTTGAAATGACAGTGACCTCAGAAAAAAAAACAGAATAGTTTGTCCTCTGGGTTTCGCCTGCTAATTAAGTTATGTTATACTCACAGACATGATTCAAACAGTGTTACAAATGTCAGAGTGTTTTCTATCGAAATCTACTAATAATATGCTAATCTTATCTTCTGGGGATGAGCAGCAGGCAGTTGAATTTGGGCATGCATTTCATCTGGATGTGAAAATACTGCCCCCTGTCACCAAGAAGTTAACAGTGAAGAGGCGACTCCGGGATTCTGGCCTTCGAGGCAGAGTTCCTCTGCCCAGTGTCTGTGTTCTTTTGCCCATCTTTATCTTTTATTTTTATTGGCCAGTCTGATCATTTGTATTTTTCTTTGCAACTCTGCCTAGAAGGCCAGCACCCCGGAGTCGCCTATTCACAAATATTGCAACTGCAACAAAATTTGGCAAAGCAAATCACTTTTTGTCCTGAATACAATTCAAGTCTAACACAACACATTACTGAGTACCATTCTCCATATTTCCAAGCATAGTGGTGGCTGCATCATGTTATATGTATGCTTGTAATTGATAAGTACTGGGGAGTTTTCTAGGATAAAAAATACATGGAATGGAGCTAATCACAGGCAAAATCCTAGAGGAAAACCTGATTGAGTCTGCTTTCCACCAGACACGGGGAGGTGAATTCACCTTTCAGCAGGATAATCAAATTGTATTTGTCACATACACCGAATACAGGTGTAGACCTTATTGTGAAATGCTTAATACAATCATTTAACCAACAATACAGTTTTTAAAAAGTAAACATTTGCTAAAATGGAGTTTAAAAAAGTAGGTAAGAACTTTGCTAAATAAACTGAAAGGAAAAATTGCATCGCGATAAAATAACAATAACAAGGCTATATATAAGGGGTACAGGTACCGAGTCAATTTGCAGGATTACAGGTTAGTCAAGGTAATTGAGGTAATATGTACAGTACATGTAGGTAGGGGTAAAGTGACTATGTGCATAGATAATAAACAGAGAGCAAAGAGTGTGAAGGAATGTGAAACTCTGTGAGTGTGGTGTCAATAGCCATGTACAGTGCCTTGCGAAAGTATTCGGCCCCCTTGAACTTTGCGACCTTTTGCCACATTTCAGGCTTCAAACATAAAGATATAAAACTGTATTTTTTTGTGAAGAATCAACAACAAGTGGGACACAATCATGAAGTGGAACGACATTTATTGGATATTTCAAACTTTTTTAACAAATCAAAAACTGAAAAATTGGTTGTGCAAAATTATTCAGCCCCCTTAAGTTAATACTTTGTAGCGCCACCTTTTGCTGCGATTACAGCTGTAAGTCGCTTGGGGTATGTCTCTATGACAATGCAGTAATAACCAACAATGAATCTAACTAACAATTCCAAAACTACTGTCTTATACACACAAGTGTAGGGGGATAAAGAATATGTACATAAAGATATATGAATGAGTGATGGTACAGAGCGGCATAGGCAAAATACAGTAGATGGTATTGAGTACAGTATATACATATGAGATGAGTATGTACACAAAGTGGCATAGTTAAAGTGGCTAGTGATACATGTATTACATAAAGATGCAGTAGATGATATAGAGTACAGTATATACGTATACATATGAGATGAATAATGTAGGGTATGTAAACATTATATTAGGTAGCTTTGTTTAAAGTGGCTAGTGATATATTTAACATAATTTCCCATCAATTCCCATTATTAAAGTGGCTGGAGTTGAGTCATTGTGTTGGCAGCAGCCACTCAATGTTAGTGGTGGCTGTTTAACAGTATGATGGCCTTGAGATAGAAGCTGTTTTTCAGTCTCTCGGTCCCAGCTTTGATGCACCTGTACTGACCTCGCCTTCTGGATGATAGCGGGGTGAACAGGCAGTGGCTCGGGTGGTTGTTGTCCTTGATGATCTTTTTGGCCTTCCTGTAACATCGGGTGGTGTAGATGTCCTGGAGGGCAGATAGTTTGCCCCCGGTGATGCGTTGTGCAGACCTCACTACCCTCTGGAGAGCCTTACGGTTGTGGGCGGAGCAGTTGCCGTACCAGGCGGTGATACAGCCCGCCAGGATGCTCTCGATTGTGCATCTGTAGAAGTTTGTGAGTGATTTTGGTGACAAGCCGAATTTCTTCAGCCTCCTGAGGTTGAAGAGGCGCTGCTGCGCCTTCTTCACGATGCTGTCTGTGTGGGTGGACCAATTCAGTTTGTCTGTGATGTGTATGCCGAGGAACTTAAAACTTACTTTACTACCCTCTCCACTGCTGTTCCATCGATGTGGATAGGGGGGTGTTCCCTCTGCTGTTTCCTGAAGTCCGCAATCATCTCCTTAGTTTTGTTGACGTTGAGTGTGAGGTTATTTTCCTGACACCACACTCCGAGGGCCCTCACCTCCTCCCTGTAGGCCGTCTCGTCGTTGTTGGTGATCAAGCCTACCACTGTTGTGTCGTCCGCAAACTTGATGATTGAGTTGGAGGCGTGCGTGGCCACACAGTCGTAGGTGAACAGGGAGTACAGGAGAGGGCTCAGAACACACCCTTGTGGGGCCCCAATGTTGAGGAGCAGCAGGGTGGAGATGTTGTTGCCTACCCTCACCACCTTGTTTATGGGAGATTCAAAGGAATACCTCCCAGATTGCAGTTCCTATGGCTTCCACTAGATGTCAACAGTCTTTCGAAAGGATTTCAGGCTTGTTTTTTGAAAAATGAGCTAGAATTTGTAGTTTTTCAAAGTGGCTGTCATTTGGAATGTAGTCTTGTGGTGCGCGTGGATGAGGGCGCGCACATCATTATTTATCTCCGGTAATGAACACACTATTCTCCTTCTTAAATTGTATAGTTTATTTACATATTAAGGTACCTGAGGATTGATTAGAAACGTTGTTTGACTTGTTTGGACGAAGTTTATTGGTAACTTTTGGGATTCCTTTGCATGTTGAACTAGTGGAACTAGTGGATTACTGAATCAAACACGCCAACTAAACTGACTTCTTTAGGATATAAAGAAGGACTTTATCGAACAAAACAACCATTTTATGTGTAGCTGGGACCCTTGGGATTGCAAACATCTTCAAAGGTAAGTGATTTATTTTATCGCTATTTCTGACTTTTGTGACACCTGTGCTGGTTTGGAAAATGTTTTTAATGCTTTTGTGTGTGGGGCACTGTCGTCAGATAATCGCATGGTATGCTTTTGCCGTAAAGCCTTTTTGAAATCTGACAAAGTGGCTGGATTAACAAGAAGTTAAGCTTTTAAATGATGTAGGACACTTGTATGTTCATGAATGTTTAATATTATGATTTTGTAGTTTGAATTAGGCACGCTTCAGCTTCATCGGATGTTGTCGAGTTTGATCCCGATAACGGGATTTGTGCGCTAAGAGGTTGGAGCCTTTTGGTCCCAGACTAGGCGCTCCGGTACAGTTTACCGCGTGGTCGTGGAGAGAACAGTCTATGACTTGGGTGGCTGGAGTCTTTGACTAGTTTTATGGCCTTCCTCTGACGCCACCTGGATGCCAAGACGTTGCCATACCAAGCGGTGATGCAACCAGTCAGGATGCCCTCGATTATGCAGCTGTAGAACTTTTTGATGATCTAAGGTCCCATGCCAAATCTTTTCAGCCTCCTGAGGGGGAGTAGGCATTGTTGTGCCCTCTTCATGACTGTGTTGGTGTGTTTGGACCATAACAGGTCCTTCCTTTTTAAAAAAAATTTTTTTATTTTTTTATTTCACCTTTATTTAACCAGGTAGGCTAGTTGAGAACAAGTTCTCATTTGCAACTGCGACCTGGCCAAGATAAAGCATAGCAGTGTGAACAGACAACACAGAGTTACACATGGAATAAACAATTAACAAGTCTATAACACAGTAGAAAAAATGGGCAGTCTATATACAATGTGTGCAAAAGGCATGAGGAGGTAGGCGAATAATACAATTTTGCAGATTAACACTGGAGTGATAAATGATCAGATGGTCATGTACAGGTAGAGATATTGGTGTGCAAAAGAGCAGAAAAGTAAATAAATAAAAACAGTATAAAAACAGTATGGGAATGAGGTAGGTGAAAATGGATAGGCTATTTTCCTATAGACTATGTACAGCTGCAGCGATCGGTTAGCTGCTCGGATAGCTGATGTTTGAAGTTGGTGAGGGAGATAAAAGTCTCCAACTTCAGCGATTTTTGCAATTCGTTCCAGTCACAGGCAGCAGAGTACTGGAACGAAAGGCGGCCAAATGAGGTGTTGGCTTTAGGGATGATCAGTGAGATACACCTGCTGGAGCGCGTGCTACGGATGGGTGTTGCCATCGTGACCAGTGAACTGAGATAAGGCGGAGCTTTACCTAGCATGGACTTGTAGATGACCTGGAGCCAGTGGGTCTGGCGATGAATATGTAGTGAGGGCCAGCCGACTAGAGCATACAAGTCGCAGTGGTGGGTGGTGTAAGGTGCTTTAGTGACAAAACGGATGGCACTGTGATAGACTGCATCCAGTTTGCTGAGTAGAGTGTTGGAAGCCATTTTGTAGATGACATCGCCGAAGTCGAGGATCGGTAGGATAGTCAGTTTTACTAGGGTAGGCTTGGCAGCGTGAGTGAAGGAGGCTTTGTTGCGGAATAGAAAGCCGACTCTTGATTTGATTTTCGATTGGAGATGTTTGATGTGAGTCTGGAAGGAGAGTTTGCAGTCTAGCCAGACACCTAGGTACTTATAGATGTCCACATATTCAAGGTCGGAACCATCCAGGGTGGTGATGCTAGTCAGGCATGCGGGTGCAGGCAGCGATCGGTTGAAAAGCATGCATTTGGTTTTACTAGCGTTTAAGAGCAGTTGGAGGCCACGGAAGGAGTGCTGTATGGCATTGAAGCTCGTTTGGAGGTTAGATGTCATGTTTTGTCATATATTGTCATGTCTTGTCCTTGTGCTTCCCCTTCTGTTCGTTTCCCCCTGCTGGTCTTATTAGGTTCTTTCCCTCTTTCTATCCCTCTCTTTCCCCTCCCTCTCTCCCCTCTCTCTCTCTCTCTCTCTATCGTTCCGTTCCTGCTCCCAGCTGTTCCTCATTCTCCTAACTACCTCATTTACTCTTTCACACCTGTCCCCTATTTTGCCCTCTGATTAGAGTCCCTATTTCTCCCTCTGTTTTCCGCTTCTGTCCTTGTCGGATCCTTGCTTGATGTTCGCTGTTCTGTGTCCTTGTTCCGCTCTGTCGTGTTTTACCTTATTCAGATGCTGCGTGTGAGCAGGTGTCAATGTCAGCTACGGCCGGTGCCTTCCCGAAACGACCTGCAGTCTGTGGTCGCGTCTCCAGTCATTCCTCTCTACTGACGAGTGGATTTCAGTTTTCCTGTGTTTGCATTTGCCTTGATATTATCCAGGAGTATCGCTTTTGTCTAAGACTGGAATAAAGACTCTGTTTCCGTTAAGTCGCTTTTGGGTCCTCATTCACCTGCATAACATTAGATAGCACAGTGTCCAATGACGGGCCGAAAGTATATAGAATGGTGTCGTCTGCGTAGAGGTGGATCAGGGAATCGCCCGCAGCAAGAGCAACATCATTGATATATACAGAGAAAAGAGTCGGCCCGAGAATTGAACCCTGTGGCACCCCCATAGAGACTGCCAGAGGACCGGACAGCATGCCCTCCGATTTTACACACTGAACTCTGTCTGCAAAGTAATTGGTGAACCAGGCAAGGCAGTCATCCGAAAAACCGGGGCTGTTGAGTCTGCCGATAAGAATATGGTGATTGACAGAGTCGAAAGCCTTGGCGAGGTCGATGAAGACGGCTGCACAGTACTGTCTTTTATCGATGGCGGTTATGATATCGTTTAGTACCTTGAGTGTGGCTGAGGTGCACCCGTGACCGGCTCGGAAACCAGATTGCACAGCGGAGAAGGTACGGTGGGATTCGAGATGGTCAGTGACCTGTTTGTTGACTTGGCTTTCGAAGACCTTAGATAGGCAGGGCAGGATGGATATAGGTCTGTAACAGTTTGGGTCCAGGGTGTCTCCCCTTTGAAGAGGGGGATGACTGCGGCAGCTTTCCAATCCTGGGGATCTCAGACGATATGAAAGACAGGTTGAACAGGCTGGTAATAGGGGTTGCGACAATGGCGGCAGATAGTTTCAGAAATAGCGGGTCCAGATTGTCAAGCCCAGCTGATTTGTACGGGTCCAGGTTTTGCAGCTCTTTCAGAACATCTGCTATCTGGATTTGGGTAAAGGAGAACCTGGAGAGGCTTGGGTGAGGAGCTATGGGGGGGGCGGAGCTGTTGGCCGAGGTTGGAGTAGCCAGGCGGAAGGCATGGCCAGCCGTTGAGAAGTGCTTATTGACGTTTTCGATAATCATGGATTTATCGGTGGAGACCGTGTTTCCTAGCCTCAGTGCAGTGGGCAGCTGGGAGGAGGTGCTCTTGTTCTCCATGGACTTCACAGTGTCCCAGAACTTTTTGGAGTTGGAGCTACAGGATGCAAACTTCTGCCTGAAGAAGCTGGCCTTAGCTTTCCTGACTGACTGCGTGTATTGGTTCCTGACTTCCCTGAACAGTTGCATATCACGGGGGCTATTCGATGCTATTGCAGTCCGCCACAGGATGTTTTTGTGCTGGTCGAGGGCAGTCAGGTCTGGAGTGAACCAAGGGCTGTATCTGTTCTTGGTTCTGCATTTTTTTGAATGGAGCATGCTTATCTAAAATGGTGAGGAAGTTACTTTTAAAGAATGACCATGCATCCTCAACTGACGGGATGAGGTCAATGTCCTTCCAGGATACCCGGGCCAGGTCGATTAGAAAGGCCTGCTCACAGAAGTGTTTTAGGGAGCGTTTGACAGTGATGAGGGGTGGTCGTTTGACTGCGGCTCCGTGGCGGATACAGGCGATGAGGCAGTGATCACTGAGATCCTGGTTGAAGACAGCAGAGGTATATTTGGAGGGCCAGTTGGTCAGGATGACGTCTATGAGGGTGTCCTTGTTTACAGAGTTAGGGTTGTACCTAGTGGGTTCCTTGATGATTTGAGTGAGATTGAGGGCATCTATCTTAGATTGTAGGACTGCCGGGGTGTTAAGCATATCCCAGTTTAGGTCACCTAACAGAACAAACTCTGAAGCTAGATGGGGGGCGATCAATTCACAAATGGTGTCCAGGGCACAGCTGGGAGCTGAGGGGGGTCGGTAGAAGGCGGCAACAGTGAGAGACTTGTTTCTGGAGAGTGTAATTTTCAAAATTAGTAGTTCAAACTGTTTGGGTATGGACCTGGAAAGTATGACATTACTTTGCAGGCTATCTCTGCAGTAGACTGCGACTCCGCCCCCTTTGGCAGTTCTATCTTGACGGAAGATGTTATAGTTGGGTATGGAAATCTCTGAATTTTTGGTGACCTTCCTGAGCCAGGATTCAGACACGGCAAGGACATCAGGGTTAGCAGAGTGTGCTAAAGCAGTGAGTAAAACAAACTTAGGGAGGAGGCTTCTGATGTTGACATGCATAAAACCAAGACTTTTTCGATCACAGAAGTCAACAAATGAGGGTACCTGGGGACATGCGGGGCCTGGGTTTACCTCCACATCACCCGCGGAACAGAGAAGGAGTAGTATGAGGGTGCGGCTAAAGGCTATCAAAACTGGTCGCCTAGAGCGTTGGGGGCAGAGGATAAGAGGAGCAGGTTTCTGGGCATGGTAGAATATATTCAGGGCATAATGCGCAGACAGGGGTATGGTGGGGTGCGGGTACAGCGGAGGTAAGCCCAGGCACTGGGTGATGATGAGAGAGGTTGTATCTCTGGACATGCTGGTTGTAATGGGTGAGGTCACCACATATGTTGGAGGAGGGACAAGGGAGGTAACAGGGGTATGCAGAGTGGATCTAGGGGCTCCATTGTGAACTAAAACAATGATAACTAACCTGAACAACAGTATACAAGGCATATTGGCATTTGAGAGAGACATACAGCGAGGCATACAGTAATCACAGGTGTTGAATTGGGAAAGCTAGCTAAAAACAGTGGGCGAGGCTAATCAGCTAGCACAACAAACAGCAGGTAAAATGGCGTTGACTAGGCAACTGGGCCGACAGATAAACAAACAAGCAGAATGGAGTACCGTGATTAATGGGCAGTCCAGCGTGCGTCAGCTATGTAGCCAAGAGATCAGTGTCCAGGGGGCAGCGGTGGATGGGCAGGGAAGCTGGGCTGGCGAGTGTTATTCAGGTTTTTTTTTTAAACTAACAATGACTAAATAGCTTGTAGCTAGTTAGCTGGTTAGCGTCTGGAGGTTCTTGAGTGTGTCATAAAAATAAAATTAAAATTAAAAGTAACAGCGATTCCGTATCACAGTGGGTGAGGCAGGTTTCCGGAAGGTATAAACAAAATAAAAATCAAAAAGAGATAGAAAGTAAATGGGTTCAGAGTGTTTGGGATGCGGTGATTCAGATGGTTAGCAGGCCTGTGCTAACAAGCTAACAGTTCGTAGGCCCGGGCTAGACAAGCTAGCCGTTAGCAGGCCGAATTAGCAAGCAGGGAGATAGCGAGGGCTAGAGAGTTAACCTTTGGGGGACGTCGCGATGGGGTGAGTCTGTTTATTCCTCTTCATGCGGTGACATCGACAGACCGGTCGTGGGTCGTGTAGCCCAGGAGTATGCTACAGCTGCTCTAGTACGCTAGGTGAGCTGGAGACACAGCGTTTCAGAAAGCTCGCGGGCCTTGGCCAGCAGATGGATGTCGCAACGAAAAAGCCTGTTGAAACCACCTCGGACGATTATGTCGGCGGACCAGTCGTGATGGATCGGCGGGGCTCCGTGTCGGCAGTAAAGGGTCCAGGCCAATTGGCAAAAGAGGTATTGTTGAGCCTCTTCGGCTAGTCGGGAGATGGGCTTAGCTCGAGGCTAGATCAAGGCTAACTGGTGCTTGTTTTGGGACAGAGACGTTAGCCAGGAGTAGCCACTCGGATTGCAGCTAGCTAGTTGCGATGATCCGGTGTAAAGGTTCAGAGCTTGCGGTAGGAATCCGGAGATGTGGTAGAGAAAAAGCAGTCTGATATGCTCTGGGTTGATGTCGCACTGGTGTCCTAGTTAGCTTTGAATACCGCTAGCAATGGCTAACTGAGTACTAGCTAGTAGCTAGTTAGCTGGCTAGCTTCTGATGGGGGTTCCGGTTCTAAAGTAAAGTATAGAAAAGGCAGATCCGTACCACATTGGGTGATGCGGGTTGCAGGAGAGTATATTCAGCTCTAGTTGGAAAGTGAGATTAAAATATGTATGAAATATATACAGAAAAAAAACGAAGAAAACTATATTTACACTAGACAGGACGGGACAAGACTAAACACACGTCCGACTGCTACGCCATCTTGGAATCAGTGATGTGGACACCAAGGAACTTGCTCCACTGCAGCCCTGTTGATGTGAATGGAGGGCGTGCTCGGCCCACCTTTTCCTGTAGTCCACAATCAGCTCCTTTGTCTTTTTCACATTGAGGAAGAGGTTATTGTCCTGGCACCACACGCTGTTTCATAGTCGTTGGTGGTCATCTGCCAACTTAATGATGGTGTTGGAGTCGTGTGCAGCCACGCAGTCATGGGTGAACAGGGAGTACAGGAGGGGACTAAGCACGCACCCCTGAGAGTCAGCATTGCAGATGTGTTGTTGCCTACCCTCACCACCTGGGGGCGGCCCGTCAGGAAGTCCAGGGATCAGTTTCAGGGGGAGGTGTTCAGTCCCAGGGTCCTTAGCTTAGTGATGAGCTTGGAGGGCAGTATGGTGTTGAACACTGAGCTGTAGTCAATGAAAAGAATTCTCATCTACAGTTGAAGTCGGAACTTTACATACACTTAGGTTGGAATCATTAAAACTAGACACAAGATGTACATACATCTTGTTTCTGAGCCGTTAAATTGCGACTCTACTTTGTCTCTATACTGACGCTTAGCTTGTTTGATTGCCTTGCGGAGGGAATAGCCACACTGTTTGTATTCGGTCATGTTTCCGGTCACCTTGCCCTGATTAAAAGCAGTGGTTCGCACTTTCAGTTTTGCACGAATGCTGCCATCAATCCACAATTTCTGGTTGGGGAATGTTTTAATAGACGCTGTGGGTGTAACATCACTGATGCACTTGCTAATAAACTCGCTCACTAAATCAGCGTATTCATCAATGTTGTTGTTCAACGCTATGCGGAACATATCCCAGTCCACGTGATCGAAGCAATCTTGAAGCGTGGAATCCGATTGGTCGGACCAGTGTTGAACAGACCTGAGCGTGGGTGCTTCATGTTTTAGTTTCTGTCTATAGGCTAGGAGCAAAAAAATTGAGTTGTGGTCAGCTTTTCCCGAAAGGAGGGCGGGGGAGGGCCTTATATACGTCAATGCAGTTAAAATAACAATGATCCAGGGCTTTGCCAGCCCTGGTTGCGCAATCGATATGCTGATAGAATTTGGGGAGCCTTGTGTTCAGATTAGCCTTGTTAAAATCCCCAGCTACAATAAATGCAGCCTCAGGATATGTGGTTTTCAGTTTACATAGAGACGAATTAAGTTCTTTCAGGGCCGTCGATGTGTCTGTTTGGGGGGGAATATACACGACTGTGATTATAATCGAAGATAATTCTCTTGGTAGATAATGCTGTCGACATTTGATTGTGAGGAATTCTAAGTCAGGTGAACAAAAGGACTTGAGTTCCTGTATGTTGTTATGATCACACCACGTCTCGTTAATCATAAGGCATACAGCCCCGCCCTTCTTCTTACCAGAGAGATGCTTGTTTCTGTCGGCGCGATGCGTGAAGAAACCAGGTGGCTGTACCGACTCCGAAAGCGTGTCTTGAGTGAGCCATGTTTCCGTTAAACAAAGAACGTTACAGACTCTGATGTCTCTGTGGAAGACAACCCTTGCTCGGATTTCGTCTACCTTGTTGTCAAGAGACTGGACATTGGCGTCAGAATACCTGCAGACGGTAGCGGGTGGCGCAGTGGTCTAAAGCAGTGCTAGCTGTTCCACCAGAGACTCTGGGTTCGAGCCCAGGCTCTGTCGCAGCCGACTGCGACCGGGAGGCCCATGGAGCGAAGCACATTTGGCCCAGCGTCGTCCGGGTTAGGGAGGGCATGGCCGGCAGGGATATCCTTGTCTCATCGCGCACTAGTGACTCCTGTGGCGGGCTGGGCGCAGTGCACGCTGAGCAGGTTGCTAGGTGTACAGTGTTTCCTCCGACACATTGGTGCGGCTTGGTTGGGTTGTGTTTCGGAGGATGCATTCCTACCCGAGTCCGTACGGGAGTTGCAGTGATGAGACAAGACTAACAATTGGATACCGCAAGAAAAAGGGTTAAAAAAGAATACCTGCAGACACAGAATAACACAAATAGGTGGTCAGTTCAGTCATCTGTGCCCAATGCAGCAATTGCCTTCTACATATTCTTACCTCTTTGTTGATGGACATCCATTGAATTGTGTCCTATTTTATATTTTAGAAAGAAGGGGGAAAGTGCCAAACACAGTAATTTGAACAAATATGAATAGATAGGTGGTATCATCATAAAACAATATCAATTTAGATTATACAAGCGAGAAACCTTACCTTAAATTGAGGAGATCTTTAAAAAATCCATGAAGTGCCTGCACCTGCTGTTTTCTCAAATTCAAATCCACATTTCTCAGTTGGGCAGTTAGGTTCCTGCAAGAACCCCCAAGAACGAAGGAGGTTCCCCGATAAACCCAACCTCTTATGCAGCTCTTGGAATAACCTTTTGGGGACATTTTTCAGTTCCATGAACTCTAAGGTTCTTCGAAGAACTATGAGGATCTTAGAGGAATCCTTGTTGAACCCATAATGTTTTTTGCATGTAGCCATCTGTTGCAGCACAAATGTGCAACATTGTAGCCCACACGTCAGACAAGAAATGTGCGCTGTTATTGTAGAGCCAACATAGCCTACAATGACCATGATCTGTTTTTGATTTATGATGGAATACACGTTATGCTAAATTATTATGGACTTACTGTGCATTTTCAGTTAATCTGCATTTGCATGTAGACAGTCTCTTCCATGAAGCTGCATTGCCTGATAACATGTCGCTTTACACGAAAAGGATCAATCAAACACATTTGATGTGTCATAGTGGTCTCTGACTTGTGGTCAGACTCGCTCAGGTGGACTTGAACTTATACATGTTTTCAATGCACCTAGGAGCAGTGAAATGTGTTGATTTATAGGGTCAGTCATAGTAGTACGGCGCCCCTGGAGAAAAGTATGGTTAAGTGCCTTGCTCAAGGGCACATCGACCAATTTTTCACATTCTCTATGCAGCTGGAGAGAGTGTATCTCCTACCACATGAAATATGTTTTGATTAAAGCATTCAAATATTGTTGTTAAAAGAAATACTGAATGTATATATAGGCTACAGTTGAATCCATTCTGTTTCTACAGTTTTAGAAGCTGAGTGGTGAGTAAAATACGTAATAAGTAAACTCTTTCCTTTCATGAAGACAGAACAAGAGGTGTCAAATGTCTTGATTGAGGAAGTGTCACACAGGGCTATTGCAGCTTTCGATAAGCAGAACCTATGTTGAACTCTGCACCCAAATCCCCACTGCCTACAGCTGACAGACTGTAGGCAATTAAGGTCACAGTTATGAAAATTTAGGACACTAAAGAGGCCTTTCTACTGACCCTGAAAAACACCAAAAGAAAGATGCCCAGAATCCCTGCTCATCTGCGTGAACGTGCCTTAGGCATGCTGCAAGGAGGCATGAGGACTGCAGAAGTGGCCAGGGCAATAAATTACAATGTCCATACTGTGAGACGCCTAAGACAGCGCTACAGGGAGACAGGACGGGCAGCTGATTGTCCTCGCAGTGGCAGACCACGTGTAACACCTGCACAGGATCGGTACATCCGAACATCACACCTGCGGGACAGTTACAGGATAGCAACAAAAACTGCCCGAGTAACACCAGGAATGCACAATCCCTCCATCAGTGCTCAGACTGTCCACAATAGGCTGAGAGAGGCTGGACTGAGGGCTTGTAGGCCTGTTGTAAGGCAGATCCTCACAAGACTTCAAAAGGTTTTGGGCCACATGTCAGCGTAAAGGTAATTCCTGTTCATCATGTTAAGTTTGTACGTTGCAATTTTGTTTGTTTCCTTGAATATTTATGCAGATTGCGTCATTCTAATAATATTAACAACATAAACATTGCTGAGTATATAAAGCTGTAACTATTCCAAATTTGGGATATGCATAGGCTCTTGAGGAGCTAAGACACCTCTATTAGCCTCATTGTAGCTACAAAACTGTCAGTGTTCAACTTTAACATGTGATGACAATACAACAGAACAGATTAACAGGAATGACATTTACTGTAACGGGTGGCCCAAAAAAAGATTGAGCTTAAAGTCAAGCCCCTACAAAGTGCACCTCCATTCCAGGGTTCTTCCAGGAACCTGCTGCTTCATTGAACCATTTAAGGTTCCTCCATGAACCCCTCAACTAAACGAAGGTGCAAATATGAACCAGTGACTAGCAATGGTTCCCTGAGGAACTCAACAGGTTCTTTGAGGATCTCCAGGGTTTCTTGAGTCACCACTAATTCTAATAGTGTAGACTGCTATCGATAGACTTGTCTGTCCATTCCTCCACCCACCATGCACTCTTTAAAGAGTGAAGGCCTACTTTCTATTAAAGATAATGGCAAAAAGCACAGGTCTGTTTCTTCTTAGCTTAAGATTTTGAAGAAAATAAAACGGATTTGACTATATAAAGTGATCTATAACAGTGCTTTGGTCCGCGATGCTTTAGGCTAGAAACAAGCTGTAAAATACCAGAGAAAGATGTGACTCCGATATCTATGGGAATATCACTTTTTTGTAGACAAAAAAATGACTTTGCTTGGGAAGTAATCTAATTCTGTCACTATCACTTGATTTAAGCTATTAACTTTCTGTACAATATCACATGTTTAAAACCAGACAGCTTTTAGGGAAACACATGTGACCTTCTCTCGTTGGGTTAACAGAAGAGTAGCCAGCAGTTAAAGCTTACATTTTTCTGAGTCGTTAGGCCGACTCTGTCTGGGGTGGAAAGTTAGGCCTAAATTTTGAAAGTACCATGTAAGGATTCCTAATGACACCTCAGATGTAATTATTTGCAAACAAGACACACTGATTTGGCATTGGAGAAATATGATAAGATGAACATGATAATGAACATTAAATATGATAAGATGGCAATTTGTGTAGTATTATAAAATACTCTGCTAATATGCAAAATAATGTAGATTTTATGACATTTTTATAAAATGATAGACTCATATAATGGTTTTACAATAAAGGAGATCTTTCCACCCCTAATCTTGTCCAGGAACCCACAACCTTCTGGCCCGCAGCCTTGTGCTCTGTCAAAATCCCTGCATTGCCATGTAATGCTAACAGATCAAAGACCAGTTTCTAAAACTGCATATCTAAGGCTCTGGTCTGTTCAAGAAGTGAGTATAAATGGTAGTCATGTTCTCTGCTATCCACTTTGTTTTAATGATTATTTTGGGTTTAGGGGAGTTGTTTTATTTGTTTTTTTTTTCAAGCATTTAGGAAGGGTTTAGTTCAAATATATTTTGATGAATGGAGGGCCAACCATTTTCATTTTAGAGCAGTCTGATTTTCTCCATGTAACACTTATTATAAATAAAGTTCACTCCCTTACTGTTTATTATATATCCTGTTGCCAAGACCCTTACCTATATGTACATACACTACATTACCAAAAGTATATGGACACCTGCTTGTCGAACACATCATTCCAAAATCATGGGCATTAATATGGAGTTGGTCCCCCCTTTGCTGCTTTAACAGAGTCTACTATTCTGGGAAGACTTTGCAATAGATGTTGGAACATTGCTGGAGGGGACTTGCATCCATTCAGCCACAAGAGCATTAGTGAGGTCGGGCACTGATTTTGGGACGATTAGGCCTGGTTTGCAGTCAGCATTCCAATTCATTCTAAAGGTGTTCGATGGGGTTGAGGTCAGGGCTCTGTGCAGGCCAGTCAAGTTATTTCACACCAATCTCGACAAACCATTTCTGTATGCACCTCGCTTTGTGCACGGGGGCATTGTCATGCTGAAAGAAGCAAGGGCCTTCCCCAAACTGTTGCCACAAAGTTGGAAGCACAGAATTGTATAGAATGTCATTGTATGCTATAGCGTTACGAATCCCCTTCACTGGACCTAAGGTGCCTAACCCAAACCATGAAAAACAGCCCCAGACTATTATTCCTCCTCCACCAAACTTTACAGTTGGTACTATGCATTGGGGCAGGTAGCGTTCTCCTGACTGGCGCCAAACCAAGATTCATCCATCAGATGGTACACTCCAGAGAACGCGTTTTGGGGGGACGGAGTGGCGCAGCAGTCTAAGTGCAGCGGTCTAAGTACCAACTACAGACCCGGGTTTGATCCCGGGCTGTATCACAACCAACCGTGATCGGGAGTCCCATAGGGCGGCGCACAATTGGCACAGCGTCGTCCGGGTTAGGGGAGGGTTTGGTCGGGGTAGACCGTCATTGTAAATAAGAATGAGTTCTTAACTGACTTGCCTGGTTAAATAAAGGTAAAATTAAAAAAGAATACAAAAAAAGAATGTGTTTCCACTGCTCAAGAGTCCAATGGCAGCGAGCTTTACACCAGCCGACGCTTGGTGCGTATGGTGATTTTAGGCTTGTGTGCGGCTGCTCGGCCATGGAAACCCATTTCATGAAGCTCTCAACGAACAGAGGCAGTTTGGAACTTGGTAGTGAGTGTTACAACCGAGGACAGATGATCTTTACGCGCTTCAGTGCTCGCCGGTCCTGTTCTGTGAGCTTGTGTAGCGTACCACTTTGGGGCTGAGACATTGTTGATCCGATACATTTCTGCTTCACAATAGCAGTTCTTTAAAGTTGACTGGGGCAGCTCTAGCAGGGCAGAAATTTGACTAACTGACTTGTTGGAAAGGTGGCATCCTATGACGGTGCCACGTTGAAAGTCACTGAGCTCTTCAGTAAGGCCATTCTACTGCCTGCAACAGGTGTGGCTGAAATAGTTGAATCCACTAATTTGAAAGGGTGTCCACATACACTATATATCTACCTCAATTACCTCGTACCCCTGCACATCGACTCAGTACTGGTACCCTGTGTATATAGCCAAGTTATAGTTACTCATTGTGTATTTATTCCTTGTGTTGTAATTGTTCTATTAAGTGAGCGTTTCACTGTTACTCTATACCTTTTGTTTACAAAGCATGCGACAAATTTAAATACAATGTGAAGCTCCAGTCCAACAATGTCTAACTGAACAGTGACACCTACTGGTATATGAGTGGTAATGCACTTCAGTAGTAACCAGCCTACCATGTCACATGCTGCCAAGACCGGACACGTCGCTTGCGCATTGCAAAATAAATGTACACATGTTATTCCATCATTGCACCCACACTGCTCTCGAGCATCTGTGTGGCCAGGCACTAAACTAGACATTGGTTCTCTTTGTGACGCTCAACGCACTGCAAGTTTGGCCTCTCCCATCTCCTATTTGGTTTTTAGGAACGTATACCCACGTGCCAACTCCTCATTGGTTTTTAGGAGCATATACCCACGTGCCAACTCCTCATTGGTTTTTAGGAACGTATACCCACGTGCCAACTCCTCAGTGGTTTTTAGGAGCATATACCCACGTGGGTAGTTGAAAGATGAACTTAGGTCCACACTCGTCGGTTGCGGCAATACACCTAAAGTTGGTTGCCAACCACCATATAAAGTCCAAAATAATAATGATAAGCCTTAAGGAAGGAGGAGAGATGACTAGAAATGAATATTTCAACCTGCATATCCTGATCGTGTCTGATGTGGGTGGGCAAAATCAATGTGCGCACGTTGGTGCGGTCTGGTCAGCATGCAAGACTATGTGCCCTGCTTAGCTTTGAAAATAAGCTATGTTGATTCAGCTGAGCTACATTTAGACATTGATCAGCTTCCATAGTAATTTGCATAGACTACCTCAAATAAAATGTCTAATCAAATATCCACTTCATTTCAATCACCCAATACATGAATAGGATTAAAAATATCTTTAATGTTTCCATGTGGAATTCTCATCGCAATTTCAAGGTATATATAGTTCTGATGATTATGTTGAAATTAGATTGATGTAACAACCTGTTAGTCAGATATAGTCAATGTATTTAAATGGACAATTTACCCCAATTGCAATGTTACACTGCTGGTTGAAATGAGAAGAAAACAGTACTTTTTTTCAAATTCAATGTATTTTCCACGTTGATTACACCTACATTGATTACCTTGAAAACCACTGTATGCCCAGTGGGTGTTGCAAATCCTATTTGCACCCACAGACGTCCATATATATATTTTTGTATTACTTCAGGAGCCTATACAATTCCTAATTACAATTTGCTTTGCTTATCACGAACCATTAACACAATATAAAAGCAATAAATAGGCAGTGCCGAATCTAATTTGATAATCATGTAATATTTACATAATTGTGCGGACGTGCAAAAGCGGTCGGGGATGCGATGTCAGCAATGCATCCCCTGCTCCAGGAGTCTCCTGTGCTGCAGCCCAGGTTGAAAAGACGTACAGACGTCGGTTCTGGCTTAAGCCTGACGTTTCACACTAAATTCTACCACTGCTCTGTCGCGCTCCACGTCCGTGGGCGTGGCCTACCGGATGGTCTGGGTAGCCAGGCAACTTGTTCTCGCCACTGTAAGAAAAAGGAATCTTTACCTTGTGTCGTTGATGCTTCAATTTCCGTATCGACTCCTTTCTCCTCCTCCACGCAAGACTTCTCATCCGTACCCCACCGCTCATCACAGCGTTGGTTTTATCGGGAGCGGCAGGTGTAGACTGGAAGGAGGAAGCCGCGACATAAATCATGCTTTGTCGGGAGCAGTCGGCTTTGGAGCACGGGTAGGCTACGGGTCAACTCCCTGTGGACGTCTCGTCCCTCGTGGATAATTTAGTCAGTGTTCTGAGCTCGCCGAGCCTATGTTTTTATATCAGTTATTTTCACATTTTAGCGATGCAAATGCAAGGTGTAGTAGCCTATTAACTGGTGACAGTCTGTTAAGGGTTATGAAATAACATGCCATGCAATTGTTGCTCGAATCTTCTTAATGTGGTCGAATGTTTCCATTCATGGCTACATTATTGCTTCATCACTAGGCATTAATAACCTACGCTGGCACGCTTCCTAATTGATAGCCTTGGCTGCAAACACAGCACCCAATTGAATAAGCTGAGCCATTCAATTGCATGAGCTATTCACTCATGCATTGTCAAGTGTGCAAAGTAGCTATAGCCCCCCTCCCCACATATATATATATATTACATACACACACACACCCTTTATGTTCTCTCCAGTCAGACTGAGAAGCACCTCCTTTTATGAAGGGGACCAGATCCTTAAATGAACCTCTGCTGAAGTCATCTCGATTTATCCCCTCAGATCATGACATGCGGCTCATACCAGATCTCCATAAGCGAGGCGCCAAGGATCACGAGTGAACATGGGGATCAGGTCCAGAAATGTTGCTAACGGTTCAGAGGAGCAGAGGGACAAAAAGGCATCAGCCCTGCCCGTGGACTTGGACCAAGAGGCTGGGGTGGACAAAGATGGAGCTCTCTTGTTGGTGGCTCCGGGTCGGGAAGATTTCAAAAGGAGCACACAGGGTTTTGGACTGTTGGCCAAGACGCCCCTGGGGTACACGCGACCCGTTAAGCGGAATAACATCAGGAAGCGGAGAATTCAAACCCTTATTTATGACGCCCTGGAGAGACCGAGAGGATGGGCGCTACTGTACCACGCGTTTGTGTAAGTAACCAAAATATCTATATGAAGTCTGTTTTACTCGCACACATGCGTAACTTGTTCCCTTTGTTCTACGGTATTTCAATTTGAAACATTTGCTGAGAAAAGTCTCTGGCAGAATACTGGATAGAAAAGAAGAAAAAAAGCTCACCTGGCTCACACCTTGGAAAATTATCCAACGTCAAGTCAATTTTATTAATTTTAATATCCAAACTGTTTATGTAAAAATGATTGCCCTAAGATAAAAATGGAGGTAGACTGCATTATATGCTCAGAGCATCTCAAGTGTCTCACTTATCAGTCTCGCCCAAGTAATTTGAGTATAAGTAGTCCACCATTTCCAAGACTTAGCGCTCACAATTTAATAAACATTTTTTAAGCCAGTCTTTCTGTAATTGAGCAAAATGTATGGTTTTGCTTTCATGTGTTTTTCCATGTCACAACTCTCTTCACAGATGAGTAACTGTGTGTATGTAAGTCTGGCAATCCTTTCATTTAGATTCATTGGAGAAGTGGTTGTTTTTTTAAGTCAATGAAAGACGTTTGTTTCACCAGAGGACAACAAAATAACACCTAAAGGGGATGGATGCCCCAAAAGCAAATGGATCTCAATTGAAATGTTGACCAATAGTCTAGGGCAGGGATGGGCAACTTTGATGGGGTGGGGGCCACAAAGAAATGGAACTCATCGTGAGGCGCCGCAGTGGGTCTGCGTATCCACATCAGTCCCTCACCTTGTTAGCAAAACATTTTAGTGGACCCCCTCGTGGAAGCAGAGATACTTAAAAAAAAAAATGTTTTAAAGTTAATTTTCTACACATTTTGACATGGGGCATAGTGAACATTTTTCTGTTTTTAAAGCAAGTTTGCTGCAATTCTAAACATTTTGCTATGGAGAGGAGAGAAACATTAGCAGTTCTACACATTTTTCATTAAAATGGAGGCAAATGATAACAGATGATCAATAGGCTCCACCCTGGTCAGTAATTCGACCATGCTTACTACAATTTTAGATAGCTGGCCGCTAAACATTTAGTTGACATGGGCTAACTGAGTGACTGCTGATGCACAACCACATTTTTGAAATTGCACCTTGTGTATTCTATTATTCTACCTCTCAACAGTAAGTTGAGACCCAGACTGAGTACCCAATTTGTGTGAAATTGGTCCGTGGGCCTACAAAAGGGGTCCGGGTTCCACTAGTTGCCCATCCCTGGTCTAGGGAATTGACTCTCATGACCATTCTTGATCTTAGCCTAATGCTGTAACTCAGTGCAATTCAAGAAGAGTTAAGAAAATATTTACCAAATAAAGTAAAGGATAATAAAAAAGTAACACAATAACAATAACAACGCTATATACAGGGGGTACCTAGTTGGTGTGCGTGGTTACAGGTTAGTTTAGGTAACTTGTACATGTAGGTAGGGGTGAAGTGGCTATGCATAGATAATAAACAGCGAGTAGCAGCAGTGTAAAAAACAAATGGAGGGGGGGGGGGGTGTCAATGTAAATAGTCCGGTGGCCATTTGATTAATTGTTCAGCAGTCTTATGGCTTTGGGGGTAGAAGCTGTTAAGGAGCCTTTTGGTCCTAGACTTGGCGCTATGGTACTGACTGCCATGTGGTAGCAGAGAAAACAATATATGACTTGGGTGAATGGAGTCTCTGACAATTTTTGGGGGCTTTCCTCTGACAACGCCTAGTAAAGAGGTCCTGGATGTCAGGAAGCTTGGCCCCGGTGATGTACTGGGCCGAACGCATTACCCTCTGTAGCGCCTTACGGTCAGATGCCGAGCAGTTACACTTGCCAGTTGGTCCGCACCTGCTTTGAATACACGTCCTGGTAATCCATCTGGCCCCACGGCTTTGTGAATGTTGACCTGTGTAAAGGTCTTGCTCACATCGTCTACTGAGAGTGTTATCACGCAGTCGTCCAGAACAGCTGGTGCTCTCATTCATGCTTCAGTGTTGCTTGCCTCGAAGCCAGCATAAAAGGCATTTAGCTCATCTGGTTGGCTCGTGTCACTGGGCAGCTCACGGCTGGGTTTCTCATTGTAGTCCGTAATAGTTTTCAAGCTCAGAGACAATTTAGTATGATCTGATCTTAATCCTGTATTGACGCTTTGCTTGTTTGATGGTTCGTCTGAGGACACAGCAGGACACACAGTGTCCGGATTAGTATCCCGCTCCTTGAAAGCGGAAGCTTTAGCCCAGTGCAGATATTTCCTGAAATCCATTACTTCGTACGGTCACTTTGGGGGCGATGTCGTCTGTGCACTTATTGATGAAGCCGATTACTGAGGCGGTGTACTCCTCATCTGGAATCAGGAGGATAGAATTATGGTCAGATTTGCCAAATGGAGAGCGAGGGAGATCATTTGCAGTGCTTGACTTGGGCAGGAGCTCACTGGAGCGGAGTACCGGCACCTCAAATGTTCTACTGCTTGAGCTCCTGTTCCTCTTATAGAATGTTAGCTCAAAGGTATTGTGGAGCTCCTGCACCTCAGTATAAACAGTACCTGCACCTATTCCAGTGCAAGTCAAGCACTGCTCGTTTGTGCCTAGGTGAGAACTATATGTGTGGTCCATTGCAGGGTCACATTTATATATGTGTGTTAGGCTCAGTACTGCATCTGTCAGGGTCCTAATGTGGTAGCATCAGGAGTGTGTGTGTGGTAGGGTCAAGAAGAGTTTGTGTGTGCGCTCTATGGTACGTTTAGCGTGTGTTTGTGGTCATTGACTGAAGTCTTTGCACTTCGCAATTGTGGTAGGAGTGTGTATGTGTGTGTGTGTGTGTGTGTGTGTTCACGCACAAAGGCGGCACTGGAAAAAAAAAATTGTTCGCATTTATCTATATGCTAAAAGTGAGAAACCATGGCTAATTTATCACAACCTTTACAATTGATGAATCCTAATTGCCAAATTGGACATACCTACTAATTTAAGGGTTTTTCTTTATTTTTACTATTTTCTACATTGTTGAATGATAGTGAAGACATCAAAACTATGAAATAACACATGGAATCATGTAGTAACTAAAAAAGTATTAAACAAATCTAAATATATTTGAGTTTCTTCAATTTGGTTGAGGTTGGGTGATTGTGGAGGCCAGGTCATCTGATGTAGCACTCCATCACTCTCCTTCTTGGTCAAATAGCCCTTACACAGCCTGGAAGTGTGTTGGGCTATTGTCCTGTTGAAAAACAAATCATAGTCACACTAAGCGCAAACCAGATGGGATAGCATATCGCTGCAGAATGCTGTGGTAACCATGCTGGTTAATTGTGCCTTGAACCTAAATAAATCTCAGACTGTCACCAGCAAAGCACCCCCACACCATCACACCTCCTCCTCCATGCTTCACAGTGAGAACCACACACGCGGAGATCATCTGTTCACCTACTCTGCGTCTCTCCCAAAGACACTGCGGTTGCAACCAAAAATCTCAAATTTGGACTCCATCGGTCGAATGTCCATTGCTCGTGTTTCTTGGCCCAAGCAAGTCTCTTCTTCTGATTGGTTTCCTTTAGTAGTGGATTCTTTGCAGCAATTCGACCATGAAGTGGTGTAAACCTTGCCGCCATTGGACTCTGGAGCAGTGGAAACCCGTTCTCAATGCATATTGGGTCATGTAGTAAATAAATGAGTAAATAAAATAAAAAACAAGTGCCATTTATTGAAACTGTAACATCAACTGGTTATATTATAAAGTAGTCCTGTGTTGCTCAGTTGGTAGAGCAAGGTGCGTGCAACGCCAGGGTTGTGGGTTCGATTACCACGGGGGATCGTTCTGAAAATCAATGCCTTCTGGATAAGAGCGTCTGCTAAATGACTCAAATGTAAAAATGGCTGTGCAATGGCATAGACTTGTTTTGTTAGTTTAGCAGACAAGACTATCTTATTTCCAGAGCCCTTATTACAGGGAACACCTATTTTATAGTATAAAACATGATTTAATATAACAGAATAAAATGGAACAAAGTACTGTGGCTGGAACAGTTGTTTTCAGTAATTATTTGAAACGGTGCTCAAATTGGCAAGTTGATAGTGTTACAAAGTCTTCTTTTCGATATACAGATGTTCGATTGAGTTTATTATGCTTTTTCCTTGGAATTTTCTACATGGATGAACAATTGTACATTGAACACTGCATGGGATTAATTATGGCCAGGACATCTGTCTGGTGAGTAGGCCTAGGCTTAATGACTGAAAATACGCACTTTGTCTTTATCAAACTAATGTTTTTGCATATTTTCAGTATGGAACTGTCTATTTTTTAGGGGGCTAGTAGCCTAGGTTAACGAATTCTAAATGCCACTAGCAGTTCGCAAAGTAGGGTTGTTGCTAACGTTAGTTACCACAGCCACAAAGTCATAAACCATTCTTGTATCTACAATTTTGCTTATTAAAATCAGATTCTAAACCTTACTCTTAACCCTAGCCACACTGTTAACCTTTCGCCTAACCCTATCCCATCAGTTAGATACCTTTTTTCTAAGCATTCATTTCTTTACACACACAGAGCGTGCGTGTGAAGCTAGCAGACAGACATAATGCAATTGAGCAGAACTGTGTGATGCTTGGTTTATTTTCTTTTGTGCCCTGTAAAGCGCTACAGAGGGTAGTGCGTATGGACCAGTATGTCACTGGGGCCAAGCTCCCTGCCACCCAGGACCTCTCTATACCAGGAAGGTGTCAGAGGAAGGCCCTAAAAATGGTCAGACTCCAGCCACCCAAGCCATAGACTGTTTTCTCTGCTTCCGGGAATATCTGCATTGACCCTTTTTGACTCATCACATACGCTGCTGCTACTGTTTTATGATCTATTCTGTTTCTTAGTCACTTTACCCCTACTAGCTATATGGACATACCTACCTTAATAAACTCACAGCACTGCATATCGGCTCAGTGTGTGTGTGTGTGTGTGTGTGTGTGTGTGTGTGTGTGTGTGTGTGTGTGTGTGTGTGTGTGTGTGTATAGCAAAGTTATTGTTCTTTAGTCATTGTGTATTTATGTTGATATTTTTCAATTTTTCTCTCGGCGTTGTTGGGGAGGGCCCAGTAAGTAAGCATGTGACAAATACAATTGTATTTGATTTGAAACCCACTCTTGCTCCACAGACTCATGTTACGAGAGACTAGAGGTGCATACACTTAACCGAGAGAGGGAGGGGAACCGGATGGACAAATACAGATAGATGGTGGGAGAGAGAGGAAGGGAGAGACGTTGTGCATCAGCAGTTCTAGCCTGGATCAGTATAGTGATCCTTGGCATGCAGACAAACTGGTGCACTCATTGGCAGACAGCTCCCAATGCCTATGCTCTCAGAGTAGAGATGACTGTATAATGCCTTGCTAAAATGGAAGTCTTTCCTTTTACTGGAAAAGGAAAGACTGCAATTACCAAGCAGGGCATTTCCTTACTTGGTTTTCATCATGGCATGTAACAGATGTTTATTTAAAAAAAGGAGATGCTGGAAGCGTACTGGTCAAAACCATATTCCGACTCAACTATTATTATTTTTACAAAAGTGAGAGTGCATAGAGCCCAAAAGGTGTGCGCTAGAGCAAGTTAGAGTAAACATTTGAGCTACATGCCTTCTTCACATGGAATTACCTATACCAGTGGAGGCTGGTGACTTGGAAAATAGAAGGGTGGGAGACCCACGGTATAGGTGCGGACCAGACGCAGACGTCAAAACATTTGAATAAAGACATTATAGTAACATTATGGGGGATGGGAATGATAGGGCTACTAGTGTTGGGAAGGGATCACAGCTGTGATTATTTGAGGCATGAGTTGAGGTGTTCAGAGGCTTGACTTCAGTGCAGGACAGAGGGGTGTACTACAAAGCAGGATCAAGGAATTAGCAAGCTAACTTTCAAGATGATTCGGTACATACAGTGCATTCGGAAAATATTCACATTTTTTTTACGTTAGAGTTATTTTAAAATGGATGAAATAGTTTTTCCCCCTCATCAATATACACACACTACCCCAAAAATGACAAAGCGACAAAAAGTAACAATAAATATAGTATGCAAAGAGGAAAAAATAAACAAAAAAGAAGTGCGCAATCAACAGGAAACTGTTGAGCATGAAAAACCCAGCATCGTTTCAGTTCTTGACACGAACCAGTGTACCTGGCAAACACAATCATACCCTGTTCTAAGGCACTTAAATATTTGGTCTTTTGCCCATTTAACCATCTAAATGGCACATACAAATGTCTCAAGGCTTAAAAATCCTTTTACCAAATAATGATGTCTGTGGTCTTCAGGTTGGAAAGCCATAGATCTAAAATGATACCCGAGTTTCTGGGTTGGATGACCATTCGAAACGATTTATCCCAGTTGGATCTCTTTTTCGGAGTTCTCTATTGTCTTGAACGCTTTCCGTTTTGAACAACGCATTCGTCTCCGTGGAGGGAGGGAGAGAGCCTGGGCCGTGAGAGGCAGACCCTCTGCTGCTCTCTCCCTCCCTCCCTCCACTCACTCCGGTGAGGCTGACCAGAGAGAGGGGACACCGTCTTCCACCCGATGGTGAAGTCGCACCACATCTACCTTGTTCAGAAATTCACGACCAGAGAAAGTGAAATATTCCTCTTAAAATAGACACAACAAGCTGCTAATGATAATAATAAAGCAGGGCTGTCGATACACTTGGCTGCTCATTCACTACAGCACGAGTGAAAGTAAGGACTAGTGGGTTTTATGTTTTGTAATAGTGTTGAGTAAAAACAGTGTAAATATAAACTTAAACACTCGTAAATTGGAAATCAGTAAGGAAGCATGGCTTTCAATCTGTCATGGAAAGAGCAGGTGTTCTTAATGTTTTGTAGACTCGGTGTATACAGTTGAAATCAGAAGATTACATCCACTTAGGTTGGAGTCATTAACTCGATTTTCAACCATTCCACAAATTTCTTGTGAACAAACTATAGTTTTGGCAAGTTGGTTTGGACATCTGCTTCATGCATGACATAAGTCATTTTTCCAACAATTGTTTACAGACAGATTATTTCACTTATAATTCACTGTATCACAATTCTAGTGGGTCAGAAGTTTACATACACTAAGTTGACTGTGCCTTTTAAACAGCTTGGACTATTCCAGAAAATGATGTCATGGCTTTAGAAGCTTCTCATAGGCTAATTGACATCATTTGAGTCAATTCGAGGTGTACCTGTGGATGTATTTCAAGGCCTATCATCAAACTCAATGCTTCTTCGCTTGACATCATGGGAAAATCAAAAGATATCAGCCAAGACCTCAAAAGAAAATTGCAGATCACCACAAGTCTGGTTCATCCTTGGGAGCAAATTCCAAACACCTGAAGGTACCACGTTCATCTGTACAAACAATAGTACGCAAGTGTAAACACCGTGGGACCATGCAGCCGTCATACCGCTCAGAAAGGAGACGCGTTCTGTCTCCTAGAGATGAACGTACTTTGGTGCGAAAAGTGCAAATCTATCCCACAACAACAGCAAAGGACCTTGTGAAGATGCTGAAGGGTGAGATGAGAGAGGCCTGTAATTTTCATCATAGGTACACTTCAACTATGACAGACAAAATGAGAAAAAAAATCCAGAAAAACATTGTAGGATTTTTTATTAATTTATTTCCAAATTATGGTGGAAAATAAGTATTTGGTCACCTACAAACAAGCAAGATTTCTGGCTCTCACAGACCTGTAACTTCTTCTTTAAGAGGCTCCTCTGTCCTCCACTCGTTACCTGTATTAATGGCATCTGTTTGAACTTGTTATCAGTATAAAAGACACCTGTCCACAACCTCAAACAGTCACACTCCAAACTCCACTATGGCCAAGACCAAAGAGCTGTCAAAGGACACCAGAAACAAAATTGTAGACCTGCACCAGGCTGGGAAGACTGAATCTGCAATAGGTAAGCAGCTTGGTTTGAAGAAATCAACAGTGGGAGCAATTATTAGGAAACGGAAGACATACAAGACCACTGACAATCTCCCTCGATCTGGGGCTCCACGCAAGATCTCAGCCCGTGGGGTCAAAATGCTCACAAGAACGGTGAGCAAAAATCCCAGAACCACACGGGGGGGAACCTAGTGAATGACCTGCAGAGAGCTGGGACCAAAGTAACAAAGCCTACCATCAGTAACACTCTACGCCGCCAGAGACTCAAATCCTGCAGTGCCCGACGTGTCCCCCTTATTAAGCCAGAGCATTTGGATGATCCAAAAGAAGATTGGGAGAATGTCATATGGTCAGATGAAACCAAAAAAGAACATTTTGGTAAAAACTCAACTCGTAGTGTTTGGAGGACAAAGAAGCTGAGTTGCCAGTTTCTCTCCTATGTTTTACACCTAAACTAATGTAGTTTTTGAGTAATGCATGTTTCTATTGATTATATAAAACATACCACTACTTCTGCATCACACATACCCTCACCTAACTTCAGATATATTGGATACGTAGCTGCAGGGTAAACTTATCTGTATGGGAAATTAAATCAAGTATGCACAAACGCATGTACATTAATTGAGCACTCAATGAATTGCAGTCTTTTTACAGTACAGTGGATAACATGTATTTTTTCTTCAAAACGGTGACCACATGTGCTATTCATATTGCATGCGAGACCAGGGTTACACGGCATGTATGTGTATGCGTAGGATTCTGTGTCTTACTTGGATTACTTGTGTTATACCTTTGAAAACATTGTTTTTCTTTTCAAACTTGACACTGTTTTCTAGATCAACAAATTCACACATATCACTTTCACAGATCTACACACACTGAGTCAGACATTCACCTCATTTATACCATTGTCATGACAGCGGTTTGTCACTGAAATCTGTTTTTTTCATCAGAAATGATTGCTCCGGGTAAAAATATGATTTGTTCTCAGATTGTAAATTCATGTAATTATTTTTGCAAAACACTATATATCCATTGTTTGGCTGGAATGGAATGTTCGTATGCTGTATATTTGTCTGTGATATGTGGTTGTATCTCACCTAGCCATCTCAATTAAGATGATTGCACTGGATAAGAGTATCTGCTAAATAACTATTGGCCGACTGAGCTCACTGTTTGGCAGACTGGCTGATGAACAGACCAATGTGGTACACAGCAAGCTGTGCCCCAACGGTCTGGAAAGTCAGTCGTTATTTTTTACATTTGATCAGTCTCAGAACCATGACATTATTTTCTAATCGTTCCGAACAGAACCCTTATTTTATTTTTTTCCCGTTCACTTCCAGTGTTACAACATGAACGGTTCATAGTTCCTTTTTTCAAAAAATGTTTTACCTGTGAAATCAGCAATAGGTTTTACATTTTCATTTACTCCACCAATTAGCACTTATGAAGCAGCTTGCTATGGAATGGGTGAGCTAGTTTTTGTTTCACACGTTTGATGGACAGATGCAGGCGCGAGATGTGACTGAAATGCCCAGTTGGGGAGCGACCTAGAGGGAGGGGTGGACATGCCGGGGGGCTTCGCTTGAAGCGGTGAGCTTCATGACAAGACGTGAGTTGGAATGTGTTTAGGCTATTACTAGCAACATAACTTCACTGAACGATAAATTGGACATTTAGGAATATTTTTGGAACAGGAAATAAGATTATTGACCGGTTGTCAAGATTTGAAAATAACTCTGTTTCAGAACACTAGAGATCACTTTCTTTCCCGGTTCCATTTCCGTTCAGGAGGACTTCGAGTTTGGTATCAGACAAACAAGTCAGCAGACAAAGCTCCTATTGGTTGAGTTGAACCCCATGGAAGGGGCACCTGAGGAAGAATCAGATTTGTATTGGACGATTGAAGATGTGTGGGCGGGGCATCCCAAAGACAGAGCTGTTATTGGCTTACGGATGTTGGTCATGGTGAGTGGTTGTCTTTTTAAGACCTGCTCTTAACTTTGTACTCTGTTGTCTGGCGTCAAGCACCATTATCCCAAACGCCAGAACAAATCCGATTGTCCAGCTCTATCAGCACTCATCTGCCCCCCCCCCCTCCATCCTTCCATTCCCCCTCCACCGCTCCAAGAGACACATTCTGCTATGCTTTCCCAGGCCCAGACAAGCGTAATGTGCATGGCGCACAAGTTCTCCAACCCTGCCCCAACCTCCCCCACCAGGGACCTTACTTCAGGGCTTAAGGATGATGATGCCATCCAATTGAATTATGTCAAGTCGTGCACAGAAAACATTAACTACTCAGGTACCAGTCGTTTCACTACGGTTGGTCTGGGCAGCTGTGCTGGAATGAAGGGCAGTGTGCTTTAGACTTGCTACAAAGACGGAGTGTATTGTGTTCAGACAGAGATGTGGTTGCGTCTCAAATGGTAACCTATTCCCTTCATAGAGCGCTACTTTTGACCAGGGCCCACTAGTAGTAGTGCACTTTGAAGGGCAGGTGTCAAACTCATTCCATGGAGGTCAGTGTCTGCAGGGTTTCGCTCCTCTCTTGTATTTGATTGATGAATTAAGGTCATTAATTAGTAAGGAACTCCACTGACCTGGTTGTCTAATTCTTATTTGAATGGAAAAAACTCAAACCAGCAGACACTAGGCCCTCCATGGAATGAGTTCGACACCCCATTCCATATCCACACAGGGTTTTTTCTCATTCCTCAGATCGACTGCTCTGTAACAGACGAACCCCTAGGGGGGAACCGTCATCTATGTAACAGACGAACCCCTAGGGGGGAACCGTCATCTATGTAACAGACGAACCCCTAGGGGGGAACCGTCATCTATGTAACAGACGAACCCCTAGGGGGGAACCGTCATCTATGTAACAGACGAACCCCTAGGGGGGAACCGTCATCTATGTAACAGACGAACCCCTAGGGGGGAACCGTCATCTATGTAACAGACGAACCCCTAGGGGGGAACCGTCATCTATGTAACAGACGAACCCCTAGGGGGAACCGTCATCTATGTAACAGACGAACCCCTAGGGGGGAACCGTCATCTATGTAACAGCCATGGTGGACTCAGGCTCTGTCTTTGAGATTAATTTGTGTGGCATATTCGGAGGTAATTAAGGAGGTCAGGTGCACATATGGCTCCACGACGCGCCGACGGGCATCTTGTGACTTATTTTTTTTGTCGATACGGAAACGTGGAAACTCAGTCGTACAATTACAGCGCTTGTGTCGACTACAGACTCTGTGTTCAGATACCAGATTGGAGGAAAGGCCATTCACCGTCACTGTTCAATATCGCAGCACAGTCAATGGACAATCGTACACCACCACTCACCATCCGATCTGGCTTCAAATAGCTTGAATTTACCTGGCGCAATGGAACCAATGGAATAGTCCCAAAAGTGCAAACGCCGCCCGCCGGGCACTCAGAATTTGAAAGAATACAAATACTATTTGAACCCAGCTGTATCAACTCATAAATTGAATGCATAAAAATATTATGAAGTCACCCACTGGACACAGAATACAACAGCCACTCAGGTTATTATTACTATGAATAACTTCAACATTTTGAAAATTATAGAATGATACTATAATATCCTGCATATTATACTGTATATAATACATTTACCAGAAATACTACACTGAGCTTTACCACAAAATAACATCCAGTTTGGTATCCTATGTGAAGCATGACCAAACACACAGACACTATCTTTGACTCTGACAACTCCCCAGTACCACTCCACATACAATGGACTGTGGTGGTCATGACATTTTTGTCAGACGGTTAATGTCATACATGTTTTATTTTAGGCAGGTCTAAATGAACATGATATGAAGAAAATGTTTTTCAGAAGAACAGAATATGAGTTGGCCTACTGTATGTTATCTGGCTTTGTGCCATACCATAGGCTGTAGGCTTGTTCATTTAGCAGACAAGATATGCTTATATGTCCATTGCCATTATTTTTACATGATTTAAAGTAAGAATAATATAATTGAACTTAGCTGAATAAAATAGAATGGATATTTTTCCCGGAGCGAGAGTGAACACGTGAGGTGGTTATGTTCACCGTAAAAGTGATCATTTGAAATGGGTCCTATACCCTAGATTTAGAGTTATTTGGCAACTTTAGTTGTGAATGATACAAACCTGAGAATGTCTTAGAAATCAAAACATACAGTGAAAGTATTATGACCCCTTGACTTTTTCCACATTTTGTTACATTTAGACTTTTCTAAAAAATGGATTTACACATTTAAAAAATCCTACACAAAATACCCCATAATGACAAAGTGAAAACAGGTTAGAAATTTCTGTAAATGTATTAAAAATAAAAACGGATATCTTATTTACACAAGTATTCAGACCCTTTTGCTATGAGACTCGAAATTGAGCTCAGGTGCATCCCTGTTTCCATTGATCATACATAAGATATTTCTACAACTTGATTGGAGTCCACCTGTGGTCAATTCAATTGATTGAAAGGCACACATCTGTCTATATAAGGTCCCACAGTTGACAGTGCATGTCAGAGCAAAAACCAAACCATGAGGTCGAAGGAATTGTCCGTAGAGCCCCGAGACAGGATTGGGTCGAGGCACAGATCTGGGGAAGGGTGCCAAAAACATTCTGCAGCATTTGAAGGTCCCCAAGAACACAGTGGCCTCCATTCTTAAATGGAAGAAATGTAGAACCATCAAGGCTCTTCCTAGAGTTGGCTGCCCGGACAAACTGTGTAATCGAGGGAGAAGGGCCTTGGTCAGGGAGGTGACCAAGAACACGATGGTCACTCTGACAGAGCTCCAGTGTTTCTCTGTGGAGATTGGGAGAACCTTCCAGAAAGATGACCATTTCTGAAGCACTAAACCAATCAGGCTTTTATGGTAGAGTGACCAGACAGAAGCCATTCCTCAGTAAAAGGTACATGACAGCTCGCTTTGAGTTTGCCAAAAGACAACTAAAGGACTCTGAAATCAAGATTGAACTCTTTGGCCTGAATGCCAAGTGTCACGTCTGGAGGAAACCTGGCACCATCACTACGGTGAAGTATGGTGGTGGCAGCATCATGCTGTGGGGATGTTTTTCAGCAGGGGAAAAAAATACCTGTCATCTCTCCACTTAATAACGAATGGAGGATGCTTTTTCCGTGACTCATTTTCATGTCAGCCAAGTAGGCTATACTCCTGTTTGTAACGAGAAGCAATGTGCTTAATATTAGGAAACTTAAGAAATGCATATAGTAGGCCTAGCCAATGCGATCCTGCCCTTTTTAATAGATGCCATCAAAACTCTGTTTTCTCACGGAATTACATAGCCTAAGGAAATGTTGTGCAACATGAGCTCATGGTCTCTCATGAAGTGTTTGAATCGAATTTTGAGTACATTTGCATTGATGTCAGAGTGATTTAGAGGGACAATAGAGTGCTGAGTACCAGGTAGTTGGGTAGGCTGCTAATGACCAGCAGCAGTATCAGAGCTTGTAGAAGCCTAATTACTGTGTCTAAACAGTCACATGGAATTTGACAGCCGTCATGACTCGTGACCGCCGTTGTGGCGGTAATGCAGTCACCGTAACAGCCCTAGATGGACTTAATTTCATATTTGGAACACACACACACACACACACACACCACATCCCCCAACCCATCTCCTGCCACACACCTCTTGCTTTATCCTTCCTCTGATCTCACCATTTCTAAGTGTATTTAAAAAAAATATATATTCACCTTTATTTAACCAGGTAAGCTAGTTGAGAACAAGTTCTCATTTACAATTGCGACCTGGCCAAGATAAAGCAAAGCAGTGCAACACAAACAACAACACAGAGTTACACATGGAATAAACAAACATACAGCCAATAATACAATAGAAAAAGTCTATATATAGTGTGTGCAAATGAGGTAGGATAAGAGGTAAGGCAATAAATAGGCCATAGTGGCGAAATAATTGCAATTAAACACTGGAGTGATAGATGTGCAGAAGATGAGTGTGCAAGTAGAGATACTGGGGTGCAAAGGAGCAAAATAAATAAAATAGATATCAATATGGGGATGAGGTATTTGGATGGGCTAATTCCAGGTGGGCTATGTACGGGTGCAGTTTGGTATTCTCCTTCCTCCTCCAATCTTGTTTCCCGCAGCCCTCTTAAAGGAGACTGAGATCAATATAGTAGCAGGCTTGAGGGGGAGCACCCTGAGGAGGATTCTCTTACACCCAGAGAGAGGAAAGGAGATCTGGCCCAGTGTAAGTGGAAACCCCTCTCCATGGCCTTGGGCACAGCAGCACGTTCCGATAACTGATAGGTCAGTGGCTGTGCTCCACTAATGTAACTCACATTGTCAGGGTCGTGGAGGATGTAGACACAATGGACAATTGGGTGACACTTGACATAACGTCTGGCAGATGCTTTGTTAGCATATTACGAGCATGACTCATAACTAAATTCCGAAATCTTGTAGTGTCCCTTTAAACTGACTCGATGTGCCAAGTGTTTCCCCTTTATTCATTTAGCAGTGGGCTGCTCAATCATTGCAGCCACTCCAAGAAATATGATATTTATTTATTTTTGGAAATACTTTTTCATAATGGTAAAACATTGTCAGTGTAAACTTAAATGACTAAAACCCAGATATAAAATATGTAGAAAAGATAAAGGCGCTGTATATTTTTTTTTAAATAAGAATCTTTGAGAACTAACAATCAACAATAAAACAATTGACTGTCAGAGAGAAAGACAGAGGGAGAGGCAGAGAAAGAGCTAGAGATTGACAACGAAAGGGAGAGAGAGACAGCGAGCAGTTCCGTTATGCTTCAGCAGTTTTGTCTTGCATAAGTAGGGATCTTTGTCCCATCCTCCTGGCACTCTGACAATACACTTTTTCTGTTGGCAGAAACAAGTTTCCACCATACCCTATCCATGGCTTTATAATTGGGCTGGAGCAATGAATCGCTTCACCAAGCCATTATTTATGTCAACACTTCGATATAATCACAGAGGGATTTCCGTGGTCGTAAAACCGTTTTGCTGCTTCTCTGTATAATTAGTTAAAACTTCTTAGGGCTCAGATCCCAATAACGAGATCGATATGACAACAGCCAGTGAAAGTGCAGGGCGACAAATTCAAAACAGAAATCCTATAATTAAAATTCCTCAAACATATAAGTATTTCACACCATTTTAAAGATCCACTTCTTGTTAATCCCACCACAGTGTCCAATTTCAAATAGGCTTTATGACGAAAGCACCACAAATGATTATGTAGAAGTTTATGAGTGCTTTTGGTGACAAGCCGAATTTCTATAGCCTCCTGATGTCAGAGCCAAGTCACAGAAAAACACAGCCATTTTTCCAGCCAAAGAGAGGAGTCACAAAAATCAGAAATAGAGAATTAATCACTAACCTTTGATTATCGTCATCAGATGACACTCATATGACTTAATGTTACACAATACATGTATGTTTTGTTCGATAAAGTTCATATTTATATCTAAATATCTCAGTATACATTGGCGCGTTATGTTCAGTAGTTCCAAAAACATCCGTTGATTTTGCAGAGCCACATCAATTTACAGAAATACTCATCATAAATGTTTACGGTGCATAAACGGTGCTCAGAGCCCAAACAAGCCAAAAAGATATCCACTTTGCAGTCAACAGAAGTCAGAAATAACATGATAAATATTCACTTACCTTTGATCTTCATCAGAATGCACTCACAGGAATCCCAGTTCAACAATAAATGTTTGTTTTGTTCGATAATGTCCATCATTTATGTCCAAATAGCTCCTTTTGTTAGCGTGTTTGGTAAACAAATCTAAACTCACGAAGCGCGTTCACTAGGAGCAGACAAAAAGTCAAAAAGTTCCGTTACAGTCCGTAGAAACATGTCAAACAAAGTATAGAATCAATCTTTAGTATGTTTTCAACATAAATCTTCAATAATGTTCCAACCCGGAGAATTTCTTTGTCTGTAGAATTGCAATGGGACAGAGGTCGCTCTCACGTGAACGAGCTCAAGGCATTCTGGCAGACCTCTGACTCATTCCCCTCTCATTCACCCCCACTTCACAGTAGAAGCATCAAACAAGGTTATAAAGGCTGTTGACATCTAGTGGAAGCCTTAGGAAGTGCAACATGACCAATGTCCCACTATCTTCAATAGGGAATGAGTTGACAAATGACCAACCTCAGATTTCCCACTTCCTGGTTGGATTTTTTTCTCAGGTGTTTGCCTGCCATATGAGTTCTGTTATAGTCACATACATCATTCAAACAGTTTTAGAAACGTCAGTGTTTTCTATCCAAATGTCCAAATAATATGCATATATTAGCAACTGAGACGGAGTAGCAGGCAGTTTACAATGGGCACCTTATTCATCCAAGCTACTCAATACTGCCCCTCAGCCATAAGAAGTTAACACTTGACTTGACTCCACCTATATAAAAAGGCTAAATAAAGCTGTCATGAAAGGCGTATAACGTTAATGAATTATCATGATATGGCCGGTGTTGGAAAGTGTTCATTTCATAAACCATTGGCAAATCAGGCACATTTCTAGTATGCTTTGGAGAATGCACATTGACTGTACTGGTACAGTACAAAAAAACAAAATAAAACGGCATAGGTGAGATGCAATAGATGGTATCGAGTACAGTATATACATATGAGATGAGTATGTAAACAATGTGGCATAGTTTAAAGTGGCTAGTGATACATGTATTACATAAAGATGCAGTAGATGATATAGAGAACAGTATATACGTATACATATGAGATGAATAATGTAGGGTATGTAAACATTATATTAAGTAGCATTGTTTAAAGTGGCTAGTGATATATTTGACATCAATTCCAATCAATTCCCATTATTAAAGTGGCTGGAGTTGATTCAGTGTGTTGGCAGCAGCCACTCAATGTTAGTGGTGGCTGTTTAACAGTCTGATGGCCTTGAGATAGAAGCTGTTTTTCAGTCTCTCGGTCCCAGCTTTGAGGCACCTGTACTGACCTCGCCTTCTGGATGATAGCGGGGTGAACAGGCAGTGGCTCGGGTGGTTGTTGTCCTTGATGATCTTTATGGCCTTCCTGTGACATCGGGTGGTGTAGGTGTCCTGGAGGGCAGGTAGTTTGCCCCCGGTGATGCGTTGTGCAGACCTCACTACCCTCTGGAGAGCCTTACGGTTGTGGGCGGAGCGGTTGCCGTACCAGGCATTGATACAGCCCGACAGGATGCTCTCGATTGTGCATCTGTAGAAGTTTGAGTGCTTTTGGTGACAAGCCACATTTCTTCAGCCTCCTGAGGTTGAAGAGGCGCTGCTGCGCCTTCTTCACGATGCTGTCTGTGTGGGTGGACTAATTCAGTTTGTCTGTGATGTGTACGCCGAGGAACTTAAAACTTACTACCCTCTCCACTACTGTCCCATCGATGTGGATAGGGGGGTGTTCCCTCTGCTGTTTCCTGAAGTCCACAATCATCTCCTTAGTTTTGTTGACGTTGAGTGTGAGGTTATTTTCCTGACACCACACTCCGAGGGCCCTCACCTCCTCCCTGTAGGCCGTCTAGTCGTTGTTGGTGATCAAGCCTACCACTGTTATGTCGTCCGCAAACTTGATGATTGAGTTGGAGGCGTGCGTGGCCACACAGTCGTGGGTGAACAGGGAGTACAGGAGAGGGCTCAGAACGCACCCTTGTGGGGCCCCAGTGTTGAGGATCAGCGGGGTGGAGATGTTGTTACCTACCCTCACCACCTAGGGGCGGCCCGTCAGGAAGTCCAGTACCCAGTTGCACAGGGCGGGGTCGAGACCCAGGGTCTCGAGCTTGATGACGAGTTTGGAGGGTACTATGGTGTTAAATGCTGAGCTGTAGTCGATGAACAGCATTCTCACATAGGTATTCCTCTTGTCCAGATGGGTTAAGGCAGTGTGGTTGAGATTGCATCGTCTTTGGACCTATTTGGGCGGTAAGCAACTTGGAGTGGGTCTAGGGTGTCAGGTAGGGTGGAGGTGATATGGTCCTTGACTAGTCTCTCAAAGCACTTCATGATGACGGAAGTGAGTGCTATGGGACGGTAGTCGTTTAGCTCAGTTACCTTAGCTTTCTGGGGAACAGGAACAATGGTGGCCCTCTTGAAGCATGTGGGAACAGCAGACTGGGATAAGGATTGATTGAATATGTCCGTAAACACACCAGCCAGCTGGTCTGCGCATGCTCTGAGGGCGCGGCTGGGGATGCCGTCTGGGCCTGCAGCCTTGCGAGGGTTAACCCGTTTAAACGTTTTACTCACCTCGGCTGCAGTGAAGGAGAGTCCGCATATTTTCGTTGCGGGCCGTGTCAGTGGCACTGTATTGTCCTCAAAGCGGGCAAAAAAGTTATTTAGTCTGCCTGGGAGCAAGACATCCTGGTCCGTGCCTGGGCTGGTTTTCTGTTTGTAGTCCGTGATTGACTGTAGGCCCTGCCACATACCTCTTGTGTCTGAGCCGTTGAATTGCGATTCTACTTTGTCTCTATACTGACGCTTAGCTTGTTTGATTGCCTTGCGGAGGGAATAGCTACACTGTTTGTATTCGGTCATGTTTCCGGTCACCTTGCCCTGATTTAAAAGCAGTGGTTTGCGCTTTCAGTTTCACGCGAATGCTGCCATCAATCCACGGTTTCTGGTTTGGGAATGTTTTAATCGTTGCTATGGGAACGACATCTTCAACGCACCTTCTAATGAACTCGCTCACCGACTCAGCGTATTCGTCAATGTTGTTGTTTGACGCAATACGAAACGTATCCCAGTCCACGTGATGGAAGCAGTCTTGGAGCGTGGAATCAGATTGGTCGGACCAGCGTTGAACAGACCTCAGCGCGGGAGCTTCTTGTTTTAGCTTCTCTCTGTAGGCATGGAGCAACAAAATGGAGTCGTGGTCAGCTTTCTCGAAAGGAGGGCGGGGGAGATCCTTATATGCGTCGCAGAAGTTAGAATAGCAATAATCCAAGGTTTTACCAGCCCATTGAAAGTCACTGAGTGTCCACATACTTTTATGTATATACACTGCTCAAAAAAATAAAGGGAACACTAAAATAACACATCCTAGATCTGAATGAATTAAATATTCTTATTAAATACTTTTTTCTTTACATAGTTGAATGTGCTGACAACAAAATCGCACAAAAATTATCAATGGAAATCAAATTTATCAACCCATGGAGGTCTGGAAAACCACACTACAGGCTGATCCAACTTTGATGTAACGTCCTTAAAACAAGTCAAAATGAGGCTGTGCAGTGTGTGTGGCCTCCACGTGCCTGTATGACCTCCCTACAACGCCTGGGCATGCTCCTGATGAGGTGGCGGATGGTCTCCTGAGGGATCTCCTCCCAGACCTGGACTAAAGCATCCGCCAACTCCTGGACAGTCTGTGGTGCAACGTGGCTTTGGTGGATGGAGCGAGACATGATGTCCCAGATGTGCTCAATTGGATTCAGGTCTGGGGAACGGGCGGGCCAGTCCATAGCATTAATGCCTTCCTCTTGCAGGAACTGCTGACACACTCCATCCACATGAGGTCTAGCATTGTCTTGCATTAGGAGGAACCCAGGGCCAACCGCACCAGCATATGGTCTCACAAGGGGTCTGAGGATCTCATCTCGGTACCTAATGGCAGTCAGGCAACCTCTGGCGAGCACATGGAGGGCTGTGCGGCCCCCCAAAGAAATGCCACCCCACACCATGACTGACCCACCACCAAACCGGTCATGCTGGAGGATGTTGCAGGCAGCAGAACGTTCTCCACGGCGACTCCAGACTCTGTCACGTCTGTCACATGCTCAGTGTGAACCTGTTTTCATCTGTGAAGAGCACAGGGCGCCAGTGGCAAATTTGCCAATCTTGGTGTTCTCTGGCAAATGCCAAACGTCCTGCACGGTGTTGGGCTGTAAGCACAACTCCCACCTGTGGACGTCGGGCCCGCATACCACCCTCATGGAGTCTGTTTCTGACCATTTGAGCAGACACATGCACATTTGTGGCCTGCTAGAGGTCATTTTGCAGGGCTCTGGCTGTGCTCCTCTTGCTCCTCCTTGCACAAAGGCGGAGGTAGCGGTCCTGCTGCTGGGTTGTTGCCCTCCTACGGCCTCCTCCACGTCTCCTGGTGTACTGGCCTGTCTCTTAGTAGTGCCTCCATGCTCTGGACACTACGCTGACAGAAACAGCAAACCTTCTTGCCACAGCTCGCATTGATGGTCCATCCTGGATGAGCTGCACTACCTGAGCCACTTGTGTGGGTTGTAGACTCCGTCTCATGCTACCACTAGAGTGAAAGCACCACCAGCATTCAAAAGTGACCAAAACATCAGCCAGGAAGCATAGGAACTGAGAAGTAGTCTGGTTACCACCTGCAGAACCACTCCTTTATTTGGGGTGTCTTGCTAATTGCCTATAATTTCCACCTGTTGTCTATTCCATTTGCACAACAGCATGTGATATTTATTGTCATTCAGTGTTGCTTCCTAAGTGGACAGTTTGATTTCACAGAAGTGTGATTGCCTTGGAGTTACATTGTGTTGTTTAAGTGTTCCCTTTTATTTTTTTGAGCAGTGTATATAGTGTAGCTAGTGATAGCGATGCACAAGCTAGGGCTATTTAAAACATCATCACCTGGCAGCATTTACCTGCCATATTCTGAAACTCGAAAACTCTATTTAAAGAAAGAAAAAAGCTTGAAAACCCTATTTGATTTTTGCCCAACGTTTAGATATATATTTTTTATGAATATAATTCATAATTTTTTTTTTTGGAGTTAAAGGTAATAGTTCCTGTATAGTTTGTTTTTTCAAACAGTTTTGTTAATTATTTTATTTCAGTTTACGAAATTGTTTTTTCATGATCCCTTTTTGTTTTCGTTTACTTTAATCACCTTGCAGGACATTTAATAAAAAATATGTTACATGTTCAGATGTTCCTCCTGAGATTCACTCAATCCCCGCCAAACTACCTGATTTTACTTTTTTTGTTCAACCTTGGGCTCCCTTGAAGAGAGTTGAGGTAATGGATCATAGGGAAATACCTTGTGCTGACACCAGCTTTGTGACACAGTAGGTGTCATATTAGAATTGGCAGGGAGCTATATCTGGTAAGAATTAACACATATTAAGCCAAATCACTCTGAAAGATGCGTGTTCATGTAAAGCGGTTGAAGGGCGAGAGAGGACACAGCTTGAGACCAGTGAGAGATGGAGAGAGGGAAGAGGGGATTGCTGACTCGACAGTTACAAACAATGAAAGCATACAAATCTAAAGGGCAGGTTACATGCACAGTTTCAAAGGATAAGTACTGTCACGGTCTTTGAAAAAAAAAACAGTTACAATACACACTTTTTCAGAGGCCATTTCAGTTGTGTGAATGTGATGCTCTCTCAAATTCTATTGGTCGCGTACACATATTTGGCAGATGTTATCGCGGGTGTAGGCATTTCGCTATCTCCAACAATGCCTGAAAATACAAAACAATACATGCAAATCCGGAATATATATATATATATATACATCTCATTCCAAAATAATGTTACTTAATATGGAGTTGGTCTCCCCTTTACGGCTATAACAGCCTCCACTCTTCTGGGAATGCTTTCCACGAAATGTTGGAATATTGCTGCAGAGATATTGGGTGATTAGGCCTGGCTCGCAGTCAGCATTCCAATTCATCCCAAAGGTGTTAGATCAGGTTGAAGTCAGGGTTCTGTGCAGGCCTGTCAAGTTCTTCCACACCAATCTTGACATACCATTTCTGTATGGACCACACATCATTCTCGGGGGAATTGTCATGCTGAAACAGGAAAGGACCTTCCCCAAACTGTTGCCCAAAAAGTTGGAAGCACAGAATCGTCTAGAATGTCATTGTAGGCTGTAGCTTTAAGATTTCCCTTCACTGGAACTAAGGGGCCAAGCCCAAAACTTGAACAACAGTCCCAGACCATTATTCCTTCTCCACCAAACTTTACAGTTAGCACTATGCATTCGGGGAGGTAGCTTTCTCCTGGCATCCGCCAGACGGTGAAGTGTGATAAATCACTCCAGAGAATGCCTATCCACTGCTACGGAGTTTAATGGTGGCGGTCTTCACACCACACTTGGCATTGCGCATGGTGATTATAGGCTTGTGTGCGGCTGCTCAGCCATGGAAACTCATTTTATGAAGCTCCCGACAAAGTTATTGTGCTGATGTTGCTTCCAGATGCAGTTTGAAACTCCGTTGTGAGTATTTCAAACGAGGACAGATGATTTTTACGCCTTACGTGCTTCAGCAATCGCTGGTCCCGTTCTGTGGTATCCACGAGTTCTTCTGACTCTTGGGAAGTAGATAAAGGGCCAAAATCATGACTATCCCTTTAATCTGGATTGGCTGAACCCATGAAAGATATGTGTTTTTAAATCTAACTTGGCTGAACACTTAACCAACTTGCCCAAACGTTAAATGCCCTGAAAAATCAGACCCTTGGTTCACGCATGAATTGTATGAAAAATTACAGGGAAGAAATGTAGCTTGAGCTAAAGCTAGATTGACTGATACTATGTCTGATTTGCAGTCCTTCAGACATTTTAAAAAGTGCAGTGCCTTCAAAAAGTATTCACACCCCTTGACTTTTTCCACAATTTGTTGTTACAATTTAAAATGGTTTAAATAGAGATGTGTTTTGTCACTGCCTATACACAGTACTCTATAATGTCAGTGGATTCATGTTTTTCTACATTTTTACAAATGAATTACAAATGAAAAACTGAAATGTCCTGAGTCGTTAAGTATTGTTATTGTTATGGTAAGCCTAAATTAGTACAGGAGTAAACATTTTCTTAACAAGTCACAAAATAAGTTGCAAACTGGTGCATATACCCTGACTCTGCGTGCAATGAACGCAAGAAAAGTGACAATTTCACCTGGTTAATATTGCCTGCTAAACTTTCTTTTAGCTAAATATGCAGGTTTAAAAATATATACTTCTGTGTATTTTCGTGAATGGACGGACTAGTGGTTATGATTGATTGTTTTTTATAAGATAAGTTTAACTGTGCAACTTAATAGTGTTTTGGAACATGGTTGCAAGATTTTTGACGATTGTTGAACAAGGCTGTTAACCCACTGTTCCAAACTTGAAAATAAGAATGTGTTCTTAATTAACTGACCCTAAATTAAAAAAAATAAAAAAACATCGGCGTCCAAAAATACCGATTTCCGATTGTTATGAAAACTTGAAATCGGCCCTAATTAATCGGTCGACCTCTAGTACAAAGCACTTAGAGACTTGCCCAGAAAGAATCACAGCTGTACTCGCTGCCAAAGGTGTTCTACAAAGTATTGACTCAGGGTTGTGAATACTTATGTAAATTGTATTTCTGTATTTTATTTTCAACAAATTCACTAACATTTCTAAAAACATGTTTTTACTTTGTCATTATGGGGCATTGTGTGTAGATGGGTGGGAGAAAAAATAGATTTCATAAAGACATGTAGCCTGTTGCACAACAAAGCCCTTGACTTATTCCACAAGTCAAAGGCTTTGACTATATTCTTTAGGCACTGTAAATGTCTCTGGTTAGAAAAGTCAGCATACTAACAATAGTGGAAATCCAGCCAACTTATGGGATGAAGTCAAATCTAGGGTTGCAAAAACCAGCAACTTTCCCAAAATCCACAGATTTTCCAGAAATCCGGGTTGGAATTTTTGGGAAGTTATTTTTTTAACCCTAGTCAAATCTCGGAAAAGGAACTCTACCCACCATCATAGGCCCAGCAGGTTATGGCAGCCTCTGGTTTCTTAATATACAAAATCAAAATTTCTGGTGCTTTCAATAACCATTTGTGACCTGTTTCAGGAAGCTAGGAGTATGTCGCATGTCACTACATCACAAGAGAGGTGTTTCAATGTCTTTAAATTTTTTATCAAAATGAGTTTTTTTCGGCAGAAATGCCTTCTGGAACATGTTAGCTTTCATGTGCCTTTTTAAAAATAAATTTGTATACAATATGTAAATACAGATAAAATTGTTAAATTACTAGCCTAGTTGGTTTGTCCCTGAAAAAGTCATGAACCTACCCGCTAGCCATGATTGGCTGAGATAATGGAAGGGCTGGACATGCCGGGAGATGGGTTTGGATTGGTCAGCCATGTAGTATGGTTCTGTATATAACTGGAGCTGCTCAGTATATACTGACAATCCTTTCTACCCTTTTGAAAGATATAACGTCAGCCATTGAGCACTACAAAAGATTTGCTACTTTTCTCAACAACATTGATGCCCTGAAGTTAGCAGGCGTTATCTTCAGGTCAGTTGGAAAAAGTTGTGATGGGCTACTTTCTGCACACGCCACGGTCAATGTAAACTGGCGTGTCTTGACACAACGCTGGCCAAACAAGATGTAGCTACAAACAAACAGAGTTAAATGCGTCCAGTCTGCCATGAAGCGTTCATCCATGTATACGGATAAGAGTCTAGCTACACTTTCATTCATTTATGTTTCTAATTTTGTCAGTTATTTTCATTGCAAGTTAAATTGTACAGTTAGTGAACAGTAGCTTGCTAGCTAAAGTTACATTTATGATCTGTGGTAATATTATTTGAATAAGAAATACATTTGCATGGCTACTAATAGCCTAATCTTAGTTAGCTAGCTAACAATGAATCTAGTTGGTCAGCTTTAGGTGCCTGCAGATTCATACAACAGCTTTGACAATTGATAAAATATTTTATCTGGACATTTTCTGTTTTTGATATTGCTACTAGGCAAATATGCAAGTTACAATTTCACTGTACCGTTTACACCTTCTGCATGTGACAAATAAACTTAGATTTTATTTGATATAGTGTGTGGTTAGCAGAGACTGTAATGTGAAGAACAATACCTGCACCAAAGTCAGATTTGATGTAGGCCAAGGACTAGATAAAGTATATTTTTTTACTTGGAGTTTTTCATTTTTGTAGGCTACTACTTTTACCACTTTTATTGCTGATAGGTGTAGACAAAGAAGAGCTTTCCAGTAGGTGTACCAAAACATTCAAGGGACATTTTTAAAAACATTTTTTACAAGTTTATCGACTTTCAAAGCAGAATTACTTTCCCATTGTTCCGCAATGTCTGATATACGTTTTCCCATCTCCGAGTCTCTACTTTTATCCCATGTAAAAAAAAAAAAACACAATTTCAAATTTTGCTACATTTGACCGAATCTTGGTTGGTGGGCCACATTTTGCCTCAGCTGGCCATCTATGTTAAATAATAGTTTCTTGAAATTCTTATAATTCTTGTGGAGGGATACACAAGCACTATTTTAATTTCAACCATTTTATACCTATGATGTACTAAGTGCCTTGCTAAAAATCTATGTAAAAAAAAATCCATAGGCGCTGATTCTATTGATCCCTTCTTACTGCAGGTCTCTGCCCCACTTTATATATTTTTTTTACTTGAGAATTGTTTCTGGTATTACCCCGAAGATCTGGAAAGTTGTACATATCCTCTACCTACACAAAGGAGGAGATCCTTCTGACTTCGATACCTTAGTTACATTATCTTGCCTTTCCAAAGTTTTATAATCCTTAGCCAATTCTTAGTTAAACTTTTGTAACTTATCATTATATTCTAAATGTGCACTAGTATGTATGGTTTTAGACCTGGACATAGCACTGTTTCAGCTGCTAAACTGGTTTTAGACCTGGACATAGCACTGTTTCAGCTGCTAAACTGGTTTTAGACCTGGACATAGCACTGTTTCAGCTGCTAAACTGGTTTTAGACCTGGACATAGCACTGTTTCAGCTGCTAAACATGGTTTTAGACCTGGACATAGCACTGTTTCAGCTGCTAAACTGGTTTTAGACCTGGACATAGCACTGTTTCAGCTGCTAAACTGGTTTTAGACCTGGACATAGCACTGTTTCAGCTGCTAAACTGGTTTTAGACCTGGACATAGCACTGTTTCAGCTGCTAAACATGGTTTTAGACCTGGACATAGCACTGTTTCAGCTGCTAAACTGGTTTTAGACCTGGACATAGCACTGTTTCAGCTGCTAAACTGGTTTTAGACCTGGACATAGCACTGTTTCAGCTGCTAAACTTGCCGGTAGGCCGTCATTGTAAGTAAGAATTTGTTTTTGACTGACTGGCCGAGATAAAGGGTTAAATAAATAAAAATATTTGGACCAATATATGTTGTTTGCTAATTCTCGTAAGAATGTGTCAGATGAATTACATATTTATTCACTGGATGGTTCGCCTATCGATCGGGTTTCCACCTATACATATCTGGGCATTTGGATTGACAAAGATATAATGTTTAAAATGTACGTATGAGCTAGTTAAAAATATTTGTTTTTTAAAAAGTGGGTTTAAATATATCTTGCCTCCCTAAATAGCAGGAAGCAGATTGTACAGTCAACTTCCTGACAGTTCTGTACTATGGTGACGTCATTTACCAGATTGCAGCAGCCACTACTCTTAAACCTTTGGATGCCGTCTACCATAGTGTCCTTCGCTTTATCACAGGTGACAGTTTTAATACTCAACTGTATCAAAAGGTTTGGGTGGTCCTCATTAAAGGCCCGCAGATCACTTCATTATTGCCTTTTAGTTTATAAAGCTCTACAACACAAGCTTCCTGGCTTACCTAACTTAAAATATAAAAACATGAGATACCAAACCCCCTGTTTCCTCGGGTCTTCGCCGACCCAGGTAAATACGCTTTTAGTTTTGAAGCACCTCGTTGTTGGAACCAAGTACAAAATACATCCCAAGTGGATTGTTCTGGTGCCGCTCTGACAATTTAATATATTGATAGGGTACCTTCTTATTGAGGAATCTAATTGTATATGCAGGTCTCAGTAAAACAAAACAAGGTTAGTTTTCATTTCCTCCACTACAACCATTTATATGGCTGGAGGTTGCCTACTGAAGCCTCTCAGAAACATTTACCAAACAGTTTCATGCTGTGACTAAAATTAACAAACAAATACGGTTTCTTCTATTCACCATCCAATATCTTGCCACTATGCAATATCAACAATATGCATGCGTTTTCCAACACTATTTTCCATTATAGTGAGCCGGCTCTCTTACACATAATGTCAGCCATCACGTTGTCATTGTAAATAAGAATTTGTTCATAATTGACCTACCTGGTTAAGTGAAACTACAATTTAAAGAAATAACCTCAAGTGGATAATTTACATTGTGACATGTGGGGATTGACTCCTGCAGATGTCTTAAATCATCTATTGGTCAACAGGGTGTATCAAGCATGGGCGTAAAAAAGGCATTGCGTCACTGACAGCCGTGTTCCTATTGGTTAGTCATTGGGATCAGTTCGTAACTTCTGCCACACTAGGCAAAACAATTGTGACACTGCCAGATCTTTTTTTCGAAGCCTACGACCCTACATAAGTTGACCTAGCTCATTCAGTGTGACATGGTTTAAGACGTCCGGCAATCGTTTACGACCTAAGAATTGGCCCACGACGTGGATATTTTGTCTGGGACGAGAAAATCGTGGTTTAAGATTTTAGCTATGTGGGCCTTAAGGTGCAAAGTTCTCTCTGTCCTCTGTGGCAATGAGACAAACTGCAGACAAGGTGAGGGTAAAACAACCCAAACCAACAAAGTTGTGAGTTGTGCTGATAAATATCCAGTTCTTTCACATAAGTGCAGATGGAGGAGTAGTGTAAAGTTGCCCCTAGACACAGATTTTGGGTTTGTTTAGAATTTCCACAGTAATGGTTAAGGATAGGATTGTGGGAAGGAAAGCTGAATCACTCCAGGGCATAGATGGTGGAAAGGTGATGAGGACGGGAAGCCACTTCTGATTGATTGTCGATAGACGCACTGAAAGAGCAACCAAGCTGTCTTCTGTCATCTCAATTCATATTTCCATGATTCCTTGCACCCTATCTACTCATCTCCTTTTCAACCGTATTGGAGGAGATGGTCCAAGGTCCTTTCCAAGGACATTCTTTTCCAATGTCTTTTTAGAAGAAGCTGAGGAGAGCGGATGCAATGAATCAAGGAAGGATGACTGGAGAAAGAGCCTTTGACTGAACAAGTATCACGTTTCAGGTATGACCCAGATGCAGACAGTGTTGCAGAAACCACGTTTATTTCTAATACAGGGGCAGGCAAACGACAGGTCAAATGTAGGCAGGGGTCAATAATCCAGAGAGGGCGCAAAGGGTCCAGAACGGCAGGCAGTCTCAGGGTCAGGACAGGCAGGGGTCAATAATCCAGTTAGGTGTGGTAAGGTACGAACGACAGGCAGGCTCAGGGTCAGGACAGGCAGAACGACAGGCAAGCTCAGGGTCAGGGCAGGCAGGGGTCAGTATTCCAGAGAGGGCGCAAAGGGTCCAGAACGGCAGGCAGTCTCAGGGTCAGGGCAGGCAGAACGGCAGGCAGTCTCAGGGTCAGGGCAGGCAGAACAACAGGCAGGCTCAGGGTCAGGGCAGGCAGAACAACAGGCAGGCTCAGGGTCAGGGCAGGCAGAACGGCAGGCAGGCTCAGGGTCAGGGCAGGCAGAACAACAGGCAGGCTCAGGGTCAGGGCAGGCAGAACAACAGGCAGGGTCAGGGCAGGCAGAACAACAGGCAGGCTCAGGGTCAGGGCAGGCAGAACAACAGGCAGGCTCAGGGTCAGGGCAGGCAGAACGGCAGGCAGGCTCAGGGTCAGGGCAGGCAGAACAACAGGCAGGCTCAGGGTCAGGGCAGGCAGAACAACAGGCAGGCTCAGGGTCAGGGCAGGCAGAACAACAGGCAGGCTCAGGGTCAGGGCAGGCAGAACAACAGGCAGGCTCAGGGTCAGGGCAGGCAGAACAACAGGCAGGCTCAGGGCAGGCAGAACGGCAGGCAGGCTCAGGGTCAGGACAGGCAGAACAACAGGCAGGCTCAGGGTCAGGACAGGCAGAACGACAGGCAGGGTCAGGGCAGGCAGAACAACAGGCAGGCTCAGGGTCAGGGCAGGCAGAACAACAGGCAGGCTCAGGGTCAGGGCAGGCAGAACGACAGGCAGGCAGAACGGTCAAAACCAGGAAGGACTAGAAAACAGAAGCAACAAACAGACAAGAGCAGGGGAACAAACGCTGGTCGGTTTCACAAACAAAACGAACTGGCAACAGACATACAACACCAGCATAAATACACGGGATATTGGGGAAGATGGCCGACACCTGGAGGGGGGTGGAGACAATTGCCTTCAGACATTAGGTAGCCACGCTTGCCTCGCTTCAGTGGCATTGAGAGTTTGGTGCTGTGGTGATCTGAGCATATGCAGAATTTTTGACATTTCCCAGCCCACAGGTTGGTGAATAATTGAGCAGAGCCTTCACCTCTGAGACTGTCTCTACTATATGAGCAACACTCCCTCCCTCCATCTCATTCTCTCTCTCTGTCGCTCAATCCATCCCTTCTCTCTGACTCTATCCATCTGCACATTTCTCATTGTTTGTATTTTTTGCTCTTTCTCCTCTTGCTCTTTTTCTGTCTCGCTCTCTTCTCAGTGCCAGCACTCGAAAGGCCATTTTTCCTCTCTCTCTTTTTTCATCCTGTCTTATTGTCTTTTCATGCGACTTGTTCTGTGTCAGCCTCCAGCCCTTCAACGTGGGCCTCTATATCCCTCTGAGTCTCTTTTTCTTATAGTAGCTTTGTATAATGTTTCTGTATATCTGCCTCTCTCTCTCATTGTCTCCAATGGTTTATACCACCACTCTTAAGAGCCACATTCTTTCTGCATCTGCTTCTTTTTCTCTTTGTTCTACCACCAGCAGTCACTCATTTCTCTTTCTGTCCTCTCCTACTCCCTCCTATCCCCCTTTTCTGTCACCAGCTCGTTTGCTCCCCCTACCTTTCTCTCACCCCGTCCTCTCTTCAACTCGTCCTGACACCAGCACTCCTAGTGCATGATTTTGACCCCCACTCTGTCATTATTATTCTCCCCCCCCCCCCCCCCCATTGCCACTGTTCTCCTCACATTACCATGTGCAGATGGTAAGGTCTGAAGTTATTCAGACTTTTTTTTTTGTGCCTTGTGTCTTCAGCATCGTGGGCTAAGCAAGTGTTTTCTTGTTGAGCATTACACCTGATACAGTGTGACTGGCTGTAAATTAGCTGAGAGATGAACCCACCTCAATGCGCACACACATTTGTGTTGTATAACACTGCAGTCCTTCCGCTTTGAAAACACACCCCTTTCAAACTCTTGTTGAAACTGTGCAACTGCCAAGCGTCGGCAAGGTTACCTCCTTTTGCAAACTGTGCTGTGACTATAGCTCTTTTTTATTGTTACAACATTAGCAGTGGCAACTGGCAGCATCATGTTGTCTTCTATAAGGAATGCTTGAATCATCAAAACTAATTGGCGAGGAAACGAGCTCTTTTGAACAGATTATCGTGGTGTATTATGAACCCAGACACTCACAGCAGTTGGTCTCTTTCGTTGTATAACCCAGGCATGACTCTGCAAATATCACAACGCAATAGGGTCACTCTTTAAATGACTTTTCGCTTATAAAGGCTTCAAAATGCTTTCATAAGCAGTAAATAAATGTTGTAAAGTTTCTAGAACCGTATGTCCTGCTTTATAAACGGTTCATAAATGTGCCATAATCACCAATGTCAAATGTGACATAACCCACAGGTTTGCAATACGCTCTGAAGTGAAAAGTGAGTTGTATTACACCTAGTCTTGTTCCCAGTCAGTTTGGCCCAAATGTGGACCAACGCACCAAACTTGGCCTTCATTAGTTAGGGTTAGGTTTAAAATCACCTTTTAAGAAGATAAATTTTAAAAATGGGCAGGTTTAGCCTTTTTTTTTACAGTTATCTAGTGACCCTGACACACATTTTTCTCAGTAAGGTCACACACACAATTCTATGGTCACTCCCATTAAGACCAATTTGGAATAGTTGATATAAGCCTGGGATATTGTATGTGATGTGTATGCAATAACCTGGGGACGACGTTACACCCAGAAACACTTACCTTGATGAAAGTTAATTGAAATGGACTTCCTTCTGGAACCAAGTTGCATGTTCCTCATTACACAAACACACATGCAACAAAAATGAACCACGCGGTGTGGTTGTTCAGGTCTTTGACACATTCAACCGTTGAAAGATCAGCCACAAAATGTTGGCCCCATTGACACAGAATGTAACCCCTGGTCTCCATGGTGCGGTCGTCTCAGGTTGACCTACTCCAAAACATCTTGGTTCTGACACACACACACACAGAATGTAACCCCTGGTCTCCATGGTGCGGTCGTCTCAGGTTGACCTACTCCAAAACATCTTGGTTCTGACACACACACACAGAATGTAACCCCTGGTCTCCATGGTGCGGTCGTCTCAGGTTGGACTACTCCAAAACATCTTGGTTCTGACACACACACACAGAATGTAACCCCTGGTCTCCATGGGAACAGAAGAGGAATACCTGGTGCGGTAGTCTCAGGTTGACCTACTCCAAAACATCTTGGTTCTGACACACACACACAGAATGTAACCCCTGGTCTCCATGGGAACAGAAGAGGAATACCTGGTGCGGTAGTCTCAGGTTGGACTACTCCAAAACATCTTGGTTCTGACACACACACACACAGAATGTAACCCCTGGTCTCCATGGGAACAGAAGAGGAATACCTGGTGCGGTAGTCTCAGGTTGACCTACTCCAAAACATCTTGGTTCTGACACACACACACACAGAATGTAACCCATGGTCTCCATGGGAACAGAAGAGGAATACCTGGTGCGGTAGTCTCAGGTTGGACTACTCCAAAACATCTTGGTTCTGACACACACACACACAGAATGTAACCCATGGTCTCCATGGGAACAGAAGAGGAATACCTGGTGCGGTAGTCTCAGGTTGGACTACTGTGGATCATGAGAACCTTCATGAATCAGCAAAACGTTAATAACCTATTTATTGACACTTTATGTCCTGTATAGAGGTCAACCGATTTATGATTTTTCAACACCGATACCAATTTTGTGTGTGTGATTCCCATTGTATATGGAATATATAAACATCACATGTGCGATAAGTGCGCTACAGAAAACCCTCTAACCACACAACTATGCAGGGCATGAGCACTGAATTAAAGAACAAATACACAAAGTAAATAGAAGCTTCTTGGATTTTTCACAGACTTCAAAAGTCATCCCCTGATGTGGTTTATGCATTGCTGTGAACACAGAAATCAGATGTTTTTCTATTAAGAAAGTGTGGAAACATTGGGGAAATCTGAAACCTGGAAAAACATAACTGAGAAAATGGACTTTAGGGAAAAAAACAAAAGGAGGTTATAAAACTTTTTTTTTTTTTTTAAAGGCCTCACCAATGTTTTTTGCAATGCATGAATGCACTTTTGAGAGTGTCATCCTGCAGAACAGCATTTTGTGGAAAGTTGAGTTCAGGTCCAATATTTACACCCAAGAGGGAATGTTTTAGAGTATGGTTCTAGAAATGTTTTAGAGTAATATATCAAATTTAGCCAACACTTTTATCCAAAGCGACTTAGTCATGCGTGAGTACATTTTTAAGTATGGGTGGTCCCGGGAATGGAACCCACTATCCTGGTGTTGCAATGCTCTACCAAGATGCATGACAGGTTTGTAAACAATGCTCCCTCAAAAAATAATTGGGCACTGAGCAAATTTTGGTCTGAAAACTTGAAGATTCTGTGCAACTTCCAGTGCACGTTTTCTCTGAAAATCAACTTCAAGTTACAGTTTTAACAGTGGTCAAGTAGGCTATCATAATGTAGGCCTACCAGGGTGGCCTACCATCACAACCACTGGATACATTATTCTATCATTCAGCCTACAGCAGCAGCCAATGTGTGGTGGTCGATGTAGACCTACATTCTATGAGACTTTTGAAAACAAGGAGGTGACGTAAAATGTTGTTGTTTGATGCAAGATACCACTTTACAACATGAAATGTATCATTATTCCCATACCATTGTTACAGAGAATCAGACTAAGCATGCCTCACCCTCTGCCTATTGTCTAGTTAGCTTATTCAAACACTGGCCCTTTAAGATAAAAAAAAAGCTTTTTACCTGTCTCACTTTTCAAAGATGCCTAGTAATGCACACCTTTTGTGCTCTTGTAGGAAGCAGTTACTCCCCCATTGCTGACTACAAATGATCTAGTACTGGGCTAGTAACTCACTAGCTAGCAAAGAATATGAACAAATGTGCACACATTGCTACATATAGCTCTCGCTTTGATCTCAAAACAAGCGCATCTACTCATGACCGCTCATGCTGTAAACACAGTCTAGTTCAAATGGAATAGAACAGATCGATATATGGTAATGGTCTATTTGCATATAGGCCACTGGAGCTCTGATTGGTTATAACGCACCGCTCTGTGTAGAGTATGGGCCCGAGTCGTGCCTGTCGATTCAATAGAATCATACTCCGATGTGTTCTGCCTAAAACAACATCTCTTGCATAGTTCATTTTGCATACTAAGTCTTGCATACTTCATTTTGTTTTGGTATGTTGCATTGAAAGCAGCTAATATTGCATTGATTCGATCACAATTTCAACAGTAAAGGGAAACATTGATAGTGTTAACTATCATGGAAAACTCTAGAAATTTGAGTGAAGTTAAATCTTGTGGTTCTCTGCGCGGGCTGATATTTACGTGCAGCTTAGAGGGAACATTGGCTGTAAATGCTTTGTAAAGCCTCAATTTGATATGATTTATAATGCTTTTTATTAAGCAGTGCTTATGCCACCCTTTTAAGAAGCACAGGTTTGTCATATTTGACATAGTGGGTTATGTCACAGTTATGCCACATTTATGGACCCTTTATAAAGCATGACATACAGTTATAGATGATTTGTAACATGTATGTAGTGTTAATGAAGGCTTTCTGAAGCCTTTATAAGTGAGGCACGTCATTTAAAGCGGGGCCAAAGATGGTCTAGAGACTGAAGCTGTGACAGATCTGCAAATGGAAAATAAAGATGGAAATGGAAAATACGCTGGCAAAGTAGAGACGGTGAGAGTGTCAGTTGGTCTCTTTGGTCTATTTGTTGTGATATTTTATTCAGACACATTGAATCTTCTTATGGAAAATAAACAAAATAGAGACAGTTGCCTTCAAAGGAGACAGTGAGAGTGTAGGAAAAAGTCTTTGTCTCCGATACCTCTCAAGTTCCACTCGCATAGTAGTTTACCCTTTAACCCCTTTCACCGCTTGAAAGCACACCTCCCCTGAGCTCCCACCGGCATCTGGACCGTGGGGTGTTGCCATGGTAACGCCTCCATGCAGAGAGTCCCGCTTATCTTGCTTCGCCCTCTCTCCCACACATGGGGGTACTGAGAGTAACACTATGTGTGCTCGCTCTGTGTTTGAAGTGTATTTTTTATATGCACTAGGTGTGTTGAACCCAAATGCTCTGTGTATGTATGCGGTAGAGGTCGACCGATTATGATTTTTCGATACCGATTAATCGGCCAGGAAAAAAATGGATTTATTTATTTGTAATAACGACAATTACAACAATACTGAATGAACACTTATTTTAACTTAATATAATACACCAATAAAATCAACGTAGCCTCAAGTAAATAATGAAACATGTTCAATTTGGTTTAAATAATGCAAAAACAAAGTTTTGGAGAAGAAAGTAAAAGTGCAATATGTGCTATGTAAGGAAGCTAACGTTTCAGTTCCTTGCTCAGAACATGAGAACATATGAAAGCTGGTGGTTCCTTTTAACATGAGTCTTCAATATTCCCAGGTAAGAAGTTTTATGTTGTAGTTATTATAGGAATTATAGGACTATTTCCCTCTATACCATTTGTATTTCATTAACCTTTGTCTATTGGATGTTCTTATAGGCACTTTAGTATTGCCAGTGTAACTGTATAGCTTCCGTCCCTCTCCTCGCTCCTCCCTGGGCTCGAACCAGCAACACAACGACAACAGCCACCCTCGAAGCAGTCTTTCCCATGCAGAGCAAGGAGAACAAGTACTAGAAGGCTCAGAGCGAGTGATGTTTGAAACGCTATTAGCGTGCGCTAACTAGCTAGCCATTTCACTTCGGTTACACCAGCCTCATCTCGGGAGTTGATAGGCTTGAAGTCATAAACAGTGCAATGCTTAACGCACAACGAAGAGCTGCTGGCAAAATGCACGAAAGTGCTGTTTGAATGAATGTTTACGCGCCTGCTTCTGCCTACCACCGCTCAGTCAGAAAGTTAGATACTTGTATGCTTGTATGCTCAGTCAGATAATATGCAATGCAGGACACGCTAGATAATATCTAGTAATATCATCAACCGTGTGTAGTTAACTAGTGATTATGATTGATTGATTGGTTGTTTTTTATAAGATAAGTTTAATGCTAGCTAGCAACTTACCTTGGCTTACTGCATTCGCGTAACAGGCAGTCTCCTTGTGGAGTGCAATGAGAGAGACGCAGGTCATTATTGCGTTGGACTAGTTAACTGTAAGGTTGCAAGATTGAATCCCCTAAGCTGACAAGGTGAAAATCTGTCGTTCTGCCCCTGAACGAGGCAGTTAACCCACCAATCCTAGGCCGTCATTGAAAATAAGAATGTGTTCTTAACTGAGTTGCCTAGTTAAATAAAGGTATAAAAAAAATCAATTATAATAAATTTACAAAATGGCGCCCAAAAATTGCGATTTGCGATTGTTATGAGAACTTGAAATCGTCCCTAATTAATCGGCCATTCCGATTAATCGGTCAACCTCTAGTATGCGGCCTACTTTTGTATTCAGATGCTAATTGCCAGTACGGTATTCCCCAGCTAGCACATTCGGTTCTTTGGAAGTTGTGGGAACATACATTTTTGGTTTCCTATTGGTTCTGGGAACAAAGCCATACGTTTCCTGACCGGTAAAACGGTAAAAAAATTAACATTCTGAGAATGGAAGTGAACATTTCCATAATTCTTGGAACGTACATTTTTAGGTTGCATGGAGGTCCTGAGAACATTTTACTGTGGTTGACTGAAAGTTTTTCTCTGAGGTTTTATTAACGTTCTGAGAACGTAAATGATTGAATAACGTTCTGAGAACATTCTATAAATGTTGTGAATGTTTTGAAAAGAATGTAAAGGTTATTTTGAGGTTTTTGAATAACTTCCTTAACTTTCACTAAATATTTCAATAAAACTTAACACTGCTAGCTTAGTTTGGGTTAACTGTTTTGTACTCCAAGCACAGCTATTACACTTGGAAATCCATTTGCTTAGACATTAATCATGAAAACACATGTATTTTTTATTGTGGCATGGCATCTGTTCTCTATCCATGGAGTTCGTTTTTACTCATTCTAAGTTGTTGATTTTCATCTATTCAAACAGACCACATTTCAAAGGAAACAAGCACTTGTTAAGACCAGGTTTTGTTAATTGGTGCCAACACACCTGAACACTCTTAACAAGATGGAGGATAGAGCTGTTGACGCTGAGAACGGAATGTACACATTGTTTGAACTTGCAGAAAACATTATGCTGAACTATTGAAATTCCCACAGAAGAACATGGTTTCTTAATGTTCCCTGAACTATTTGAGAACATTCTCAATGTCAAACCAGTTGGAAAACGTTCCTAGAACATTACCAAACATGTATTTAAATGTAACCATGTTTGAACTTTTAGGAAACATTCTGTTAAAGTAATGAAATAGCAATAAAATAACGTTATTTTGTGAAGTTCCTTAAATGTACTGAGAACGTTCTGAAGCCAAGCAACTATCCTGCCCCATTCCCAGAACATTGTGGGAAGGTTTTATGCAAAATAACCATAGAACAACCACGCCCTCATCAAGCTCTAAGAAACATATGGTTCTTGGAATGTTGTGTGCTTGCTGGGTCATGCCAGAACTAAATCAATATATATGTATTTGTATACAGAGCACTGTCGAGCACCTATATTTAGAAAAATGTTCTGTGTATGTCCGCATTATGAACTAGACTGAGTGTGTGTGTGTGATTATACCATGACACAGCCATGTGCAACAAAAAAAATCACAGTTGCTAGGCAACCGCACCTATAAACGCTCAATAACCAAAATAGAGGGAAAGGAATGAACAATCCAGCCTCTGCTGGAAGAGTAATAACACCTAGACGACAACTCAAACACACACAGGTAAGCCACTGCAATTTGACTTGACACTAAGCAGTCCTGTTTGAGGTTTCCTATCGAGGAATTGGCATTGGGACAAATGTTCAGTCATATTAGATAATTAGATATACCCATTTTACTTTGAAGCATATGAGTGGCATGTTCCTCCCACAACTAACCATTACATTCCAAATAGGCTGGAGCTCTGAATATCACACCTCCGAATGAATTTGAGTGCATGTGTCACACTGTTTACTTGAACTCCAAAAGGTTGGAAGCAGCACAGGACCACCTGCAGAGCAGCGTCACTGGAGCAGGTTAGGGATGCAGTGCCTTGCTCAAGTGCACAATGGCAGCAGGTGTCACTTGAGCTTCTGACGCCAGCCGTCAGCCAATGAATCAAATGTATTTTACATTGCCCTTTTTACATCAGCAGTTGTCACAAAGTGCTTTACAGCCTAAAACCCCAGAGAGCAAGAAATGCAGGTGCAGAAGTACAATGGCTAGGAGGCAGGAACTTTGGAAGAAGAGAGGAACCAGGCTTAGAGGGGTGGCCAGATCCTCTTCTGGCTGTACCGGGTGGATATTTAACCCTTTAAAAGGAAAGGCGGTTGAGGTCATTTTGACAACTAATTTTAAATTAAATTAAACATGAACTTTGGTTGGCATATTTGATCATCTTAACCATCTTAACCAATGCTAAATGGGATCTGCTCTATATGTGTTTGTGTGAGAGAGAGACATCATATGCTGTTCTGTCAGGATGATGGTGTGATAGCCTCTATCATTAAAGGGGCAGTGCAGTTAAAAATCAGTTTTGCCTGTGTTTTATATATTATACAACAGCTGATGAAACTAACACTGTAAAAATGTAAAATGATCGTGTGGTTTTCATTATCGGACTTTTAAACACACATTCAAAGATGGTTGAAAACCGGGAAGTGAACGTTAGCTAAACCAAAACTCATTAATCACACATTTTCAGTACTAATTATAATATTAGAATTGCAAGACTGTAAAAATGTTGTTGACCTTTTTAAAACGTTATTTTGGAATTATGAAATAATTATATATATTTTTTTAATTATTTTGGGAATTCTTATTAAAATATGCTCTACCAGGCCATTGAGTTGCCCATTTTAAAGGAATGCTATTTAGTCAAAGTAGAGCCCTGCGCGGGACTTAATTTTAAGTCCCTATCCATGTCCATGACGTTCAGGCCCTACACTACCCAGGCCCATGACGTTCAGGCCCTACCCTATCCATGCCCATGACGTTCAGGCCCTACACTACCCAGGCCCATGACGTTCAGGCCCTACACTACCCAGGCCCATGACGTTCAGGCCCTACACTACCCAGGCCCATGACGTTCAGGCCCTACACTACCCAGGCCCATGACGTTCAGGCCCTACACTACCCAGGCCCATGACGTTCAGGCCCTACACTACCCAGGCCCATGACGTTCAGGCCCTACACTACCCAGGCCCAGGTTCCTACCCAGGCCCATGACGTTCAGGCCCTACCCTATCCATGCCCATGACGTTCAGGCCCTACACTACCCAGGCCCATGACGTTCAGGCCCTACACTACCCAGGCCCATGACGTTCAGGCCCTACACTACCCAGGCCCATGACGTTCAGGCCCTACACTACCCAGGCCCATGACGTTCAGGCCCTACCCTATCCATGCCCATGACGTTCAGGCCCTACACTACCCAGGCCCATGACGTTCAGGCCCTACACTACCCAGGCCCATGACGTTCAGGCCCTACACTACCCAGGCCCATGACGTTCAGGCCCTACACTACCCAGGCCCAATTGAAACAACTTCCTCCGTTTAGTAAATCCATTAGCTCTGTTACTTGTTCGCTCCCTGCGCGCAGCTAGCGTGCTAGCTACATGCACTCTCATCATGGCAGCTCTGAGTCTGTGTATCCATAGCAATGACCCGGATTTGGCTGCTCTGCCAGAGATATTAGCGAAAGGAGGAGATGGGAATCCCATTGGGCAGTGAATAGAGGAGCGCATAATGCCCCACCCAGCAGACTGTCGACCAATCGCGTTCACGTTCTCATGCTGCTTCAGGTGGTAGCCAAGATAATCATCACCAAATCCCTTCTTAAAGTCAGGGTATGAGTCGACACGTGCCTATTTTCCTCAAGTATGTAATGTCACAATTCCAATTATTACAGATAGAAGGTTAATTATCTCACATCTTTGAAAAGATTTGTAATGTTGTACTTGTTGTTCACAACATTCATGCTAATATTGGATTTTGAGCTAGCGCCAAATTGACTCCCATTCACTCCTTAAAGGAGAGCTCTCCTTGTCCCAGAATCACCCAGAATGCACTGTGTGGCCCATTTTGACATACCATGAGCAACCTACACAATTGCCGTTAATACTATTCCAATGGAATTTCCCAGATGCAAAAAACTATCTCTGGCTCTGCTCTACGATTGAAGAGACATGAGAGCAGTTAGCTACTTTTGGTTACTCTAAACTCTGACAAAATTCAAGGAACATCATACTTTTTTGAAATCTCTCCTGTCTTTTATATTTAACTAGGTTTAAGCACATCTGACACCATGTTATTATCTGAGACAGATATGACTGTACTGTGCAGCAGAACATGAACAAATGGTTCATCTCCAAAATGTTAGTGATCAATTTAGTGATGCCCTACCCTTTAAACTAGTTATTGATGAAAAACAGGCCCGACCCAGCCCTAACCCGATGTATTCCATCAGGGCCCATCAAGCCCGACCCGGCCCTAACCCGATGTATTCCATCAGGGCCCATCAGGCCCGACCCGGCCCTAACCCGATGTATTCCATCAGGGCCCACCAGGCCCGACCCGGCCCTAACCCGATGTATTCCATCAGGGCCCATCAGGCCCGACCCGGCCCTAACCCGATGTATTCCATCAGGGCCCATCAGGCCCGACCCGGCCCTAACCCGATGTATTCCATCAGGGCCCATCAGGCCCGACCCGGCCCTAACCCGATGTATTCCATCAGGGCCCATCAGGCCCGACCCGGCCCTAACCCGATGTATTCCATCAGGGCCCATCAGGCCCGACCCGGCCCTAACCCGATGTATTCCATCAGGGCCCATCCGGCCCGACCCGGCCCTAACCCGATGTATTCCATCAGGGCCAATCAGGCTCGGCCAGGTAGCAGAGCTTTTAAACGAAATGATGGACAAATAGAGAACTATTGTTATGGGATTTTTTTTGGTCTGTGCAAATAGAAACATATTTTCATGTTCATATCATTATTTTCTGTCTGCAGGTTATCTTCAATATGTTAAACTATATTATGAGCAGATTAACAGTTAACACATGAATTTACATATATTTGACACAGAAATGTATGATATATTATTCATATGATGTCAGCCCTCATTAAACTAGGCCTGTCTTCATAAGTAACTGAAGTAGACATAATGTTAATTAATGAATCATATTCTTGAACTTTAAAAGTCTGTGCAAATTCCAACAGAAAATGAGTTTACCCATTATTGGGCAACTGAACCGGCTGGTTGAGATGTTTGCGATGCGTTATCTATCAAATTTTAAGTCATACAAATGAAAAGGATTCATTTATGGCTAAATGCACATAGAGTTCTTAAAAATATTTGTTGGGATATTTATTTCTTGGTGTGTCAGTTAATGGGTTAAGAATGCATATGGCATTAAGGCCAGATCGTAATTCCAGACGTTCAAACGTTCATCGAGGACCAGCAGGGTCAAAAAATAATATCCGTGCTGGCTATTGAGGGTTCAACACCTCAGGAGTCAATATCAGTTGGGTTTTCATAATCAGGCATTTTGAGATTTGAGGTCGAAACAGCAGCTCAGAGAGGGAGAATCAGGTCAGGGGTCCGCAGCAGGCAGGCCAGCAGTCACACCTGGGTTCTGAACCAGCAACCTTCTGATTACTGGCCCTCCTCTCTCACCTCCTGCCGTCATGTGTATACTTAATATGTGTGTGTGAGTTTGTAGCCTCACCAACAACCTCAATGGCAGCAGTTCAAGGCTCTCTCCCGGAAGCCCTTCCAATCGCCCTCACACTGGAGTTTGTGCCAAGGTGGATAATGAGACTGAGTTGGATGACCTTGGGGTAATTACTGATCTCAGAACAGCGGTGGTCTCTGATATGCTGATTTGGCCCCAGAAGAGGGTGCCTTTTGGTTAAAAGTTATTGGTGGAATTTTGATGTGGAATGTTCATGTTTTTAGTTGTATATTTTTTTCCAATTTCCATAAAGCGAATATTGATTAGGTTGCACATATTATACTTTTTGGTGATCGGTTGCCTGGGAAGAGTCATCAAATGTCGTATTGTTAGGGTGGTAGTTTTGTATCCAAACATGCAACTATGTTTTTCAATGAAAATCAATACTTTTAAGACCCATGTCTCTGACCCCCCCACACATGCGCACACACACAGACATGACTACTGTATTGTCAATTTGACAAATAGTAGCACAAGACAAAGTTGGATGAACAAATATACAACCCATTTGTATGCAACATCAAGGACGGAAAGCTCTTTACAGGGACAATACTTGAGGAAAATGCGAGAGCAGTGCTCGATACAGGAAGGGGAGCGCAAAGAGTGAACCGGTAGGCACATTTTGACTCCTGAGTTGGCAGGGACAGAGCCATTGGGAGTAGAGATGAACAGAGGCACTGGGTTAGAAGTTATGGAATAAAGGAGAGCTAGGTAGGAACCAGAACAGAGTGGCAAGGTCAGAGACCGAAGCACAGGGGTCAAAAAAGGGGAAGAGAGGGTAAAGAGAGACATTTAGAGAGAAGGTTAAGATTAGAGGATGAAGAGGTTGCGGGGCTGAGAGAGAGAGGGGGAGAGAGAGAGAGATACAAGTATAAAGTAGGGTTGGGTGGTATCCAGATGTTCATAACGTCCTTCTCTCATCCTGGATTTACATTATAACTGGCTTAGTACACAAGGGGGTGCCAAAAAACAAATCTATTACCAGAATGCTAACAAAATTAGCACAGGTTGTAGCTCATTTCCATGGAGGCTGCTAGTTAAATATGCTAACGAGTGCAAACAAATGGGAAAGAGAGGCAATCCAGGTCATGAAGTTATACATACAGTGCCTTCAGATGGTGTTCACACTCATTTACTTTTCCCACATTTGTGTTGTGTTACTATCTGTTTTTAAAGGTTTTACATTGAGATTGTGTGTCACTGGCCTACACACAATACCCAATAATGGCAAAGTGGAATTATGTTTTTAGAAAGTTTTACAAATGAATATCTGAAATGTCTTGAGTCAAGTATTCAACCCCTTTGTTATGGCAAAAGCTGAAATAAGATCAGGAGTAAAACAAATCTTAAAACCTCTTCAGGTTTGGACCTTTTTTCTCTCTAATTTTCGTCAAAAAATGACATACCCAGAAACAGCAGGGGTTAAAACTTTAGAACTTTAGAATCAAACAAACTATGCTACATTTTATCTCTGTGACCCTCAGGATGACAAATCAGAGCAGGATTGCTGAATGTAAGTACATTATTTACCTTGAGGCGAATGTATCTAACTAGTTGCCATGAATAAAATATATGTGTTGTTGTGCACTCTCCCCAAACAATGGCATGGTATTTATTCACTGTAATAGCATTTAGATTAACAAGAATTTAAGCTTTCTGCCCATATTATATATTTCTATGTCCTGGAACATTTTCTTGTTACTTATAACCTCATGCTAATCATATTAGCGCACATTAGCTCAACTGTCCCGATGGAGGGACACCGATCCCAGGTCACATAATGAGTTGAATGGACTCACTCTGTTTGCCATAAGTGTTTAACGTGATTTTTTTAAATGACTACCTCATCTCTCTACATCATCTCATCTCTCTACATCATCTCTCTAAATCTCTCTAAAAAAAGGGCAGGTTTTGGTAGGTGGCAAAAAAAAGCAGATATTGAATACTTTGTCCTGAATAAGTGTACAATGTTTGGGCCAAATCCAATATAACACATACATGAGTACCACTATCCATATTTCCAAGCATAGTGGTGGCTGCATTATTTTATGGGAATGCTTGTAATTGTTAAGGACTGGGGTGTTTTTCAGAATAAAACAAAACAAAAAACTACGGAATGGAGTTTAGCACAGGCAAAATCCTAGAGGAGAACCTGGTTCAGTCTGCTTTCCACCAGGCACTGGGAGATGAATTCACCTTTCAGCAGGACATTAACCTAAAACACAAGGCCAAATCTAGACTGGAGTTACTTACCAGGAAGACAGTGAATGTTCCTGAGTGGGGGAGTTGCAGTTTTGACTTAAATCTACCAGATAATATATGGCAAGACCTGAAAATGGTTGTCTAGCAATGATCAAAAAACAATTTGACAGAGATTGAAGAATTCTGAAAATACTAATGGGCAATTGTTGCGCAATCCAGGTGTGCAAAGCTCTTAGGAGACTTACCCAGAAATACTCACAGCTGTAATCGCTGCCAAAAGAGCTTCTATAAAATATTGATTCAGGTATGTGAACATGTACAGTGGGGCAAAAAAGTATTTAGTCAGCCACCAATTGTGCAAGTTCTCCCACTTAAAAAGATGAGAGAGGCCTGTAATTTTCATCATAGGTACACTTCAACTATGACAGACAAAATGAGAAAAAAAATCCAGAAAATAACATTGTAGGATTTGTAATGAATTTATTTGCAAATTATGGTGGAAAATAAGTATTTGGTCAATAACAAAAGTTTATCTCAATACTTTGTTATATACCCTTTATTTGCAATGACAAAGGTCAAACGTTTTCTGTAAGTCTTCACAAGGTTTTCACACACTGTTGCCGGTATTGTGGCCCATTCCTCCATGCAGATCTCCTCTAGAGCAGTGATGTTTTGGGGCTGTTGCTGGGCAACACGGACTTTCAACTCCTTCCAAAGATTTTCTATGGGGTTGAGATCTGGAGACTGGCTAGGCCACTCCAGGACCTTGAAATGCTTCTTACGAAGCCACTCCTTCGTTGCCCGGGCTGTGTGTTTGGGATCATTGTCATGCTGAAAGACCCAGCCACGTTTCATCTTCAATGCCCTTGCTGATGGAAGGAGGTTTTCACTCAAAATCTCACGATACATGGCCCCATTCATTCTTTCCTTTACACGGATCAGTCGTCCTGGTCCCTTTGCAGAAAAACAGCCCCCAAAGCATGATGTTTCCACCCCCATGTTTCACAGTAGGTATGGTGTTCTTTGGATGCAACTCAGCATTCTTTGTCCTCCAAACACGACGAGTTGAGTTTTTACCAAAAAGTTATATTTTGGTTTCATCTGACCATATGACATTCTGCCAATCTTCTTCTGGATCATCCAAATGCTCTATAGCAAACTTCAGACGGGCTTGGACATGTACTGGCTTAAGGAGGGGGACACGTCTGGCACTGCAGGATTTGAGTCCCTGGCGGCGTAGTGTGTTACTGATGGTAGGCTTTGTTACTTTGGTCCCAGCTTTTTGCAGGTCATTCACTAGGCCCCCCCGTGTGGTTCTGGGATTTTTGCTCACCGCTCTTGTGATCATTTTGACCCCACGGGGTGAGATCTTGCATGGAGCCCCAGATCGAGGGAGATTATCAGTGGTCTTGTATATCTTCCATTTCCTAATAATTGCTCCCACAGTTGATTTCTTCAAACCAAGCTGCTTACCTATTGCAGATTCAGTCTTCCCAGCCTGGTGCAGGTCTACAATTTTGTTTCTGGTGTCCCTTGACAGCTCTTTGGTCTTGGCCATAGTGGAGTTTGGAGTGTTACTGTTTGAGGTTGTGGACAGGTGTCTTTTATACTGATAACAAGTTCAAACAGGTCCCATTAATAAAGGTAACAGTTGAGGACAGAGGGGCCTCTTAAAGAAGAAGTTACAGGTCTGTGAGAGCCAGAAATCTTGCTTGTTTGTAGGTGACCAAATACTTATTTTCCATCATAATTTGCAAATAGATTCATCCTACAATGTGATTTTCTGGATTTTGTTTCTAATTTTGTCTGTCATAGTTGAAGTGTACCTATGATGAAAATTACAGGCCTCTCTCAACTTTTAAGTGGGAGAACTTGCACAATTGGTGGCTGACTAAATAATTTTTGCCCCACTGTATATACATTTCAATATATTTGCAAAAATGACAAACTTGTATTCACCTTTTCATTATGGGGCATTGTGTGTAGATGATACACATTTTAAAATGTATTACATTTATTTGTTTAACGCGACAAAATGTGGAATAAGTCAAGGGGTATGACTACTTTTGGAAGGCACAGTATATACAGCGAACAAAAATATAAACAACATAACACAATTTCAATGATGTTTGTGAGTTACAGTTCACATAAGGAAATAAGTCAATTGAAATAAATTCATGAGGGCCTCATCTATGGATTTCACATGACTTGGAATACAGATATACATTTGTTGGTCACAGATACCTTAAAAAAGGTAGTGACTGGTTTTCTGATTTTACTCCCCTATCTGGTGTGACCATTTGCCTCATGCAGAGCGACACAACTCCTTCACATAGAGTTGATCAGGCTGTTGATTGTGGCCTGTAATGTTGTCCCACTCCTCCTCAATGGCTGTTGCTGGATATTGGCAGGAACTGGAGCACTCTGTCATACACGTTGATCTAGAGCATCCCAAACATGCTCAGTGGGTGACATGTTTGAGTAAGCAGGCCATGGATGAACTTGGACATTTTCAGCTTCCATGAATTGTGTACAGATCCTTCCGACATGGGGCCGTGCATTATCGTCTTGAAACATAAGGTGATGGTGGGCGGATGAATGGCACGACAATGGGCCTCAGGATCTCGTCACGGTATCTCTGTGCATTCAAATTGCCATTGATAAAATGCAATTGTGTTTGTTGTCCGTAGCTTATGCCTGCCCATACCATAACTCCACCTCCACTATGGGGCACTCTGTTCACAATGTTGACATCAGGAAACCGCTTGCCCACACAACACCCTACATGCTATCTGCCCTGTGATTGTCTGAAGAAAGAAGAGTACTGGCTCTGTAGCAGCATTTTTCACGTTATTTGTAAACTTATTTCGTGCATAATGTTGCTGCTACCGTCTCTTATGACCGAAAAGAGCTTCTGGATATCAGAACAGCGATTACTCACCTCGAACTGGACAAAGAGTTTTTCTTTAACGAGTCGGACGTGAAGGATTTACTGCTGATACTGGACCAGTCCCAAATCCCCATCATTCACATGAGGAGGAGATTGAGATATAGGGGAGAGAGGTCGGGGTGCCTTGTAAGGATCTGATGGCGAGTGGGTAATCCACCTCTACCATCCATCCTATTAGCCAACGTATACTCATTGGAATTGTAATATCTTATGTTTCACCAAGTCGTGGCTGAACGACGACATGGATAACGTACAGCTGGCTGGGTTTTCGGTCCATCTGCAAGATAGAACAGCTGCCTCCGGTAAGACAAGGGGTGGTGCTCTGTGCATATTTGGCAATAACAGCTGGTGCATGAAATCTAATATTAAGGAAGTCTCCAGGTTTTGCTCGCCTGAGGTAGAGTATTTCATGATAAACTGTAGACCACACTATTTACCAAGAGAGTTTTCATCTGTATTTTTCGTAGCTGTTAATTTACCACCACAAACCGATGCTGGCACTAAGACGACACTCCACGAGCTCCATAAGGCCATAAGCAAACACTCATCCAGGGGAGGAGCTCCTAGTGGCTGGGGACTTTAATGCAGGGAAACAAATCTGTTTAACCTTATTTTATACCAGCATGTTACATATGCAACCAGAGGAAAAAGACTCGAGAACACCTTTACTCCACACAGAGATGCACACAAAGCTCTCCCTCGTCATCCATTTGGCAAATCTGACCGTAACTCTGTCCTCCTGATTCCTGCTTACAAGCTAAAAACGAAATCAGCAAGTACCAATGACTCGCTCAAATACAGATGTGGTCAGATGATGCAGATGCTAAGCTACATGACTGTATACTAGCACATACTGGAATATGTTCCGATATTCTTCTGATGGCATTGAGGAGTAGAGCACATCAATAACTGCATCCATGATGTCGTCCCCACTGTAACCGTACATACATACCCCAAACAGAAGCCATGGATTACAGGCAACATCCGCACTGAGGTAATGGGAAGCCTATAGGGAGGAGGTCAGAGAGTGTGGTGCCAGGATAACAACCTCTCCCTCAACGTTATCAATACAAAGGAGATGATCGTGGACCACAGGAAAAGGATGGCCGAGCACACCCTCATTCTCATCGACGAGGCTGTACTGGAGCAGGTTGAGAGCTTCAAGGTCCTTAGTTCGTTGGTGATATGGACACCATTATGGTCCAAACACACCAAGACAGTTGTGAAGAGGGCACGATAACGCCTATTCCCCTTCAGGAGACTGAAAAGATTCGGCATGGGTCCTCAGATACTCAAAATGTTCTTCAGCTGCACCATCGACAGCATCCTGACTGGTCCCATCACCGCCTGGTATGGCAAATGCTCGGCCTCCACCCGCAAGGCACTACAGAGGGTAGTGCGTGCGGCCCAGTACATCACTGGGGCCAAGCTTCCTGCCATCCAGGACCTCTTTACCATGCGGTGTCAGAGGAAGGCCCTAAAAATTGCCAAAGACTCCAGCCACCCTAGTCATAGACTATTCTCTCTAGTACCGAATGGCAAGCGGGAGCAGAGTGCCAAGTGTAGGTCCAAAAGACTTCTCAATAGCGTCTACCCCCAAGCCATAAGACTCCTGAACAGCTAGTCAAATGGCTATCCAGACTCTGGGTACCCCCCCATTCTTTACGTTGCTGCTACTCTCTGTTTTATCTCTGCTTAGTCACTTTACCTCTACCTACATGTACATATTACCTCAATTACCTTGATTAACCTGTGCCCCCAAACATGGACTCTTTACTGGTACCCCCTGTATATAGCCTCGTTATTGTTATTTTATTTTTGCTCTTTAATTATTATTATTTTTATTTTTTTGAGGAACATCGGGAAAGTAATTTGAGACAATGTCCCTCGAATGTTTTGGTACACCTACTGGACAACTCTTCTTTCTCTACACCCATTCAGCATCGTCCACAGCCTCTTAAGACGTATCTCCACCCTTCTCCTTAAGGATTCACATGTGAGGCCATGTGTTAATCAAGGTGAGCAGTGTAGTAAACATCCAAATATTTTAAGACTAAAAGTAGTAGCCAACAATAAGAAAACTCCAGGTACACTTTATGTAGTCCTTGGCCTGTATCATAATCTGACTTTGGTGCAGGTCATGATGTTCTTCACATTACCGTCTCTGGTAAACACACAGTATATCAAATAAAATCTGTTTATTTGTCACATCAATCAAATTTATTTATAAAGCCCTTCTTACATCAGCTGATGTCACAAAGTGTTGTACAGAAACCCAGCCTAAAACCCCAAACGGCAAGCAATGCAGATGTAGAAGGGCGGTAGCTAGGAAAAACTCCCTAGAAAGGCCAGAACCTAGGAAGAAACCTAGAGAGGAACCAGGCTATGAGGGGTGGCCAGTCCTCTTCTGGCTGTGCTGGTTGGAGATTATAACAGTACATGGCCATTTTTGAAACATCAAAGGAATGTTTTGTGCACCTTGATACAATATGTTCAAATGTTCATAGATAACCAGCAGGGTCAAATAATAATAATCACAGTGGTTGTAGAGGGTGCAAGAGGTCGGCACCTCAGGAGTAAATGTCAGTTGGCTTTTCATAGCCCATCATTCAGAGTATCTCTACCACTCCTGCTGTCTCCTCTAGAGAGTTTAAGACAGCAGGTCTGGGACATGTAGCATGTCCGGTGAACGCGTCAGGGTTCCATAGCCGCAGGCAGAACAGTTGAAACTGGAGCAGCAGCACGGCAGCACGGGGACCTGCCAGGTAGTCCTGAGGCATGGTCCTAGGGCTCAGGTCCTCTGAGAGAGAAAGAGAAGTAGAGCGAGCATACTTAAATTCACACAGGACACAGGATAAATTCTCCAGATATAACAGACTGACCCCAGCCCCCCCGACACAAACTATTGCTGCATAAATACTGGAGGCTGAGACCGGAGGGGTCGGGAGAAACTGTGGCCCCGTCCGACGATACCCCCGGACAGCACTAAACAGGCAGGATATAACCCCACCCACTTTGCCCCTGCACAGCCCCCACACCACCAACTTACCATCCTGAGACAAGACCGAGTATATCCCACAAAGATCTCCCCCATGGCACAACCCATGGGGGGGCGCCAACCCGGACAGGAAGATCACGTCAGTGACTCAACCCACTCAAGTGACGCACCCCTCCTAGGGACGACATGGAAGAGCACCATTAAGCCAGTGACTCAGACCCTGTAATAGGGTTTGAGGCAGAGAATCCCAGTGGAGAGAGGGGGACCGGCCAGGCAGAGACAGCAAGGGTGGTTCGTTGCTCCAGTGCCTTTCCGTTCACCTTCACACTCCTGGGCCAGACTACACTCAATCATAGGACCTACTAAAGAGAATAGTCTTCAATAAAGACTTAAAAGTTGAGCCCGAGTCTGCATCTCTTACATGGATAGGCAGACCATTCCATAAAAATTTAGCTCTATAGGAGAAAGCTCTACCTCCAGCTGTTTGCTTAGAAATTCTAGGGACAATAAGGAGGCCTGCGTCTTGTGACCATAGCGTACGTGTAGGTAGTATGTACAGCAGGACCAAATCGGAAAGATGGATAGGAGCTTGCCCATGTAATGTAGGTTAGCAGTAAAACCTTGAAATCAGCTCTTGCCTTAACTTCTTCGGGATAGGGGGCAGCATTTTCACTTTTGGACAAATAGCGTACCCAAATTAATTAATAAATAAATTAATAAATTAATAAATTTCCTGCTACTCATCCCCAGAATATAATATATGCATATGATTAGTAGATTTGGAAAGAAAACACACTGAAGTTTCCAACACTGTTTGAATCATGTCTGTGAGTATAACATAACTTATGTAGCAGGCAAAACCCCAAGGACAAACCATTCAGATTTTCTTTGTCTATTCAATGAGTTTTCATTGGGAAACCAGATTTCTAAGGGACTTGTTTGCTGTCCCTACCGCTTCCACTGGATGTCACCAGTCTTTAAAAATTGGTTGAGGTTATTCCTTTTTGTAATGAAGAAGTACGGCCATCTTGAATGAGTGTCACTTGAAGTGGACTTTTTGAGAGAGTTTGTTCATCATCAGTTTGTTTTCTTTTTGTATTGAACACAGATCATCCCGTCTTCAATTTGAGCGATTATTAACGTTTAAAAACACCTAAAGTTGTATTACAAAAGTAGTTTGAAATGTTTTGGCAAAGTTTACAGCTAACTTTTGAGATATTTTGTAGTGACGTTGCTCAAGTTGGAAGCTGTGTTTTTCTGGATCAAACGCGCCAAATAAATGGACCTTTTGGATATATATCGATGGAATTAATTGAACAAAAGGACCATTTGTGATGTTTATGGGACATATTTGAGTGCCAACAAAAAGTTCGTCAAGGGAAAGGCATGATCTCTGTTTTGTGTCGCTCCTGAAGGGTTGAAATATGCTACTCTCTCTTTGTTTACTGTTTTGTGATCTTCAGATAATAGCATCTTATGCTTTCGCCGAAAAGCCTTTTTGAAATCTGACATGTTGGCTGATTTAACAGGAAGCCAGTGTAAAGAGCCTAGCACTGGAGTAATATGATCAAATGATTTGGTTCTAGTCAAGATTCTAGCAGCCGTGTTTAGCACTAACTGAAGTGTATGAATTGCTTTATCCGGGTAGCTGTAAAGTAGAGCATTGCAGTAGCCTAACCGGTGGCTAGAATCTTGACTAGAACCAAAACAAAAGCATGGATACTGATTTTTGCAATGTTACGTAGCTGGAAAAAAGCTATCCTTGAAACAGTCTTGATATGTTCGTCAAAAGAGAGATCAGGGTCCAGAATAATGCCGAGGTCCTTCACAGTTGTATTTGAGATGACTGTACAACCACCAACATTAATTGTCAGATTCAACAGAAGATCTCTTTGTTTCTTGGGACCTGGAACTAGCATCTCTGTTTTGTCCGAGTTTAAAAGTACAACATTTGCCGCCATCCCCTTCCTTATGTCTGAAACACAGGCTTCCAGGGAGGGCAATTTTGGGGCTTCACCATGTTTCATCAAAATGTACAGCTGTGGGTCGTCCTCATAGCAGTGAAAGTTAACATTATGTTTCCGAATGACATCACCAAGAGGGAAAATATATAGTGAAAACAATAGTGGTCCTAAAATGGAGCCTTGAGGAACACCAAAGTTTACAGTTGATTTGTCAGAGGACAAACCACCCACAGAGACAAACTGATATCTTTCTGACAGAAAAGATCTAAACCAGACTAGAACTTGTCTGTGTAGACCAGGTAGGCTAGTTGAGAACAAGTTCTCATTTGCAACTGCGGCCTGGCCAAGATAAGTGTGAACAGACAACAACACAGAGTTACACATGAAGTAAACAATAAACAAGTCGATAACATAGTTGAAAAAATAGAATCTATATACATTGTGTGCAAAAGGCATGAGGAGGTAGGCAATAAATAGGCCATAGGAGTGAATAATTACAATTTAGCAGATTAACACTGGAGTGATAAATGATCAGATGAACATGTGCAGGTAGAGATACTGGTGTGCAAAAGAGCAGAAAAGTAAATAAAATAAAAACAGTATGGGGATGAGGTAGGTAAATGGGGTGGGCTAAATACCGATGGACTATGTACAGTTGCCGATCTCTCCAACAGAATGTGGGGATGGATGGTATCAAAAGCAGCACTAAGGTCTAGGAGCACGAGGACAGATGCAGAGCCTCAGTCTGACATCATTAAAAGGTAATTTACCACCTTCACAAGTGCAGTCTCAGTGCTATGATGGGTTCTAAAACCAGACTGAAGCGTTTCGTATACATTGTTTGTTTTCAGGAAGGCAATGAGTTGCTGCGCAACAGGTTTTTCTAAATGTTTTGAGAGGAATGGGAGATTCTATACAGGCCAATAGTTTTCTATATTTTCTGGGTCAAGGTTTGGCTTTTTCAGGAGAGGCCTTATTAATGCCACTTTTAGTGAGATTGGTACACATCCGGTGGATAGAGAGCTGTTTATTAGGTTCAACATAGGAAGGCCCTGTCCAGGAAGTAGCACTTTCAGTAGTTTTGTTGGAATAGGGTCCAGTATTCAGTTTGAAGGTTTAGAGGCCTTGATTATTTTCATCAATGTGTCAAGAGATATAGTATTAAAAAACTTGAGTGTCTCCCTTAATCCTAGGTCCTGAGTTGTTGTTGTTCAGACTAAGGACAACTGAGTTTTGGAGGAATACGCAGATTTAAAGAGGAGTCCGTAATTTGCTTTCTAATGATCATGATCTTTTCCTCAAAGAAGTTCATAAAAGTATCACTGCTGAAGTGAAAGCCATCTTCTCTTGGGGAATGCTGCTTTTTAGTTAGCTTTGCGACAGTATCAAAAATACATTTGGGATTGTTCTTATTTTCCTCAATTAAGTTGGAAAAATAGGATGATTGAACAGCAGTGAGGGCTCTTCGATACTGCACGGTACTGTCTTTCCAAGCTAGTCGGAAGACTTCCAGTTTGGTGTAGCGCCATTTCCGTTCCAATTTTCTGGAAGCTTGCTTCAGAGCTCGGGTATTTTCTGTAAACCAGGGAGCTAGTTTCTTATGACACATTTATTTTTATTTTTAGGGGTGCGACTGCATCTAGGGTATTGAGCAAGGTTAAATTGAGTTCCTCAGGTGGTTAACTGATTTTTGTACTCTGACGTCCTTGGGTAGGTGGATGGTGTCTGGAAGGGCATCTAGGAATCTTTGGGTTGTCGAGCATTTATAACACAGCTTTTGATGATCCTTGATTGTGGTCTGAGCAGATTATTTGATGCTATTGCAAACGTAAAAAATTGGTGGTCTGTTAGTCCAGGATTATGGGGAAAAACATTAAGATCCACAACATTTATTTCACAGGACAAAACTAGGCCCAGAGTATTACTGTGGCAGTGAGTTAGTCCGGAGACATGTTGGACAAAACCCACGAGTCGAAGATGGCTCCGAAAGCCTTTTGGAGTGGGTCTGTGGACTTTTCCATGTGAATATTGAAGTCACCAAAAATGTGAATATTACCTGCCATGACTACAAGGTCCGATAGGAATTCAGGGAAATAAGTGAGGAATGCTGTATATGGCCCAGGAGGCCTGTAAACAGTAGCTATAAAAAGTGATTGAGTGGGCTGCATAGATTGCATGACAAGAAGCTCAAAAGATGAAAACATTATTTTTTGGGGTGAATTAGAAACTTGATATTGTCAATGTTAACAACACTTCCGCCTTTGCGGGATGCGCGGGGGATATGGTCACTGGTGTAACCAGGAGGTGAGGCCTCATTTAACACAGTAAATTCATTGGGCGTAAGCCATGTTTCAGTCAGGCCAATCACATCAAGATTATGATCAGTGATTAGTTCATTGACTATAATTGCCTTTGAAGTAAGGGATCTAACATTAAGTAGCCCTATTTTGAGATGTGAGGTATCATGATCTCTTTCAATAATGACAGGAATGGAGGTGGACTTTATCCTAGTGAGATTGCTAAAGCGAACACCGCCATGTTTAGTTTTGCCCAACCTAGATCGAGGCACAGACACGGTCTCAATGGGGATAGCTGAGCTGACTACACTGACTGTGCTAGTGGCAGCTCCACTAAGCTGGAAGGCTGGCTAACAGCCTGCTGCCTGGCCTGCACCCTATTTCATTGTGGAGCTAGAGGAGTTAGAGCCCTGTCTATGCTCGTAGATAAGACGAGAGCACCCCTCCAGCTTGGATGGAGTCCTTTACTCCTCAACAGGCCAGGCTTGGTCCTGTTTGTTGGTGAGTCCCAGAAAGAGGGCCAATTATCGACATATTCTATCTTTTGGGAGGGGCAGAAAACAGTTTTCAACCAGTGATTGAATTTTGAGACTCTGCTGTAGAGCTCATCACTCCCCCTAACTGGGTGGAGGCCAGAGACAATTACTCGATGCCGACACATCTTTCTACCTGATTTACACGCAGAAGCTATGTTGCGCTTGGTGACCTCTGACTGTTTCATCCTAACATCGTTGGTGCCGACGTGGATAACAATATCCCTATACTCTCTACACTCGCCAGTTTTAGCTTTAGCATGTACCATCTTCAGATTAGCCTTAACACTGGTAGCCCTGCCCCCTGGTAAACAGTGTATGATCGTGTCAAAGTGTCAATGCGAGTAGAGAAATAACAAAATAATATACACTATGTACAAGAACAATATCAGTGATACTGGTGATAGATGAGGTAGTTATACAGTATGTACTAGAACAATATCAATAACCATATCAGTGATACTGGTGATAGATGAGGTAGTTATACAGTATGTACTAGAACAATATCAATAACCATATCAGTGATACTGGTGATACATGAGGTAGTTATCGTTAGTTATCGGTAGTTATACAGTATGTACTAGAACAATATCAATAACCATATCAGTGATACCGGTGATAGATGAGGTCGTTATATATATATATATATATATTGAGCTCCGAGACAGGATTGTGTCGAGGCACAGATTTGGGGGAAGGATGCCAAAAAATGTCTGCAGCATTGAAGGTCCCAAGTAACACATTTTTTTTTAAAGAAGTTTGGAACCACTAAGACTCTTGCTAGAGCTCAGGGAAGTGACCAAGAACCCTATGGCCCCTCTAGACAGAGCTCCAGAGTTCCTCTGTGGAGATCTGAGATCCTTCCAGAAGGACAACCTTCTCTGCAGCACTCCACCAATCAGGCCTTTATGGTAGAGTGGCCAGACTGAAGCCACTCTTCAGTAAAAGGCGCTTGACAGCCCACTTGGAGTTTGCCAAAAGTCACTTAAAGGACTCTCAGACCATGAGAAACAAGATTTTCTGGTCTGATGAAACCAAGATTGAACTCTTTGGCCTGAATGCCAAGCGTCACGTCTGGCGGAAACCTAGCACCATGGTGGTGGCAGCATCATGCTGTGGGGATATTTTTCAATGGCAGGGGCTGGGAGACTAGTCAGGATTGAGGGAAAGATGAACCAAGCAAAGTACAGAGAGATCCTTGATGAAGCCTTCTCCAGAGCGCTCAGGACAGACTGGGGCGAAGGTTCACCAACCGGACAACGACCCTGAGCACACAGCCAAGACAACACTGGAGTGGCTTTGAGTGGCCCAGCCAGTGCCTGGACTTGAACCCAATCTAACAACTCTGGAGAGACCTGCAAATGGCTGTGCATAACCGCCACAGCCCTACAAGGGCCGGCACATTTGAAACGAATGACTGAGGCGACAGGTGCAACACATCCTGACCAACGAGGATGACTCCAACTCGTGCACGTCCACACCCAAATAGAGACAAAATTGAAAACAAAAACCAAAGCCTGTGACAAGACTAAGACCTCATGGTGTTCCAGGTCAACTTTATTGCGGTTGTGCTGCTTATCTCAGAATGATGCAATATCATATTAATATGGCCACTGACATAATTAAACACATGACAAGGTGTTGTGACATCTGACAATGCTGTTGCAATAGAGTACCACAGAAGGTGTCATAATACCCATAAAACCTAGCAGCCAAACAAGGAAATGTTTCCAATAGTTTTTCCATCATTCATTTTTCCCATATGGGATTTTTTGAAACACTTAAAATAAGGCCTATGTTTCGTATAGGCTTACCGTGGCGTGCATTCAGAAAGTATTCACACCCCTTGACTTTTTCCACATTTTGTTACGTTACAGCCTTATTATAAAATGGATTAAATTATTTTTCCCCCTCATCAATCTACACACAATTCCCCATAATGACAAAGCAAAAACAGGTTATTAAATGTATAAATGTTTGCAAATGTATCAGCCTAAATAACAGTTAAACATTTAATGATGGAGGTATTTCATCTGCTACATGTGTCAAGTCTCAAATTCAGACATAAACAAATGCACAAATGCACAAATGCACAAACTCCAAACATATTTCAGTGTGTGTCTGGATAGCACTTCACTTTGGAGTCTAGAGCCTTTCTGGCTCGGTCAAACTGTCTATCTGATGGTCTAATTATACCAGTGGTCACCAACCTCAAGATCACTTTCTGAGTCAATCTGAGACCTACCCCTTCCAATTTTTTTAAAAACGTGACGTAAAAACTTGCATAGACTTAAAGCCTATGCAACATGAATCAATTAAAAACAGTTCTGTAGCAATGAAATTTGTGCAGTTGGCTTTTGGCCCAATATATATATATACATATTTTTTTTTTACTGGACTGATGGCATGCGTCTATCTGATGGTCATTCTGACGGGAGGGAGGGAGCAGCGGTGAGGCTGCTTCTCACCCGACTCACCGTCCCTCTGCTCTCCCTCCCTCCGCTGAGAAAAGGGGACAGTCTCCCAGCGGATGGTCATTCTGACGGGAGGGAGGGAGCAGCGGTAAGGCTGCCTCTCCCCCAACTCACCGTCCCTCTGCTCTCCCTCCCTCCGCTGAGAAAAGGGGACAGTCTCCCAGCTGATGGTCATTCTGACGGGAGGGAGGGAGCAGCAGTAAGGCTGCCTCTCCCACAACTCACCGTCCCTCTGCTCTCCCTCCGTCCGCTGAGAAAAGGGGACAGTCTCCCAGCGGATGGTCATTCTGACAGGAGGGAGGGAGCAGCAGTAAGGCTCCGCTGAGAAAAGGGGACAGTATCCCAGCAGATGGCGAAACACATCACTGCATTATTTCTGCCTCATGCACCAATTCATTTTGTTGAGCGGAGAAAGTGAAAAATTCCTTTATATTAAAAAGACACAAGCCGCTGATAATAGAAAGTTTAATCAGAACACGTCGCTTATGAAACTTTGAACGAAGTGTTGACAGTGCTGAATAACAACTTAAACAGGAATTTACTCATAAAAACCACAGCTCTATGCTGTATTCGCTGAGTCTCTCTGTAGTCATGGTTTTGACGTGTTGGACTCTCACTGTATCAACTTTGCAGTGCGTTCAAGGCTTCTTATTACAGTCTATGGCTCGAGGAAACTGTGCCAACAGGGTGATCTGAGCGGCCAGTGGTAGGTCTGTAGGTGCACTTGATTTGCTCTCTGGGCCTGCCGGGTAGGTGGAGTTCTACCTTCAGACACATGAAATGGTTCAAATTGGGAACACTTTTCCTTCCTGGCGCTAGGGCTGCTGAATCAAGTGCACCTACTGTGAAAGTGTGAAACAACATTTAAAAAAATAGGGATGCAAGGCTTTATCGTTGTTTTTGTTTTTTATGTGAAATGTTTGATCAACAAGGAAGGCCTAGTTGATCGCTCTCGACCAGTTGGTGACCACTGCCCTGCACCCTCTAATTTTCACTCTCTCAGCTTTGTGACAAATGGATGGCCGATGGAAAGGGGGTGATTTGAGATTCAGCTCCAGCCAGTAGGCATCCCCAAGGATTCCTTTCAGAACCCATTTTAAAATCCCACCTCTTTTGTTTTGGTTTTCAGTGGCTCATTTGTTAGTTCCCCTTTTCTGTTGAGCGACAGTTGTTGGTTTATTTTGGGGGAACGTAACAGACGGATTAAGTCCTAACCCAAACTTTTCCCCCAAGTCACATTTGAACAATAACTCAGTCTTGTCTCTCACATCAGCAAAGTATGGTGATTTTTATCTACATTTTTTTCCTGAGAAATACATTCTCCACCTGCAAGATATTCTCCCTTTTCCGTGACTCACACGCACACACACCTCTTAGTCATGTTTGACACATCCATTTCCCCATGCAGCTATTCAGAGTGCAAACAACCGTTGTCAGTGGGCATATTGATAGCTATGGAAACACAATGCAATTGCTTTGATGAGAGAGAGGGGTGCTTTGCAAAGCCTCAGCGAGTGTCAAATGAGACCTTGAATATTTCCCAAATGGCACCCTATTCCCTACTTAGTGCACTACTTTTGTCCAGAGAAAAGCAGTGCTATGGGTTCTGGTCAAAGGGAGTGCGCTATGTAGGGAATATGCTGCCATTTGGGATGCAGATATTTCTATAGGGAGAGCCGGTAATTGACCATCAGGAAACCACACAATAGAAGACCATCAGGAAACCACACAATAGAAGACCACCAGGAAACCACACAATAGAAGACCATCAGGAAACCACACAATAGAAGACCATCAGGAAACCACACAATAGAAGACCATCAGGAAACCACACAATAGAAGACCACCAGGAAACCACACAATAGAAGACCATCAGGAAACCACACAATAGAAGACCATCAGGAAACCACACAATAGAAGACCATCAGGAAACCACACAATAGAAGACCATCAGGAAACCACACAATAGAAGACCATCAGGAAACCACACAATAGAAGACCATCAGGAAACCACACAATAGAAGACCATCAGGAAACCACACAATAGAAAACCTCCGCATATGTTGGAACTCCTTCAAGGCTGGTGAAAAAGCATTCCAGGTGAAGCTGGTTGAGAGAATGCCAAGTGTGCAAAGCTGTCAAGGCAAAGGGTGGCTACTTTGAGGAATCTCACATATAAAATATATTTGCTTAATAACACTTTTTTTGGTTACATTGTTGTACTGTTTTCAGTTGGTCACCAGAATTATAGTTTCATCTCTTCAAATAACTGGACACCTGGAGATTACTATTCCCAACTACAAAAGACTACTCCTTTTTTTCTCAAAGTAAGAAAAGCTATTCAAGAATTGACTACAGCAACCGCGGTGTCCTCTTCTGTGATGTTTACATACTATAGTTTACTATAGAATACTGCAGTACTTATTATAGAATTATATTGTATATTGTACCCTGTAGTATGCATCGATCATGTGTAGTATTTACTAATGAATGTTGTAATATACTGTTAAATGTCCGCAAAAACACCTCACTACAGTAAAACATTTTAATGTGCATATACCCTGCCCATTCCCCTCCTCCATAGATTAGAAACCTAAATTCATAGACCATACAGTATATTGTGTTACCTACAAGGTATAGAAAAGAATAGAAGCTCTGAATTATGCGTTCAAACCCCAGTCCTACCTAGCGACCTACCTACAGGTTATGGAAAATGTAGTATTTTCTGTATTTAGAGAGCCTCCATTTCTATGTCAATGATAATTATAAACAAAAACACGATAGTAAATACTACAGTATTGTACAGTCTGCAAAAACACTACGGGAAATACTGCAGTATAGTACAGTCTGCAAAAAAACTACAGTATCAGCAAAAACACTACATTAATTACCATAGTGCATATACTACAGTTTTATTTTACTACAGTATTTATGCTATAGTTAACTGTAAATAATACATTATACTACAGTAAATATTAAAGTATTCACTTATGTTTTTGCCGACTAAGCTTAAACATTACACGAATACAGTAAAGGCCGCAAAAACTATACATTGAATACTGTAGTATTTATACCATAGTATACAGTACTATAGTATTTTTTATGTGGGTAATACAGAGCAAATTAACTGTCAGGACTGCAAATTAGGCAGCCTTTTATTGAATCTTCCCCGTAAATTGGTTAAAAATACCCAGAGTCATGATCACCCCAAGGTAGACTGGCAGAAAAAGGTGCTTCCACATTGCAGTGATATGTAAATGCCTCACCAAAGTGAGAGCAACAGGTTAGTGCAGGATGGAAAGTTGACCTTTGATGGAGGCAACTCTGCCGTCATGCTCCAGAAATGTACATTGATAGTCAGTTAATCTGAGTTGATCAGTTTAGAAACTGTGTGTTGTGTGTGTTATAGCAACCTTACACTGTGAGTATGAGTGCTACTGTAGGTCATCAACAGCTTATCAGATGATAATCAGTCTTATAGCCCTACATTTCTCTAATCAATAATGATATAATTTGCCCCTTTTTTTTCTCCACATAATGCATATTTTGAAAACTATTGCGTTTGTGTCCACAGTTTGTCACGATTCACTATGCTTCAGCGAGGGTACTGCGTTGTATTCCGTTCTCTCTGTGGCCTCTCAAGGGAATGTCACGCCAGACACCACACAAACCCAGAAGAATCCATTCAAGTCGAAAACCATGGTTACCACGCCAGCACTCTGCTAGGTTATTGGCTGTAGTTGTGCAAGCATTGTATTCGAGAGAGGGAGAGAGAGTGCAACATCTGATGTTAATTTGGTTATTTGGAGAGGATTCAATACCATGTAGTCTAAATAGCGAGAAATGTTCTGACTTAAACTTCTGACTCTTGATGATCTAATTTATTACAGTGAGGATTGATTCGTTACAATATCTTGTACTGTAGGCTCGACCTTAATTTATGTGCTCTCTCTCTCATCTCCGTGATGAGAGACGATGAGAGACGATGCCTAAAGGTCAGTACGTCCTTACACGTCAAGAGGCCGAAATATACTTTATCTCTCTCTACAGTATCCAGACAACGGACTCATTTATTTATTTTATTTAACTTGGCAAGTCGGTTAAGAACAAATGATTATTTACAATGACGGCCTACACTGGCCAAACCCGGACGACGCTGGGCCAATTGTGCGCCGCTCTATGGGACTTCCAATCATGGCCGGTTGTGATTCAGCCTGGAATCGAACCAGGGTGTCTGTAGTGACGCCTCTAGTGACGCCTCTAGAGATGCCTTAAGACTGACCTCCTCAGACTTAACATTTGGCACTATGCATTGGGGCAGGTAAAGTTCTCCTGGCATGAGCTCAACTCATATTCTTCAGTTGGACTGCCAGATTGTGAAGAGGGATTCATCACTCCAGAGAACACGTTTCCACTGCTCCAGAGTCCAATGGCAGTGAGTTTTACACCACTCCAGCCAACGCTTGACATTGCGCATGGTGATCTTAGGTTTGCGTTTGGCTGTCCGGTCATGGAAACAAATTTCATGAAGCTCCTGACGAACAGTTCACGTGCTGACGTTGCTTCCAGAAGCAGTTTGCAACTAGGTAGTGAGTGTTGCAACAGAGGACAGACTATTATTACTAGTGCTACTCACTTCAGCACTCGCCGGCCCTGTTCGGTGAGCTTGTGTGACCTACGACATTGCATCTGAGCCATTGTTGCTCATAGAAGTTTCCACTTCACAATAACAGTATTTACAGTTTACCAGGGCAGCTCTAGCAGGGCAGAAACATGACGAACTGGCATCCTATGAAGGTGCCACGTTGAAAGTCACGGAGCTCTTCAGTAAGGCCATTCTACTGCCAATGTTTGTCTATGGAGATTGCATGGCGGTGTGCTCGATTGTGTATATATACCTGTCAGGAACAAATGTAGCTGAAATAGCCAAATCTACTAATTTGAAGGGGTGTCCACATACTTTTGCTTATATAGTGTATGTATGTCATGTCAACTTCATCGGCTGAATTGATATTAGAAAAGTTCATGTTTAGTTACAATGGTACTTACTAGACATCACACCTCATTTATTTAGCTAACGTGGTAATGGAGCATTCCAATGGATGCATCCAGTGTGAAGTATGTGTCTAACTCGACTTCCAGTCAGGCAATAATCCTACCCATAGCAGAACGTGTGTTAAACAGAGTTCATTTTAGGTCTAGTGGCTTTGTGCTTCTTCCCCGAGCGTTACTCAGGGTCTTGTGTGAATTGTGAGTTATGATTTGGATTTGTGTCAAAACTCGAGTTAAGTCAATACCAAGGTATTATGTCAAATTTGGAAGTACAACTACAGTCTTCCTTCTTGACATTTGAGTCCAATCAATCAACAGTTGAGCCCAGTGTGGCATATCAGGCTATTTGCGTACAAGATGTGAAAATGGCAAGGTTAAAGTGAAACGCTTTTGAAATGTTCAATTCAATGACAAGTGCGTTGAACTGAACACCTGTGAATCCTAAGTATACTGCATTTGATGAGGCTGCCATTTTACATTGTTTTAGTGGTCAACTCTTTGATTTCACTCTATATTTATGAGACAATCCCATAAGACATTGACACTGCTGGTTGTGCCTTATTGAACAAACTGTTTGAAGCAGAAATACTAATAGAGGGCTCAACTGCAGTGCGGCACCAATTTTTATTGGTTGCTGGGGTGCCAGTGAATTGTTTTGTTGTTGCTGGTCTTTGCAATTCAGTCGTCATGTGCTGTTTGAGTAAACATTTCTAATGGCTTTCCCAAAAAACCTTCCCAATTAAATGTTGGCTGCAAAGTAGGCCTACCTGGCAGAATGATATCACAATGATTTGTGTTAATCACGGGCCATTTGTTTTGAAACTCTGCCATAACATGTTTCCTACACTGTACATTATACAGTACAAAAACTCCACTAGCCAAAAGATAAAACAAATTGTATAGGGACCTACAACTGTAAAGCGACAGTTCAAAATCACTAACAATTAACACCCTTTTTGAGACTGAGCCGAGGATTATTTTTTTCTCTCCAAACAATCAATCAATATGATATTATCAAGTTGAAATTTTATTTTTTTGCGGGCTGAGCAAGTAGCCAATTATGACCTACCCTCCTCCGTAGGTCATTATTGGCTACTTGCTCAGCCCGCAAATTAAAGATAACATGTAAATGATCTGTTAAAAAATTGGTGCGACCACATCAAGTCTAGAACCCTGCTTGCGGTTAAACCCCATTCATCTTTACTTGATAGATCCGTATTTACTGTACTCTATTGACCTAACATTGACATAACCAGGTGTAATGAATAAACACTGTCCTTTGGCTGACTTGTCCTTACAGCTTCCCGTTAGCTTGGGGTTTGGGGATACATAAAAGGTGAAAAAGGGGAATCTGCACACTGCATGTTCTGGTATGGCATTTCTGATTCTTTTGACAAATTATTAATTTGTGGGGGTGGTGTTTGAAGTGGAGGTGGGGATGTTCACTGCAAAGCATTGTAAACACAGGTGGACTTTTCAGAAGGGGAAGTTGGTGATTGGAGGATGTTTTGCTGCGCGCAAGATTTGGTTCTGGGTGCAAAAAGTTTGCATTGTGTATGACTCAGAACACATAACCACTCTGAGTCAATCAAGACTAGCAAATTACACACACTCTGTTTGGGCTGCCATTGAAATGCTGTTATGGTTTTGTGCTTCAGAACTTATCGGAGGTGTCGACGCAGCCTAATGGCAACACAACACGCCCATGAATGATTTAGTTTCTGGAAACTGGGGGAAAGTGCTGAGCATTAGAGAATTAGGCAGGAGGAAACTCCCAAAGGCCATCCCTTTGTGAGGACTCCATTTTGGATCATCTATCTGAAGTGCACTGCTCAAGTATCACAAAAGGCACGTCAACAATATACTGAAAACTGCAGACTGACGTTCCCACATCACAGTTAACAGACGTTTTTGTGACTTTTGCAGATGTATTACTTCTACAAAGTCTTGTGAAGGCAACATTTATTCATTAGCAGGCTCAGTGTGTACACTACTGTACGTCGTTATCCTTGTTAGCTTAGCATGTGTTTTCATGTCCTGTTTCACAACCCTCAAAGTTAGCTTTTGTGATGTGTGTAGCCTGCTTGCCTGCGTTCTGTCTGTAAAGGGTTGCGGTACATATAACTTCATTGCCCAGCGCTAGCAGTCAAGCAAAAGAAATAGGACCATTATTCTGCATTGTAAATTGTAATTGACATATACAAAATGGCTGTTTAAATGTTAAAGAAATAGGACCATTATTCTGCATTGTAAATTGTAATTGACATATACAAAATGGCTGTTTAAATGTTAAAGAAATAGGACCATTATTCTGCATTGTAAATTGTAATTGACATATACAAAATGGCTGTTTAAATGTTAAAGAAATAGGACCATTATTCTGCATTGTAAATTGTAATTGACCTATACAAAATGGCTGTTTAAATGTTAAGCGAAATTGTCCATTTGTCAAATCCCTAGTTTCAACCAAGAGTAAGTCTCAAAACCGAATAAGTGGATTGGGCTAAGTGGGTGAGGAAAAACAACTACTTTCAAGTTGAATTAAAACATTCTCTTTTGTAGTGCACAGACAGACACTGTGGGTTTGATTGAGTTTGCCCCATACATAGCTTAGCATATAAGACTACACTTACACTTCCCAGCCCTGCAGCGCTTAACAGTTAGCTTAGCATAAGAGACCATTTCTGCTTGATCCGAAAATGTGGTCAGAGGCGCTGTATGGATGATGTGAAGCAATTACAGAGCCTCCAGAGGCCAAATTGAGCTCTGAACTGCATCGCCGTGCACCTCTCACATTTTGTAACAGTGCAGAGGGCTCCGTATAGCTCCCCATTGACATGATTGTTAAAAAAATAAGTAATTTTTAATTTAACTAGGCAAGTCGGTTAAGAACACATTCTTATTTTCAATGACGGCCTAGGAACAGTGGGTTTAACTGCCTGTTCAGGGGCAGAACGACAGATTTGTACCTTGTCAGCTCGGGGATTCGAACTTGCAACCTTTCGGTTACTAGTCCAATGCTCTAACCTCTAGGCTTCCCTGCCGTGAGGGCGGGAGGCCTTTTATAAACCCAAACCCACTTCTTTGACAACTTCCGTAACAACAGCTCTACGCTGCTCCGTGGAGCGCAAGAAGTGTGACTGCAGCTGCATGGTCAAGCCGATGTCTGCATTGGCGCCACAGCGTTTACAGTGATACAGCCTCTGCTGAAGTCAGTGCATTCACACTTCTTGCACTTCACAGAGTAGAGCTATTTGGTCTATGTAGAGTAAGCTGATGGCAAGGATCTTCAACTAGTTGATTTTTCTTAAAGGTTGTGCGATTTTTGAGAAATTAATTGTTGTAACAAGAACATTTTCAAACACCCAGAGAGGCCAACCCTCCTGGAGAGCAAGCAGGAGTTTCTGACAGCCCTGTTTTTAAAGAGAGCTCAACCAAATTACAAACTGTTTGTGTCCTTACCTTGAAACAGTCTATGGACAAGGAGACCACAATCTATTATTTGGTTACCCACTACCATCGAGCATTAATATAAAAATATTACTGTAAATGTAATCCCCAAATAATCTCAAAGTAACAAAGTCGTCAAATTGTTCATTTCGTGTGCAAAGCATCCTGAATTTTTACATTTTCCACCTTGGTCATATGCCTAAGCCATGTCAAAATATGTAGAATTGCAGGATATTTGCTTTATAACAGGGGTTGTGCCAGGGGGCAATGCCATTCACAAAGCAAATATCACAGCCCTGTCATTGTTGTCTGATCCTGTCACTGATTCTGAATCAGCACTCCTACTCCGAGACGCTTGATAAATACACAGCCCTGTCATTGTTGTCTGACAAGCTAAACTGATCCTGAATCAGCACTCCTACTCTGAGACGCTTGATATATACACAGCCCTGTCATTGTTGTCTGACAAGCTAAACTGATTCTGAATCAGCACTCCTACTCTGAGACTCTTGATAAATACACAGCCCTGTCATTGTTGTCTGACAAGCTAAACTGATCCTGAATCAGCACTCCTACTCTGAGACACTTGATAAATACACAGCCCCTGCTCTCTTCCCCTTCACAGCCCTCATAGTTAGGTTAGCACTTTACTTAGAGTTTCCTGTAAACCTTCCACCATTTCAACCTTCATAAACTCCGCCCCTACCCTGAGCTAATTGCCAATATGGGATCATGCTCCTGATGAGCCTGTACATGCTGTCTTATTTCAGGACCCTCTTAAAGTCATATTGAATCTGCATTCCATGTGCACTCTGTTGCGATGAATGGGGTACGCCCAGGGAATATGGTACATAAAATAACTTTGCAAAAACACTACTCGAGAATATTGGACAGTGGCATTAGGTAAACGTTAATTGGCAGTCGGTATGCTCATGCAGTTGGTGATTCCATGCTTATTTAGACCATGATTGTTATGTTTTACATTCAGGGTATTGAGCAGTGTTTCCCCTAGGATTTTTTTCAGCCGCGGTGTCAGAGGTGTGTTCTTCCTGGGAGGGTCCAGGGGCATGCTCCTCCTGGAATTTCTAGTTTTTTGTTGAACAATTGTGAAAAGGTAACTGACTTTTTTTAACGGACAGTCTACTCCAAAATGCATGAAAATCAAATGTTATTCCTTTGAAACTCATCTGAAAATCGAGGACAGTTTGAATTTGATCTCTTGATCTCAGTAACATCACCAGCCAATTTTATATTGACCCAACAAATGATTTAGCTAGCATAATGTTACTGTATCTTGGCTAACAATTGTCACATATACAGTGCATTCCGGAAAGTATTCAGACCCCTTCCCTTTTTCCACATTTTGTTAGTCTTATTCTAAAATGTATTCAATATTTGTTTTTCTCATCAATCTACATCTCAAGGATGATCAATGGAAAAAGGATGCACCTGAGCTCAATTTTGAGTCTCATGTCAAAGGGTCTGAATACTTATGTAAATGTAATATTTGTGCAAACATTTATAAAAACCTGTTTTTGCTTTGTCATTATGGGGTATTGTGTGTAGATTGATGAGGGGAAAAAACTATTGAATCCATTGTAGAATAAGGCTGTAATGTAACAAAATGTGGAAAATGTCAAGGGGTCTGAATACTTTCCCGAATGCACTGTATATATGAATAGGGTTGACTACATTTCCAGGATTCGGACGATCTGATGAGAATCTGAATAAGATGTGTAACTTGTTGTAACTTGTCACTCTGATCTTAAAAACGTGTCTAGGCAAAAATGTACAAAACAAATAAGAATTTAGGGGAAACACTGCATTGAGGATGCAATATGTGGATAGAAATATAGATGCACTGGTCATATAATAGAACGGTATCACTAGTCATATCACATTATTCATTTTAAACCTAAGATAAACACATTTATTAGAAATGAACAAACCTTTGATTAAACATTGAGATTTTGTTTAAAATAATTGCATTTATACATATGAATGAATATATAGTACCAGTCAAAAGTTTTAGAACACCTACTCATTCAAGGGTTTTTCTTTATTTAAAAAATGTACTACGTTGTAGAATAATTGTGAAGACATCAAAACTATGAAATAACACATATGGAATCATGTAGTAACCAAAAAACTGTTAAGCAAATCAAAATATATTTTATATGTGAGATTCTTCAAAGTAGCCACTCTTTGAAGACAACTTTGCACACTCTTGACATTCTCTCAATCAGCTTAATGGGGTAGTCACCTAGAATGAATGTAAAATTAACAGGTGTGCCTTGTGAAAAGTTAATTTGTGGAATGTCTTTCCTTCCTAATGCGTTTGAGCCAAACGGTTGTGTTGTGACAAGGTAGGGTTGGTATACAGAAGATAGCCCTGTTTGGTAAAAGACCAAGTCCATATTATGGCAAGAACAGCTCAAATAAGCAAAGAGAAACGACAGACCATCATAACTTTCACTGACCTTCATGTCTTAATCTGGAAAATGGTGGTGCTCCTCATGGCCGGGGACTTTAATGTAGGCAAACTTAAATCAGTTTTACCTAATTTCTGCCAGCATGTCACATGTGCAACCAGAGGAAAAAATACTATAGACTACCTTTACTCCACAGACATAGATGCATACAAAGCTCTCCCCTGCCCTCCATTTGGCAAATCTAACCATAATTCTATCCTCATGATTCCTGCTTACAAGTAAAAACTAAAGCAGGAAGTACCAGTGACTCGCTCTATACGGAAGTATTTAGAGCGGGAGACGAATCAAGGAGCGGGATTGATGGTTCGTGCCTTCAGATGAACCATCAAACAAGCAAAGTGGCAATACAGGATTAAGATTGAATCCTACTACACCGGCTCTGTGGCAGTGCTTGAAAACCCTTACAGACTACAAAGGGAAACCCAGACGCGAGCTGCTCATTAACGGGAGCCTGCTAGATGAGCTAAAAGCCTTTTATGCTCGAGGCAAGCAACACTGAAGCATGCATGAGAGCACCAGCTGTTCTGGATGACTCTGTGATAACGCTCTCGGTAGCCGATGTGAGCAAGACCTTTAAACAGGTCAACATTCACAAATCCGCTGGGCCAGATGGATTTACCAGGACATGTCCTCAAATCATGCGTGGACCAACTGGCAAGTGTCTTCACTGACCATTTCAATCTCTCCCTGACCGAGTCTGTAATACCTACATGTTTCAAGCAGACCACTGTAGTTCCTGTGCCCAAGAACGTAAAGGTAAGCTGCCTAAATAATTACCGCCCCGTAGCACTCACGTTGGTAGCCATGAAGTGCTTTGAAAGGCTGGTCGTGGCTCACATCATAAGCATCCTCCCTGATACCCTAGACCCACTCCAATTCAATCTCAATCAAACACTCCACACTGCCCTTTCTCACCTGGACAAAAGGAACACCAATGTGAGAATGCTTTTTATTTACTTCAGCTCAGTGTTGAACACCGTAGTGCCCACGAAGCTCATCACAAAGCTAAGGACCCTGGGACTAAACACCTCCCCCTGCAACTGGATCTTGGACTTCCTGACGGGCCGCCCCCAGGTGGTAAGAGTAGGCAACAACATCTGTCGTCTTGATCCTTAGCACTGGTGTCCCTCAGGGGTGTGAACTTAGTCCCCTCCTGTACTCCCTGTTCACCCACGACTGCGTGGCCAAACACGACTCCAACACCATCACCAGTGCTACCAATGTTGTGTCGTCAGCAAACATAATGATGGTGTTGGATCACCGACAAAGATGAGACAGCCTATAGGGAGGAGGTCATAGAACTGGCAGTGTGGTGCTGAGGGAGAGGAGCTGATTGTGGACTACAGGAAAAGGCGGGCCAAACAGGCCCCCCTTAACATCGACAGGGCTATAGTGGAGCAGGTCGAGAGTTTTTAAGTTCCTTGGTGTCCACATCACCAACAAACTATCATGGCGCCAAGCTTCCTGCCATCTAGGACATATATAATAGGCGGTGTCACATAAAATCAGTCATAGACAGTTTTTTCTGCTACCGCATGGCAGTCAGTACCGGAGCGCCAAGTCTAGGACCAAAAGGCTCCTCAACAGCTTCTACCCCCAAGCCATAAAACTGAATTACCTCAACTAACCTGTACCTCCACACACTGACTCGGTACCGGTACCCCCTGTCTCTTGGCCCCAGCTTTGATGCACCTGTACTGACCTCGCCTTTTGGATGGTAGCGGGGTGAACAGGCAGTGGCTTGGGTGGTTGTTGTCCTTTTTGGCCTTCCTGTGACATCGGGTGCTGTAGGTGTCCCAGAGGGCGGTGATGCATTGTGCAGACTGCACAGGATGCTCGCACTTGTGCATCTGTAAAAGTTTGAGGGTTTTAGGTGACAAGCCAAATTTCTGTTGCGCCGCCTTCACCACAGTGTCTGTGTGGGTGGACCATTTCAGTTCGTCCGTGATGTGTATGCTGAGGAACTTAAGACGTTACTGCTGTTCCGTCGATGTGGATAGGGGGGTGCTCCCTCTGCTGTTTCCTGAAGTCAATGATCATCTCCTTTGTTTTGTTGACGGTGAGTGACAGGTTATTATCCTGACACCACACACCGAGTGCCCTCACCTCCTCCCTGTAGGCTGTCTCATCGTTGTTGGTAATCAAGCCGACTACTGTTGTGTCATCTGCAAACTTGATGACGGAGTTAGAGGTGTACATGGTCACGCAGTCATGGGAGTACAGGTGGGGACTTAGCATGCACCCTCGTGGGGCCCCAGTGTTGAGGATCAGCAAAGTGGAGATGTTGTTTCCTACCTTCATCACCTGGGGGAGGCCCGTCAGGAAGTCCAGGACCCAATTGCACAGGGTGGGGTTGAGACCCAGGGCCTATAGCTTAATGATGAGCTTGGAGGCTACTATGGTGTTGAATGCTGAGCTATAGTTAATTAACAGTATTCTTACATAGGTATTCCTCTAGTCCAGATGGAATAGGGCTGTGTACAGTGTTATGGCGATTAAATCGTCTGTGGACCTATTGGGGCGGTGAGCAAATTGAAGTGGGTCTATGTTGACAGGTAAGGTGGAGGTGATATGATCCTTGACCAGCCTCTCAAAGCACTTCATGATGACAGAAGAGAGTGCTACTGGGCGATAGTCATTTAGTTCAGTTACCTTTGCCTTCTTGGGTACAGAACAATGGTGGCCATCTTGATGCATGTGGGGACAGCAGACTGGGATAGGGAGAGATTGAAAATCTCTGTAAACACACCAGCCAGATGGTCTGCGCATGCTCTGAGGGCGCAGCCTTGCGAGGGTTAACACGTTTAATCGTCTTACTCACGTCAGCCACGGTGAAGGAGAGCCCGCAGTCCTTGGTAGCGGGCCACATCCATGGCACTGTATTATCCTTAAAGCGGGCAAAGAAAGTGTTTAGTTTGTCTGGAAGCAAGCCTTTGGTGTCTAACGTGGCTGGTTTTCTTTTTATAGTCTGTGATTTTCTGTAGACCCTGCCACATACGTCTCATGTCTGAGCCGTTAAATTGCGACTCCACTTTGTCTCTATGCTGACATTTCGCTTGTTTGTTTGCCTTGCGGAGGGAATAACTACACAGTTTGTATTTGGCCATAATCCCAGTCACCTTTCCATGGTTGAATATGGTGGTTTGCGCTTTCAGTTTTGCGCCAATGCCGCTATATATCCACAGTTTCTGGTTAGGGTAGGTTATAATAGTCACAGTGGGTACAACATCCCCTATACACTTCCTTATAAAGCCACTCACAGAATCAGCGTATAGGTTGATATTATTATGTGAGGCTTCCCGGAACATGTCCCAGTCCGCGTGATCAAAACAATCTTGGAGCGTGGATTCCAATTGGTCAGATCAGCATTGAATAGTTAACACGGGTGCATGCTGTTTGAGTTTCTGTCTATATGAAGGGAAGAGCAAAATGCATTTGTGGTCAGATTTGCCTAAACGAGGGCAGGGGAGGGCCTTGTATGCATCGTGGAAGTTAGAGTAGCAGTGATCCAGAGTTTTGCCAGAGCGAGTACTACTGTTATTTGGTGCGGTAGGGTAGCCTAGTGGTTAGAGCGTTGGACTCGTAAACGAAAGGTTGCAAGTTCAAATCCCCGAGCTGACAAGGTTCAAATCTGTCATTCTGCCCCTGAATAGGCAGTTAACCCACTGTTCCTTGGCCGTCATTGAAAATAAGAATTTCTTCTTAACTGACTTGACTAGTTAAATAAAGGTAAATGTGTCGTGATATCGGCTTGAGGGGGGACATACATGGCTGTGACAATAACCAAGGAGAATTCTCTTGGGAGATAATACGGTCGGCATTTGATTGTGAGGAATTCTTGGTCAGGTGAACAAAAGTACTTGAGTTCCTGTATGTTCTTACAATTACACCATGAGTCGTTAATCATGAAACATCTTCTTCCCGGAGAGATGTTTATTCCTGTCTGTGCGACGTACAAAGAATCCAGGTTGCATCTCCCGAGAGAGCCATGTTTCCATGAAACAGAGTATGTTACAATCCCTGATGTCTCTCTGGAAAGCAACCCTTGCCCTAATTTCGTCTACCTTGTTGTCTAGAGACTGGACATTAGCGAGTAATTTACTCTGAAGTGGTGGGTGGTGTGCGCGCCTCCGAAGTCTGACCAGAAGACTGCTCTGTCTACCTCTTCTCTGGCGGCGTTGTTTTGAGTCAGGCTCAGGAATCATCTCAAATGCCCTGGGAAGTTCGGACAAAGGATCCGCTTCGGGAAAGTCATATTCACGGTCGTAGTGCTGGTCAGTTGACGCCGCTCTGATATCTAATAGTTCTTCCGGCTGTATGTAATAACGCTTAAGATTTTCTGGGCCAACAATGTAAGAAATAATACATCAATAAACAAAATACTGCTTAGTTTCCTAAGGACTGGAAGCGAGGCAGTTCTCTTTGTCGGTGGCATTTTCCCTGTCTGGTACAGGCACCCCACCACACTCTCTCGCTTTCGCTTGCCTCCAGCACACAGCCACTGTTGGGGCGAGTGACTCTGAACTTACAATGGCTAGCCCCAAGTCGTTATATTTATTTTATTGTGCATTTAGCTATTTTACTATTCGCCTCATGACTCCTGCATGCTTTGCTGACTGAACTTTCTTGTTTACCCAACCGTGGGACAGACTATGTTTTCCCGACACTCGGGACTCTGGCTCTCTTTTGGTTAGACAGACTTTTGTTCTCCCGTCCTATTCTAACGACCTCTCGCCAGCTTTGTATTCATGTTACCTGATGAAATTGCTGTACAATATGATCTTGTTGCCATCGAATGCACATTAAAATGTCATAAAATAACACTGTAGAGCTCTCCCTGTCCTCTGCCGTGTCTTGATTATGTTACTGTTGATGATATCTGGAAATGTGCACCCTAGCCCATCTACTGTTGCTAGTCCCAATTCTGACTTGTGCTCTGATATCTGCTTCACTGATTTCTGCCGTTAAAACTTCTTTAGCCTAGGTTCCGGTGAAGCTGGAGGCCGCGTAATTCAAATAAACAATCATAAAAAATATGGATATTACACATTTAGGTACATGTGTCTTATATCAGTTGAAAGCTGAAATTCTTGTTAATCTTACGGCACTGTCCAATTTACAGTAGCTATTACAGTGCAAGCATGCTATGCGATTGTTTGAGGACGGCGCCCCACGTCAAAATATTTTTCCATGAATTCACAAATAGCAATTTAAATATTCACTTACTTTTGCAAATTTTCCTCTAATTCGTCATCCAAAGGGTCCCAGCTTAAACATGTAGTGTTGTTTTGTTAGATAAAATCCTTCTTTATATCCCAAAAGGTCAGTTTAGTTGGCGCCATCAATTTGAGTAATCCACTCGTTCAACATGCAGGGAAAGAAATCAGAAAATCTACCCCTAAACTTTGCGTCAACAAGTAAAAATATGTTTCTATTTACTCCTCAGGTACCCTAAAATGTAATCAAACTATAATATTTCTTATGGAAAGAAGTATGTTCAATAGGAAACAGGTGCGTCCTTTCTTCATCCTGCGCTCAAACACGAATTTCCAAGACTTTGTCCCTGTACTAAAACTGATATTTCTTATTCATTTTGAAAGTTACAAACCTGAAACCTTGAACAAAGACTGCTGACACCCTGTTTGACTCAGCCATGCCTCCTTGCCCGTCCAACATTTCCTCATCTCCCAACCCTTCTAATGCTACTAGCACCAATGCTCCTCTTCTCCCCCTGCCCCGCTACAAAGTTTCTCCCTGCAGGCAGTCACTGAGTCCAAGGTGCTGAAGGAGCTCCTTAAACTTGACCCCCAAAAAATATCTGTGTCAGATGGTTTAAACCCTTTCTTCTTTAAGGTTGCTGCCCCTATCATCACCAAGCCTGTCTCTCCTCTCGGGGGAGGATCCCATTGCTTGGGAGGCAGCCACGGTTCGTTCTTTATTTAAAGGGCAGATCAAGATGATCCTAACTGTTATAGACCTATTTCTATTTTGCCCTGTTTATCAAAAGTGTTGGAAAGAAGTATTCTTGCTAGTATGCAATCTTGTTTCCGCTCAGGTTATGGATGTGTCACAGCACCTTCAAGGTCCTCAATGATGTCACCATTGCCCTTGATTCTAAGCAATGTTGTGCTGCTATTGTTATTGAGCTTTAGGAAGAAACCGAGAGGGGAACCAGGCTATGAGGGGTGGCCAGTTCTGGCTGTGCCGGGTGGAGATTATAACAGAACATGGCCAAGATGTTCAAATGTTCATAGATGACCAGCAGGGTCAAATAATAATAATCATAGTGGTTGTTGAGGGTGCAACAGGTCAGCACCTCAGGAGTAAATGTCAGTTTGCTTTCCATAGCCGATCATTCAGAGTATCTCCTCCGAGAGAGAAAGAAAGAATTAGAGAGAGCATACTTAAATTCACACAGGACACTGGATAAGACAGGAGAAATACTCCAGATGTAACAGACTGACCCTAGACCCCCGACACAAACTACTGCAGCATAAATACTGGAGGCTGAGACGGGAGGGGATGGGAGACACTGTGGCTCCATCCGATGATACCCCAGGACAGGGCCAAACAGGCAGTATATATATCCCCGCCCACACCAGTAGAGGGATATCTCCAACCACCAACTTAACATCCTGAGACAAGGCCGAGTATAGCCCACAAAGATGTGTGCCAACCCAGACAGGGAAGATCACGTTAGTGACTCAAGCCACTCAAGTGACGCACCCCTCCTAGGGACGGTATGGAAGAGCACCAGTAAACCAGTGACTCAGCCCCTTTAATAGGGTTAGAGGCAGAGAATCCTAGTGGAGAGAGGGGAACAAGCCAGGCAGAGACAGCGAGGGCGGTTCGTTGCTCCAGAGCCTTTCCGTTCGCCTTCACACTCCTGGGCCAGACTACACTCAATCATAGGACCTACTGAAGAGATGAGTCTTCAATAAAGACTTAAAAGTTGAGACAGAGTCTGCGTCTCTAACATGGCTAGGCAGACCATTCCATAAAAATTGAGCTCTATAGGAGAAAGCCCTGCCTCCAGCTGTTTGCTTACAAATTCTAGGGACAGTTAGGAGGCCTGCGTCTTGTGACCGTAGCGTACGTGTAGGTATGTACAGCAGGATTAAATCGGAAAATTGGGTAGGAGCAAGCCCATGTAATGCTTTGTAGGTTAGCAGTAAACCTTGAAATCAGCCCTTTGCCTTAACAGGAAGCCAGTGTAGAGAGTCTAGCACTGGAGTAATATGATAAAATGTTTTGGTTCTAGTAAAGATACTAGCAGCCGTGTTTAGCACTAACTGAAGTGTATTTAGTGCTTTATCCAGGTAGCCGGAAAGTAGAGCATTGCAGTAGTCTAACCTAGAAGTGACAAAAGCATGAAAACATTTTTCTGCATAATTTTTGGACAGAAGGTTTCAGATTTTTGCAATGTTACGTAGATGGAAAAAAGCTGTCCTTGAAACATTCTTGATATGTTCTTCAAAAGAGAGATCAGGGTCCAGAGTAACGCAGAGGTCCTTCACAGTTTTATTTGAGACGACTGTACAACCATCAAGATTAATTGTCAGATTCAATAGAAGATCTCTTTGTTTCTTGGGACTTAGAACAAGCATCTCTGTTTTGTCCGAGTTTAAAAGTACAACATTTGCAGCCATTCACTTCCCTTATGTCTGAAACACATGCTTCTAGCAAGGGCAATTTTGGGGCTTCACCATGTTTCATTAAAATGTACAGCTGTGTGTCGTCCGCATAACAGTGAAAGTTAACATTATGTTTTCGAATGACATCCCCAAGAGGTAAAATATATAGTGAAAACAATAGTGGTCCTAAAACGGAACCTTCCAGCAAGGGCAATTTTTGTGCTTCACCATGTGTTATTGAAATAGGCCGATAATAAAAAAAAAAAAATTCTTGGTCAAGGTTTGGCTTTTTCAAGAGAGACTTTATTACTGCCACTTTTAGTGACTTTGGTACACATCTTGTGAATAGAGAGCCATTTATTATGTTCAACATAGGAGGGCCAAGCACAGAAACCAGCTCTTTCAGTAGTTTAGTTGGAATAGGGTCCAGTATGCAGCTTGAAGGTTTCGAGGCCATGACCATTCCATTCTTGTGGGTCGGCTAAGGAGTATTGGTGTCTCTGAGAGAGAGGTCTTTGGTCTGGTTTGCTAACTACTGTTCTCGAAGATTGCAGTGTATAAAGTCAGAACATCAGCTGTCTCAGCCACTTCCTGTCACCAAGGGTGTACCCTAAGGCTCGATCCTAGGCCACACGCTCCTCTCAATTTACATCAAACACATAGCTCAGACAGTAGGAAGCTCTCTCATTCATTTATATGCAGATGATACAGTCTTATACTCAGCTGGCCCCTCCCCTGCACTATTTCACACCTGATTTGACTAACCTTGGGTTTGGTGATTATTAATTTAGTTAAATTGAAGTGTGTTAGTACTGGGCTAGAACACGATCAGTTGTAACTGGTGTGTTAGTACTGGGCTAGAACTAGTTGATAAGTTGAAACAGGTGTGTTAGTACTGGGCTAGAACTAGTTGATCAGTTGAAACAGCTGTGTTAGTACTGGGCTAGAACTAGTTGATCAGTTGTAACAGGTGTGTTAGTACTGGGCTAGAACTAGTTGATCAGTTGTAACTGGTGTGTTAGTACTGGGCTAGAACTAGTTGATCAGTTGAAACAGGTGTGTTAGTACTGGGCTAAAACTAGTTGATCAGTTGTAACAGGTGTGTTAGTACTGGGCTAGGACACGATCAGTTGTAATTGGTGTGTTAGTACTGGGCTAGATCTAGTTGATCAGTTAACAGGTGTGTTAGTACTCAGGGCTCAGTTGAAACAGGTGTGTTAGTAACTGATCAGTTGATCAGTTGAAACAGCTGTGTTAGGTGTGTACTGGGCTAGAACTAGTTGATCAGTTGAAACAGCTGTGTTAGTACTGGGCTAGAATATGATCAGTTGAAACAGGTGTGTTAGTACTGGGCTAGAATATGATCAGTTGTAACTGGTGTGTTAGTACTGGGCTAGAACTAGTTGATCAGTTGAAACAGGTGTGTTAGTACTGGGCTAAAACTAGTTGATCAGTTGTAACAGGTGTGTTAGTACTGGGCTAGAACTAGTTGATCAGTTGTAACTGGTGTGTTAGTACTGGGCTAGAACTAGTTGATCAGTTGAAACAGGTGTGTTAGTACTGGGCTAGAACTAGTTGATCAGTTGAAACAGCTGTGTTAGTACTGGGCTAGAACTAGTTGATCAGTTGAAACAGGTGTGTTAGTACTGGGCTAGAACTAGTTGATCAGTTGTAACAGGTGTGTTAGTACTGGGCTAGAACACGATCAGTTTTAACAGGTGTGTTAGTACTGGGCTAGAACTAGTTGATCAGTTGATACAGGTATGTTAGTACTGGGCTAGAACTAGTTGATACAGGTGTGTTAGTACTGGGCTAGAACACGATCAGTTGTAACAGCTGTGTTAGTACTGGGCTAGAACTAGTTGATCAGTTGAAACAGCTGTGTTAGTACTGGGCTAGAACTAGTTGATCAGTTGAAACAGGTGTGTTAGTACTGGGCTAGAACTAGTTGATCAGTTGTAACAGGTGTGTTAGTACTGGGCTAGAACACGATCAGTTTTAACAGGTGTGTTAGTACTGGGCTAGAACTAGTTGATCAGTTGATACAGGTGTGTTAGTACTGGGCTAGAACTAGTTGATACAGGTGTGTTAGTACTGGGCTAGAACACGATCAGTTGTAACAGCTGTGTTAGTACTGGGCTAGAACTAGTTGATCAGTTGTAACAGCTGTGTTAGTACTGGGCTAGAACTAGTTGATCAGTTGATACAGGTGTGTTAGTACTGGGCTAGAACACGATCAGTTGTAACAGGTGTGTTAGTACTGGGCTTATTAGAACCAGTTGATCAGTTGAAACAGGTGTGTTAGTACTGGGCTAGAACTAGTTGATCAGTTGTAACAGCTGTGTTAGTACTGGGCTAGAACTAGTTGATCAGTTGTAACAGCTGTGTTAGTACTGGGCTAGAACTAGTTGATCAGTTGAAACAGGTGTGTTAGTACTGGGCTAGAATATGATCAGTTGTAACAGGTGTGTTAGTACTGGGCTAGAACTAGTTGATCAGTTGAAACTGGTGTGTTAGTACTGGGCTAGAACTAGTTGATCAGTTGTAACAGCTGTGTTAGTACTGGGCTAGAACTAGTTGATCAGTTGTAACAGGTGTGTTAGTACTGGGCTAGAATATGATCAGTTGTAACTGGTGTTTTAGTACTGGGCTAGAACACGATCAGTTGAAACGGGTGTGTTAGTACTGGGCTAGAACACGATCAGTTGTAACTGAATTGGTTCCCCTGGTAATTGATAGAGAAACACTGGGGGCTACCGTAGCAACACTTCCTGACTGTAGGTAGCTAGAACTGTACACAGTGGGTAGCAGGCATCCGGGAGTGACAAATTCCAACCCCTCACTGAGCCAAACTGAGTTGTATATTGTTTCACTTTACAATTTCAACTAAAAAAGAGACAGAAGTGAAATGTACCAATCCGGTTTCAAATCAGTATCCCTACAGGACCGACTAATATCTACAAATGTAAGGGAATGTTGATGAGTATCTTCTGTGTGAACCTCAGTTGTGTATATCATTTGAACATGTGCTCCAGTAATGAGATACTAAGTCTGTTTACAATTGTTTAAAACATTTTAGATAAAATAGACGTTTTGTGGTCAAATGTGGTGTTTTTGAGGATTTGGGAACCTCTCCACTCCACTAATTTTGTTTATTTAGGGGATATATAAAGCAGAGATTTCTATAAACCCACACATTAGAAAGGACTGATGTCCCCCTAGTGGCATGGCTTTGTGATTACAAAATGGCAAAAAGGTCGGACGGAATACAGTCTCGAATTGAGTTCACTGTAGACAATTGTTGTTCATAAAAATAGTAAATTCCATTTACTAATGAAGCATACTTTCTTATTGTAGCATATGGGCTGCCTTTGGTGTCAAATGGCTGGCCATACATTCTCCTGAATCTATTGTGAACTGTTCTAGTTTTCTGTCTTTACAGATTTTTGATTGTGCTGGGATGTTTGATATTGGCCATACTAACAACTTTCAAAGAACACGAAAAGGCCTCCGGCCATTGGCTTGTTATATTGGTAAGTTTGAAGATTTATCTTGTAAATAAATGCACAAAAGTCCAATATTGAAATACATACATCAAAATACAACACATTTTAATATTGGGTCCAATGGCAATAATATGTACTAATGCATTTAATGCATAATAATGCATAATGATATCAACATTTGATTTGATGATACTGAAGGTATTCTATTTGTCTTGTTTGACTTTCTCAGGAAACATCCACCATATTTGTCTTCGGAACAGAGTTTGGGTTGAGAATATGGTCGGCAGGCTGTTGCTCCAGATACAAAGGATGGAGGGGGCGGCTCAAATTTGCCCGCAAGCCTTTATGTATTTTAGGTAAGCTGGAGGAAGTACAGAATACTTTTGGTTTTACCAGTACAGAATTCTTTATATCTGGTTGATCTGGTTGATATTGTAGACTTATGAGTTAAATATACAACTATAGGCTGGTTTCCCAGACACAGATTAAGCCTAGTTCTAGACTAAAAAGCATGTTCAATAGAGATTCTCCACTAGGCTTAATCTGTGTCTGGGAAACCTTCCCTATGTTATACAAATTGACAATTGGTTTATGAATTGAATCTAATTTTGGATGTTTTGTCTTTTCATTTTCTCTCTGGTAGATATTTTTGTGCTGATTGCCTCGGTTCCGGTGGTTGCTGTACGTAACCAAGGCAATGTGCTTGCCACGTCCCTGCGCAGTCTGCGCTTCCTGCAGATTCTGCGCATGCTCCGCATGGACCGCCGTGGAGGCACCTGGAAACTACTGGGCTCTGCCATCTATGCACACAGTAAGGTATGGTGTCCATTACCACTTACTCCATCTATGCACACAGTAAGGTATGGTGTCCATAAACACTTACTCCATCTACGCACACAGTAAGGTATGGTGTCCATTACCACTTACTCCATCTATGCACACAGTAAGGTATGGTGTCCATTACCACTTACTCCATCTATGCACACAGTAAGGTATGGTGTCCATTAACACTTACTCCATCTACTCCCACAGTAAGGTATGGTGTCCGTAAACACTTACTCCATCTACTCCCACAATAAGGTATGGTGTCCATTACCACTTACTCCATCTACTCCCACAGTAAGGTATGGTGTCCATTACCACTTACTCCATCTACTCCCACAGTAAGGTATGGTGTCCATTACCACTTACTCCATCTACTCCCACAGTAAGGTATGGTGTCCATTACCACTTACTCCATCTACTCCCACAGTAAGGTATGGTGTCCATTACCACTTACTCCATCTACTCCCACAGTAAGGTATGGTGTCCATTACCACTTACTCCATCTACTCCCACAGTAAGGTATGGTGTCCATAAACACTTACTCCATCTACTCCCACAATAAGGTATGGTGTCCATAAACACTTACTCCATCTACTCCCACAATAAGGTATGGTGTCCATTACCACTCCATCTACTCCATCTACCACTCCATCCTCCCACAGTAAGGTATGGTGTCCATTACCACTTACTCCATCTACTCCCACAGTAAGGTATGGTGTCCATTACCACTTATCCATCTACTCCCACAGTAAGGTATGGTGTCCATTACCACTTATCCATCTACTCCCACAGTAAGGTATGGTGTCCATTAACACTTACTCCATCTACTCCCACAGTAAGGTATGGTGTCCATAAAGACTTACTCCATCTACTCCCACAGTAAGGTATGGTGTCCATTAACACTTACTCCATCTACTCCCACAGTAAGGTATGGTGTCCATAAAGACTTACTCCATCTACTCCCACAGTAAGGTATGGTGTCCATTACCACTTACTCCATCTACTCCCACAGTAAGGTATGGTGTCCATTACCACTTACTCCATCTACTCTCACAGTAAGGTATGGTGTCCATTACCACTTACTCCATCTACTCCCACAGTAAGGTATGGTGTCCATTACCACTTACTCCATCTACTCCCACAGTAAGGTATGGTGTCCATAAAGACTTACTCCATCTACTCCCACAGTAAGGTATGGTGTCCATTACCACTTACTCCATCTACTCCCACAGTAAGGTATGGTGTCCATAAAGACTTACTCCATCTACTCCCACAGTAAGGTATGGTGTCCATTACCACTTACTCCATCTACTCTCACAGTAAGGTATGGTGTCCATAAACACTTACTCCATCTACTCTCACAGTAAGGTATGGTGTCCATTACCACTTACTCCATCTACTCCCACAGTAAGGTATGGTGTCCATAAAGACTTACTCCATCTACTCCCACAGTAAGGTATGGTGTCCATAAACACTTACTCCATCTACGCACACAGTAAGGTATGGTGTCCATAAACACGTACTCCATCTACTCCCACAGAGCAGCGTTTCCTTTAGGACAATGTTGCGCCGGATATTTGACAGGCAGCGTTTTAATTTACCCAGTAGCTCTCCAGTACCGGATTTGGAGATGTAATTTATCGTGTCCTCATTTAACTCCATCTATGTAAGTCATGGAGTCCTCATAATTCCATCAGAGAAAGGGCCCTGATCCAACTCCATCTACAGGGCCTTCAGGAAGTATTCAGACCTTGACTTGTTCCACTATTTGTTAGGGTACAGCCCTAATTCTAAAGTTGATTCACTAGTTTTTTCCCCTTATCAATCTACACACAATACCCCATAATGACAAAGCAAAACAGTTTTTTAAATGTTTGCTAATTTATTACTAATACATATTTTTGAAATATTACATTTACATAAGTATTCAGACCCTTTACCTTGGACTTTGTTGAAGCACCTTTGGCGATTACAGCCTCAACGCTACAAGCTTGGCACACCTGTATTTGTGGAGTTTCTCCAATTCTTCTCTGCAGATCCTCTCAAGCTCTGTCAGGTTGGATGGGGAGCGTCGCTGCACAGCTATTTTCAGGTCTCTCCAGAGATGTTTGATCAGGTTTAAGTCCGGGCTCTGGCTGGGCCACTCAAGGACATTCAGAGACTTGTCCCGAAGCCACTCCTGCTTTGTCTTGGCTGTGTGCTTCGGGTCATTGTCCTGTTGGAAGGTGAACCTTCACCTCGGTCTGAGGTCCTGAGTGCTCTGGAGCAGGTTTTCATCAAGGATATCTCTGTACTTTGCTCCGTTCACCTTTCCCTCGACCCTGACTAGTCTCCCAGTCCCTGCTGCTGAAAAACATCCCCACAGCATGATTCTGCCACCAGCATGCTTCACCGTAGGGATGGTGCCAAGTTTCCTCCAGACGTGACGCTTGGCATTCAGACCAAAGAGTACAATCTTGCTTTCATCAGACTAGAGAATCTTGTTTCTCATGGTCTGAGAATCTTTAGGTGACTTTTGGCAAACGCTAAGCGGGCTGTCAAGTGCCTTTTACTGAGCAAAGGCTTCCGTCTGGCCACACTACCATAAAGGCCTGATTGTTGGATTGCTGCAGAGATGGATGTCCTTATGGAAGGTTCTCCCATCTCCACAAAGTAACTCTAGAGCTCTGTCTGCATAACCATCGGTTTCTTGGTCACCTCCCTAACCATGACCCTTCTCCCCTGATTGCTAAGTTTGGCCAGGTGACCAGTTCTAGGGAGAGTCTGGTGGTTCTCTTTAAGAATGATGGAGGCCACTGTGTTCTTGGGGACCTTCAATGCTGCAGAAATATTTTGGTATCCTTCCCCAGATCTGTGCCTCAACACAATCCTGTCTCGGAGCTCTACGGACAATTCCTTCAACCCCATGGCTTGGTTTTTGCTCTGACATGGGACCTTATATAGATAGGTGTGTGACTTTTCCAAATCATGTCCAAAAAATAGAATTTACCACAGGTGGACTCCAATCAAGTTGTAGAAACATCTCAGTGGAAACAGGATGCACCTGAGCTAAATTTTTAGAGTCTCATAGCAAAGAATACTTATCTAAATAAGTATATTTGTTTTTTTATTTTAATACATTTGCAATAATGTCAACCTATTTTTGCTTTGTCTTCATGGGGTATTGTGTGTAGATTGCTATGGATTATTTTGGGGGGTTTACTACATGATTCCATATGTGTTATTTCATATTTTTGATGTCTTCACTATTATTCTACAATGTAGAAAATATTGTATGAGTAGGTGTGTCCAATGAGTAGGTGTGTCCAATGAGTAGGTGTGTCCAAACTCTTGACTGGTATTGCATTTCAATCTGTAAAGTTCAGAGTGCTTCACGTCCCTAAATACACATCAGAACTGTATGTTTCTGTGTGACTGGCTTTTAGGAGCTGATCACCGCTTGGTACATTGGCTTCCTGTCCCTCATTCTGGCCTCCTTCCTGGTGTACCTGGTGGAGAAGGATGATGTCACCATGGAGGTGTCGGATACTGATAGCCCCACCATTAAGCCCGAACCCCAGGACTTTGACACGTATGCCGACGCTCTGTGGTGGGGCCTGGTATGTATTTGTAGAAAGACCTGTAGTTGGTACCTGCCCAGGTCTTTGTTTTAAAAGAGAATCTCAGCCAACTGGTATATTCCCAGTTCTAAGAACCATATGTTTCCTAGAGAGCGCGTTGGCCCTATGTTTAGAGAAAAAAATACCTTGAAAAAAATCTATAAATGTTTCATTTTTATGCAAATCATATCTACAATATAGTCTACATTTACCTTTTTCTTTCATTATTTTAGACTACCTGGCATTAGTGCGTAAGCCTAAGTTTGAGGGCCTAACTGTATGCGCGCCAAAAAGGCGCCAATCACCGAATGCTTTTGGGAACGCATTAAAATGTTATTCACAGAGGCGAAAAGGACAATTTCGGAATTGAAAAGCTGTGAAATGGAGAGTTGAAAATAAAGGAAAGAGAGGGTCAGAAAGAAAATACATTTTTGGTAAAGATTTGGTGAAATGGTAAAAGAGGATGATAGGCAGTGCCAGCTACATTGTGTGTGATGATTGTGAGGTGCTATACAAATTCCACAGTCACAAGACGGGGACTTCAAAAAGGCTTATGGCACATCAAGGGAGCTGTTGCCTGCTGTTCAGATGAGTTAAATAGAATCTGAAATCTGGACACTGACTGTAGGTCTCTAACAGCTCACATAGCCTTAATATTAACTCCTGCAGAATGAAGCATTTCTTACAAGAAAATGTGTATTTTGACATGGGCACAGGAGTGGAGAAATCTGATTTATTTCTTTCAGCATCTTGAGAGAATGTGGGGGGCAGGACCAAGTTTGGGAAACGGAGTGTACAAAACATTAGGAGCTACAATACCAGCTGGCAATGTCACACTTGTCAACTTCAATCAAGATCCTACCTGCATCTTTACAAATACAGCAACATTCACATTACCAACCATTTTGTAAATTTCTTCAGTTTCCATGGCGCCGTGTATGAAGATCATGTCTCTCTCCCCTGTACGTAGATCACATTGACCACCATTGGTTATGGGGACAAAACCCCAAAGACGTGGGCTGGGAGACTGTTAGCTGGCACTTTTGCTCTCATTGGAGTGTCCTTCTTCGCTTTGCCTGCAGTAAGTAAAATCTCTTGGAGATAGGGTTTAGTCCATGATTACATTATTGTGAAATGTATGAATTATCACATACTTTACACATGCATTTGTTTTGCAATTGTACATCAATATGCAAATTCTATACCACGCCAGTGTCAATTTGCTCGAATGTTAAGATAATGATTAATTATGTACTGTATAGTAAGACCACTTATTTACCCAGTTGTCATTCTTCAAGGATTAGATGACTGAATCATCAAAATGAAGAAGTAGTATTTTATTGATGAATAAGGTCTGTTAATGGATACAGAGAGTATTCGATATAAAGTGTATGTTCCTTAGGCTATGTGTAAACTTGGTAAACTCAGTGGCTTCGCAAAGGCGATCAATAGTTGATTAAAGGCCCAGTGCAATCAAAAACGTTATTTCCCTTGTATTATATATTTTCACGCTGAGTTTGGAATAATATTGTGAAAATGATGATACATTTTTGTGTAATAGCAGTTTGAAAAGACTGCATTACATTTTTGCCTGTTTTAGTGAAATTGAATTTTGGCCTGCTTGGTGACATCCCCAGGCGGCTAATTAGTTAACAGACCAATAAGAAAATGAGTTATAAACCTGCCAATAACAGCTAGTTTTCAGCTTAATTTCTTGCTTGAGAAATTGCTCTTTACTAAGAAGCAATTTTTGTTGAAGACATTCACAATAAGGTACTTAATTGTTACCCAGAAATTATATGATATATTGAGATAAAAACGGTTGCATTGAACCTTTGATGCTGTCTTTTCCATAATGGGAACGATAGTTAATGAATGCTGCCTGTCTCCCCCCTAGGGCATCTTGGGCTCAGGCTTAGCTTTGAAGGTCCAGGAGCAGCACAGACAGAAGCACTTTGAGAAGCGTAGGCATCCAGCTGCTGGGCTTATTCAGGTGAGACTACAGTAACAGTAAAGGTGGAATGCCTCTCACACAAAAATCCCTTAATGGTTATGGCATGCAGTGTCTGAATGAAATTCCTTGAGAGAAAAGGGACATTTTTTATTATGAAGGGATATACAGTGCCTTGCGAAAGTATTCGGCCCCCTTGAACTTTGCGACCTTTTGCCACATTTCAGGCTTCAAACATAAAGATATAAAACTGTATTTTTTTTGTGAAGAATCAACAACAAGTGGGACACAATCATGAAGTGGAACGACATTTATTGGATATTTCAAACTTTTTTAACAAATCAAAAACTGAAAAATTGGGCGTGCAAAATTATTCAGCCCCCTTAAGTTAATACTTTGTAGCGCCACCTTTTGCTGCGATTGCAGCTGTAAGTCACTTGGGGTATGTCTCTATCAGTTTTGCACATCGAGAGACTGAATTTTTTTCCTTTTCCTCCTTGCAAAACAGCTCGAGCATTTGTGAACAGCAGTTTTCAGTTCTTTCCACAGATTCTCGATTGGATTCAGGTCTGGACTTTGACTTGGCCATTCTAACACCTGGATATGTTTATTTTGAACCATTCCATTGTAGATTTTGCTTTATGTTTTGGATCATTGTCTTGTTGGAAGACAAATCTCCGTCCCAGTCTCAGGTCTTTTGCAGACTCCATCAGGTTATCTTCCAGAATGGTCCTGTATTTGGCTCCATCCATCTTCCCATCAATTTTAACCATCTTCCCTGTCTCTGCTGAAGAAAAGCAGGCCCAAACCATGATGCTGCAACCACCATGTTTGACAATGGGGGTGGTGTGTTCAGGGTGATGAGCTGTGTTGCTTTTACGCCAAACATAACATTTTGCATTGTTGCCAAAAAGTTCCATTTTGGTTTCATCTGACCAGAGCACCTTCTTCCACATGTTTGGTGTGTCTCCCAGGTGGCTTGTGGCAAACTTTAAACAACACTTTTTATGGATATCTTTAAGAAATGGCTTTCTTCTTGCCACTCTTCCATAAAGGCCAGATTTGTGCAATATATGACTGATTGTTGTCCTATGGACAGAGTCTCCCACCTCAGCTGTAGATCTCTGCAGTTCATCCAGAGTGATCATGGGCCTCTTGGCTGAATCTCTGATCAGTCTTCTCCTTGTATGAGCTGAAAGTTTAGAGGGACGGCCAGGTCTTGGTAGATTTGCAGTGGTCTGATACTCCTTCCATTTCAATATTATCGCTTGCACAGTGCTCCTTGGGATGTTTAAAGCTTGGAAAATATTTTTGTATCCAAATCCGGCTTTAAACTTCTTCACAACAGTATCTCGGACCTGCCTGGTGTGTTCCTTGTTCTTCATGATGCTCTCTGCGCTTTTAACGGACCTCTGAGACTATCACAGTGCAGGTGCATTTATACGGAGACTTGATTACACACAGGTGGATTGCATTTATCATCATTAGTCATTTAGGTCAACATTGGATCATTCATTGGATCATTCATCCCTATGACTTTGATTAAGTAAAGAGACAGTATATCTCAAACTGGGGCACATTCTGAGTGTACACTTGCGGTTGCCTCCCTAGGCACATATATGATTATCCTGCCTGTATGGTTATGAATCCTGGCACGTACCAGCCCTACTCTGTATATCTATGTCTATCTGTGCTTGGAGTTAAAAACAATTATCCAAAATAAGCCAGCAGTGTTATTAAAAATCTTAATGAAACATTGAGGGACAGTTCAAACAAATTGTTATTCAAAAAGTTTTCGGAGTACTAAGAAAACGTTTAATATTAACGATATCAAAACTTTCACAACGTTAAAAGAATGTTCTCAGAATGTTATTTAATCACCTATCCTTTCCGTTCTCAGACCTATACATTCGTTAATGAAATGTTCACAGAACCCACCTTCAACCTAAAAACAAATGTTAACAAGACTGTCTGGAATGTTAGCTTTTGTTCTCAGAATGTATAAAAAACATTCAGTTTTACCGGTCAGGAAACTTGAGGGTTTTGTTCACAGAACCAAAAAACACCTGCTTCACAAATTCTAAGGAACTCACTGGGGAGAAAACAGGATAGATCTGGTATATCGCACTAATGGAAAAATGACAGCGGACCAAAGACTAAACCCTGTGGGGCCTCTGACATTAATTCCCACTGCATAGGCATAGTGGTGGTATTATATAGACAAAAGTACTGACTAGTGATTTCCTTAAAGGTACTGTCAAAAATGTGATTTTAATTATAATTCCACACTACGAGGTCAAAAGAACTCTGAAATTGTGAAAACTATGATTAATACCCTCTTTGTGTAACAGCTGTTTGTAAAAAAAAATATATTTTTAAGTGTCATCTGATCTGATTATCCTGACCAATGGCCAATATTTTATTTGAATACCCATTCAAAAAGGAGGATACATAAAGGCGTCCGCATGCTTCCCGTCTAAAACAGTTCAGAACAGTTTTGCATATATCATGACAACAATTTGTGACGTTTTGGTCTTCGGCAAGGTTTTCTTGTCCCATCGCGTTCTAGCGACTCCTTTTGGCAGGCCAAATGCCTGAAAGCTGACTCCGGTCGCTAGTTGGACTGTGTTTCGTCCGACACATTGGTGTGGCTGGCTTCTGGGTTAAGGAGGCAGTGTAATCAAGAAGCAGTGCGACTTGGCAGGGTTGTGTTTCGGATGGCGCATGGCACTCTACCGTTGCCTCTCCCGAGTCCGTAGGGGAGTTGCAGCGATGGGACAAGAGTGTAACTACCAATTGGCTATCATAAAAAAGGGGTAAAAAGTACAATTAAAAATACATGACTAGAGATACTCAACAAATACAGCATAGAGCTGACAAATGTTATTTATCACATGCGCCGAATACAACAAGAGCAGACGTTTACCGTGAAATGCTTACTTACAAGCCCTTACCCAACAGTGCAGTTCAAGAATAAGAGTAGACTTAAATAAAGTAGACTTAAATAAAAGTAATAATAAAAGTAACACAGTAAGAATAACAATAATGAGGTTATATACAGGGGGCACCGGTACCGAGTTAGTTTACGGGGGTGCAGGCTAGTTGACGTAATCTGCACTTGTAGGTGGGGGCGAAGTGACTATGCATAGCTAACAAACAGCGAGTGTACAAAAGGGAGGGGGGGTGGTGTCAATGTAAATTGTCCGGTGGCAATTTTATGAGTTGTTCAGCAGTCTTATAGCTTGGGGGTAGAATCTGTTGAGGAGCCTTTTGGTCCTAGACTTGGCGCTCCAGTGCCGCTTACTGTGCGGTAGCAGAGAAAACAGTCTATAATTATAATTATACTTGGGTGACTGGAGTCTCTGACAATTTTATGATTTTTCCTCTGACACTATTATATAGGTCCTGGATGGCAGGTCGCTTGGCCCCAGTGATATATTGGGCCGTTCGCACTACCCTCTGTAGCGACTTACGGTCAGATGCCGAGCAGATGCTATACCAGGCAGTGATGCAACCGGTCAGGATGCTCTTGATGGTGCAGCTGTAGAACCTTTTGAGGATCTGGGGACCCATGCCAAATCTTTTTAGTCTCCTGAGGGGGAAAAGGTTTTGTTGTGCCCTCTTCAGGACTGTCTTGGTATGTTTGGACCATAATAGTTTGTTGGTGATGTGGACCCCAAGGAACTTGAAAAACTACAAACCTCAGATTTCCCACTTCCTGGTTGGATTTTTCTCAGGTTTTCGCCTGCCGTATGAGTTCTGTTATACTCACAGACATCATTCAAACAGTTCTGGAACACTTCAGAGTGTTTTCTAACCAAATATACTAATAATATGCATATATTAGCTTCTGGGCCTGAGTAGCAGGCAGTTTACTCTGGGCACGCTTTTCATCCAAACGTGAAAATGCTGTCCCCTATCCCTACAGGTTTTAAGGATCAGCGTGGAAGATGTGTTGTTGCCTACTCTTACCACCTGGGGGTGGCCCGTCAGGAAGTCCAGATTGCGTCATCTGTGGATTGGTTGGGGAGGTATGCTGTTGGAATTGGAGTGGGTCTACGGTGTCTGGGAAGATGTTGTTGACGTGAGCCTTGACCAGCCTTTCAAAGCACTTCATAACTACCGACGTGAGCGGTAATTATTTAGGCAGCTTACCTTCGCTTCCTTGGGCACAAGGACTATGGTGGTCTGCTTGAAACATGTAGGTTTTACACTCGGTCAGGGAGAGGTTGAAAATGCCAGTGAAGACACTTGACACTTGGTCCGCGCATGTTTGAGTACACATCCTGGTAATCCGTCTGGCCCAGCGGCTTTGTGAATGTTGACCTGTTTAAAGGTTTTTGTTCACATTGGTTACCAAGAGCGTTATCACACAGTCAACCAGAACAGCTGGTGCTCTCGTGCATGCTTCAGTGTTGCTTGCATAAAAGTCATTTTGCTCATCTGGTAGGATCGCGTCACTGGGCATCTCGTGTCTGGGTTTCCCTTTGTTGTCCGTAATAGTTTTCAAGCCCTGCCACATCCGACGAGCTTCAGAGCCTGTGTAGTAGGATTCAATCTTAATCCTGAATTGACTCTTTGCTTGTTTGATGGTTTGTCTGAGGGCATAGCGGGATAAACATCCGGATTAGTCTCCCGCTCCTTGAAAGCGGTGGCTCTAGCTTTTAGCGGATGTTGCCTGTAATCCATGGCTTCTGGTTGGGATATGTACGTACAGTCACTGTGGGGACGACGTCATCGATGCACTTATTGATGAAGCCGATGACTGAGGTGGTGTATTCCTCATTGCCATTGGAAGAATCTCAGAACATATTCCAATCTGTGCACGCAAAACAGTCCTGTAGTGTAGCATCCTCGTCATCTGACTACTTCTGTATTGAGCGAGTCACTGGTTCTTCCTGCTTTAGTTTTTGCTTGTAAACAGGAATTATGAGGATAGAATTATGGTCAGATTTGCCAAAAGGAGATCGGGGGAAAGCTTTGTATGTGTCTCTGTGTGTGGAGTAAAGGCCTTCTAGAGTTTTTTCCCCTCTGGTTACACGTGACATGCTGGTAGAAAGGAGGTGAAACAGATTTAAGTTTGCCTGCAAGTCCCCGGCCACTAAGAGTTCCGCTTCTGGGTGAGCATTTTCTTCTTTGCTTATGGCCTTATAGTATTGGTTGAGAGCAGTCTTAGTGCAAGCTTCGTTGTGTGGTGATAACTAGACGGCTACGAATAATACAGATATAGGCGGCCTACAGTTTATCATTAGGTACTCTACCTCAGGCGAGCAATACCTCAAGACTTCTTTAATATTAGACATTCCTCACCAGCTGTTAATGACAAATAGACACACACTCCTGCCCCTCATCTGACCAGACGTAGCTGCTCTGTCCTGCCTTTGCACGGACACTAAGGACAATCACCCACGACAAACTCAAAGAATATGGCTGCCTAAATATGGTTCCCAATCAGAGACAACGATAAACACCTGCCTCTGATTGAGAACCACTCCAGACAGCCATAGACTTTGCTAGATACCCCACTAAGCTACAATCCCAATACCAATACCAAAACCCCAAGACAAAAAAAAACAACATACAAAAACCCCATGCCAAACCCTGGCCTGACCCAATACATGAAGATAAACACAAAATACTTCGACCAGGGCGTGACAGTCCAGAGGTTTATTCCGGTCATAAGAGAAGGTAGCAGCAACATTTTGTACACAATAAGATTTTTATTTTTTATTACGCAAAACGCAAAAATAACAACTAAATAGCACAATTGGTTGGGAGAATGTAAAACGTAAGCCATGATATTCGGCGCCATCTTTACAAGTAAGTTCATGTTTAAGTTGTTATTTAGCACTGTCAACACTTTGTTCAACAGTTTTATAAGCCATAAAATGTGCGTTCTCCCTACTTCCACTCACACTACAACAAGAACTGCAGCTGCAATGAATGAGTAAGTGTTTTGATAAGCTTACGTTGTTATTAATTGTGGCTCGTGTCTTTTTTAATATCGAGGAATAGTTCACTTTCTCTAGTCATTGGAGTAGCAACATGAATTTGTGCATGAGGCAGAAATAATGCCGTGCGACTTGAGTTTCACAATCAGATGGAAAACTGTGTCCCTTCTTCTCAGCGAAGGGAGGGAGAGCGCAGGGACGGTGAGTCGTGTTAGAGGCAGCCTCACCGCTGCTCCCTCGCTCCACTCAGACTGACCATCAGATGCAGACCTTCAGTCCAGTAAAAAAAATAAGCAAATTATTACGGTCACTTAGCTGTGCCCCACAAGTAATACAACAAATTATCTATTACCAGTGTGGCCATATACCTAAAATGGTTTAATTTAATTTCAGAATGGTCTGAGAAGAATAACATCGGCAGGGCAATTCAAGCATAGACAATATGCAGTAATAATGTATTGGGCCTATAGCTTACTGCTCAAACCTCATTGCTCCAGAACTCTTTTTAATTGGTTAATGCTGCATAGGCTTACGCTTTTTAAGTCATGTTTTAAAAAAACTTCTCAGCGGTAGATCTCGGCTTACATTTTCACTCAAAGTGATCTTGACTCAGAAAAGGTTGGTGACCACTCGTCTAACCAATCAGGGCTGTGTATGTAAGTATTTTATCAACACGCCCACATAATCAGTCTGAGAATTTCAATGGCAGAAGGAGGCTCAGGGAAATAAATTATAAAAATATATTTGGAGTTATATTCATGAAATTAACACACATAGTGAACCGAGTGGCACAGCATTCTAAGGCACTTCATTGCAGTGCTAGAAGCATCACTACAGATCCGGTTTTGATCCCGGGCTGTATCCCAACCAGCCGTGACCGGGAGTCCCATAGGGCGGCGCACAATTGGCCCAGTGTCATCCGGGTTAGGGGAGGGTTTGGCCGCAGTAGGCTGTCAATGTAAATAAGAATTTGTTCTTAACTGACTTCCCTAGTTAGGTTACATTTTTTTTAAATAACAAAATATACAGTACCAGTCAAAAGTTTGGACAACTACTCATTCAAGGGTTTTTCTTAAGGCAAAGGGTGGCTACTTTGAAGAATCTAAAATCTAAAATATATTTTTCTTTGTTTTACACTTTTTTGGTTCCCACGTGATTCCATATGTGAGTTCTACAATGTAGAAAATAGTAAAAATACAGAAAACCTCTGGAATGAGTAGGTGTGTGTCAACTTTTGACTGGTACTGTATATTAGACATACAGTGATGATTTAAAAATACAATACAAAAACAGCATGGGGCTTAATTGGCAACTGGTACACACAAACATGGAAAAAACTGTAAGGTGACTTTCCTTACAAAAAGTGTATTGTTTTCTTTCTTGTGCAGTCTGCCTGGCGATACTATGCCACCAATCCAATCAGAGAGGACCTCATTTCTACATGGAGATTCTACGAAACGGTCATCTCATTACCCTGTTTCAGGCAAGTACTTTCGTACATTTATGAAACATATGTAGGATCTTAATTTGAGCCAGTTTGCAACAGCAGGAAAATAATCCTGCAGCAACAGTACATTTGCATTTTTCTGTGAACTTTTGTAGGGGTTGATCAATTTTGAAAATCAAGTTTGGCATTTCAAAGTGGAAATTACAAAGCTTAAACCTTTTTAAACCTCAAATATACTACAAGTTTGACATTTCCTGCATACAGGCAAGTTCTCCTGTAACAGGGGGATCAAATGAAGATCCTACATATGCATGTGAAACTCTCACCATTTCTCTATCACATGCTACAATGTGTTTTTGTTTGATCAAGTGTTGCATTCATGTTGTCAACCCAACATGTACAGTGTGAGTTTCTTCATGATTTATCAATTGATTTGTGCATTTGTATCCTCACCATATGATTTGTTTTGTTTTTTAGTTTGCATGATTTACATTACCCTGAGTTGGAGACATTGGTTTCCATGGAAAACTGGATTCCTGCAACCAAACAAGATAACAATCTGTGAGGTAACACAGATGTCATTTGGTCCTATTTTAACTGTCTATTGCCTCACTGATTTTTTTTTCTTGGTCAAAATATACATTAAGTGAAATGTCTGTTTATAGGACTTAATATAATATTGTCATTAGAAATAACAGTTGTCATAATAGCTAATTGATGAGTGAATTAGCATCTAATCTCATGTTAACTGCCTCATAGAGCCGAACGGCATTATTAATATAGTTGTATTGCTAAGACTCTACCTTAGCTTCCTCTTGTAACGTGATCCTATATGATCTGACATGTAAACATAGTGTCTAAATATTTTCATACAGTTTTACCTATTTATCTATAGGCCTAGTCCTGTTTTTCACTGTTATTCTCTGGTACAGGACAATTATATTGATTGAGATGTTGAAGGTTGTGCAAAACTACTGTCCTTAGTGTCCATTTCATGTTATATTGAGTGGTGGCATGCATTGTAAGTTCTTAAAACTGCGTTAATTTACTGTATTTTCTTTCTGTGTCCAAAGGAAGGATAATTTGGAGGGCATAGCAAGGTAGGTCACCAATGACTGATCTCTTCTACTGATAGATCATGTATAGTCACGAACATGGAAAGGCACTAGTATAACAATCTCTCATGGCATTTTCAGACAGAGTGACCCAAATACCCCTTCTTCAAATAACTTCCTCGATTAATTCACAACTCATATCGATCTGCCAACTCAGTAGTGGCTAATGGCCGTAATAAATATGTGTTCTATGACTTTCGCTCATACACATCTTCTTCTTTAATGAAGAAACCACTCAAATTAGACACATTATTTATAGAAATCTATTAGCTAGTCCATTACTTACTTTTCAATTATAATGACTGTTAGATCATTAGGAGAGTGGGATAATTATGTGAGGTCTTGACATTCGTACATTTTATTTTTATTGCATCATAGGACATTAATACAGGGCTTGGGCTGTTACGATGACTGCATTACCGCAACACCAGCGGTCACGAGTAATGACGGTTCAGTAATTAGGCTTCTCCATGCTCTGATGCTGCTGATGGTCATTAGTAGCCTACCCAACTTGCTAACTGCCTGGGATTCAGCACTCTATTGTCCCTCAAATGTCATCTAAAATCAAATCAAACACTTCATAAGAGCTCATGTTGCGCAACATTTCTATAGGCTATGCAATTGCGTGAGCAAGGGGTTTTGATGGCCTCTATTAAAAAGAGGAGGAACCCATCAGCTTTCTATAGGCTATGCCTACTATATTTATTTCTCAACTTTCCTAATATTAAGTACATTGCTTTTCTTTACAACAGGAGTATAGCCTACTTGGCTGGCATGAAAATGTACCATGGGAAAAGCATCCTCCATTCACTATTTAAGTGCATACATGACATGCATTTTTTTCCCCTACCCCTGTTTCAAGACCGATACATGATAATGGTCCATTCTAAATCTAAACAAATTTCCCACATATATTATTTAGTATATGTAAAGACAAGATTAAATCAAGAATAGTCTGATGGGTGAAAATATTAGCTTATCACTTAAGAATGATATATATATATATGATGTATATAAGAATAAATCAAGTAGGCCTAGCCTATAGAAAGCTGATGGGAACCTCTTCTTTTTAATAGAGGCCATCACTGTTTTCTTGCGCAATTGCATAGCCTATAGAAATGTTGTGCAACATGAGCTCATGGTCTCTCATGAACTCTTTGATAAAATTTTTGAATACATTTGCATTGGTTTCAGAGTGATTAGAGGTACAAAAGTGCTGAGTACCAGGCAGTTAGCAAGTTTGGAAGGCTACTAAAACCATCAGCAGCATCAGAGCTTGGAGAAGCCTAATTGCTGTGACTAAAACGTCACGTGGAATTTGACTGCCTTCATTACTCGTGACCGCCGGTGTGGTGGTAATATGGTCACCGCAACAGCCCTAGCCATAAGTCAGTAGTGTCCCCTGTCAATGATTTTGGAGGACAGGATAATTATGATTTAAATGGTTGCACTGTACAGATCCGTCCACACCTGTAAGAGATCAAGACAATGTGTGCCTGAATACCTACAGAGGTGGTCAGGAAGATCTGATCACAATGTGACTTTTAAAGGTTTTCGGGTCTACACATTGTATTAAAATGTGAAAATGATTAGACTGATATTCTTCCAAATAATATGATGTATTTATTTTAAGACAATTAATGATGGCATAAGTCAATGGTGCTACCTGTCAATGATTTTAGAAGCTGTTATAAGGATTATTTAAGTGGTTTGACCATCCAGATCTGTTTACACTTGATTAATATCCAGACACAATGCCTACCTTTGGAGGTGGTCAGGGAGATCGGCTGTGATTGGGAGTCCCATAGGACGGCTCACAATTGGCCCAGCGTCGTCCGGGTTTGGCCGGGGTAGGCCGTTAATGTAAATAAGAATTTGTTCTTAACTGACTTGCCTAGTTAAATAAGGGTAAAAAAAAAAAAAAAAAAAAAATAAGAATTGTCTAACCTGTCTAAAAATGCAGACCAGATCAAGACAAAGTGTGCATGTTAGCACCAGTTATAAACAGGGCTTAAAAATGTGAACACAATCGGACTGTGGTCAAGATCAGTTCAACGGTGCATGTTAGAACAAGGTATAATCGGTCCCAGGTTGACGTTCACTGTAGCATGTCCTATGCCTGTGTTTATCAACTCCTTGAGTGTTTTAGCCCCACGTGATCATCAATCAAGGCCTTGATGATTAGTTGAGAAGTTGAATCCGGTTTACTTGTGTTGTGTGGGGCTACTTGAGGAGGAGAGTTGAAATACATTGTCCTTGGAAAGACAAGAAGGCCCAAGGCCCTCTTATGTTCCTACTGTACTACCACCTTTCAATAGTCCTTTTCATTCATGGATATTCACTACCCTACAATTAATGGATATAATATAATATTTTGACAACAACCACTTCTTTTTTTTTTTTCTTTTTTTTCCCTTCCCCCCCCTTTTTCTCCCCAATTTTGTGGTATCCAATTGTTAGTAGCTACTATCTTGTCTCATCGCTACAACTCCCGTACGGGCTCGGGGGAGACGAAGGTTGAAAGTCATGCGTCCTCCGATACACAACCCAACCAAGCCCCACTGCTTCTTAACACAGCGCCATCCAACCCGGAAGCCAGCCGCACCAATGTGTCGGAGGAAACACCGTGCACCTGGCAACTTTGGTTAGCGCACACTGCGCCCGGCCCGCCACAGGAGTCGCTGGTGCGCGATGAGACAAGGATATCCCTACCGGCCAAGCCCTCCCTAACCCGGGCAACGCTATGCCAATTGTGCGTCGCCCCACGGACCTCCCGGTCGCGGCCGGTTACGACAGAGCCTGGGTGCGAACCTAGAGTCTCTGAACAACCACTTTTCTAAACATTGGCTATATCCCAATTACCTCTGCTTCCTCCCACATTGTGCACTTGTTCACTTCAAAGGAAATTACTGCTATAAAAAAACATGGTAGAAATTCACTGTATACCAGGCCTCCACCAATACAATGCTTTTAGATTTTTTTGTTGTCCCGATAGGCACTCATTACAAGACTAGAAGAGGATACGTTCTGCTCCAATGCCCTGGCTTGCCGCCCCCGCGTTACAAATCCATGTTCACCACTCAGGATTGCCCCTAAATGCTCCTTGGCAGCCACCCCAAAGGCCAGCCCAGGCACCTCTGCCAAGTCTGAGACAGGGAGGGGGAGAGAGACAGACAAGAGAGTGAGGGGAAGAGAGAGATGGAGGAGAGATAGTGTTCCCATGTCATTTAAAAGATCAGGTGGATATCAAATCAGTTTTCGGTCATATGAGAAACAAAAGTGCCCCGATCCACAACTAACGAGCAACGAGCAAAAAGGAGAGGTGATCTCTTGTTTCTTACTGGCCCGTTCAATGTGTTTCTCCTACTGCGGTCTTTGAGTCTTCGTTTATACCTCAGTACTGAAGCACTGTTACGTTTCGGCAGCAGACTGTGAATCTGTCCCCAGTCCAAGGCAGACAGCCCTAACAAAATACAAACCAAATTATTGGGTTTTCTGTCTCGGCAGTGGTATCATCATGCGTGTCCACAAAGAAGATCCTGAATTTACCTCTATTTTGGAGAAATGGATTCACAGTAGCTGATTGCCTGCCTTGTTTAAGTGTTTATTACCATATTGTCATTACTGTTATTATCATCGATGTAATTTAATACATTCAAGTCACTCATAGGAAAAATACTTTCCTCTCCCCTCTCTCTCGTCTCAGTCAAAAGCTGAGTTTGCTGGAGCGTTGTCGCATGCCTAATTCGCGACAGTCGACAGTAGTGAGGGGCAGGGTGCTGATGCCGGGGAACCCGGACATTGAAGAGAGTCCTTCCAAGGAACCCAAACCCGGCGGCTTCAGTAACCGGGAGCGGTTTCGCACAGCCTTCCGGATGAAGGCCTACACCATGCGTCAGAGCTCTGATGGTAATTCAGCCAATTCCAATCTACATTTCCTCAATTATAATTTAAGTTTACTTCCTGAATTTAAATTAAATTGACACCAACCCTGCTGCCTATCAACACAACTGTGACCATCTGAAGTAATTCAGTAAAATAATCTGTTGCAGTATATGGTCATCTGGAGTTATTTATTACTTATTACCTATTTTGTTTTACCCAAGGAACTGGGTAAGGTATGACATAGGCTTATAGAAGATTTGTGAAACATCTATGTAGTGCTTATGAAGACTTTATATATTCTATATAAAGCCTTTATAACATGTAGATTGTAAGTAGGGACAGTCTTTGTTCCCACAGATGCTGGAGCCCTGCAGGACCCTGAGGAGAGGGGCTTTCCTGCAGACATCCTCCTGGAGGAGATGATCCCCACGCTAAAGCTAGTCATCAGGGCAGTCAGGTAATAGAAGTTTAAAGGGGAAGTTCCCCACGCTAAAGCTGGTCATCAGGGCAGTCAGGTAATAGAAGTTTAAAGGGGAAGTTCCCCACGCTAAAGCTGGTCATCAGGGCAGTCAGGTAATAGAAGTTTAAAGGGGAAGTTCCCCACGCTAAAGCTGGTCATCAGGGCAGTCAGGTAATAGAAGTTTAAAGGGGAAGTTCCGTATTCAACAATTTAATGTTGGATGGTTCGACACCCTGAAGTAATCAATGGCCAGGAGAAACTGTAATCCATGATTATTAACAGCCACTACAACTTGAGCTATGTTTTCCAAATTACTCAGATCAATAGAGCTAGAGAGACCATATTTTATGACCAACAACGTATATACAGTTGAAGTTGGAAGTTTACATACACCTTAGCCAAGTACATTTAAACTCAGATTTTCACAATTCCTGACATGTAATCCTAGTAAAAATGTCCTGTTTTAAGTCAGTTAGGATCACCACTTTCTTTTAAGAATGTGAAATATCAGAATAATAGTAGAGAGAATGACTTTCATCACATTCCCAGTGGGTCAGAAGTTTACATACACCCAATTAGTATTTGGTCGCATTGCCTTTAAATGGTTTAACTTGGGTCAAACATTTTGGGTAGCCTTCCACAAGCTTCCCACAGTAAGTTGGGTGAATTTTGGCCCATTCCTCCTGACAGAGTTGGTATAACTGAGTCAGGTTTGTAGGTCTCCTTGCTCACACATGCTTTTTCAGTTCTGCCCTCACGTTTTCTATAGGATTTGAGGTCAGGGCTTTGTGATGGCCAGTCCAATACCTTGATTTTGTTGTCCTTAAGCAATTTTGCCACAACTTTGGTAGTATGCTTGGGGTCATTGTCCATTTGGAAGACCCATTTGCGACCAAGCTTTAACTTCCTGATGGCTTCCTGATGTCTTGAGATGTTCAATATATCCACATAATTTCCTGACTCATGAAGCCATCTATTTTGTGAAGTGCACCAGTCCCTCCTGCAGCAAAGCACCCCCATAACATGATGCTGCCACCCCCGTGCTTCATAGTTGGGATGGTGTTCTTCGGCTTGCAAGCCTCCCCCTTTTTCCTCCAAACGTAACGATGGTCGTTATGGCCAAACAGTTCTATTTTTGTTTCATCAGACCAGAGGACATTTCTCCAAAAAGTACTATCTTTGTCCCCATGTGCAGTTGCAAACCATAGTCTGGCTTTTTTTATGGCGGTTTTGGAGCAGTGGCTCCTTCCTTGCTGAGCAGCCTTTCAGGGTATGTCGATATAGGACTCATTTTACTGTGGATATAGATACTTCTGTACGTTAATCTCTCAGGAACAATGTGTCTCCATCCTGAGCGGTATAACGGCTGCGTGGTCCAATGGTATTTATAATAGCGTGCTATTGTTTGTACAGATGAACGTGGTACCTTCAGGCATTTGGAAATTTCTCACAAGGATGAACCAGACTTGTGGAGGTCTACAACTTTTTTTCTGAGGTCTTGGCTGATTTCTTTCGATTTTCCTATGATATCAAGCAAAGAGGCACTGAGTTTGAAGGTACAGTCATTGCCAAAAGTTTTGAGAATGACATAAATATTAATTTTCACAAAGTTTGCTGCTTCGGTGTCTTTAGATATTTTTGTCAGATGTTACTATGGAACACTGAAGTATAATTACAAGCATTTCATAAGTGTCAAAGGCTTTTATTGACAATTACATGAAGTTGATGCAGAGAGTCAATATTTGCAATGTTGACCTTTCTTTTTCAAGACCTCTGCAATCCGCCCTGGCCTGCTGTCAATTAACTTCTGGGCCACATCCTGACTGATGGCAGGCCATAATCAGTGCTTGGAGTTTGTCAGAATTTGTGGGGTTTTGTTTGTCCAATCGCCTCTTGAGGATTGACCACAAGTTCTCAATTGCATTAAGGTCTGGGGAGTTTCCTGGCCATGGACCCAAAAATATGTTTTGTTCCCCGAACCACTTAGTTATCACTTTCGCCTTGTGGCAAAGTTCTCCATCATGCTGGAAAAGGCATTGTTCGTCACCAAACTGTTCCTGGATGGTTGGGAGAAGTTGCTCTCGGAGGTGTGTTGGTACCATTCTTTATTCATGGCTGTGTTCTTTGGCAAAATTGTGAGTGAGCCCACTCCCTTGGCTGAGAAGCAACCCCACACATGAATGGTCTCAGGATGCTTTACTGTTGGCATGACACAGGACTGATGGTAGCGCTCACCTTGTCTTCTCCGGACAAGCTATTTTCCGGATGCCCCAAACAATCGGAAAGGGGATTCATCAGAGAAAATGACTTTACCCCAGTCCTCAGCAGTCCAATCCCTGTACCTTTTGCAGATAATCAGTCTGTCCCTGATGTTTTTCCTGGAGAGAAATGGCTTCTTTGCTGCCCTTCTTGACACCAGGCCATCCTCCAAAAGTCTTTGCCTCACTGTGCGTGCAGATGTACTCACACCTGCCTGCTGCCATTCCTGAGCAAGCTCTGTAGTGGTGGTGCCCCGATCCCGCAGCTGAATCAACTATAGGAGACGTTCCTGGTGCTTGCTGGACTTTCTTGGGCGCCCTGAAGCTTTCTTCACAACAATTGAACCGCTCTCCTTGACGTTCTTGATGATCCGATAAATAGTTGATTTAGGTGCAATCTTACTGGCAGTAATATCCTTGCCTGTGAAGCCCTTTTTGTGCAAAGCAATGATGACGGCACGTGTTTCCTTGCAGGTAACCATGTTGACCGAGGAAGAACAATGATTCCAAGCATCACCCTCCTTTTCAAGCTTCCAGTCTGTTATTTAAACTCGATCAGCATGACAGAGTGATCTCCAGCCTTGTCCTCGTCAACACTCACTGAACCTGTGTTAATGAGAGAATCACTGACATGATGTCAGCTGGTCCTTTTGTGGCAGGTCTGAAATGCAGTTAATTTGCATGGCAAAGAGGGACTTTGCAATTAATTGCAATTCATCTAATCACTCTTCATAACATTCTGGATTATATGCAAATTGCCATCATACAAACTGAGGCAGCAGACTTTGTGAAAATTAATATTTGTGTCGTTCTCAAAACTTTTGGCCACAACTGTAGGCCTTGAAATACATCCACAGGTACAACTCCAATTGACTCAAACGATGTCAATTAGCCTATCAGAAGCTTCTAAAGCCATGACTTCATTTTCTGGAATTTTCCAAGCTGTTTAAAGGCGCAGTCAACTTAGTGTATGTAAACTTCTGACCCACTGGAATTGTGATACAGTGAATTATAAGTGAAATAATCTGTCTTAAACAATTGTTGGAAAATGAGTTGTGTCATGCACAAAGTAGATGTCCTAAACTATAGTGTGTTAACAAGACGTGTGTCCACTACCATTAGCATCTGTAATTTAATTTATAGGGTCATTGAGTTTAAATTAAATTGACCAAGAACAGAACTACCTCAGCAATACTTTTGTACCTGCCGGCAGGGCGGGATTAACACAGCCTTGGATCAGAAATAACAGCTGGCGAGAGAAGTGCACCATTTTCAATGCCTATTAATGCTTAGCCCAACCAATCAGCTGCGCTCCAGCTGTCCTTGTCATGCGCGCTCCTCGTGTCTTGATAGAATAAATGTCTTAATTCTCTTCACAAACAGCAAACTCATCATTCTTATCACATGTCTTGACATAAGGTAATTGACCCCCAGAATCATGAAGATATATATATTTCTAACTGCTAACCTCTCGATAAAAGCTTATGTGAGAAGATAATCCATCAAGTCAATTGATTAAGGCATAATTCGAATGTCATATATAATTTTCAAACATTCAGTTACTTGTTGATATTTTGCTAACATTATAAAAGGAATATGAACTAGAGGAGACAATGGACTGTGCTTAATAGTTTATTTTATTTTATTCCAGATGATCATGTTACATTCATCCCACCCATCTCTCCTGTAACTTCTCCTAGGCTAAAATTCCAACTAGCATGATACTTGAAACCTATGCTGTCATTTAGTCACTAGTTGAGATATTTGGAACCTTAAACAACTAAACACTACTCTACAACCGAAAAACACTTCCGGGTTTATTTCTCTCAAAATCACTTTTTGTTGATAACTCAGCAAAACATGGTCTGATTGAGCTGTCTTTTTGCAAGGAGGTCGTCCTCCACATTAGGAACGTGCTGACTTCACTATGTCATTTTAGCTTCTGTTTTATCTGAGAAAATGGCCGTTACTTTCACCCATGCTACTTTTGTCCCGTCTCTCTACTACAAAGCAGGTTAGAATTAGTTTTTTTCAAACACAAAGCTACTGCACTAACTAGATTGTGTTCTGTATTGTGGTTTTTGAGGCCTGCCTTTGATTTTGATTGACATGTGTCCTTATAAAATATTGTTAACCATTTCACATGTTCTGATTGGACTAAGTTAATTATTTGTTTTCCTCACAATTTATCTGGTTCTAATTGCCTTAAACATTTGAGGAGGTAATTCACTTCATCCAGTTTGTATGGTATTTATGGTACCTTTTTACTTGTTCTGATTTGTCAAAAGACAAGCTGCACCTAACCCAATTTTGGACGCTGGCTCACAGGACGAATGAAGTCATTCAGTTCTACTCTATTCTACAGGATCATGAAGTTCCTCTTGAACAAGAAGAAGTTTAAGGAGACATTGAGACCTTATGATGTCAAGGATGTGATCGAGCAGTACTCTGCTGGCCACCTAGACATGCTCTGTAGAATCAAATACCTCCAGACAAGGTAAGCAGAGTTGGGGTTACATTTTGAGTTGACTGAAATGAACCGAGTCGACATTGAACAGCACCGTAAATTGTATTATCCAAAGCATTTCATTTACAGTGCCTAGTCAAAGTCTAGACACCCCTTGCACATTCTTCACAGTTTGCTGTTTTAAATTTAAATATAAAGGACACACCAGAATGGCTTTCCAAAAGGTGTTGAATGGTCCTGAATGGTCTCAGTCCTGAATTAAATCTGCTTTAAAATGAGAGAAGAGGTTTGAATATTGCTGTCCATCAATGACTCAAAACAAAATGGGTATATGTTACCCTAAGAGTTGTTCAAAGTTAGAATCTTAGTCAAAGTGATATAATGGCGCCGGAGGGGATGTCATAAGGTGAATGCACCAATTTGTAAGTCGCTCTGGATAAGAGCGTCTGCTAAATGTGTTAAATGCTAACCAATTGTGCTATTTTGTTAGTGTTTTTGTATTGTGTGTATCTTATTTTGTGCGCATCACGTCAAATTGTATTGGTCACGTGTTTAGCAGATGTAGCGAAATGCTTGTGTTTCCAGCTCTGACAGTGCAGTAATATCTAACAAGTAATAGCTAAAAGTTTCACGACGTATACACACGAATCTAAGTAAAGTAATGGAATCAAGAATATATAAATATATGGAGGAGCAATGTCAGAGCGGCATAGACGACAATAGAATATAATACATTATATACATATGAAATGAGTAATTCAAAATGTGTAAACATTAAAGTGACTAGTGTTTCATTTATTAAAGTAGCCAGTGATTTCAAATCTATGTATATAGGCAGCAGCCTCTAATGTGCTAGTGATGACTATTTAACAGTCTGATGACCTTGAGACAGAAGCTGTTTTTCAGTCTCTCGGTCCCAGCTTTGATGCACCTGTACTGACCTCGCCTTTTGGATGATAGCAGGGTGAACAGGCAGTGGCTCGGGTGTTTGTTGTCCTTGATCATCTTTTTGGCCTTCCTGTGACATCGGGTGCTGTAGGTGTCCTGCAGGGCAGGTAGTTTGCTCCCAGTAATGCTTGGGCCAGAATGTTCCACCCCCTGGAGATCCTTGCGGTTGCGTACGGTGCAGGTTCCGTACCAGGCGGTGATACAACCCGACAGGATTGTGCATCTGTAAAGGTTTGTGGGGGTATTAGGTGCCAAGCCAAATTTCTTCAGCCTCCTGAGGTTGAGTAAACACATATCCTCATTGGGGTATGCCTTTACAGAATCCTGAGTTTTAAGTGTTTACGTTAAGAACTGACCGATTTACACAGGGTTGAATGCACTATTTCTATCAAACTGCAGGTTGGGTATGGAAAAACACATTTATGGTGATTTTAACCACTTCTGGTTGCTTCAGGAAGCTTAGAATCGGCACAGGTAGACCTCATAGTGTCCTGGTGGACTGTCATCGAAGACGGGTTCATAAGTCATTCATAACCCACATAGGTTTCAGGTTGACTTTAGAGGAGCAGGCAATGTATTCCTATGGGGAGAGGTTATTGTAATCTGTGAGATCAAAAAGCCCTTTTTTACTGTTAAGGGTTAATGCCACACGGTCAGGTTAGGCTTGCACAGATCGGGAGGTAGGTGGGACGGTAGCCAACATCCGGTGAAATGGCAGTTTCAGCCAAATCCAAATTAAATCACTATAAATATTCAACTTTCATGAAATCACAAGTGCAATAAACCAAAATAAAAAGCCTCAAAGGCTTTACGGCGAAAGCAAACCATGCGATTATCTGAGGACAGCGTCCAGTACACAAATGCATAACAAATCGTTTTCAACCAGGGAGTTGAGACATGGTAGTCAGAAATAGAGATATATATGCCTTACCTTTGAAGATCTTCTTCTGTTGGCACTCCAAAAGGTCCTAGATACATTGCAAATGGTCCTTTTGTTCGATACATTTTTTCTTTATATCTATAAAAACTCAGCCCGCTTCAGTCAATAATCCACTCGGTTTCCATCGGTCAAAATGCATACAAAATTAATCCCAAACGTTACCAATAAACTTTTCCGAACAAGTCAATCAACATTTATAATAAATCCTTAGGTACCCTAATACGCAAATAAACAATACAATTTAAGACCTTAGGTTCTTTCCCCAAGCAGTATTGTTTCTGTTGTTGATGACTAGACACTCCATCTACTTTGTATCGTTATAAACTCAGCAAAAAAAGAAACATCCTCTCACTGTCAACTGCGTTTATTTTCAGCAAACTTAACATGTGTAAATGTATGAACATAACAATATTCAACAACTGAGACATAAACTGAAGTTCCACAGACATGTGACTACCAGAAATGTAATTATGTGTCCCTGAACAAAGGGGGGGGGTCAAAATCAAAAGTAACATTCAGTATCTGGTGTGGCCACCAGCTGCATTAAATACTGCAGTGCATCTCCTCCTCATGGACTGCACCAGATTTGCCAGCTCTTGCTGTGAGATGCTACCCCACTCTTCCACCAAGGCACCTGCTAGTTCCCGGACATTTTTGGGGGGAATGTCCCTAGCCCTCACCCTCCAACAGGTCCCAGGCGTGCTCAATGGGATTGAGATCCGGGCTCTTCGCTGGCCATTGTAGAAAATTGACATTCCTGTCTTGCAGGAAATCATGCACAGAACAAGCAGTATGGCTGGTGGCATTGTCATGCTGGAGGGTTATGTCAGACTGAGCCTGCAGGAAGGGTACCACATGAGGGAGGAGGATGTCTTCCCTGTAATGCACAGCGTTGAGATTGCCTGCAATGACGACAAGCTCAGTCCGATGATGCTGACACACCGCCCCAGACCATGATGGACCCTCCACCTCCAAATCGATCCCGCTCCAGAGTACAGACCTTGGTGTAACGCTCATTCCTTCAACGATAAACGCGAATCCGACCATCACCCCTGGTGAGACAAAATCGTGACACTGCCTTCTTGCAGCATGCCTAAAGCACATTCACGCAGATAAGCAGGGACCCTGGGCATATTTCTTTTGGTGTTTTTCAGAGTCAGTGGAAAGGCCTCTTTAGTGTCCTAAGTTTTCATAACTGTGACCTTAATTGCCTACCGTCTGTAAGCTGTTATTGTCTTAACGACTGTTCCACAGGTGCATGTTCATTAATTGTTTATAGTTCATTGAACAAGCACGGGAAACAGTGTTTAAACCCTTAACAATGAAGATCTGTGAAGTTATTTTGAATTTTTACAAATGATCTTTGAAAGACAGGGTCCTGAAAAAGGGCTGTTTCTTTTTTTGCTGAGTTTACGTTACTCATTATATTAAACCTACCACCTGCACCTGCGTTCTCGACTCCCAGCTACCTCACGGCAAGCAGTACCGGAGCTCCAAGTCTAGGACCAAAAGGCTCCTTAACAGCTTCTACCCCCAAGCCATAAGACTGCTGAACAATGAATCAAATGACCACCCGGACTATTTACATTGATGGCCCCCCCTTTGTTTTTACACTGCTGCTAATCGCTGTTTCATATCTTCATATCTTTGCATAGTCACTTTACCCCTACCTATATGTACATATTACCTCATGTTACCTCGACTAACCTGTACCCCCGCACATACATAGTCTCGTTATTGTTTGTTTTTTTAACTTTAGTTTATTTAGTAAATATTTCCTTAACTCTATTTCTTGAACTGCATTGTTGGCTTGTAACTAAGCATTTCACAGTAAGGTCTACACCCGTTGTGTACAGCACATTTGACACATTTCAATTTGATGTTTATAATGTTCATGAGATCCAAGGTGGTGAAAGTTTACATGCTTTAAGTAAAACAGGGCACCAATTCAGTGCATGCTGTGTAATTGTGAGATGCTGTGGTCTGTTTTTCTTCAACTGCATTTTAATCCAGACAAAATAGCAAATTAATACAAATTATTTCACAATTCCTAGACAATATTTAGACGATATTTATAATTCAAGAACTGCATTTCAATTAATTCTCTGACCTGTATCCAAAGGCGAAGCCTCTCAACCTCATATACATCTAAACTGACTTTCCGCCATGAACTTCTGTGTAAAAAAGGGAAGTTTAACTAATCCTTTCGTCGCACTTAGCATTTGTGCTATTTATGCGGAGAACATTTGAGCCCATGATTCTTTGTGTTGAAACCATATCACAATATCTGTTCGTACTAATGTTATCTGTTCTTGTTTTTTTTTCTTTTCAGAATAGACATGATCCTCGCCCCTGGTGCCCCTCTGACCCCGAAACATAAGAAGAGTCAAAACAAACAGAACCCATTTGCCTTTCCAACTCAACAGTCACCAAGGTCTGACTGCAAAGTCATTTTCTGTCAAAACATTGCCCCACCGTCATACAATCTTGCATTATTTATACTAATGTGTGGTGCTTGCATCTTGTACTGCATTGCTCTGATCAAACTGTATTAATCCCTAAATGTGTTGCAGGCATGAGTCCTATCTAGCCAAAGCATCCATTCCAGATGCTGACCAAGACCAAAGCATGATGGGTAGATTTGTCAGAGTGGAGAGACAGGTACAGAAAATAACTTATCAGTCCATGTTCCATCCTTTTTCTCTCGTTGTGCTCCTGAGACCTATGACTGTTTTTCAGATGTGCCCTGCACAATACAACATATTTACATATTATATCCAAAATATGCATACACATTTTTTTTAAACACTGTCATGGGAAACACAAATATAACATCATAAATCACCTGCAAAAACAGTTACATTCCTCCACAAAAAAGTCCCCAATCAATACTCTAAACTGCCCGAATGGCACCACAACGTTGATTAAATGTATAGATTTAACTTTGGATTGGAGATGTTTGATGTGAGTCTGGAAGGAGAGTTTACAGTCTAACCAGACACCTAGGTATTTGTAGTTGTCCACACAAGTCAGAACCGTCCAGAGTAGTGATACTGGACGGGCGGGCAGGTGCAGGCAGCGATCGGGTGAAGAGCATGCATTTGGTTTTACTTGTATTTAAGAGCAGTTGGATGCCACGGAAGGAGAGTTGAATGGCATTGAAGCTTGTCTGGAGTGTTGTTAACACTGTGTCCAAAGAAGGGCCAGAAGTATACAGAATGGTGTCGTCTGCGTAGAGGTGGATCAGAGACTCACCAGCAGCAAGAGCGACATCATTGATGTATACAGAGAAGAAAGTCGGCCCAAGAATTGAACCCTGTGGCACCCCCATAGAGACTGCCAGAGGCCCGGACAACAGGCCCTCTGATTTGACATACTGAACTCTATCAGAGAAGTAGTTTGGAATGGAAGGATGGAATGGAAGAAGAAGGTTAGGAAATTTAGATTTTTAGGACATTAGATTGCAGATAGGTAGGGAAATTGAGAGGCAGGTAGACAATAAATCATTTATACTGAACAAAAAGTGTAAACACAACATGAAACTATTTCATTTTTTTTACTGAGTTATAGTTCATATAAGAATATAAAATAAAATAAAATGTTATTTGTCACATTCCCCGAACACAACACGTACAACCTTACAGTGAAATGTTTACTTACAAAAACAATGCAGTTTTAAGAAAATAGAGTTAAGAAAATATTTACTGAATAAACTAAAGTTAAAAAATAAACAAATGAATACAATAAAATAACGATTGAAATAAATTAGGCCATCATTAGGCCCTAATCTATGTATTTTACATGATTGTCAGGGACGCAGCCATGGGTGGACCTGGGAGGGCATAGGCCCATCCACTGGGGAGCCAGACTCACTCACTGGGGAGCCAGGCCCAGCCAATCAAAATGAGTTTTACCCCACAAAAGGGCTTTATTGCAGACTGAAATACTCCTCAGTTTCATCAGCTGTCTGGGTGGCTGGTCTTAACCATCCGGACAGCTGATGAAACTGACGGTAGAGAAAAAGAGAAAATAATAAATGTTAATTAACAGGGTTCCAGCGGCCTTATTAGCCTTTAAAATTAAAATCATTATGACAATCTATAACATATCATAAGACCTTTCTTTGATGGCCTTGTTGTACCCTAACACAGTTGTGTGAGGAAACTCCTGGTTTACAGGCCATATCAGGCCTGCAAGTTACATTATTAAGTTATATGTTATTCCTATTAGAATCCAGCCTGAGTGAGGATATCCAACATTTGGAACTTTTATTCACCCGCAACCTGCATTCAGAATAACTGCTGGGGGGTAGAGAAGTGTGAGTAATGAGACTACCCAACTCATCTAAACTGAAACAACCATCTCAGTAGCAGGTGCAGTAAGTCCAACTATTAAGAGATTTGATTAGTTAGAGTATAGATAGAGTATTTTTGTATTTATTGTAGCATAAGATTTATCAACCACTCAATGTACAAGCAAAAACACAGATTTTGAAACAAACAATTCTGAAAATCAACCTACAATAGAGCAATATGATAGTGATAGGTGATTGTTTGAGAGTTTTACTCTGCAAATAGTAAAAATCACACTCAACACTGGATACTAAAGACATGCTCTGGAACTTTGGCGACTAGTAAAACATTTCTAAACCTCACGCTTTTGGCTGGATGTGTCAATGTGTAGGTCATACATGCGTGATCTATGAGCATGAGCTAGCATCCCTAGTTTAAAAGTGACTGTTTACTGGAAGCTCTACAGCACCATTTTCCCTTACATTTTCCCTCCACGTGGGCCAGCCTAATGGCAATGCGAGTTCCAGCCAATGAGGTTCAGCCACTTGCCATTTGTAGTGACAGCTAGCGAGATGCACACACAGCAGAGCGAAAGAGAAGGCAATGGCACATGTGTGATGTAGTATGCGATGTTGGGCTCGTGAGCACTACTTTCAAAACTACTGGCTAAAAGGTATACACAAGTACCGGAGAATCTTTTACACCACTGTGTAAAATTCATTTAACTTCTGAATCAACACTAGAAATGTTAGATGGAAAAATCAACACAATGTCAAATTTAGCCAATTTGCTGTGTACCATACAACACACAGTGCTGGTTGACTCATACTCCCTTCAATTCCTCTACTCTCTGCACGATAAAATACTAATTTGAAAGACATAAATCATATCCGGAGACACCTGAAACCCCACCTCTTTAAGGAATACCTAGGATAGGTTAAGTAATCCCTCTCACCCCACCCCCCTAAGTTTTAGATAAAATACTGGATGTCATTTGAAAGACATAAATCTTAAATGTAAATGTAAATGTAAATATCACTATGTCAGTACTGTATATGTAAAATGATTAAGGGAATACCAGCGGCATGCACAAAAAGTCCCATATAGGTATAATTTTTAAAACGTTCTCACACCTATCTTAAACATACCAGATTACTTAAACTCCTGATGCCAAGGCGCTAATGCTCAGTCACTTAAACTCCTGATGCTAAGGCACTAATGCTCCGTCACTTAAACTCCTGATGCTAAGGCACTAATGCTCAGTCACTTAAACTCCTGATGCTAAGGCACTAATGCTCAGTCACTTAAACTCCTGATGCTAAGGCACTGATGCTAAGAGAAAACAATATGTAGAACCCTTCTATCCTTCCAAAAAATCATCAAAGAAGCCCTTCTTCCAAAAGTAGTTATTAGAATGAAAAAGTTTTGAGGTAGAACCTGTTGCCTTACAAAGAACCCTCGTCTCCAAGAAAGGGGTCTTCAGATGAAAATGGACCTTTGTAGAACCCTATCCCTCAGTAGAACCCTTTTGGAACTTTTAGGAAAAAGAGAGTGTAGGATTGTAGTAGTTCCAGTTTGTAGGTGAGTAACTGTTGTGTGGTCTCAGGTGGAGGACATGGAGAAGAAGCTGGACTTTCTGGTGGACATGCACATCCAGCACACTGAGCACCTTCAGGTGGACTCGGCCGGCGCCGCCCACATGACCACGGAGCCCCTTGACCATGTGACGGGCAACACAGGCTCTGACGGCAAGGAGGGCTGTGGCTACACTGAGATCCGCCAGGTCTTCTTCAACTACACCGAGACATGCCCCCAAATGTCCTACCAGGTGCCTGTGAGCAAACTGACGCCTTACTACAGCTGCCGCAGGGAGCCCAGTGCTGCAGCTGGAGGGGCGGAAGGAGTTGGAGGACTGGGGCTGCCTGGGGGTGGCTACATCCCCCCTGACCCAGTCCCACCTGGCCACCACCTAGCCCCGATCCCTACCTTCACAGAGCGGCCCAACGTACTCCCCATCAGCTCACTCCTGGACACCCAGGTGGCTGGACGGGATGGAGGGCATGGGCCACAAAGTCCCTACACGGAGCACCTCACGCTGGGGCTGGGCAGGACCATGGGGCAGAGAGCGGTGACGGACACTTCGCCGCTATCTATGCTTTCTGTGAACCACGAGGAGCTGGAGCGCTCACCCAGCGGGTTCAGTATATCGGGAGAGCGCGAGGATAGGGAGGACCCCGCGCTGGGGACAGCAGGGGGGTCGGGAAGGTTGCGGGACAGCCGTTACCTGGCAGAGGGGGAGACGGACACCGACACGGAACCCTTCACGCCCAGCGGGGGTGGGGGGCAACTCCCAATGTCATCCACAGGAGAGGGCTTCCCTGATTCTGTATGGAACACACCGCCCTGAATCGTTTACCATTTTTATTCCTTAATCTTACACCTCCTCACCAACCCTTATTTAGTTTGAGTCAAATTGACAACCTTAAGCCCCTAAGCCCATGCCTCTAAAAGCCAGTCGTCTTTGGGTTAAACGGACATCAATGAACTCAACGCCATGTGCGACTTCAACCGGCACACGTCAATTATTTTGGGTGAAATCCATGTCTCTACACCCAAGTCAGTTTGGATAGACTTTATCCCCATAGACCCCAATTCAATCCAGATTTAATTGACACTAAACCTGACTCATTTTGGTTTACACCCTACACTTTATTGTGTGACCCAATGGCCCAGAGAAAGCTGCGGTCTCAAGACTGCGTACACACACGAAAAGAAAAGACACCGTTTGTATAGTTAACAGACTTTGTACAGTACAGCGCACTCATCACAACATACATAAAGCTAAGATGAAAAAGTATATAGCATTAATATAAATATATACGGCAAACCTTTATCGCTGCAAAGCAAACCGCACTGCATGTACCGCATGGATTCTTTTTGTCGTAAAGCCTGCAATGTTCAGGTTTCAGGAAAAAGAAAACTGTTTTGAATGGTACTTATAAATACTGTCATTTTTTTGTAATACTTATTTTTTTATATAAATACATTTAATTTTTTTGCATGGTTTGCATGATGATGCACCATTTACAGACAGTTGACCTGAATATTTTTAACAAAAGTCTCCTGTCTCATTCTTTAAGTACAGTACATGTGTTGCTTACTAATGTATGTGTGAGTTGGGAAAAGAATGACAAGCCAGAGACAAAAGACTTCTGCTTCCTTTTTGTCAATAGACAATATAGGGATGCCCCTTCTTCTTTCATGCTGTGCAGTTTTTGAAAGGTTGTTTTAGTTCCTATCAGAAATACATTCAAACATAAAATCAGTCATTAATTCACTACTATCCTTAAATGAGAGAGAACTCTTCCTCTTTGACACACCACAGATTTATTTGGCATACAGTAGTTTTTGCATCTTTAAAAAACTTGTAATGACACATTCAGGACAACTCAAGTAAGTTCTGTGATGAGGCATGGTAAGAAACAATTCTTGCATTATAAGTTACAGATCTGATCAATTACAGATCATTTGGCAGATCGGCTTAAAGTGAATTTTAGACATGCCACGTCTAGATTAGAATAAACGGTTATCTAGCAAGATTGCATCACAAATTCTGATTTCATCATTTAAAAAAAAAATCATAATAATATTGTATGTACTTAGACTTATGGCAAATCACTATATAAATAGTACAATATCTGAAAACAGCTAGAATAATTCCATAAATATATAATCTACATAGTATGTAAAATGAGAAAACAGTGACAATATCATTACATTTTCACAGAATGTAATGACAAGTGTAGCATGATATAGGTCAACTTTAACGTGAAACAATTGTGTAATGTCTTATTATATTACTGAGAGCAGATTGGCAAATAAATCAGTGATGTGAATCACTTGAAGAAATATGAACAAAAGTGAAGAAAAAAATGTCCCCCTCACAAATGTAACATTGACGTTTTTAGTGTTTTTCCAAAATGGTTTATTTTCTTTTTGGTTAAAAATGGAAAATGTAGTTTATTTGTAGCTGTTAATCCAGAGGGTAAAACTGTTTGCAATTACGTCATTATGCTGTCTTTTATGACGCCCTAGTCAGAGGAAGTTTTGCTAACGTCTTTTTAACAACCAGAGAAGTGTAATCTGGCCAGATAACAAAAATGTATTGGAATGAAACAAAATGGCATTATCTGGTTGTAATCTAGTTATATGACATCTTCTCGACCAGACATACAGCATCCAGACAGTCTTTAAGACAAATTTTAGACTCAAAGGTTTATTTATCTACATGTTTATATTTTTGATTGAATTGATAGAACAGATTAAAGACATAAATACAAAATTAAAATAATTGTTAATTTTAAACAATGTTTTAAGTGAGAAGTAGACATTGGTCTGACGCCGAAAAAGAAAGAAAATTCACATGAGCACCACAATGCCTACTCCATCCATGCTCTACCAAGGTTTTTCAGCTAACAGCTTTGACCTACTACAGTAGCTATGTTGGTCTATTGTACTTCAAACAATGTGTATGCAGTTTGCTTAGGATTCAAACCTTCTCAAACAGCCTACTGTAATTCATAGTCTTATAATTGGTGCTCCCACTATAAGGGGATTTGTACCACATTCAACTTAAAATATTGGCAGTGCTATTGTAACCTTTAATTTGGCCTCTGCCAAAAGATCAGCCTTTATGCCACAGGTGATGTGCTTGCATAACTGCAAGGGTTGCTGGTTTAAATCCTGTTCTGCTGCCTGTAGCCCTTTAACACCCTAAGGTCGATGTCTGCGCCCCTGCGGAAATCTAATTAGTGTTAATAAAACCCACATAGAAATCTGTCAGTTTGAGCTGGATATATCTATGTAACACTTCTACATTTGTGGTGAAAGGTGACAGAGCAGTGTTTGTCAGACCATGAAACATCCAGAAAATCAGGCTTCTCACAAAATCGTCTCTAGCGTCCAAATTATTATGATCTATGACCTTTCTATGGAAAGAAGAGACTCTCCTGAACATGATGGTGTTCTCTGTTTTGCTCTACGACCCCCACAAGCGTCTTAGGACTTGTCTGAAGTCGGTACAGACGATCTGCCAACTTCTGTCTGTAGCGTCCGCACAGTTTGGGCTACACACTAATAGGACCCCCCTCTGCGTAAAGGTGAGACTCGCACGAACATGATGGTTGTTTTGCTCTAGGACGCCTACAGGCCTCACAAGACTTGTCTGAAGGTCCCCTGGTACCAGTTGAAAAAATAAATGGAAGTATATATGGAGACTGTTTAGTGACAAATATAAGGGGTTAAATACATGTTAAAAAAAATTTAATAAAGTTTCCTGATCTTTCTTATATGTGACCATGTGACCGACTGGCTCAAATCGGTCTTAATTAGCAACATTTGAAATTGTTTTTGTTTTTTTACATTGGAGAAGAGTAAAGACTACAACATGGTATATCATACACTCCATTTTTGAGGAACAATGGGAAAGTAATTATGCTTTGAAAGTTGATAAACTTGTAAACTCACTTTTGAGAAAATGGCCTTTGAATGTTTTGGTACCTAGAGTGAAGAGCTAATCTTTGTCTACACCCATTCAGCATTGTTCACACCCTCTTAAGCTTTAGCCCCACCCATCTCGTTTCGCTCTCTAAGTGCACACTTGACGCTCTGGCCAATGATTTGTTTACCTCTGGATAACATGAAAACAGCCCAACCAGCTCTGACGGCAACAATTTCATTACACTTTTTTGCTGACGTTTACTGACACCGGTCATATTCAATTGGTGTTGAGCGTTTACTGACACCGGTCATATTCAATGGTGGTGTTGTCATATTCAATCGGTGTTGCGTTTACTGACACCGGTCATATTCAATCGGTGTTGAGCGTTTACTGACACCGGTCATATTCAATCGTGTGTTGACAGCGTTTACTGACACCGGTCATATTCAATCGGTGTTGAGCGTGACACCGGTCATATTCAATCTGACACCGGTCATATTATTCAATCGGTGTTGTGCGTTTACTGACACCGGTCATATTCAATCGGTGTTGACACCGGTCATATTCAATCGGTGTTGTGCGTTTACTGACACCGGTCATATTCAATCGGTGTTGAGCGTTTACTGACACCGGTCATATTCAATCGGTGTTGAGCGTTTACTGACACCGGTCATATTCAATCGGTGTTGTGCGTTTACTGACACCGGTCATATTCAATCGGTGTTGTGTGTTTACTGACACCGGTCATATTCAATCGGTGTTGACACCGGTCATATTCAATCGGTGTTGTTTACTGCGTCATATTTACTGACACCGGTCATATTCAATCGGTGTTGTGCGTTTACTGACACCGGTCATATTCAATCGGTGTGTTGAGCGTTTACTGACACCGGTCATATTCAATCGGTGTTGTGCGTTTAGCGTCATTTACTGTCATATTCAACACCTGGTCATATTCAATCGGTGTTGTGCGTTTACTGACACCGGTCATATTCAATCGGTGTTGTGCGTTTACTGACACCGGTCATATTCAATCGGTGTTGTGCGTTTACTGACACCGGTCATATTCAATCGGTGTTGTGCGTTTACTGACACCGGTCATATTCAATCGGTGTTGTGCGTTTACTGACACCGGTCATATTCAATCGGTGTTGTGCGTTTACTGACACCGGTCATATTCAATCGGTGTTGTGCGTTTACTGACACCGGTCATATTCAATCGGTGTTGAGCGTTTACTGACACCGGTCATATTCAATCGGTGTTGAGCGTTCGTAAATTCATCAGTTATTCAGCGCTCTGGTGTACTCAGACTGAATTTACGAACGTTTGCTAGTTAAACACAATGAACATAGTGCCAAATCATGTCGTTACTACCCTGCATGAAACAGCTGGGACCTAACCAACCAGGTTCGATGTTAGCTAGCTAACATTAGGCTCTAACTAACCAAGCAAACGTCTCTGGGATACGAATAATAACATCGTACATGTAACATTAGCTAGCGAGCCAGCCAGCTAACGTAAGCTAAGTAAACAACAGTTAACATGGTGCCAGCTCATGACGTTACTACGCCTCGCCTTGCTGGTAGTGGTAACTAACCAATCAGATTCAATGTAAGCTAGCTAACATCAGGATCTAACTATCCAAGCAAACAGCTATGGGATACGAATAATAACATCATACATGTAACATTAGCTAGGGAGCCAGCCAGCTAACATCAGCTAACAGTACACTTTAGCTTGAAATTAAACCACTTCCTGTCAAAATTTGAAATGTGTAATATCTGAAAATACAGCTAGCTAGACTATCTTACATCATCAGGATGGACATGTCTCCCTGTCGCGCATGCCATCCCACGGTTGCCCTTAGTTTGAAGATGTAATCCGGAGACAGGTGTTTTCTCCATCTCTTTAGCTATCATACTATAATTCCACCGATTTCAAAACTCGATCCTCCAGAAAGTGGAGATTAACACTTATGCAGCTCCACTACATGATACATTTTTTTAAGCCGAGTTCGACAGGATTACCAGCACAGACTGAACAGCTCAATAGACAGAAGCCCTCTATATGTCAGACCAATCTGAACTCCTCTCTCGGCATGTCCAGCCGATTCATTATCTCAGCCAATCATGGCTAGCAGGAAGGTTGTTGTTTTTTTCTGTGGCTTAACCAACCAGGCTCATAATTTAACAATCGTATTTGTTTTTACAGATGGCATACAAGTTTGTTGTTAAGGCACATGAAAGTTCACGTTTCAGAACTCATTTCTGCCAACAACAAAAAAACGCATTTTGATTTTTAAAACAAGTTTACGTTCAAATGGCTCTCCTGTGAAGTAGTGACCCGCGACATACGCCTAGTTTCCTGAAACGAGTCACATATCTCTCAGATATGATAGACACTACACTTGTTTTTTGGGACTCTGTTGTTCCAAACAGTTCATGTTATTCAATGCGTTCGTAATAGGCCAACTAAAATGTTATCAAATCATTTTTGCATATATTTTTGTTGTACTTCAAGAGGTCTTAAAATTCTAAATCAAATAGCAAAATGATCATTGGTATGACCTTCTTAAACCAATTCCATATAGCTTAGTAGTACCCCCCTCCCCAGCTTAGACTCTTATGGGTTAATAGCTCAAATCAGTTTGGAACTAACTATTAACATATGTGTAGAATTTAGCATGCTGTTATCTGAGAGGTGAATTGATTGTGACAGTCTTACATTCTAAAATATGACAAAAGTAAAAAGACTATTTTAAGTAATTTACTTTTGAAGGTCATATAATCATAAAGACTAAACAAAGATATCCCCAAATAAACTAGAGCCGCATCTTTCTTGTGCCTTTTACAGCTTGTTTCTAGCCTAAAGCATTGTAGAGTTATGCATCCTTTACATTTCTATAATCCGGCTTTGGGGGGGGGGGCAGTGTCTCCTGACCCCTCCTGTCTCAGCCTCCAGTATTTATGCTGCAGTAGTTTATGTGTCGGGGGGCTAGGGTCAGTTTGTTTATCTGGAGTACTTCTCCTGTCCTATTCGGTGTCCTGTGTAAATCTAAGTGTGCGTTCTCTAATTCTCTCCTTCTCTCCTTCTTTCTCTCTCTCGGAGGACCTGAGCCCTAGAACCATGCCCCAGGACTACCTGACATGATGACTCCTTGCTGTCCCCAGTCCACCTGGCCATGCTGCTGCTCCAGTTTCAACTGGCCTGGGCCCTAGGACCATGTCCCAGGACTACCTGACATGAGGACTCCTTGCTGTCCCCAGTCCACCTGGCCATGCTCCTGCTCCAGTTTCAACTGTTCTGCCTTACTATTATTCAACCATGCTGGTCATTTATGAACATTTGAACATCTTGGCCACGTTCTGTTATAATCTCCACCCGGCACAGCCAGAAGAGGACTGGCCACCCCACATATGCTCTCTCTAATTCTCTCTTTCTTTCTCTCTCTCGGAGGACCTGAGCCCTAGGACCGTGCCCCAGGACTACCTGACATGATGGCTCCTTGCTGTCCCCAGTCCACCTGACTGTGCTGCTGCTCCAGTTTCAACTGTTCTGCCTTATTATTATTTGACCATGCTGGTCATTTATGAACATTTGAACATCTTGGTCATTTTCTGTTATAATCTCTACCCGGCACAGCCAGAAGAGGACTGGCCACCCCACATAGCCCGGTTCCTCTCTAGGTTTCTTCCTAGGTTTTGGCCTTTCTAGGGAGTTTTTCCTAGCCACCGTGCTTTTACACCTGCATTGTTTGCTGTTTGGGGTTTTAGGCTGGGTTTCTGTACAGCACTTTGAGATATCAGCTGATGTACGAAGGGCTATATAAATAAATTTGATTTGATTTGATTTGATTTGGACGTTAGCTAGCTAACATTAGCTATCTTCTGTGTCAAGGTCAGCCGTTGTCTGCTAACGGCTGTAGTAATTTGTCTAAAAACCTTCCATGCCAAATATAGCTAGCTACCTTTCTTTGCTTATTTTTTAGCTAGCTAGCAAGCTGACTGGTGTTAGCTAGCAAGCTGACTGGTGTTAGCTAGCAAGCTGACTGGTGTTAGCTAGCAAGCTGCCTGGTGTTAGCTAGCAAGCTGACTGGTGTTAGCTAGCAAGCTGACTGGTGTTAGCTAGCATGCTGACTGGTGTTAGCTAGCAAGCTGCCTGGTGTTAGCTAGCAAGCTGACTGGTGTTAGCTAGCAAGCTGGACTTTGGATAAGCAAGCTAATGTTAGCTATCTAACATTAAATAACTTTGCAGGCTTGCGCTGGCTAATGTTAACTAAGGATGGCAGCCAAGGACGTTCGCTAGCTTATTTGTTTATATGTGTTTGTGCTCTGATTACACACAAGTGTCTACCCAGCCAGCACAGTGGATCTGGGCCGATTCCGGCTGACAGTCAGACTCGGCCAACGTCATGTGGCCTTCTGCAGTATTACTTATGGCTAGGATGCAGGGATTGAGCTCTGGCCAATTCTGGTGTGAGTTATCTGGACCAGATATATTAATTAGGGCTCTGGCCAATTGTGGCTACTTTCTGGCAAAGGATTTCACAGGCTGCTTTATATAATTAACATTTCATTATTTCTTTATTTTTCCATATTTCTTCATTGTTTCTGTGATAAAAAAAAAACGTACATTTAACTTAAATTATTTAAGTCCTGTTCAAGTAGTATTTAAAAATATATATACTTTGTGCCAGGCAATTGATAAGCATTAAAAACTTTAGATGGGGTCCCGAGTAGCACAGCAGTCTACAGATGCTGGTTCGATACCCGTGCCGGCCGTGATAAGGAGACCCATGAGGCGATGCACAATTGGCCCAGCGTCATCCGGGTTAGGGGAGGGTTTGGCCGGCCGGGATGTCCTTGTCCCATTGCGCTGTAGTGACTCCTGTGGCGGGCCAGGCGCATGCATGCTGACACAGTCACCAGGTGTTTCCAGGTGTTTCCTCCTACAAATTGGTGCTCTCGACCTTCGCCTCACCCGAGGCCGTACAGGAGTTGCAGCAATGGGACAAGACAATTGGATTTGACGAAAAGATAGATAGATACTTTAGGGAGATTTTTTATTTAACATGGAGTTTAAACCAATCCCATACTATAGTCACGCCTATAATATCGCATAACACTTCACTGTCTGTGAGATAATACAGGAAATAGGAATTTGTTTATTGATCACCGATGTACAGTATCAGCTCTGCATTGTGCCTTCAAATCATTTCTGGCTAATAAAGTACCTTACTGAAATAGATGTCCATTTAAATGGGCAAACAGTTTTTAAAAATATATACTTTCTCAAAAGCAATCATTTTTCTAGGTTTCAGTAGCTCTGCATTAGAACACATCCCTCACTATTTGCAAAATTTTAGTGTCCATTTTGCAAATGTAATTAATACGTTTGTAGACAATGTTATTGAAACAGCTCCTGAATTGGATGATCTTTTTGAGTTTATTTGAATCTTGTCCATCACGTCGGCAGAAAGACAATTCATCCAATTCAGATTTGAGTAATCACAGCAAGTCCTGGAACAGCTTTGGGATTTACCCATTCACCAAATAGTGCTTGTATGCTTACAATCAAGGAGAGGTTTAATGGATCTACAACAAAATTCCATGTACTATTTCTCACAAATCAAATTTTAGCAATTGTTACTTCTGACAAGCTAACTAAATTAAATTGAATAACTGATGTGAGCACATCTTTGTCAAATTCAAGACGATTGAATTCAGTCAAAATTGCTGTTGGTATTACTATCAATCCATAGTCTTCAAATCAAAATCAGATCAAATTGTATTTGTCACATGCACCAAATGCAACAGTGAAATGCTTACTTTACAAGCCCTTATCCAACAATGCAGTTTTAAGAAAAATAAGTGTTAAACTATTTACTCAAATAAACTGTAAATAAAAATAAAGAAGAAAAATAGCTAATAATAGTTGAGGTAATATGTAGGTAGAGGTGAATTGACTTAGAATGGATAATAAACAGAGAGAAGGAGCAGCGAAAAGATGGGGGACAATGCAAATAGTCTGGTTAGCCATTTGATTAGCTGTTCGGGACCTTGGGGGAAGAAGCTGTTTAGAAGCCTTATGGACCTAGACTTGGCAGTCCGGTACTGCTTGCCGTGTGGTAGCAGAGAGAACAGTCTATGACTAGGCTGGCTGGAGTCTTTGACAATTTTTAGGGCCTTCCTCTGACACCGCCTGGTATAGATGTCCTGGATGGCAGGAAGCTTGGCCCTAGTGATGTACTGGGCCGTATACACTACACTCTGTAGTGCCTTGCAGTCGGAGGCTGAGCCGTTTCCAGACCATGCAGTGATGCAACCAGGATGCTCTCGATGGTGCAGCTGTAGAGCCTTTTGAGGATCTGAGGACCCATGCCAAATATTTTCAGTGTCCTAAGGGGGAATAGGTTTTGTCATGGTCTTTTCACAACTGTCTTGGTGTGTTTAGACCATTCTAGTTTGTTGGTGATGTGGACACCAAGGATCTTGAAGCTCTCAACCTGCTCCACAACAGTCCCGTCGATGAGGATGGGGGCGTGCTTGGTCCTCCTTTTCCTATAGTCCACAATCACCTCAATTGTCTTGATTATGTTGAGGGATAGGTTGTTATCCTGGCACCACACTGCCAGATCTCTGACCTCCCTATAGGCTGTCTCATCGTTGTCGGTGACCATTGTTGTCATCTGCAAACTTAATGATGGTGTTGGAGTTGTCCTTGGTCATGCAGTCATGGGTGAACAGGAAGTACAGGAAGGGACTGAGCACACACCACGGGGCCCCCGTGTTAAGGATCAGATTGGCAGATGTGTTGTTACCTACCCTCACCACCTGGGGGCGGCCCGTCAGGAAGTCCAGGATCCAGTTGCAGAGAGAGGTGTTTAGTCCCAGGGTCCTTAGCTTAGTGATGAGCTTTGAGGGCACTATGGTGTTGAACGCTGAGCTGTAATCAATGAATAGCATTCTCACATAGGTGTTCCTTTTGTCCATGTGGGAAAGGGCAGTGTGGAGTGCAATAGAGACTGCATCATCTGTGAATCTGTTGGAGCGGTATGCAGATTGGAGTGGGTCTAGGGTTCCTGGGATAATGGTGTTGTGAGCCATGACCAGCCTTTGAAAGCACTTCATGGTAGGCTCGTGTCACAGGGCAGCTCGCGGCTGTGCTTCCCTTTTTAGTCCGTAATAGTTTGCAAGCCCTGCCACATCTGACGAGCGTCAGAGCCGGTGTAGTACAATTCAATCTTAGTCCTGTATTGACGCTTTGCCTGTTTGATAGTTTGTCAGAGGGTCAAAGCGGGATTTCTCATCAGCGTCCAGGTTAGAGTTTACTCCTTGAAAGCGGCACCTCTGCCCTTTAGCTCTGTGCGGATGTTGCCTGTAATCCATGGCTTCTGGTTGGGGTATGTTTGTACAGTCACTGTGTGGAGGACGTCATTGATGTGGTGTACTCCTCAATGCCATCACAATAATCCCAGAACATATTCCAGTCTGTGCTTGCAAAACAGTCCTGTAGCTTAGCATCTGTGTCATCTGATTACTTCCTTATTGAGTGAGTCACTGGTACTTCCTGCTTTAGTTTTTGCCAGTAAGCAGGAATCAGGAGGATAGTTGTGGTCAGATTTGCCAAATTGAAGGCAAGGAAGAGCTTTGTACACATCTCTCTGTGTGGAGTAACGGTGTTCCTCTGGTTGCACATTTTTAACACGCTGATAGAAATTAGGTAAAATTGATTTGTTTCCCTGCATTAAAGTTCCCGGCCACAAGGAGCGCCGCCTCTGGATGAGCGTTTTCTTGTTTGCTTATGGCCTAAAACAGCTTGTTGAGTGTGGTCTTAGTGCCCCTAAGGCAGACTTTTCATTTTAAGATCATTGATTAGACTCTGGCATCATCATTTGATACATACATAACAGAATGAGTGATTTGATATTGATAATATTGCAAAATAATTTCACAATGCCAGCTGATAACAGCAGTCATGGATTTAGGTTTGCTCTGCAGTTTACTGTCAACACCTTCAGAAAGTATTCATTCCCCTTGAGTTATTCCACATTTAATGTATATGTAATCTACTTGTCCTCTTGCTCAGTTGTGCAACAGGGCCTCCCACTCTTTCTATTCTGGTTAGTCAGTTTGCACTGTTCTATGAAGGGAGTAGTACACAGCGAGATCTTCAGTTTCTTGGCAATTTCTCGCATGGAATTGCCTTCATTTCTCAGAACAAGAACAGACTGACGAGTTTCAGAAGAAAGGTATTTGTTTGTGGCCATTTTGAGCCTGTAATCGAACCCACAAATGCTGATGCTCCAGATACTCAACTAGTCTAAAGAAGGCCAGTTGTATTGCTTCTTTAATCAGTATAACAGTTTTCAGCTGTGCTAACATAATTGCAAAAGGGTTTTCTAATGATCAATTAGCCTTTTAAAATGATAAACTTGGATTATCTAACACAACGTGCCATTGAAACACAGGAGTGATGGTTACTGGTAAATGGGCCTCTGTACGCCTATATAGATATTCCATAAAAAATCTGCAGTTTCCAGCTATAATAGTCATTTACAAAATTAACAATGTCTACACTGTATTTCTGATCAGATTGATGTTATTTTAATGGACATAATGTTTTGCTTTTCTTTAAAAACAAGGACATTTCTAAGTGACCCCAAACTTTTGAACGGTAGTGTATATCATTTAACAAAAGTCAAATAACCGTTATGGACATGTCATATAGCTGTTATATACCATTGTTATCATTGGGTTCTCGCCCCCTTGTGACAATCTTTTTTGTTAAGAAAAAAAACTGTTCACTGTTGGACCTTGATGCTCGATTCAAATAATGCATAGACAAATAGGTTTAAGTAGGGCGAATAGGAAAGGTGTTCTATCATGTCCAACTATGTCAACCATTTTCATTGGCTGATACGGAATTCGAACCGGAAATAATCATGGCCACCTGGTGACGTTAGCGTAGATGCACTGGGTCAATCAGACATTGCCAAATGGGCACTTTCCTACATATGGATGCATTCGGGAGACGCACCATATCTAAGTCACACTCCCCTCCCCTACTTCTTGATGCAACATTAAAAAATATACTCAAGACACATTATCTTCACACATTTTAGACGCTTTTCACTGACAACCGCAACTCAATCAGCTATACCTATTATGTTACGTGATAGTTTTTTTTGTTGACAGGAGTAATTATATAATTTTGGCAAAACATCAATTTACTTTGGGGCAATCCAGCATCCTAACAGTGCACTATGCACCCGCCAACTTTCCAATCAAAACATCAATTTACTTTAGGGCAATCCAGCATCCTAACAGTGCACTATGCACCCGCCAACTTTCCAATCAAAACATCAATTTACTTTGGGGCAATCCAGCATCCTAACAGTGCACTATGCACCCGCCAACTTTCCAATCAAAACATCAATTTACTTTGGGGCAATCCAGCATCCTAACAGTGCACTATGCACCCGCCAACTTTCCAATCAAAACATCAATTTACTTTGGGGCAATCCAGCATCCTAACAGTGCACTATGCACCCGCCAACTTTCCAATCAAAACATCAATTTACTTTGGGGCAATCCAGCATCCTAACAGTGCACTATGCACCCGCCAACTTTCCAATCAAAACATCAATTTACTTTGGGGCAATCCAGCATCCTAACAGTGCACTATGCACCCGCCAACTTTCCAATCAAAACATCAATTTACTTTGGGGCAATCCAGCATCCTAACAGTGCACTATGCACCCGCCAACTTTCCAATTAAAACATCAATTTACTTTGGGGCAATCCAGCATCCTAACAGTGCACTATGCACCTGCCAACTTTCCAATTTGCAAGAGGCTGAAACCAAAGATCTGTATTTCATGCAAACTTAATGATGGTGTTGGAGTTGTCCTTGGTCATGCAGTCATGGGTGAACAGGAAGTACAGGAAGGGACTGAGCACACACCACGGGGCCCCCGTGTTAAGGATCAGATTGGCAGATGTGTTGTTACCTACCCTCACCACCTGGGGGCGGCCCGTCAATCCAGCATCCTAACAGTGCACTATGCACCCGCCAACTTTCCAATTTGCAAGAGGCTGAAACCAAAGATCTGTATTTCATGACGAGCCGCTCATGACTCTGCCCTAACAACGGGAGACTTTGTCCCAAAGGCGGGACGGTAGGCGACAAGCTTAGATCTGCATATTATGCCCATAGAAACATATTGGGCAATTTGGGCTTATTCTGGACAGATATTGGCGAGAGTGAGCCCTCTCGCGTAACCTCTTCCTCTCTGCTAAAACAATTTCACCAGAGAAAGCATCCGAGCGAAACAGCGCCCCCTCTATATGTAGCCCATGTCAGAAATGGTATCATAGTATTTTGGTCCAAATATCATCAGATACTTTTTGCCATGTAGTGTATGTGGACACCTGCTCATTGAAAATATCATTCCTAAATCATTGGCAATAATATGGAGTTGGTCCTACCTTTGCTGCTTCAACAGCCTCCACTCTTCTGGGAAGGCTTCTCACAAGCTGTTGGAACATTGCTGCAGGGACTTGCTTCCATTTAGCCACAAGAGCATTAGAGGTCGGCACTGATGTTGGGAGATTAGGCTCGCAGTCGGCGTTCCAATTCATCCCAAAGGTGTTCGATGGTGTTGAGGTCAGGGCTCTGTGCAAGCTTTTCCACACCGATCTCGACAAACCATTTCTGTATGGCCTTTGCTTTGTGGATGGGGGGGCATTGTCATGCTGAAACAGGAATGCTAGATTGTCATTGTATGCTGTAGCGTTAAGATTTCCCTGCACTGGAACTAAGGAGCCCGAACATGAAAAACAGGCCATTATTCCTCCTCCACCAGCCTTTACAGTTGGCACTATGCATTGGGGAAGGTCCTGTTCTCCTGGCATCCGCCAAACCCAGATTTGTCTGTTGGACTGCCAGATGGTGAAGCAGGATTCCTCCAGACAACATGTGTCCACTGCTCTAGAATCCAATGGCGGTGAGCTTTAACCACTCCAGCTGACGCTTGGCATTACGCATTGTGATCTTAGGCTGGTGTGCGGCTGCTCGGCCATGGAAACCCATTTCAAGAAGCTCCCGTCGAACAGTTCTTGTACTGACGTTGCTTCCAGAGGCAGTTTGGAACACGGTAGTGAGTGATGCAACTGAGGACAGACGCTTTAGCACTCAGCGGTCCTGTTCTTTGAGTTTGTGTAGACTACCAATTCACGCCTGAGCTGTTGTTGCACCTAGACGTTTCCACTTCACAACAACAGTACTTACAGTTGACAGTGGCAGCCATAGCAGGGCAGAAATTTGACTAACTGACTTGTTGGAAAGGTGGCATCCTATGATGGTGCCACATTGAAAGTCAGTGAGCTCTTCAGTACGGGCATTCTACTGCCAGTGTTTGTCTATGGAGATTGCATGGATGTGTGCACCTATCAGCAACAGGTGTGGCTGAAATCTACTAATTTGAAGGTGTCAAATACTTACTTTTGTCCATGTGGTGTACATACTCTACACATTGAGACAGAGTTGCGCTGTTTCTCTCGCTCTGATGCTTTAACATATTGATGGTCTTTCTCTCAGCACGGATTCGGTCAAATAAATCAATATTTATTTGGACGGGCAAGGAGGTATGGTAGGACAGGCCAGGCCACCTAAGGCCCGCCCATAATGCCGTCCCAGAGTCATAGACTACTATGATGACACACCACATGCATTTGATGGATCGCGGGAAAAATGAAGGAATAGGCTTTTGTAGGCTACAGTTCTAGGGATGTCAACCGGTGATATGGACATGACTTAATATTGATATCTACATAGACTCACACTGCTGCTCTCTCATTTAGCTGTTTGTGCCTTAGATTGTGGTTGTTGGGGATGGCTGTTCACAAAATGTCTGTGTATTTTAACCCAAATGAATTGAAGAAGTTTAATCTGCATATCATTCATTGTTTCTGAGACCCCTGGACAGCCAGTGAAATGTGCGCTCTTGCAACAACTGCATAGTACGGAAGAACAGTTTGAGGGGGTTCATCCATTCTAAACTCCTCCATGGTATTGTGGTCCATACTGTCAAAAATGAGTCATTTTTTTTTAACCCCTTTTCTCCCCAAATTTGTGCTATCCAATTGTTAGTAGTCACTATCTTGTTTCATTACTACAACTCCCGTACTGGCTCGGGTGAGACGAAGGTCGAAATCCATGCCTTCTCCGAAACACAACCCAACCAAGCCACACTGCTTCTTACAGCGCGCATCCAAACCGGAAGCCAGCCGCACCAATGTGTCAGAGGAAACGCCGTGCACCTGGCGACCTGGTTAGCGTGCACTGCGCTCGGCCCGCCACAGGAGTCGCTAGCGCGAGATGTGGCGACGCTAGGTCAATTGTGTGTCGCACCATGGACCTCCCGGTCGCGGCCGGTTGCGACAGAGCCTGGGCTCGAACCCAGAGTCTCTGGTGGCACAGCTAGCACTGCGATGCAGTGCCTTAGACCACCGCGCCATCCGGGAGGCCCTAGTTTCCTTTATGAAAATGCTTTTTTTGGTCAATCTAATTTTAAAAAATGAATCCATAAGGCCTAAATTCGCACACGTTTGATAGACTTAACACCTGCAAATGATCAAGTCATCAAAATGTCACCACCAAAAAATGTATAGCAACTGCAGCATATGGCATTCATTTTTTACATGCAAATAAGGTAGTGCTCAAAGCATGCCGTTCCATGAGCAGCATTTCTTTTTCCTCTTGAAGCAATGAGCCCAATCAATCCTCCATGACAACAAAATCATAAACAGAGGAGGCTGATATTTAATTTGTTTTGTGGTTATGCTCAGGTAAAACAATTTGGCTACAATCTACAATGTTTTTTCCCCTCATCAATCTATACACAACATCCCATAATGACAAAGCAAAAAGTTTAGAAATAAAAAAACGGAAATATTACATTTACATAAGTATTCAGTACTTTGTTGAAGTGCCTTTGGCACTGATTACAACCTTGAGTCTTGGGTATGATGCTGCAAGCTTGACACCTGTATTTGGGGAGTTTCTCACATTCTTCTCTGCAAATCCTCTCAAGCGCTGTCAAGTTGGATGGGGAGTGTCGCTGCACAGCTATTTTCAGGTCTCTCCAGAGATGTTCGATCGGGTTCCAATCCGGACTCTGGCTGGGCCACTTAAGGACATTTAGAATTGTCCCGAAGCCACTCCTGCGTTGTCTTGGCTGTGTGTCCTGTTGGAAGGTGAACCATCGCCCCAGTCTGAGGTCCTGAGCACTCTGGAGCAGGTTTTCATCAAGGAACTCTCTGTACTTTGCTCTGTTCATCATTCCCTCATTCCTGACTAGTCTCCCAGTCCCTGCCGCTAAAAACAGCATGATTCTGCCACCACCATGCTTCATCGTAGGGTGGCGCCAGATTTCCTCCGGACGTGATGCTTGGCATTCAGGCCAGAGTTCAATCATGGTTTCATCTGACCAGAGAATCTAGTTTCTCATGGTCTGAAAGTCTTTAGGTGCCTTTTGGCAAACTCCAAGTAGGCTGTCATGTGCCTACTACTGAGGAGTGGCTTCCGTCTGGCCACTCTACCACAAAGGCCTGATTGGTGGAGTGCTGCAGAGATGGTTGTCCTTCTGGAAGGTTCTCCCATCTCCACAGGGGAACTCTGAAGCTCTGTCAGAGTGACCATCGGGTTCTTGGTCACTTCCCTGACCAAGGCCCTTCTCTCCCGATTGCTCAGTTTGGTCGGGCGGCCAGCTCTAGGAAGGTTCTTGGTGGTTAAGAATGATGGAGGCCACTGTGTTCTAAGGGATTTTTAATGCTGAAAAAAATTGGTACCCTCACCCAGATATGTGCCTCGACACAATCCTGTCTTGGAGCTTTACGGAAAATTCTTTGACCTCATGGCTTGGTTTTTACTCTGACATGCTGTGAGACCTTATATAGACAGTTGTGTTCATTTCCAAATCATGTCCAATCAACTGAATTTACCACCGGTGGACTCCAATCATGTTGTGGGAACATCTCAAGTATGATCAATGGAAACCGGATGCAACCAAGCTCAATTTCATGTCTCATAGCAAAGGGTCTGAATACTTATGTATTTAAAAGATATTTCAGATGGATTTTTTTTTATACATTTGCAAAAATGACAAAAAAAATCTGTTTTGGAAATCTGACACATGTTTTATTTTATGTAAATATATAACCTAATATCTAAAGTATAAAGAAATGGGTTAGAAGAAGCCTACATAACCAACGCATAAAGTAAAATGTAACACCCATTTATTGTTAACTGTGTACACTCTAACATTGATTTATCCTGCAATAGCAATAGATATGGTCGAATGCCTCCTAAAGGGGAAATTAATCTAAAAGTAACTGAAAGTACAAACGTTAGAGTTTGGGTAATCCAAATGTTACTGATTGCAATTTGACAGGTAAATAGTAATGGGTTACATCTAGAAAGTAACAGACCCAAACCTGTGCACACTAAATGTTTTGCAACAGAACAAAAACAACTGTTTCTTATTGGACACCTGTTTCAATCAGTTTGTTGTTGTTGTTGGGCACCTGGTGAATTTGACATGGAACATTGCATAAGTATAGCTGTGAAGCCCAATCGCAAAACGCACTTTGTGGAGCTCCACGATGGCCTCTTTTTGTCTAAGTGAAATGTTCACCATATTGCTCACACCAGTCCAATCCTCACAGATCTGTGCAAGTGTTTAGGGGTCAGGGTGAAGGGGCTTGGGGTTGTTTTGCGTTTGGGCGTAAAGCCGTACTTGCTCCATACCTCCTCAGAAGTGATATTTGGATTAACAGCCATCTTCAAAAACTATAACTGGTCCTTATGTCAAAATGTGCACCTTATCCAACAGTAAAACACAACGCAGAATATTGTTCATGCTGTAACGGATGACAAGAGATTTGAACATAAAATTAAGTTAACCCTTTACCAATAAGTTAACCCCTTTGTTAATAATGTTGGCCTTTTACAAAAGGTGTCTAAAATATGTATTTTATTCTGCATATTTATCACACTGTGGACATGTACATTTGTACACTTCATGGCATAAGAATTAATCGAGAGGGCAGTAGTACTTGCAGTAGTACTTGCAGTAGTACTTGCAGTAGTACTTTCTGTGATACATGTTTTGTTCTCCTTTTGGACTTTTGGTCATTTAAATGCATACCAAGCAATGCACTTCTCATGCTGTATACATTTGGCATAGCCTGTACTTATGAACGCTGTGAATTATTCGTGCCTTTCCCTTTTACAGTTCCAACTTCTCAGTGTATGTTCATATATTTCTTGGGTTAAACCCTGCTGTTATATGGCCTTGCAAAACTGTGACATAATCACTGATAGACGTTCTACACATGGATGTGAATGCTTTGAGAAAGTCATTCGACTCGTACGTCGGGGTCAACATGAGTGTAGGGTCATGTTCATTAAGACACAACGGACGTTTTTTTATGTTGCAACAGAAAACACAAAAAGTACATTTCTTATTGGACAAGCGTATAGAGTCCCCCCCCCCCCCTTTTTTCTCCTACCTAATGAAGGCGATCCAGTTGTTAGTCAGCAGGCATTATGTTGCTGTGACAGTGTTACGTTACAATAGTGGCCTTCATTTATCATAGCACATATCCGTTCTCATGCCATAAAGTGCTTCAACTCGTACATAGACACGTCTACAGTGTTATGTTCTCTCATTTCTTCAGAAAATGTTAACCTTACACAAGTGGCCTTCAGAGCTGTGTATCATGGTTTCTCATTCCAGTTTTTTTTTTAAATGACTTTCTATTCTGTACTAGACCAATTTTAATATTTTGATTTAAATATATAATATGCAAATTATATTCTTACATATTTTATGTTTCCCTTTGTCTTTTCAATTGGACCAGTTATTAATAAAGAGACATTTAAAATGGATCAGTTTGGAGTTTATATCAAGTTTTATCTAGCAATAGAATTCCACACACAATTGCATAGTAATAACTGCCTTGTTTTTCCCCCCATATAAATAAATGGACAACTGGATATCAGTGTCAGAAAATGAGAAAGCATACTTCAAAAAAAAGTACAAGTCAGGAAGCCAGCGCAACTTTACATTACACGTCACCCTTTGACCTCATCCTCCTCATAGACAGCTGAATCACAGCACAATGTAACTGATGTCATTTAAACCCAGATCTCCTGTGTGCCAGAAGAATACCGTAGCCCGCTAAAGCCCATACATTGGCTCCGGGAGCAACTTGGGTCACTGATCCACCTCCTTTAAACATAGATCGTTTCAAAGTGTTAACATATCTATGCTGAGATTCAACAATTCGTTTGGATCATTTTCCTTCAATAATATTGCTTATGAGTGGTCAAGAAAGCAACGGTACCTAGATAGCATCTGTTTAACCTTGTTATCTATTTGCACCGCTTTTCCCATGTTAATAGTTTGTGTACTGCATGCCAGAAGATTTTACAAGTTAGTAGGCTACCTGGACTTTTCCCATAAGTCGTCTGTCCCAGGGCCCCCCATTACTTATTTCGGCCCTCTGCCAATTACGGAATTGTGCCCAGTGAATTTGAGTGCCACCGCAAACCGAGTGCCCACTGTTACACGTCATTCAAACTCCTTTTTCCTCCACCGCCACCCGGGCTCATATGACACATTGAGAGCATCCGGTTTGGCTTTATCACCTCCTGGAATGGCAACTGCACCACCCGCAACCATAGGACTCTCCAGAGGTTGGTGCGGTATGCCCAACATTTCACCGGGGGAAAACTACCTGCCATCCAGGACACCTACAGCACCCGATGTCACAGGAAGTCCAATAATATCATCAAGGACAACAACCACCTGAGCCACTGCCTGTTCACCCCGCTATCATCCAGAAGGCGAGGTCAGTACAGGTGCATCAAAGCTGGGACCGAGAGACTGAAAAACAGCTTCTATCTCAAGGCCATCGGACTGTTAAACAGCCATCACTAGGCGGCTTTGTTATGAATTTTCTGTATAATGACTAATTGATGTAAACATTTAAAGTAATGATGGGACTATATCTAACAATTCTGCCCTGTCTCTGTATAATGATGAATAATGTTTGTCCGTAAGAAAGAGGGACTGTGGCAGACAACTTGTGACCACTGTGAAGCTGATAACAGGGAAGGAAGTCGCCCCACCTAGGGAGGGGAGAAACCTCGGGCTTGCAGTAGATTGTGTAACATGTGGCTGGATGTGATAAGCAATGTATAAGTAGGAGAAGACTTGTATACTATATTGTCATTGTCTGAGAGGAGGAGGGACATTTATGATGAAATGGGAGATATATAAACCAATGTACATTATATGATTGGGAGACCTCTCTCAAATAAACTTGGATTCGACTAATTGTGAGCTGGGAAATCTGTCTGTTTCATTTAAACCAGGACTTTACAAACTCTCGGTTTCAGACCAATTAAGATAAATGAAATTTATGAACATTGACTACAGAATTACAAAACAGGCTTCCACCCGGTTATGTAACCCTGCACCTTAGAGGCTGCTGCCCCATATACACAGACTTGAAATCACTGGCCACTTTAATAATGGAACACTAGTCACTTTAATAATGTTTACTTATTTTGCTCATATGTATATACTGTATTCTATTCTACTGTATTTTAGTCTATGCCACTCCAACGTTGCTCATCGTAATATTTCTATATTCCTTAATTCAGTTTTACATTTAGGTTGTGTGAATTGTTAGATACTACTGCACTGTTGGAGCTAGAAACATTGCTACACCCGCAATAACATCTGCTAAACATGTGTATGTGACCAATAACATCTGCTAAACATGTGTATGCGACCAATGACATCTGCTAAACGTGTATGTGACCAATGACATCTGCTAAACATTGTATATAGACTTTCTGTTTTCTTTTGTTCTACTGTATTATTGACTGTATATTTTGTTTATTCCATGTGTAACTCTGTGTTGTTGTATGTGTCGAATTGCTACACTTTATCTTGGCCAGGTCGCAGTTGCAAACTTGTTCTCAACTAACCTACCTGGTTAAATAAAGGTGAAATAAAAAATGTGACCAATGACATCAGATTTAGATTTGACCAGCAGCTTGTTACAGCTATTCACAGGACAACTGTTAAGACCCCAACAGGACTGGGCTTGGTGCTCTCTCACTATGTCTGCCCATCCTGTGCCCGCTGACGTAGAGCTCCGTGAAGTGCCAGTCAAGTCTGCTGCCAGGCTTTGTCATCCTGCAGTGGGGGAGAAAAGCTTGTTCCACAAGCCATGGGTGTTTGTTTGAAGTGACAAACTGACGCTGACAGAATTCAGGCTGAGGATTCAGAGGTAAGCTCTGGTTGTTGTTAAGAGAGTCTATGAATGATGGGACGATAAAAATAAGATACTGGGAAATAAAAATATATACAGTGGGGCAAAAAAGTATTTAGTCAGCCACCAATTTTGCAAGTTCTCCCACTTAAAAAGATGAGAGGCCTGTAATTTTCATCATAGGTACACTTCAACTATGACAGACAAAATGAGAAAAGAAAATCACATTGTAGGATTTTTAATGAATTTATTTGCAAATTATGGTGGAAAATAAGTATTTGGTCAATAACAAAAGCTTATCTCAATACTTCGTTATATACACTTTGTTGGCAATGACAGAGGTCAAACGTTTTCTGTAAGTCTTCACAAGGTTTTCACACACTGTTGCTGGTATTTTGGCCCATTCCTCCATGCAGATCTCCTCTAGAGCCGTGATGTTTTGGGGCTGTTGCTGGGCAAAACGGACTTTCAACTCCCTCCAAAGATTTTCTATGGGGTTGAGATCTGGAGACTGGCTAGGCCACTCCAGGACCTTGAAATGCTTCTTATGAAGCCACTCCTTCATTGCCCGGGCGGTGTGTTTGGGATCATTGTCATGCTGAAAGACCCAGCCACGTTTCATCTTCAATGCCCTTGCTGATGGAAGGAGGATTTCACTCAAAATCTCACGATACATGGCCCCATTCATTCTTTCCTTTACACGGATCAGTCGTCCTGATCCCTTTGCAAAAAAAAAAAAAAACAAAAACAAAGCATGATGTTTCCACCCCCATGCTTCACAGTAGGTATGGTGTTCTTTGGATGCAAATCCGCATTCTTTGTCCTACAAACACGACGAGTTGAGTTTTTACCAAAAAGTTATATTTTGGTTACATCTGACCATGTGACATTCCCCAGTCTTCTTCTGGTTCATCCAAATGCTCTCTAGCAAACTTCAGACGGGCCTGGACATGTACTGGCTTAAACAGGATTTGAGTCCCTGGCGGCGTAGTGTGTTACTGATGGTAGGTTTTGTTACTTTGGTCCCAGCTCTCTGCAGGTCATTCACTAGGTCCCCCTGTGTGGTTCTGGGATTTTTGCTCACCGTTCTTGTGATCATTTTGACCCCACGGGGTGAGATCTTGCGTGGAGCCCCAGATCGAGGGAGATTATCAGTGGTCTTGTATGTCTTCCATTTCCTAATAATTGCTCCCACAGTTGATTTCTTCAAACCAAGCTGCTTACCTATTGCAGATTCAGTCTTCCCAGCCTGGTGCAGGTCTACAATTTTGTTTCTGGTGTCCTTTGACGACCCTTTGGTTTTGGCCATAATGGAGTTTGGAGTGTGACTGTTTGAGGTTGTGGAGAGGTGTCTTTTATACTGATAATACTGATAACAAGTTCAAACAGGTGCCATTAATACAGGTAACGAGTGGAGGACAGAGGAGCCTCTTAAAGAAGAAGTTACAGGTCTGTGAGAGCCAGAAATCTTACTTGTTTGTAGGTGACCAAATACTTATAAAAATAAGTAATAAGAAAATAAATTAATTAAAAATCCTACAATGTGATTTTCTAGATTTTTTTCTCATTTTGTCTGTCAGAGTTGAAGTGTACCTATGATGAAAATTACAGGCCTCTCATCAACTTTTAAGTGGGAGAACTTGCACAATTGGTGGCTGACTAAATACCATTTTGCCCCACTGTATACTTAAGTATCAAAAGTTAAAGTATAAATAATTTCACATTCCTTATATTAAACAAACCAATCGCCACCATTTTCTTGTTTTATTATTTTACACTACAACACATTTACAAACAAATCATTAGTGTTTAGTGTGAGTCCGTCAGATCAGAAGCAGCAGGGATGTTCTCTTGATAAGCGTGTGAATTGTGAAAAAAAGATCTGTCTTGCAGAGCTTTGAAAATGTAACGACTACTTTTGGGTCTAAGGGAAAATGTATGGAGTAAAAAGTGCATTGCTTTCTTTGGGAATGTTGTGGAGTATAAGTAAAGTTGCCAAAAAATATAAATAGTAAAGTAAAGTGCAGATTCCTCCAAAAAGTACTGTATTAAAAATACTTTAAGGTTTTAACTTTAACTTACACCACTGCTAATTAGAGTATAATGATGTCTGTTTCTTGTGAGGTGTTCTGTGAGCTGTGAAAACCTTGTATGCAGATGAAGAGGTCACAATGAAGAGCAGCGGTTCTCAGTATTCTTCCTGGGGACTCAAAGGGGAGTAGATTTGAGTTTTTGCCTAAGCACTTACACAGCTGAGTATATATTCATTTGTGACAATATCCTTGTTATTATCCTCCCATTCTACATGCTACACATGCACGTGTGTGCACATGCATTTATCTATCAAATGTTATCATCATTTGTTATAAGAGATATTATACTTTAGTAATCCACAATGACCGGTGATTTGGAGTCTAATAATGACATTGTCTTCCATATTCCTACAGATACCTTGTAGCTGGAGATTCCTTCAAAACGATTGCCTACAGTTGGGTGACCAGGGCCATCTGGGACTGCATCGTGGGGGAATTCAGGCATGTGTGAAGGCTACCTGTGTCCTGCATAACTTCATGAGGATGGACACGAGGACCAGAAGGGGACCTGCAGCTCGCCGCCGTGTACCAGAGGAGAGGTCTGCGGCTCTGCAGGATGTTACAAGGATGGGGGCCAACAACGCGGAATAAGAGGAAATCCATGTGCGGGAGATCTTCACCTCCTAGGATTCGACTATTTCAGCCACACCCGTTCCTATGAATTAAAACAGTTTTTCAATATAATGAGCCTGATTCACAACAAAAATATATATATTATCATCAGATGATAGCCGAACAGACGTCACAATGAGTTATAGGCCTAATAATGAGTTATTGGTATTAAATGAAAAACTGGTAGACCAATAACTTAAATCATAAACTTTTATTTTCATATTTAGTCTATAAGTGTTAAGTGTTTGTGTGTGTTGCTAACATTCACATGGAACAGTATAAATGTTATCAACAATAGGGCACCTGTTAGCTCTCCCAGTCTTGTTTCACACTCGGGAACTGACCAATAAAAACGCGCTCAATCAAAACCATCTAACCAATTACAGAGTGGTGGTGTAACGCCTTACGCTGTTGATACTCCCACTTATGTTGACGCGCCCACTTTCAGACACACTCCATGTATGTCATTACCCATACTTGTAAGTCGCTCTGGATAAGAGCATCTGTTAAATTACTCAAATGTAAAATGTTAGAGACAGAAACAGACACTAGATGGCAACATCTGATTGCTCACTGATAGAATTACACAGTGTACAAAACATTAGGAACCCTTGCTCTTTCCATGACTGACGGGGTGAATCCAGGTGAAAGCTATGATCCCTTATTGATGTCACTTTTTGAAATCCTCTTCAATCAGTATAGATGAAGGGGAGGAGGCAGGTTAAAGATGGATTTTTAAGCCGTGAGACAATTGAGACATGGATTGTGTGTGTGTGCCATTATGGGTGAACGGGCAAGACTAAATATTTGTGCCTTTGAACGGGGTATGGTAGTTGGTGCCAGGCTCACTGGTTTGAGTGTGTCAAGAACTGCAAAGCGGCTGGGTTTTTCCACTCTCAACAGATTCCCATGTGTATCAAGAATGGTTCACCACCCAAAGGTAGTCCATCCAACTTGACAGAACTGTGGGAAGCATTGGAGTCAACAGGCCAACATCTCAGTGGAACGCTTTCGACACCTTGTAGACTCCATGCCTCGAAGAATTTAGGCTGTTCTGAAGGCAAAACTCAATATTAGTAAGGTGTTCCCGAATGTTTTGTACTCTGCGTATTGAAACCAAAGGAGATTGACTTTACACTGGTCAGTTATTTCATCCAGTGTCTTTTCACTCGGTTTAACTGGGGTGTAAAAGTGAGGTACCCGTGCTCTCATAGGGCCCTTTTGTGACTGGAAGTAGCTTTATATTTATATGGTAATTGGAGGTCGGTGCACCTGCTAATTGATTATAATCAGATCAAATAAGCTCCTCTGTGATTCATGTGAGGGGAATTGAATCCTTACGCAAGTGAGAATGAAAAGGAGCTTCCTATTGAGGGAGCATTTGAATGGATCAGAGGCTATCTACAGGAAGCATGGCTACAAGGTCTGTCGAGTATTGAATGGAAATATCTGATGGGATGTGTAGAAATAGATCTGAGCACACACCGTTTTTTTAAATGACCAATATTTTGTATATTTACCATGAATATATACTTTTTTTAATGTGTCGACCCCTCCAGATTCAGTAAATGTGGAGATTATTTTGCTGAAAGCATATATTATTATTATATGTTATCATTACATATCAACTATTTAGGTTTTGTGAAAGACTGGTAGGAAAATCAGATTGCAATTGATGTTTCTATGGTAGCTCTTGTGGTAAAGAAAAGTATTGAGCATCTTAGCAAAATCATCTTGTAATCGTTTAGGGGAGATTATTTGCAGTGAGCCCTGTGTTGTGCCACTGCCATCTCATTCAGATCTTGACCGACAAATCTACCTAATCATTTATGTTGTGGTCCTTCTGTAGCTCAGTTGGCAGAGCACGGCGCTTGTAACGCCAGGGTAGTGGGTTCGATCCCCGGGACCACCCATACGTAGAATGTATGCACACATGACTGTAAGTCGCTTTGGATAAAAGCGTCTGCTAAATGGCATTTATTATTATTATTATTTATTTTTTGCTCCTTTGCACCCCAGTATCTCTACTTGCACATCATCATCTGCACATCTATCACTCCAGTGTTAATGCTAAGTTGTAATTATTTCACCACTATGGCCTATTTATTGCCTTACCTCCCTAATCTTGCTACATTTTCAAACACTGTATATAGATGTTTCTATTATGTTATTGACTGTACGTGTGTGTGTAACTCTGTGTTGCTGTCACACTGCTTTGCTTGATCTTGGCCAGGTCACAGTTGTAAATGAGAACTTGTTCTCAGCTGGCCTACCTGGTTAAATAAAGGTTAAATAAAAATAATGTGTTTGTATTCAGGATAATAAGTTAATTTCTTTGCCACATTTGATCTAAAATGTAATCTACATAATCTCCAAAATACATGTTTTATCACGAGAGGATCATAAACAATAACTAGTAATGCTGCATACTCTAAGAAAGGTTACAATCACCTTTCTGGTAAAAAATGGTTATACATTGCTGAGGTGTCGTCACTTTTGAGGGCACAAGCTCAAGTTCACAGTACAAATATGATAAAAATATGAAATATTTCATGATCTATTTCCTACTCAACAAAACTGTATGAATAAGGCTTGAAATAACTTATATGCTTTCTTAATATAGTATAATCAAATTATAAAACCACTAAGATTTCACCTTCCTTATAACTGTAAAATACATATTTGTATGTTTAGTCTTAGAGAAAATGTGCATATTTTCTAAAGGTCTCTCTTGATCAAAACATCTGCCCCCACCGCTGTGAATATCACACAGAGCTCGCCTTTCATCTCATATTAGTCCTGTCCATCTATGACAAACAGAAAGTGTATTTTGTTTCAAATCTATTCATTATTTCAGATTAATGGCTATAAATTGATCTCTGAATGTGCTATGGTGATGGAACACTTTCACAAAATGTATGAATACATGGCTAAAGGTCAATCAGATTTGTGATCATAATCCCTAGCTGTGTATTGCCGCTTTCCATGTTGTCTGTTGTCTGTAGCTTGTGGAAACACTTTGTTGCTTTTATGAATTTTGTCTCGCTGCTTTCTGGTCTATGTTGCTCTGTCTGTATGCTATGTCTCGCTTGTCCTATGTGGCTCTACGTGTGCTCACTGCTCAATTATTGTCTATATTGTAATTGTTTTGAATGACCTGCCCAGGGACAGCGGTTGAAAATTAGCCGGCTGGCTAAAACCGGCACTTTTACTGAAACGTTGATTAATGTGCACTGTCCCTGTAAAAATAAAATAAACTCAAACTCAAACCGCTATTTCCTGCTGCGCTACAATGTAAGGATTGTAGGCATGTGCTTTGTCAGTGGATGTGACCTAGGGTTCAGCCAGGAGTTGGATAGTCGGAAGTGTGAATTAAATGGTTGGAGGGACATCCCAGCTTCAAGAGGTTTCAGATTCCATAGTATGTCACACAGGCTCATTTCGATCTACGGTGTCCACAGATAGATTTATAAGCGGTCGGAACAGGTACCAGAACCACGCAGGTCCCCTACACGAGGGACTTTACATCTAAGATGTTAAGTGACTCTTTGTAAACAGGATGCAGGTTTTGGAATAATTGTATTCTGTACAGGCTTCCATCTTTTCACTCTGTCATTTAGGTTACTATTGTGGAGTAACTACAATGTTGCTGATCCAGCCTCAGTTATCACATCACTCTGAAACTGTTTTAAGATCACGGATTTCACCATGAAGCCAATGGTGAGCAGTTTCCTTCCTCTCCAGCAACTAAGTTAGGAAGGACGCCTGTGTCTTTGTAGTGGTTTCGTGTATTGATACATCATCCAAAGTATCATTAACAATTTAACTATACTCAAAAGGTATTTTCAGGGGCCTCCTGGGTGGCGCAGTGGTCTAAGGCACTACATCCCAGTGCTAGCTGTGCCACCAGAGACTCTGGGTTAGAGCCCAGGCTTTGTCGCGACCGGGAGGCCCATGGGGCGATGCACAATTGGCCTAGCGTCGTCCGGGTTAGGGAGGGTTTGGCTGGCAGGGATATCATTGTTTCATTGCACACTAGCGACTCCTGTGGTGGGCCGGGCGCAGTGCACGCTGACCAGGTCGCTAGGTGTACGGTGTTTCCTCTGACACATTGGTGCGGCTGTCTTCCGGGTTGGGTGCGTGCTGTGTTGAGAAGCAGTGCGGCTTGGTTGGACTCTCCCGAGTCCGTGTGGGAGTTGTAGCGATGAGACAAGACAGTAACTGCTAACAAAAAAAAACATTTTAAAAAAGGTATATTCAGCGGCTGGTCTTTTTTCATATTTTTTTTACACATCTACCAATTGGTGCCCTTATTTGTGAGGCATTAAATAACATCCCTGGTCTTTGTGGTTGAACCTGTGCTTGAATTCACTACTTGATTGAGGGACCTTACAGATAATTGTATGTGTGGGATACAGAGATAGGGTCGTCTTTCAAAAATAATGTTAACCACTATTATTGAACACGGAATATGTCCATGTTATTATGCGATGTAGTAAGCAAATGTTTTTTCCTGAACGTATTTAGGCTTGCCATAATAAAGTGGTTGAATAATTATTCAGCTTTTAATTTGTATGAATAATAAAAATAAAAAACCTACAAACAAAATTCCACCTTGACATCATGGGGTATTGTGTGTAGGTCAGTGACACAATCTCAATTTTATCCATTTTTTAATTTCAGGCTGTAACACAAAATGTGGAAAAAGTAAAGGGGTGTGAAGGCACTGTACACTATATTCATTTATAGACATAATATTTGCTTTACATGCGTGCTCCTTTGTACTTTTTGATCAATTGCCACTTTTGTCCATTTTCATAATGTGACTACACGTCTTGCCATAGGTTATCATATTAGAGAGTCTTAGAAGAATTAGCATACCAAAAGTCTGCCGAAGACCTGCCTAAACCCAACCAATGCTCGTAGGCATACAAAGCTGTTTTGCTGTTTTTAAAACAGGAAGATATTAAATAGCCTAATATATATTTGTATGGATGTGGACAGGTTGAGGATATCAGGACAATAGCCTGGAACACCCCAGTCTTAAATCACTGGATAACAAATATAGGCTGTAATGATGAGTGTAAAGCTATTGACTACAAAAGTAAACGAGTGTAAAACTGTATGTGTGTGTAATGTGTGTTTGTGTCGGTATGCGTGTGTGTGCGTATGTAGTGTATGTGAATGTGTTTGGGTTATGTGTAGGAGTGTCAATATCGTGTGTGTGAACAAGTGTTTTATATGGTGTGTATATATAGTCCAGTGAGTTTTCGTAGGGTCAGTGAAAAATAGTAGTCTGTTAAGATGGCGTCTCATGGAAACATAACATGTGCAGTTTGAGCTACTCCAGGAAGTGATGTGGCAGGCTAGCTCAGTGCTGCCCCCTCTCATTTAGTCATTTAAGTTGAAGGCAGACCGGGATACTGCAGGCAAATCAGTATAACTTTTTCTGTGTCAGATTTTTTAGATAATCATTTCAAGGACATACATCTGGGGTATTTTAAGTAATTATTGGTACCATGATTGTCTTAAAAATATATATACACTATCGTTCAAAAGTTTGGGGTCATTTAGAAACGCCTTGTTTTCCATGAATTTATACATGAAATCAGTTGCAAAATGAAATATTGTCAAGACGTTGACAAGGTTATAAATAATGATTTTTAATTGAAATAATAATTGTGTCCTTCAAACTTCGCTTTCACCAAAGAATCCTCCATTTGCAGCAATTACAGCCTTTGAGACCTTTGGTTGTCAATTTGTTGAGGTAATCTGAAGAGATTTCACCCCATGCCTCCCGACGCACCTCCCACAAATTGGATTGGCATGATGGGCACTTCTTACATACCATAGAGTCAAGCTGCTCCTCCCACAACAGCTCAATAGGGTTGAGATCCGGTGACTGTGCTGGCCACTCCATTATAGACAGAATATCACCTGACTGCTTCTTCCCTAAATAGTTATTGTATAGTCTGGAGCTGTGCTTTGGGTCATTGTCCTGTTGTAGGAGGAAACTGGCTCCAATTAAGCGCTGTCCACACGGTATGGCATGACATTGCAAAATGGAGTGACAGCCTTCCTTCTTCAAGATACCTTTTACCCTGTACAAATCTCCCACTTTACCACCACCAAAGCACCCCCAGACCATCACATTGCCTCCCCCATGCTTGGCAGATGGCGTCAAGCACTCCTCCAGCATATTTTCATTTTTTCTGGGTCTCAAGAATGTTCTTCTTTGTGATCCGAACACCTCAAACGTAGATTCATCTGTCCATAACACTTTTTTCCAATCTTCCTCTGTCCAGTGTGTGTTCTTTTGCCCATCTTAATCTTTTATTTTTATTGGCCAGTCTGATATGTCTTTTTCTTGGCAACTCTGCCTAGAGGGTCAGCATCCCAGAGTCGCCTCTTCACTGTTGATGTTGAGACTGGTGTTTTGCGAGTACTATTTAATGAAGCTGCCAGTTGAGGACTTGTGAGGCGGCTGTTTCTCAAACTAGACACTCTAATGTACTTGTCCTCTTGCTCAGTTGTGCCGGGGATTCCCACTCCTCTTTCTATTCTGATTAGAGCCAGTATGCTCTGTTCTGTGAAGGGAGTAGTAGACAGCGTTTGTACGAGATCTTCAGTTTCTTGGCTATTTCTCGCATGGAATAGCCTTAATTTCTCAGAACAAGAATAGGCTGATGAGTTTCAGAAGAAAGTCCTTTGTTTCTGGCCATTTTGAGCCTGTAATCACCCCCACAAATGCTGATGCTCCAGATACTCAACTAGTCTAAAGAAGGCCAGTTTTATTGATTCTTTAATCTGAACAGCAGTTTTCAGCTGTGCTAACATAATTGCAAAACGGTTTTCTAATGATCAAAGCCTTTTAAAATGATAAACTTGGATTAGCTAACACAATGTGCCATTGGAACACAGGAGTGATGCTTGCTAATAATGGGCCTCTATGTAGATATTCCAATATAAATCTGCCATTTCCAGCTGCAATAGTCATTTACAACATTAACAATGTGTACACTGTATTTCTGATCAATTTGATGTTATTTTAATGGGCAAAAAATATGCTTTTCTTTCAAAAACAGGGACATTTCTAAGTAACCCCAAATCTTTGAATGGTAGTGTATTTACACAAAATATTGCAATTTTTCATTCACTATAATGGGGAATCCAGAGTTAATGTCAGACAAAATTTCAGTAAATCCAACATATTAGTGTTTCAAAAACACTTAATGTTTAACATTTTTTCATTGTTTGTAGCTTCTGTTGTACATAATGTTGCTGCTATCTAAAAGAGCTTCTGGACATCAGAACAGCGATTACTCACCTTGAACTGGACAAATCATTTATCTTTAATGAGTCGGAATAGAGAGGGATTTACTCCAGACACCCAAACAGGCCCTCATCCCCACCATTCGCTGGAGAAAGAGACGGAGGTTTGGCGGAAGGAGATTGGGGTGCCTTGTGAGGATCCGGCGACAAGTGGCTAATCTGCCTTTGCAGGTACTATTGGCCAACGTACAATCACTGGATAATAAATTGGACGGATTAAAAGCACGCATATCCTACCAATGGGACATTAAAACTGTAATATCTTATGTTTCACCCAGTCATGGCTGGATGACGACATGATTAACATACAGCTCTCTCTATATATCTATATATATATATTTGTAAACAACAGCTGGTGCACGATATCTAAGGAAGTCTCAAGGTTTTTCTCACCTGAGGTAGAGTATCTCACAATAAGCTGTAGACCACACTATCTACCTAGAGAGTTTCATCTGTATTTTTTTGTAGCTGTCTATATACCACCACAGACCAATGCTGGCACAAAGACCACACTCAATGAGCTGTATACCGCCATAAGGAAACAGGAAAACGCTCATCCAGAGGTGGCGCTCCTAGTGGCCCGTGACATTAATGCAGGGAAACTTAAATCCATTTGACCTCATTTCCACCAGCATGTTAATTGTGCATCAAGAGGGGGAAAAAACTCTAGACCAACTTTACTCCACACACAGAGATGTGTACAAAGCTCTCCCACGCCCTCCATTTGGCAAATCTGACCATAATTCTATCCTCCTGATTCCAGCTAATAAGCAAGAAATAAAGCAGGAAGCCCCAGTGACTCGGTCAATAAAAAAGTTGTCAGATGAAGCAGATGCTAAGCTACAGGACTGTTATGCTAGCACAGACGGGAATATGTTCCGGGATTCTCCCGATGGCATTGAGGAGTACACTACATCAGTCACTGGCTTCATCAATAAATGCATCGATGACGTCGTCCACTGTACATATATACCCCAACCAAAAGCCATTGATTACAGGCAACATTCGTACCGCCGAGAGATACCCAGTGACACAAGCCTACCAGACGAGCTAAATTACTTCAGTGTTCGCTTCGAGGAAAGTAACACTGAACCATGCATGAGAGCATCAGCTGTTCCGGACGACTGTGTGATCACGTTCTCCACAGCCGATGTGAGTAAGACCTTTAAACAGGTCAACATTCACAAGGCCACAGGGCCAGACGGATTACCAGGACATGTACTCCGAGCATGCTCTGACCAACTGGCAAGTGTCTTCCCTGACATTTTCAACGTCTCCCTGCCTGAGTCTGTAATACCAACATGTTTCAAGCAAACCACCATAGTCCCTGTGCCCAAGAACACTAAGGTCACCTGCCTTATGGACTATCGACCCCTAGCCCTCATGTCTGTAGACATGAAGTGCTTTGAAAGGCTGGTCATGGCTCACATCAACATCATCATCCCAGAAATTCCAGACCCACTCCAATTTGCATACCGCCCAAACAGATCCACAGATGATGCAATCTCTAATGCACTCCACACTGCACTTCCCCACCTGGACAAAAGGAACACCTATGTGAAAATGATATTCATTGACCTCAGCTCAGCTTTCAACACCATAAAGCCCTCAAAGCTCATCCCTAAGCTAAGGACCCTGAGACTAAACCCCTCCCTCTGCAACTGGATACTGGACTTCCTGACGGGCCGCCCCAGGTGGTAAGGGTAGGTAGCAACACATCCGCCACGCTGATCCTCAACACGGGGGCCCCTCCGGGGTGCGTGCTCAGTCCCCTCCTGTACTCCCTGTTCCCCTGTTCATGACTTCATGGCCAGCACGACTCCAACTCCATAATTACGTTTGCCGATGACACAACAGTGGTAGGCCTGATCACCAACAACGACGAGACAGCCTCTGTCGGGCCAGGACAACAACCTCTCCCTCAACGTGATCAAGACAAAGGAGATGACTGTGGACAACAGGAAAAGGATTCTCATCAACGGGGCTGTAATGGAACAGGTTGAGAGCTTCAAGTTCCTTTGTGTCCACATCACCAACAAACTAACATGGTCCAAACACACCAAGACAGTCGTGAAGAGGGCAAGACCAAGCCTATTCCCCCTCAGGAGTCTGAAAAGATTTGGCATGGGTGCTCAGATCGAGAGCATCTTGACTTGTTTCATGACTACCTGGTATGGCAATTGCTCGGCCTCCGACCATAAGGCACTACAGAGGGTAAAGCGTACGACCCAGTACATCACCGGGGCCAAGCTTCCTGCCATCCAGGACCTCTATACCAGGCAGTGTCAGAGGAAGGCCCTAACAACTGTCAAAGATTCCAGCCACCCTAGTCATAGACTGTTCTCTATGCTACCGCACAACAAGCGGTACCAGAGCACCAAGTCTAGGTCCAAGCGGCTTCTAACCAGCCTCTACCCCCAAGCCATAAGACTCCTGAACATCTAATCAATGTGCTACCCAGGCTATTTGCTTTGCGCCCCCCCCCCTTATGCTGCTGCAACTCTGTTATTATCTATACATAAGTCACTTTAATAACTCTACCTACATGTATATATTACCTCAATCACCTCAACTAACCTCAACTAACCGGTACCCCCGCACATAGACTCTGTACCGGTACCCCATACACCAACTGTGCATGTTCTCCCACTTAAAAAGATGAGAGGCCTAGTGAATGACCTGCAGAGAGCTGGGACCAAAGTAACAAAGCCTACCATCAGTAATACACTATGCCGCCAGGGACTCAAATCCTGCAGTGCCATACGTGTCCCCCTGCTTAAGCCAGTACATGTCCAGGCCCGTCTGAAGTTTGCTAGAGAGCATTTGAATGATCCAGAAAAAGATTGGGAGAATGTCATATGGTAAGATGAAACCAAAATATTAATTTTGGGTAAAAACTCAACTTGTCGTGTTTGGAGGACAAAGAATGCTGAGTTGCAGCCAAAGAACACCATACCTACTGTGAAGCATGGAGGTGGAAACATCATGCTTTGGGGCTGTTTTTCTGCAAAGGGACCAGGACGACTGATCTGTGTAAAGGAAAGAATGAATGGGGCCATGTATCGTGAGATTTTGAGTGAAAACCTCCTTCCATCAGCAAGGGCATTGAAGATGAAACGTGGCTAGGTCTTTCAGCATGACAATGATCCCAAACACACTGCCCGTGCAATGAAGGAGTGGCCTCGTAAGAAGCATTTCAAGGTCCTGGAGTGGCCTAGCCAGTCTCCAGATCTCAACCCCATATAAAATCTTTGGAGGGAGTTGAAAGTCCGTGTTGCCCAGCAACAGCCCCAAAACATCACTGCTCTAGAGGAGATCTGCATGGAGGAATGGGCCAAAATACCAGCAACAGTGTGTGAAATCCTTGTGAAGACTTACAGAAAACGTTTGACCTCTGTCATTGCCAACAAAGGGTATATAACACAGTATTGAGATAAACTTTTGTTATTGACCAAATACTTGTTTTCCACCATAATTTGCAAATAAATTCATTAAAAATCCTACAATGTGATTTTCTGGATTTTTTTCTCATTTTGTCTGTCATAGTTCAAGTGTACCTATGATGAAAATTACAGGCCTCTCATCTTTTTAAGTGGGAGAACTTGCACAATTGGTGGCTGACTAAATACTTTTTTGCCCAACTGTAGAAACCTCGAGCTTGTTATTTTCTTCTGCTGCTCTTTAATTATTTGTTACTTTTATTTCTCTTCAGGTTTTTTTCTTAAAACTGGATTGTTGGTTAAGGTCTTGTAAGTAGGCATTTCATATTCGGCGCATGTGACAATTAACATTTGATTTGATTGGTTAATTGGTTAATGTATTTCATCATTTAACCCACTTTGGCAGGCATTGTCTAGCACAGGGCTCAATCCACCAGCGTTAACCTACCTGGAGATAGAACAGCAAGACTTGCATGGTGATGATCTTGCCTCTGTCATTAAGAGTTCTGATGGTGGGAATTGGTGGTCTGATCATTGAAAGTAAATTTGCCTGATGGTTTTGGTGTCTGTCCATCATGATCTATTACACCTCATGCTCTGGCACCCGTCATCTCACAACAACTGTCTGAATTTATAACTGTCTGAATTTATAAATGTTTTCAATAAATGATTTTCACAGTAACCGTTATTTTTAATTTCCACATATAGCAAGCGAAGTGTTTGTGTTGTCGAATCTACATGGGTAGTGAGTGAGTCAGAAAGACTCATGCATCTAATTAGACTATTTCTCAGCGGCGCCGGCAGCAGCATGACTCAGCCTCCTCACCTGACTGGCTCTCAAGTTCAGAAAAGTGATGTGAATCAGGTCGGACTCGGATGGAAAAGTGAGTGTGTTGTTCAAGATGGATAAACAAAAGGAAAGACCAAGTGGTGCACAAAAACGCAGCAAATAAGCTGTATCTGATAAAGCTCATGCCAAATTACCGAAGATAACCATATCAGCAAAGCTACCACCAATAATGAAAAAAAGAATAATAAAAAAATGCATTATCTGAATTAGATCCACAAAATTATACCTACAGTAGGTGGAGCAGCTTCTATGAGGAAGTTGTGAATGTCCTTTGAGGTAGCTAGCTGACAAGCTTGAGCTAGCTAGCTAAAAAGCTTGTGCTTGGCAAGCTAGCCAACAAACTTGTATGCACAGCGGCACCAGAATTAAAAACATATCTTACCTGCCAGCCAGCATTCTAAATAGCAGCATTGCGACATTGAGGCCTGTAGCTTTGTGAACAACAAATCGTTAGGTTTCAAATGTGTAAATGACGACCAAACAAATATAAACTTGTACAGTGCCTTCAGAAAGTATTCACACCCCTTGACCTTTTCCACATTTAGTTGTGTTACAGCCTGAATTTAAAATGGATTGAGTTTTTTTGTCACTGGCCTACACACAATACCCCATAATGTCAAAGTAGAATAACGCTTTTCGAAATGTTTACTAATTCATTACAAATAAGCTGTAATTACTTGAGTCAATTAGTATTCAACCTTTGATAAGCCTGAATAATTCCCAGGAGTAAACATTTGGTTTACAAGTCACGTAATAACTTGGATGGACTCACCATGTGTTCAATAGTGATTAACATGATTTTTTAATGACTACCTCATCTCTGTACCCCACACATATAATAATTGACAAGGTCCCTCAGTCGAGCAGTGATTTCAAACACAGATTCAATCACAAAGACCAGGGAAGTTTTCCAATGCTTCGCAAAGAAGGGCACCTATTGGTAGATGGGTAAAAAAAGGCAGACATGAATATTCCTTTGAGCATGGTGAAATTTACACTTTGGATTATATAAATATAAATACACCCAGTCACTACAAAGATACAGGTGTCCTTCCGGAGAAGACTGAGAGATCTGACGGCACAAGCTGGACCCTGCTCGATGTCCAGGAGGGTTGGAGGGGTGCTGTGGGGGACAGCATCAGCTAGGGGACCATGAATCACCAGACCCCTGGAGAACCGTGAACAGCCCCACAAACCAGGGGCTCAGCTTCTTGCAGGACAGGCGGAGTGGGAGGTACCTGATAGAAAGCCAGACACAAACCCCAGGGTGGTACACGGGGGTCTCACTGCGGTGTCAGTCTGCCTGTTCCTTTTGACAGTGGACGGCGCGCTGGAGTCTCACTTGAGCGTCGCTTGGCAAATGTCCACGTCGACGAATAGACGGGACAGGGCATCGGCCTGTGTTTTTTTTAAACCTGGGCGATATGTCAGTGTGAAGTTGAACCTTGTGAAGAAAAGGGCCCACCTTGCTTAGTGCGGATTCAGCCTCCTCACTGTCTGTATGTACTCCAGGATCAAATGGTCAGTGAGGATGATGAATGGTTCCTTGGCGCCCTCCAGCCAGAGTCTCTACTCCTCTAATGCTCTCCTCTAACTTTACCGCCATCACCCACGTCCTAATTCCTCTTTGCAGGGGACAGTTTCTTAGAGTTACATGCACACGGATACAATTTATGTGGATTACCCTGTCGCTGAGACAGAACTACCCCCACACCCACCTCTGAAGGAGGAGGTTGTGGGATGTGGGTGTTTGAGCAATGGGGAGGAGGTGAAATGTCCCTTGAGTAGATGGAAGGCCCCGTGAGCTGCTGGGCTCCACACCAACCTACGGGGACCACCGTTGAGGTGAGAGGGGTGGCAAAAGCGCTGAAGTTTCTGATGAAACGGTGGTAGAAGTTGGCAAACTCCCAAAGACATTGTAACCCCTTTATGGTCGTTGGGACTGGCCATGATCTGACCGCATCTATCTTCTTGTCTTCCATCCTCACTCCCTGTGGGCTGATTTGGTACCCTAAGGAGACAGCCTTCTGATGAAATTGTCACTTCTCAGCCTTGACGAACAGGTGGTTATCCAGGAGGCGTTCCAGGACTGTTCGATCGTGAGTGTTGTGATCCTCCAGGGTAGCCGAGTAGACCAGAATGTCATCGATATTCACTACCACCTGGCGTCCGAGCATGTCCCTGCACACCTTGCTAACGAATTCCTGGAGCATTGGCTAAACCAAATGGCATCACCGAGTATTCGTAGTGACCCGACATCGTGCTAAACGCAGTCTTCCATTCATCCCCCTTCTGGATGCAGATAAGATTTTATGCACTCTGCAGGTCCAGTTTGGTAAAGGACCGGGCCCCGCGGAGCTGTTCTGTGGCTGCCGGCACCAACGGGGGTAACAGTACTTTGTGGTGATGTCATTGAGTCCTCTGTAATCTATGCATGGACGTAACCCTCCATCCTTCTTGGCCACAAAGAAGAAACCAACCGACTCAGGAGAAGTGGAAGTGCGGGTGAAACCTTGTTGGAGCAGCTGTTGGATGTAATCATCCCTGGCCTGGATTTCAGCCACCGACAGAGGGTGCCATGCTTCTGCACGGAGACGCAGAGCCTGCCAGCAAATGGATGGCACAGTCCCAGGGGTGATGAGGAGGAACACATGTGGCGCGGGTCTTGGAGAATACCTCCCGCAGGTCCTGGTAAACCTCTAGGATGTTGGGCTGAACGGCAACCATAAGACTCTCAACCGATGTGGAACCACAGGGGATGGAGAAGCAAGTCCTCTGGCATTCAGGTGACCGTTCTGTGATTCTCATCCTCGACCATGAGATGGTGGGGTTATGATGTTGAAACCAAGGGAGGCTGAGGATGCTCTTGTGAACTGGAGCACTGGTGATAAAGAAGGGGATGTTCTCCTGATGAATGTTCTCCACGGTGTTTGTGAATGGTTGGGTAATGTGTGTGATGGTTCCAGATCCTAGTGGCCGACTATCGAGGGCTTGAACCTGGAAAGGAGCGGAGAGCGGGCATGAGATGATGTTAAGAGAGGAGGTAAAGGTCTGGTCAACAAAGTTCCCAGTGGCACCGGAATCCACTAACGCTGTAGACACAGTACATGAGGGACAGTCAACTAGTGTGATGGACACCAAATAGAGCATAGCAGAAAGTGATGAAGATGGAATGCTCACTCCTGCCCCAGTAGGTGGAAGATCATGTGACCGGCCCTCTGCTCTTGTGGATCCCTGTTTGGGAAGTGCCGGACACCATTGGAGCTGTTGCCCTCTTTGACCACAATACAGACAGAGCCCAAGCTCTGTTTGACTGTGTGGCAGGGAGGCGTGTGACCCCTACCTCCATGGGTTCAGGCTCTGATCCAGAGTGTTCACTGAGGGAGGGAGAGAAGCGATGAGAGTACTGACGCTCCTAAATTAGGTGATACAGATGGATGGCCATCGCAATGAGTGCATCCAGGGTGAGGTTGTCGTCTCGACAGGCCAGTTCCATCTGGACCTCCTCTACTGAACAGCGTACAAAGCGCCTGCTTATTCCATCCGCTGGATGCTTCTACTGTCCGGAAGGTGAGCGTGGACTTGGCAGCTGTCTGGTCCCCCTGCCATAATTGAAGTAAGCGCTCACCCCCCTTTCTGCCCTCCGGGGGATGATGGAAGATGCACTTGAGTAGAAGTGACAGCTCTCCATATGTTCAAGCATAGTTGGCTGCATCATGTTATTGGTATGCTTGTAATCGTTAAGGACAAGGGAGTTTCCTGGATAAAAAAAAATTCAATGGAATGGAGCTAAGCACAGGCAAAATCCTAGAGGAAAGCCTGGTTCAGTCTGCTTTCACCTTTCAGCAGGATAATAACCTAAAACAGAGGCCAAATCTACACTGGAGTTGCTTACCAAGAAGACAGTGAATGTTCCTGAGTGGCCGAGTTACAGTTTTGACATAAATCTACTTGAAAATCTATGGCAAGCCCTGAAAATGGTTGTCTAGCAATGATCAACAACCGATTTGACAGAGCTTGTAGAATTTTTCAAAGAATCCAGGTGTAGAAAGCCAGAAAGACTCATCGCTGCCAAAGGAGCTTCTATAAAATATTGACTCGTCGGTGTAAAAAGTTATGTAAATGAGATATGTGTATTTGTTATTCAATAAATTATCAAAATTTTCCAATAACGTGTTTTCATTTTGTCATTAAGTTGTATTGTGTGTAGATGGGTGAGAGAAAAAGTATATTTTATCCATTTTTAAGGGGTATGAATACTTTCTGAAACTATTCATTTTATTACAAAAATGTTGTAAATGAAATCACAAAATGTTCTCTCTTGATTGTCCTCGTGAAAGAAATTGTTGCTAAAATAAAATTAACAAATCATTGAAATGACTTGAACTCACTGGCATTAAGTTTATGTCACTGTTATGTTTTTTTTGTCAATTTCAATTTCCCTCAGAATATTTTATTTTGCAGTGTACTATAATATTGACTGTAGTGTTTTTGTGGACATTACTGTGGTATACTGTAGTATTTACTGTAGTGTTTTTGCTGACAATACTGTACTGTTTTAGAGGATATTATTGTAGTGTTTACTACAGTGTTTTAATTGTGTTATCTTTGACGTAGAAGTGTGGGCATTCTTCTTGAGAAACCTACTGCACAAGTATTAAAAGTGCACATTTTCCATAACCTGTAAGTAGGTAGGACTGGGGTCTGAAAGGATAGGTTCAGAGCTTCTATTATTTTCTATTACCTTTAGGGAACACAATATATCTTCTACACAATATATCTTCTACACTTGGTAAGTAGGTTTCCCAGTCATGAGTGGCACAAATTGGGATATGGGGAAGATGAATAGACATGTATGAGTGTATGCAAATGAAGTATTATCATAGTATTATCATATAAATACATTGTGAGGTAAACAAATTTGAGACCAGAATTTTTACATAGAAAATGATGTGTGACTCACCAAAACTTTTCAGTGTTCACAAACTAACACCCCTAACTAGCTCCATGGGTGTTGCAAATTCCGACTTAAATTAACACATTTTTAGAAGTTGATGCTGTTACACTATTTTTGTGTTAGTAAATTATACATGTAGTGTCACAGTATTTTTTTTTTTGTTGTGGGGGGGGGGTTGTTTTAACATTGTAGGTTGTAAAGCGTATTTGGATATATCCCAGCATGCCTTTCAAGTGAATGTGAGAGCTACCCACTTATGACTGTGTTTTTTAGTGACAGAGACATGGTTGTAGCATTCGATAACTTCTAGTCCTGAAGCCTTTACCAAGTGGCTGCCTAAGTGGATGTGTTCGAATTCAAATTAAACCCTTTATGGCCATATGTGCATGTAGAAACATAGATATTAAAACAAACATCACTGGCCTTTCTAATAATGGAACACTATTCACTTTAAAATGTTTACATACTGCTTTACACAAATTAAACCCTTTATGGCCATATGTTTTACATTCGATGTCTTTACTTATGTCCTAGTTATCATTAACATTGTGGTCTGAACATCTTGGCGCATGGGCCACATCAGACCTGCAATTCACAATAAAATGGTTTGTGAAGTGATTAGTAATTCCTAGCCAGAGGGAGAATATCCAACAATTGGAAACGTATCACCCACAACCTGCATTCAGAATGACTGCTATGGTGAAGAACTTAACGAGCAAGACATACCTAAACCATGGAAACTGAAACAACCATCTCAGTGTTGGGTGCGATATGTCCGACCGTTTACAGATGTATCTTTGTGTAGTATAAGATACATTTATCAATGTGCATGTAGAAACATAGATATTAAAACAAACATCACTGGCCTTTCTAATAATGGAACACTATTCACTTTAAAATGTTTACATTTACATTTAAGTCATTTAGCAGACGCTCTTATCCAGAGCGACTTACAAATTGGTGCATTCACCTTATGACATCCAGTTTACATACTGCTTTACTCAAATTAAACCCTTTATGGCCAGCTTATTTGGATATATCCCAGCATGCCTCTCAAGTGAATGTGAGAGCTCATCTCATATGTATATACTGTATTCTATTCTACTGTATTTTAGTCAATGCCACTCCGACATTGCTTGTCCTAATATTTATATATTTCTTAATTCCATTCTTTACTTTAGATTTGTGTGTAATGTTTTGTATTGTTAGATATTACTGCACTGTTGGACCTAGGAACACAAGCATTTCGCTACACCGGCAATAACATCTACTAAATATGTGTATATGACCAATAAAATTAGATTTGATTTGAAACTATTCAAAAAAAATCAACCTACAACAAAGCATTCTGGGAAGAATTTTAATGAGGCCCATTTCACATCTTTTTCACTCCGAGTTAATGGAAATGAACTTGAGTAACAACAAGGCCATGTAGTATTGATTCCAATTTGATTCAAATTACATTTTTTCAGCGCATGTGGTTTCAATGTCAACCTCACTGGTGTTAACCTCACTGGAATCAACACCCAGATATAACACTCACTTTTTAACTCAACACCGAGATTTTAACACTTGCAAATGAGTTTTGGTTAATTGGAAAATATTTATTGCAGATCAAAGCAATACATCAGGCCAGCTGCCTCTGGGAACCGGGCACAACCAAAAGTGTATTTGGTGATGGGGGATCCGATGGGGGGGATCCGATCATAAAATGAGGATCTGAGTCACTGTGGTGCAAAGCCACATAAAGCTAGTAGCTGCCTGGTATTTTAAAGTGGGGAAGAGTTCAGCAGCATGCACTACGCTCTATCGCTTTCTCTTTGTGGTGTTTGCTGAGGACAGGAAGCTACAGGGCTCGAAATTATTAAGGGCGTCCCATGGTCCCGGGGATAATACAACAATATGTCTGGGACAGTTCAAAACAGACTCTGGGACAGTTCAAAACAGACTCTGGGACAGTTCTGGGACAGTTCGGGGACAATAGATCCAAAATTCATACAACCACTGTACATAAAATATACAATTTAGATATTTTTTACAAAGTTTTTTTTGTGGGGGGGGGTTGTTGGGGGGGTTATACAGGTACATTATCCATTTAAATGTTGAACCGTAGGCTGCCACTCAAAATAAAAACAGTAACATATACATAGATTTTAAGTAATAATAAATTCAGTATAAACAGGAAAAGAAGGTGGTCTCCACCCACAGCCTCCCATCCTATTTCCAGAGCCAAACCCAAATTATTCTTTACAGATGTCATGCCTTCTACCGAAGGTAACTGCCCTCCCTGTTCGGGCACGCTCGGCGCGTAGCCGGTTTACTAGCCGCTAGACCTCAAGAGGATTCCTTTCCCACCCAGGTGATTTACATTTATTCATGCTATCCAATGCTCGTTTTAGTTCACTGAGAGAGATTTGGGCTCCAAGCGAGGTGGCTTCTTCTTTCAATGTTAAATAGACCTCAAGAGGATTCCTTTCCCATCCAGGTGATTTACATTTATTCATGCTATCCAATGCTCGTTTTAGTTCACTGAGAGAGATTTGGGCTCCAAGCGAGGTGGCTTCTTCTTTCAAGAGAAGAGGAGTTCTTAATTAGTCTGGTTTGGTGTGGATTTGCAATCAGAGGTGAACAGTGCTTTATAGAAGCTGGATAATGTTTTAATATTGCAGATATATTGTGGCTTCCATCAATGTAATTGTCGACCTAGGTGCCAATCCACAATAAATTAATTCATATATTTACAGTGCATTTGGAAAGTATTCAGACCCCTTGACTTTTTCCACATTTTGTTACGTTACAGCCTTATTCTAAAATTGCTGAAATCATATCCCCTCTCATCAATCTACACACAATACCCCAAAAGGACAAATCAAAAACATGTTTTTAGAACCTTTATTCAGTAACTTTGTTGAACTACCTTTGGCAGTGATTCCAGCCTCGAGTCTTCTAGGGTATAATGCTACAAGCTTCGCATACTGGTATTTGGGGAGTTTCTCCCAATCTTCTCTACAGATCCTCTCAAGTTCTGTCAGGGTGGATGGGGAGCGTCGCTGCACAGCTGTTTTCAGGTCTCTCCCGAGATTTTTGATTGCGTTAAAGTTCAGGCTCTGGCTGGGCCACTCAAGGATATTCAGAGGGTTGTTGCGAGGGCCACCCCTGTGTTGTCCTGGCTGTGGGCTTTGGATTGTTGTCCTGTTGGAAGGTAAACCTTCACCTCAATCTGAGCACTCTGGTCCTGAGCACTCTGGAGCAGGTTTTCATCAAGGATCTCTCTGTACTTTGCTCCGTTCATCTTTCCCATGATACTGACTAGTCTCCCTGTCCCTGCCGTGAAATACATCACCACAGCATGATGCTGACTCCACCATGCTTCACCGTAGGGACGGTGCCAGGCTTCCTCCAGACGTGACGCTAGGCATCCAGGCCAAAGAGTTCAATCTTGGTTTCATCAGAACAGAGAATCTTGTTTCTCACGGTCTGAGAGTCGAGATTCTCCAATACAGTTGAAGTCTGAGGTTTACATACACCTCAGCCAAATACAGTTAAATGCAGTTTTTCCTAATTCCTGACATTTAATTTCAGTAAAAATTCCCTGTCTTAAGTCAGTTAGGATCACCACTTTATTTTAAGAATGTGAAATGTCAGAATAATAGTAGAGATAATGATTTACTTCAGCTTTTATTTCTTTCATCACAATCCCAGTGGGTCAGAAATTTACATACACTCAATTAATATTTGGTAGCATTGCCTTTAAATTGTTTAACTTGGGTCAAATGTTTCAGATAGCGTTCTACAAGCTTCCCACAATAAATTGGGTGAATATTGGCCCATTCCTCCTGACAGAGCTGGCAAAACTGAGTTAGGTTTGTAGGCATCCTTGCTCGCACATGCTTTTTCAGTTCTGCCCACACATTTTCTATAGGGTTGAGGTCAGCACCCCACCGGAATTCCCACAGGCTAGGTACAAGGTTGTCAAGTTTCTCATTAGCAGCTTTGAGAAATTCCTTGTGTATCATGCTCACCCATCCGGGGGCTTTGGCTTTGTCGGACCAACCCTGCCAGGCAGGCTCAGACTCCTGAGGGGCCGGTGCTGCTTTAGGGGGTCTTGGACTGCATTTGTCTTTCTATCTTGGCTGTGTATAGGCTACTTGCAATAGGCCTATAAAACAGAGTACTTCTCCTTAGTGTGTGGGTCGCTCAGGTTGGTGTATAGGGTTGGGGGCCGTTCCATCATGATAGGACAATAGATAAATATACTCTATTTATCATTTATTTTAAAGTGTATATCCCATATCTGCACAAAATTGAAAGCTCTCTCTGTCACATCTCCTACTCGCAGACACACATGGGCTCTGGCAATTGCAACCATTTTTGTAACTTTTCCAAACACGAAAACACACACCCCACCTTCCATCACAATACACCCACACATACCCACATACTGTGCCTTCTATGTCCTCTGTCTACTATGTTTATCCCTACCATGTTGATTCCTCCCTAATTGCTTCCAGTTCTGTACTGTATATAATCTTTTGAAAGTACTCCTGCTGGAAGGAGTCTTTTGAAATGGGCTCTCCAAAGAATGACTGTTATTTATTCTTATGGTCCTCAATGATCTCCGCAAGTCTTTACATAAAAGAGTCATTAGTTGAATCGTTGTCACCACACTGTCACTTAACCTTCATGAACAATTATAACATTTAAGACCAGTTCAATACAAAAAAGCCACTAGCATCAATGGGACTGAAATACTGGAATGGAATTTATTTCCAAGCCTTTAATTCTGCCACATTCCGTGGTGCTTGAAGAGAAATGAAAAAGTTGCCAGAACTGATTTACACTACAGGTGTTCATATTTTAGAGCAGAATTTGACATTTGTTAGCTAAACACGATATGAACATGTTGCTTTGTTCTCACTTTTTATGTTTCTCTTCTACCTCTTTTTCTTTCTGGTCCTCATCCACAGATTTCAGTAGGAAAGAGACAAAGACAGAGGGATATACTGAAGACAGAGAGGAGACGACACACAAAGAGAGTGAGTGGAGCAGATCACACAGGAAGAGCTTTTTTAAGAGCACAATGTTTTGTTCAGAATCCAAAAAATTGTCCTTTCCAACCACCTCTGTCTGGGGGTCAATGAATTTGTCTGGCAATCAGTTGGAAATCGAACAAAATACCCAGTGGGCAAAATGCCTTAACCAATAACAACACCACAGACACAGCAGGCATTGCTTGATGTTCTACTCTTTCCGATCTATATGAGAGTGCTTAAAAGTACCTTAAATACTATTATACAGTATTATATCATGCACCAATTATTTGAGAGGGCAATATCTTGGCATTAATTGTGTCTTCTACAGTTTTATCCTAAATATTTATACAATTTTAGGGGCACGACCCCACCTCAGTTTCAATAGGTGTGACCCGTTTGGGCCATTGACCAAGCATTCAATTACTCCAGAATTATACAATCAAGTAATTCAGAAAACTTGGTAGATAATGGACATGATGGGAAGCTATTATCCCAAGTCAAGTCATTCAGTCATGTCAGTCTATCGGTAACTGTGGGGTATTGCGTCATAATTTGTTATCAGGGAAAGTTAGCAAACGGGATCTTAGCTGTAGCTCAAGGATTTATTGCCAGTTAAGACAGTATAAGAGCCCAGTCAAAGTTTCCCAATCTTTTCTAAAGCATGAGAAATGAAAAATCTTCATACAAACTGGTCATAATGTTTTCACTTGGGTTTATTCGTAAGCATTGTCTCGACATTACTCAATTCATTGTATTGTCTCAACAGATTTACCAGTTGGCTTTTTAAAAAGCCCATTTCTAGCTTCAGTGACAGGATACATTGTTTAAAAAACTAAATCACAAAACTATTTACCCTTTATCGGTCCTGAAAAAACACCAGAAGTAAAGCTCTTTTTTGTGGTAGGTATGAATAAGCCCTAATGGACTAAATTATAGTTTGACAAATGGGTTTTTAATCTCCAATTAGATGGTAACTCTCCAGCATCTCTCCCCCATCTCTCCAATGAATCATGTTTGGCACCTGTTCCACACAACGCTCCACTATCTGACCTCTTCCATCATAAACACGTGGTGACTGACTACTTTCAATGGACATGGGTCAGCAAATGCACTATGATTAGGCCTTGTACATGTTGATACCCAATACCCTGTTTCCAACAATACCATGCACTTAAAAAGCCTGAGAAGACCCTTAGCAAGGAGCCTCTGAGACAATGATAGGTCTGTATGTGGGAGGACATCCCCGTCCTTGCTTTATGGTCCTATCGGTCGTGTATTAGGTCTTTGTACATGTTGGCCTTAATGATAGATGCTGTCACATGACCTACAAGGCTTATCATATAGATGCTTCCTGACCAATGAAGCTCATTTGAGTTTATCCATCAGATGCTTGGACTCTAGCTCTGACCATTTCAAGGTAAGATTGTTTCACTGTAGGATGAATGCATTGTGAAAATGTATGCTTTCAGATTTGTACAATTTTTGGCACCGTCAAACGAATAAACGACATATGCATGATACTGATATCACCCACCTTTTGAAAAAATAAACATTTGTTAGGACAGCAACTTATACCAGTTAGATTGTACATCATGAGTTGATTCAACAGACAATCACCCTGAAGTCTAATGTCTGAGTAGGAATAGTTATTTATTTGTATAAGACACTTGCTGCCACTCTGAAAATGGACATGGGCAAATTGGAGAAGTGCATGCCGTTGTCTCATCCCCCAAAACAGAAGCTCACTTCACACCAAAATTAGCAGTGTGGTGCCAGAAATGAGTCGTATCAGACTAGACGCATTGTTGGTGAATCACAAGTGCTGTCTTTTCCAGGGGACAAATGCGCTTGGGGCATGAATAACATTAATGAAGCATTTCATATTCTCCGTTCCGCACCATGCCAAGTTAGAGTGACAGGTGAGCTGATCTGTTTGAAGTCCTAGAGAGAGAGGGGGAGAGAGAGAAGAGAGTCGCAGGCCAAAGAGTTTTTAGAGCAGAATTGTTATGAATTTCCTGCAGGTGACTGTTATCAGCACCTCACAACCCTGAGCTGCACACTCCACTCCCCACCCCCCCACGACCAGATCCTGAGAGTCTAAGGGGTACCATAAACCTGCCTCTCAAATACTCTCTGACCTGTGTGAACTGGGCCCTGATAGGTTGCTAGGGAGGTTACTAGGGGGGCGGACATCTGCTGCAGGCCACACAATACTTGCAGTCTCCCTCAAGCAGTGGCAGAGAGCAACATCTTGGTCTCTCCCCATCAACAACTGGACACACTCTGGACTTGTGGAATGGTGTGCGTCCACAAAGTGAGTGTGTAACATGTATATAATTATTGCTTGTTGTTCTTTATAGTACTACTATTGCCTATTGTATGTTTCTCCTCTGTGTTTACTGTGTTGTGTAATACTCTTGCACAAAGTTATCAACGTGAGGGGATTTCGTCTTTTTCTCACCAAACTTTTTACCTAAATCCAATGACGGGGTGAATGTTTTGTTTGATTTCAAATTGAATTCACATTAGTTCACAACTCAACCAAATGTAAATGAAAACCAGGTGTTGAACTGACGTCTGTGCCCAGTGGGAGTCCTGTCCTGGAAAACAAACACGTTGCAGGTGGTTGCAGGAATGCCATAAAGCATGGGTGAATCAATTTGTTTTACAGAATCATGAGGCGAGGAGATAGGACGGAAGGAATCAAGGAAATACAATTGAGATTCACACTTTTTGGGATAGGAGGCAGCATTTTCACTTTTGGATGAATAGCATGCCCAGAGTGAACTGCCTCCTACTCTGTCCCAGATGCTAATATATGCATATTATTATTACTATTGGATAGAAAACACTCTGAAGTTTCTAAAACTGTTTGAATGATGTCTGTGACTATAACAGAACTCATATGGCAGGTGAAAACCTGAGAAAAATCCAACCAGGAAGTGGGACATCTGAGGTTTGTAGTTTTTCAAAGCTTGGCCTACCGAATACACATTGAGATATGGATAAATTTGCACTTCCTACGGCTTCCACTAGATGTCAACCGTCTTTTGAAACTTGAATAAGGATTCTACTATAAAGGAGGAGCTCATGAGACCTCTTTGAGTCAGTGGTCTGGTAGAGAGCCTTGGTCTCATGACGCGCGCTCCCGACAGAGTTATCTCACGTTCCATTGCTTCTCTAAAGACAAAGGAATTCTCTGGTTGGAATGTTTTATGTTAAAAACATCCTAACGATTGATTCCATACATCGTTTGACATGTTTCTAAAGGACTGTAACGGAACTTTTCGAGTTTTTGTCTGGATGAAGTGCCTGCGCCTCATGAGGATGTATTGCTGGGCTGAACACGCTAACAACAAGTGGCTATTTGGACATAGATGATTGAACTTTATGGAGCAAATCAGTCATTTATTGTCGAACTAGAATTCCTGGGAGTGCCTTCTGATGAAGATCATCAAAGGTAAGTGGATATTTATGGTGTTGTTTCTAACTTTGTTGATTCCAACATGGTGGCTATTCCTCTGGTTGCTTTGGGTTCTGAGCGCTGTTCTCAGATTATGCTTTTTCCGTAATTAAAAAAAAAATCTGACACAGCGGTTGCATTAAGGAGAAGTCCATCTTTAATTCTGTGAATAACACTAGTATCTTTTATCAATATTTATTAGGAGTATTTCTGCAAAATCCCCAGATGTTTTGGAATCAAAACATTACTGCACGTAAGGCGCTAATGTAAACAGAGATTTTTGGATATAAATATGCACATTATCAAACAAAACATACATGTATTGTGTAACATGATGTCCTATGAGTGTCATCTGATGAAGATCATCAAAGGTTAGCGATTAACTTGTATATTTCTGCTATTTCTGCTTTTTGTGACTCCAATCCTTGGCTGGAAAAATGGCTGTGTGTTTTTTTGATCTAACATAATCATATGTTGTGCTTTAGCTGTAAAGCGTTTTTGAAATAGGACACGATGGGTAGATTAACAAGATGTTTATCTTTCATTTGCTGTATTGGACCTGTTAATGTGTGAAAGTTACATATTTCCCCAAAATATTTTTGAATTTCACGCTCTGCCTTTTCAGCGGAATGTTGAGCTAGAAAGGTTAAGTGAATATAACCCACATCCAATCTAGTGAAGGGATTAAACCAAGGCCTCATACCTTTTAAAGGGTTAATACATTGTGTTATGATACACAGAAAGGTATCCTGAGAGGAGACCTTAACAGTTTGTGTTAAAACCTATTTTGAGTGATATGCCCTGCAGACACTATCAGAAGGCGGAAACTGCCTACGCTCACACTCCTCCTGTCTGGGTCCCACCGTGACTGTCTGAGGTTCTGAGAATACGACTGGTTTTCTGAGAACACAAGGCCACCGCAGGCTTGATGGAAACCGCCACCTGGCAGAGGATGCTTAGACTTATCTATTGTGAAATGTCAATGGGGAGGCAGGATGTCTTAGACACCTTGCAGAACTTGGAGAGAACTGTCATCTACTGTACTCTGTACCAACTTCTGCCATGCAATTGTATTACAAAAGGAGAATCAAAATACTTAAACAAAGAGTACGTTTCCTTTCTTCTACCAATATATAAGTTTGATAATGATATAGACCTGCTCATCTGTTGACGTAATTAAAGAAAAATGGTCAAATTTACAGATGTTTTCTTTCATTATTCTAGGCATAAATCATGTTTCTGAATTGTTAACCGATCTACATTTCAAAACAGTGAGTAAAGTACATCCAATCATTTCAACAATAGAAATGATAGAGGCCAGGCCTCCTGTTTTGTGGTGACAAAATTGTGAGTTCGATAACTAAATGCAATAAAAGTTGTAGAAAATTGACTGCAATGTGTAACCGGTTCTTTTCTGACTAAAGACATTCTAGCATTCTAACATTCTGTAAAAAATGAATTTCTAGATGAAACATTATCTGAACAAGCCATAACTGTCTTTCTGCATGTTTTCCTCAGTCATTTCCAAGAACTCCATATTCTCCATATCCCAGAGACGATGGACCTAAACACAGAGGATCTCCTTATAGGTAAGATTGTAATCTATGTCCCAAAGACATACAGTACAGTCCAGTCTTCACAGCGGGACACAGATTAGTGCTGTATTTACTGATAAATAATAATAAAGGTAACTTTGATAGCGCTTCTCAGAATAGCAATCTCAAAGCTATTACGCTTAATGCTTTGCTTGTATGAGGCCCCGGGTTCAATCCCTGGCATCTCTGCAATTGTTTGGGGCGGCAGGTAGCCTAGTGGTTAGAGCGTTGGGTTAGTAACCGTATGTTTGCTAGATCGAATCCCTGAGCTGACAAGGTAAACATCTGTCGTTCTTCCCCTGAACAAGGCAGTTAACCCACTGTTTCTCGGCCGTCATTGTCAATAAGAATTTGTTCTTAACTGACTTGCCTAGTAAAATAAAAAATAGCAATCTCAAAGCTATTAAGCTTTCCTGTAAACTCCTGTACTTGCTAACATTTGAGGTCAACTGGTTATCACATTTGGTGTCATAATACAAGACACAATCTGAGTTGAGTGCATGACGGCTCCCCAGCGAGCTGTGAACTAAATACTTTACTGCTCCACACGCCTCCCCTTGCATTCCAAGGTTTCCTATCTAAGATTAAATCTCTTCACTTATCGATGGCCACAAGCGAAATTAACCCACTCCACTCTTTCACTCAGAAATGAAAGTTATTCAGATGTAATCAGATCTCAAAAGTAGAGTAATGTTAACATGAAACCAAACTTTGATTTCAAAGCGTAACGCTCCTACAGTATAAGCAAGACAGCAAGAATAGTGCTGGTGGTAGACGACTGGTGCCAAAATCATGGTTCTCCAAGTAACTGCTTTTTAGGGTCTGTCTGAGATGGTCAAACAAATCTAGACCTCTATTTATGGAATGTATAATTGGAATGATAGAAATGAATGTGCCTTGAAAATGTATGAGGCCTAGATCTAGCCTATATCAAAGTGGATATATTGCCTTCCGGGACTCTACTCTACTCGACCCAATCAGGTATTCTACAATCTTACCCTACCGGCCAGGGTTGAATGGAGCAAACCGCAAACCTTACTTCATGTCGATATAGTTCCATAACTCCGGCAATCAGTTACATTTACATTTAAGTCATTTAGCAGACGCTCTTATCCAGAGCGACTTACAGTTCCTGTTCCAACTCCTGATGATGTTGGCAGGAGACTCGCCTTGAGCTACTTTGTTTGTTCCCGTTTGTATAATCATCATCAGGTCCCCACTTTCCCCGCAGATGCTGATTTAGGCTGTGCTGCAGTGTTGGCCCTGTATGCACTCACACATGTGCTCCCAGTAGAGCATTCTCCACCCCATGCAGGATAGAGTCCAAGAGGACACAAACCTTAAGTGCCGTTAGGTAGTCAAAAGATCAAGCTCATTCTCAAGGCATAGAGTTCGGCTAGGTGGAGATTTAATTAAACAAATAATAGGTTATATGGAGGTCACTCACTAACATTAGTCCTCCCTGAACCATCTTGGGACATGCGGGCATACTTTCCTTATGAGCAAAAGACGTTGAGAAGACATTTTTAAACAACTTTGCTCACTGGGGTTGATCAACAATCCTTGATTGTAGAGGTTTTGACTTAGGCACTCAACAGAGTGGGTGGTTGTCTTGATGCTCTCTGAAAACGCCTGCTCGAGTCAAAGCGGCTGGTCCCTTCACATGGAAGGCAATGACCGCCGGTGACCATAGCAACGAAGTGAACACATCTCTTGTGGCTCCTAAAATCATGTCCCTCTCTTAATAAAAACACTTTTATAATTTTTCATATTTCATGCACAACACATAGGATTGAAACTTCGTACATATTTATTTATTTAGCTCCTTTGCACCCCATTATTTTTATTTCTACTTTGCACATTCTTCCATTGCAAATCTACCATTCCAGTGTTTTACTTGCTATATTGTATTTACTTTGCCACCATGGCCTTTTTTTGCCTTTACCTCCCTTATCTCACCTCATTTGCTCACATCGTATATAGACTTGTTTATACTGTATTATTGACTGTATGTGTGTTTTACTCCATGTGTAACTCTGTGTCGTTGTATCTGTCGAACTGCTTTGCTTTATCTTGGCCAGGTCGCAATTGTAAATGAGAACTTGTTCTCAACTTGCCTACCTGGTTAAATAAAGGTGAAATAAATAAACATGTAGTGGGTTTACTTTCCAAGTTCAGTATTTCCTTTATACCATTTTTAATGTCATCACAAAATAACAACCAAAACTACATTAGTGTTCTTTAGATCGCCTCTGACCTTTCTCTGTTAGAAACATTGTTCCAGTTTTTATTTCAGAACATGTTTCAGCAGGAAAAGTCTGTGAAAGAAAGGCACATTCCTCTGGTGAACACTAGAGAGGGAGATGCTGAATGTTCTGTCCTTGATTTACAACACGGTGTAAGTTGTTAAACCCTACCAGTTCTCTCCTTCTGAGGGTCTGGTTGAAGATCATTCATTGCGAACTTGTTCTGACCTATATGGATCCTCACAAGACAGTCATGACAATATCAGAAGTAATCCATCAAACTAATGTTCTTTGATTCGCACAGATTCTTCTAATGCCAGCAGCAGTTTTGTGAATGTGACCGGGCTGCCGTTGAGTGCATGGTTCAAAAGCACCTACAGCTCTGCCATGACAGGCCTTGCTGGACAATACTGTTCAATAGAAAAACAAACAGGTACTTCCTGTTTTTTTTAACAACTCTTGAGTTATGCTAATAGATAATCTAATCATTCCAGGTATGCCTGCTTTGTATTGTAGTTCCTTGAACATGAATGTGAAAGTGTGCTGTTTTCACATACCGTATGTAAACACTCATATGGTGCTGGAGATAATTAATATGAAGTTGAAAAGTGGTGGAATTTCCCTTTAAATTAGATTTTTTGCTTTTAGTTGCAGATTGGGGACAGGTGGAGCTGTTTGGGTCGTTAAGGTGACAAGTTGCACCTGGATTTGGGATCAACTAGGAGATAAAAGTTCCTGGTGCCCAGTCCCGGCTTTCTCGCCACAAGCACTGTTTAGATATGGTTAATTGGTTTTTTAAATTAGGTGCACCCTTCAACACTTACACACGGTTTTACCTTCATCATGCATCTCCAATACATGCCTACTGTCACACTTCACAGGTTAGTTTTCCTCTGTGGTTTTGTACTTTGCTGGTGGTTTAATAAGTATTTTTGTTACTCCTTAACTGCCAACGTGTGGACTCCCTTGCTTGTCACCATCTAAGAGCCAGGTTGTGACAGAAGAAAGACAATTATAAACAATGTACAAAACATTAGGAACACCTGTGCTTTCATGACATGACTGACCAGGTGAAGGCTATGATCCTGTATTGACCTCACCTGTGAAATCCACTTAATCAGTGTAGATGAAGGGGACGAGACAAGTTAAAGAAGGAGCCTCCTTTTCTTTTTTGATGCCCAATTAACCTCTACCAAAGAGCACCTGCTGTCTACCAAAACCTACTATTGTGTACCTTAGTAGCACTTCCCTTTTTCAACAGGATTTTTAAGCCTTGAGACATGGATTGTGTATGTGTGCTATTCAGAGGGTGAATGGTGAAGACAAAATATTTAAGTGCCTTTGAACGGGTATGGTAGGTGACAGGCACACTGGTTTGAGTTAATCAAGGGTTTTTCCATGCTCAACAGTTTCCTGTGTGTATCAAGAATGGTCCACCACCCAAAGGAAGTCCAGCCAACTTGACACAACTGTGGGAAGCATTGGAGCCAACATGGGACAGCATCCCTGTGGAATGCTTTCAACACCTTGTACAGTCCATGCCTGACAAATTGAGGCTGTTCTAAGTTTACAAGGGTGTCTTGTACACTATGTATATCCACTGAATGATGCTTCCTTTACTCATCTCAGTCGCCAAATAAATTCTTAAATTGCCTGTTAAGTTTATGCGGAGAAGGTAGAACTCATTCTGGACCTTTTCTCATGTCTGACTTTGTTGTCCAGTGTTGCTGCGTAACGAATTGATGGTCAGTGAGGTCTTCAATGTTACAACAGAGTGCCGTCAATTCCCTTCCCATGAAACTAACAGCTAGCTAATAATGAAAGTCCACCAGTCCGCATCTCTTCGTCAATATGCTTATAGAAAAACAAGTGACGTCAGTCTTCATTAAAGACCAGGTAAGATTGGGCTCCTGAGTGGCGTAGCGGTCTAAGGCACTGCATCTCAGTGCAAGAGGTGTCACTACAGTTCCTGGTTCGAATCCAGGCTGTATCACATCTGGCCGTTGTTTGGGAGTCCCATAGGGCGGTGCAAAATTGGCACGGGTTTGCCGGGATAGGCCATCCTTGTAAATAAGAATTCTTAACCGACTTGCCTAGTTAAAATAAAGACTGTGAGTCCGATCAATCAAATGTATTTATAAAGCCCTTTTACATCAGCAGATGTCACAAAGTGCTATACAGAAACCCAGCCTAAAACCCCAAACAGCAAGCAATGCAGGTGTAGAAGCATGGTGGCTAGGGAAAAGCAGAAACCTAGAGAGGAACCAGGCTTTGAGGTGTGGCCAGTCCTCTTCTGGGTGTGCCAGGTGAGGATTATAAAAATACATGGGCAGATTGTTCTTCAAGATGTTCAAATGTTCATAGAATACCAGCGGGGTCTAATGATAATCAGTGGGTGCAACAGGTCAGCACCTCAGAAGTAAATGTCAGATGGCTTTTCATAGCCGACAATTCAGAGATTGAGACAGTGGGTAGAGAGAGAGTCGAAAACAGCAGGTCCGGGTCAAGGTAGCACGTCCGGTGAACATGTCAGGGTTCCCTAATCGCAAGCAGAACCATTGAAACTGGAGCAGCAGCACGACCAGGTGGTCTGGGGACAGCCAGAATTAATTCAAAATTATATTGTGCCTATCTTTCAGATCTGCCAACCAGGCTCGGTGGGTGACAGGTAAGTGTTTCCACCAATCTGTTCAATGCCTGGAGTGGCACGCTGGAACTTCCAGAGGCTTGTAGGCCTGAAGCAGTGTGATGTGGTACAGGTAAGTATTACACACACATATACACACACTCAATCACTTAATCAGTTTTGTTGTAATAATTATTTTAACTTAAGAAAATTGTTCCTCTCTCTTTTAGGTCAACCACAGTCTTCACAGCTGGAGTCGTGTGCCCTGCAACTGCTAAACTGGCCATGAAAGGTGATACAGGTAATTATTACATGCATGTATACACATATGCACACTCTCCCTCACTTGGGGCGCTATTTAATCACATCTGCTTCCGCCGACATCCACATAGCGGTTGTTTTGGCGGTGTTAGAGCTGGCATTATACCTAAAGTGGACATCGCATTAACAGAAATCTCATGCAGCCCTGTTTACAAGAACCCTGGAATTTGAGATGTAATCTACACCTCAATTAGGCTGATAGAAATCCAGGTTATTTAGTTGAATGATTTTGAATCTGAGTGTCATCATTTCTATATAACCTACAGTTTCTAGTTCTGAACTTGTAACGCATGTAGGACGGATGTGGTTTTGAGACAATGATCAAGGACTGATTTGACAAGTAGGATGGATGTGGTTTTGAGACAAGTGCAGTTGTGCTTACTCACAGTTGGTGGAAAGGTAAGGAGAGATGGTGGCTGACAAGGAAAAAATAAGATACAATATGTGCACACACTCCCTCTCTCCCTCTCCCACACAATCTGTGTGCTTTTGTCTGAGCTACAAAAACATGACTCATTATTTGAGGAAAATATATGCAGTAAAGTACATTCACAGTTAAAGCAATGTCTTTGGTTCTTTGGATATTTCTCAGAATATGTGTGACCAAAAGAAAGTCTGTTGGGTCGGGTCGTGTGGGGTGGTTGCTCTCCGGGAGGGTGAATTAAGCAGCAGAGTATCTGCTGGTCATCCAACATGGCAATTCACATAGAAATACATTTAATTTTTTTAATTTGACCTTTATTTTACCAGGCAAGTCAGTTAAGAACAAATTCTTATTTTCAATGACGGCCTAGGAACAGTGGGGTTAACTGCCTGTTCAGGGGCAGAACGACAGATTTGTACCTTGTCAGCTCGGGGGTTTGAACTCACAACCTTCCGGTTACTAGTCCAACGCTCTAACCACTAGGCTACCTCGCCGCCCCACATCACCTACAACAGTCTTTGCCGTGTAGAATAGAGAATCGAGTACGGATCTATAGATTGCATTTCTATCTGGAAAACTATCTAAATGCAGCACCTCAGATGGAATAAGCCGCCTTTCTTCATTCATTATCAACGGAGAAAGCTCAAAACTGCGGAGGACAGCCGAGAGGGGGATGGTGGGATTTGTGTGAAGCATAAACACAGAGGTTCAAGCACTCGCCGTAATCAGCAGGTTAGGAAGAGTACACAACCATTCTAGGAGGCACTCTGCCACAAATGTGCTCATTTGATCTTTTCCAGCTCCAAACAGCGTGGTGGCGAGTCAATCTGCAAACCTAATCTAGGCAAGCAGTGAGGAGCGCACCTAACAATACAGGCTCCAGACATCACAAGCAGTGAGCACCTAACAATACAGGCTCCAGACATCACAAGCAGTGAGCACCTAACAATACAGGCTCCAGACATCACAAGCAGTGAGCACCTAACAATACAGGCTCCAGACATCACAAGCAGTGAGCACCTAACAATACAGGCTCCAGACATCACAAGCAGTGAGCACATAACAATACAGGCTCCAGACATCACAAGCAGTGAGCACATAACAATACAGGCTCCAGACATCACAAGCAGTGAGCACCTAACAATACAGGCTCCAGACATCACAAGCAGTGAGCACATAACAATACAGGCTCCAGACATCACAAGCAGTGAGCACCTAACAATACAGGCTCCAGACATCACAAGCAGTGAGCACCTAACAATACAGGCTCCAGACATCACAAGCAGTGAGCACCTAACAATACAGGCTCCAGACATCACAAGCAGTGAGCACCTAACAATACAGGCTCCAGACATCACAAGCAGTGAGCACCTAACAATACAGGCTCCAGACATCACAAGCAGTGAGCACCTAACAATACAGGCTCCAGACATCACAAGCAGTGAGCACCTAACAATACAGGCTCCAGACATCACAAGCAGTGAGCACCTAACAATACAGGCTCCAGACATCACAAGCAGTGAGCACCTAACAATACAGGCTCCAGACATCACAAGCAGTGAGCACCTAACAATACAGGCTCCAGACATCACAAGCAGTGAGCACCTAACAATACAGGCTCCAGACATCACAAGCAGTGAGCACCTAACAATACAGGCTCCAGACATCACAAGCAGTGAGCACCTAACAATACAGGCTCCAGACATCACAAGCCAGCAAGAAGAAACCCATGAAACAAACAAGTTACACACTCATAAACACACAACCGTATGATGGATAGCTGTCGGCTGTATTAGCCACGACTTACCGTTCTTTCTGCAGCTTCAAATGTCGAACAAAGTTGGAAATTGTTGCGCCTCCGTCTGTCATTTTCTTCCCGCATGTTTTGCAAGTTGCAATCCGTTTTTTTTATTGATACAGCGTCATCTTTATATCCGAAAATAATTATTTGGGGTATCATCTTTCCAAGGGCTCCATCTGAATTCACCCGCCCATGTTCCTCTGCACTTGCCACCACAACTTTTTCTCAGCTGGCACAGTTTGATTGGCTGCTGTCCGATTCAAACTGTAATCCGTTAAATGAAGAGTTGATGTGCTACACACTTTTTTTAATAGCATCATTTTTAATATTTGGGCTTGGGAAGGGTATCAAGTCAGGTCGAGTTGCAAGTCATCATATTTGTGACTCGAGTAACTAACCACCTGCTGCCCCAAAAATATAAAAGCATCATGAGCTTAGTTAAACTGTCACACTCCATGAGAACCCAAAACATAAGCTTGCTAATTTGATAATTGCAAATCCTATTTCCATTTCCTCCATTATACGGATCCTGATAAATGAAATTTGCCTGGCTCAGAGAAGCTGTCAGTCTCGTCCGGACATGTTCTCTATAGTTGGCAGGTGTAGTGTCTTAACACTTAGTACTTATTTATGTAATAAGAAAGACTCGGAATACAAGCAATTGAACTGGAGCTTCACATTTACTCAAACGAGTTAGTACCAGAATAACATAGAACAACCTGCGCATGACCAAGGGTGCTCCCGCCTTTAAGGGGACATCAGAAATTAACATAACAGCGGGACTGATTTTGACCTGAGACACCAGGTGTGTGCAATTAATTATCAGGTAGAACAGAAACCCTACGAGGTCCAGAGCCTGCTGGTTAAGAGTTGAATACCCCTGGTTTAGACAAACCCAAACTGTTCCAAACCAGATGTTAGGCTAGAAGCATGGGGAAACATTGTCTAGACAATTTTTGCAGGGGAGATATGGGTTAATGAATAGCCTGGCAGGCCTGTGGGACAGTGGATGCATATTGATAATTCAAATAGAACTGTTTACAGGAATAACCTGGGGATTGTGGTGAATAACTCCCTGCTATCAACCAATCGGCATGCAGGATCTAAACAAACCCTTTTATAATGGGGTTTGTGACATGTTCAGTGTTTTTTTTCGAGGTCAGATGAAAAAATACATACCTTTTACAGTTATTTGCCCTGGTTGTGGTTGCTGCTGTTCAAATCAAATGTTATTTGTCACATGCTCCAAAATACAACAGATGTAGACCTTAGTGAAATGCTTACTTACAAGCCCTTAACCAACAATGGAGTTCAAGAAAGAGTTAAGAAAATATTGACTAAATAAAACAAAGTAAAAATAGTAAAATACAAATAAAAAGTAACTCAATAAAAATAACGAGGCTATATACAGGGACTACCGGTAACGAGTTAATGTGCAGGGGTACAGGTTAGTCAAATTATTTTGTACATGTAGGTAGGGGTGAAGTGACTATGCATAGATAATAAACAGCGAATAGCAGCAGTGTAAAAACGTGTCAACATAATAGTCGGGTGGCCACTTTAGAGTGCTTTCTATCCTAAGCTGTCAATTATATGCATATTCTAGCATCTGGTCCTGAGAAATAGGCCGTTTACTTTGGGAACGTTATTTTTCTAAAAATAAAAATAGTGGTGCTCCCTAGGTCCAGAGGTTAAGGTTATGATATATATATATGTTTTTATAAATGGGAAGCAGGCATGCGTCTTTCACTGACCTGTGTAAAACAAGACTAATAGGGATGTGACCATTCATTTTTATTTCTGTAATGCAGCAAGGTCCCATCTACTTTAAAAAAGAAAGAAGTTTGGTATTGTGCCCAGTTTGTTGGGTTGTGACATAAACCCAGCACATTGGGTAGGGGTATTGACACAGCAGCTGGGTAATTTTAAAGGTAATCCTTGGGTTATTTTCAGTATCATCCTAATTTCAATTTTGCTTGCATATTTTTGCCTTCTCTACCATCCCAACCCTTTCATAAACACATAATCAAGACAGTGTTGAATTTCCCAATAACTAATTTATATTACCTGCATTTCAAAACAGAAATCACGTCAGAGAATGTACAATAATTATATAATTATATTATTTTTTAAATAGCACATTGAAACAAATCCCTATTGTCTAAATATGTAGTATTCACAAGATAAGGTTTCATAAAATGGGATTTATTTTTAGAATTTATTTATATTATTTCACGAACCAAACAGTCCAAACATCAGATTATGTTATGTTACAGCCTTATTCTAAAATAACACAAAATACCCTATAATGACAAAGCAAACACTGTTTTTTAGAAATGTTATTAAATAGAAAAAATATACTGTATATTTATTTAAGTATTCAGACACCTTACTTTGTTGAAGCAGCTTTGGCAGCGATTACAGCCTCGAGTCTTCTTGGGTCTTCTTGGTTCTGACGCTACTAGCTTGACACATCTGTATTTGGGGAGTTTCTCCCATTCTTCTCTGCAGATCCTCTCAAGCTCTGTCAGATATTTTCAGGTCTCTCCAGAGATGTTCGATCGGGTTCAAGTACAGGCTCTGGCTGGGCCACTCAATGACATTCAGAGACTTGTCCCGAAGCCACTTCTGCGTTCTCTTGGCTGTGTGCTTAGGGTAATTGTCCTGTTGGAAGGTGAACTATTGCCTGAGTCCTGAGTTCTCTGGAGCAGATTTTCATCAAGGATCTCTCTGTACTTTGTTCTGTTCATCTTTCCCTCGGTCCTGACTAGTCTCCCAGTCCCTGCCGCTGATTAATATCCCCACAGCATGATGATGCTGCCACCACCGTGCTTCACTGTAGGGATGGTTTCCTCCAGACGTGATGCTTGGCATTCAGGCCAAAGAGTTCATCAGACCAGAGAATCTTGTTTCTCATGGTCTGAGAGTACTTTAGGTGCCTTTTGACAAACTCCGAGCAAGCTGTCGTGTGCCTTTTACTGAAGAGGGGCTTCCTTCTGGCCACTCTACCATAAAGGCCTGATTGGTGGAGCGCTACAGCGGTGATTGTCCTTCTGGAATTTTCTCCCATCTCCAAAGAGGAACTCCGGTGCTCTGTCAGAGTGACCATCGGGTTATTGGTCACCTCACTGACCAAGGCCCTTCTCCCCCGATTGCTCAGTTTGGCCAGTCTGCCAGCTCTACGACGAGTCTTGGTGGTTCCAAAATTCTTCCATTTAAGAATGATGGAGGCCACTGTGTTCTTGGGGACATTCAATTCTGCAGACATTTTTAGTAACTTTCCCCCAGATATGTCACTCAACACAATCCTGTCTCGGAGCTCTACGGACAATTCCTTCGACAGGTATGTTTCTCTCTAAATCATGTCCAATCACAGGTGGACTCCAATCAAGTTGTAGAAACATCTCAAGGATGATGAATAGAAACAGGATGCACCTGATCTCAATTTCGAGTCTCAAAGAAAGGGGATTTTATTACATTTCCAAAAAGTCCTAAAAATGTTGTTTTCGCTTTGTTATTATGGGATATTGTGTTTATATATTTTTTTATTGAATACATTAGATTAATTAATACATAGATTAATACATAGAATATGGCTGTAACGTAACAAAATATGGAATGCACTGTATTCCGAATGCACTGTATTAACAATACAACATACATGTGCACGTGTGTTTAGTGTGTGTCTTATCATGTGTATGTGTGTCTTATGGACAGAGTTCTCCACATCCTAGCAACTGTTGTATCAACATTTTTTGACCATGACAGCTTACAATCCAGGGTTACTCTAGTTCCCCAGTCCCTGCCGATGACAAACATCCCCACAGCATGATGCTACCACCACCATGCTTCACTGTGGGGATGATGTTCTCGGGGTGATGAGAGGTGTTGGGTTCGGCCAGAGATAGTGTTTTCCTTGATGGCCAAAACGCAAAATTTCAGTCTCATCTGACCATAGTACCTTCTTCTAAATGTTTGGGGAGTCTCCCATATGCCTTTTGGTGAATACCAAAGCTTTACGTGACTTCTGAAGGTAATCAAAGTGGGTGAATACATATACACGCACCACTTTTCAATTTGTATTTGTAGTTTTTTGAAACAAGTTTTTTTTTCCCATTTCACTTCACCAATTTGGACTATTTTGTGTATGTCCATTACATGAAATCTAAATTAAAATCAAGTTAAATTACAGGTTGTAATGCAATGATCCACATGTTCCCACCGTGGCCCATTCCTTCTAAGAAGAAACGCTGTTGTGCCTTCTTTACCACATTGTCTGTGTTGTTGGACCATTTCAGTTTGTCTGTGGTGTTATTACTATGACAAAATGTAATATTTCAGTTGTGTATATTTGTTTTTATTTGATTACTTAATTTTTAATTCCTTAAGGAAATCACCTTATCTCTGCTCAGGCAGCAGCAGTCAACCAGCCAGGCCATCTAACGCTATGTGCTCCCCATACTAAATTGTCTTTAATCATTCTATTTAGCTAGCCTGCCTAAGTATGCTGCAGAGCTATCTGACAAAATCATTTTAATTGTTCTTCAAACCATTAACTGTCTCTGTCCCACTAGTCATTGTGTTGTGTACATTCCTTTCTCATGCTTCTATAAGAAGATGGCGCCGACAGAGAGGGCTGCCTCACTTCTAGTTTTTATGAAACTTTGCAATATCTAATTTTTTCTGTATTATTTCTTTCATTGTAATCCCAGAAAATGTTATGTGCTATTACATACAGCCGGGAACAACTATTGGATGACAGAGCGGCGGTAACTCACCAGCACTACCGGCATTACGATCAGAAATATACGACCAGCAATACAACTGTCCCGAAGCGGAAGCTTTGTTTGCACCATCCAGGGAAATTAAACTGATTCCAGAAGCCGACACAAAACAACACCTGCGAAGAAGAGGAATTCGGAACGGTCTTCTAGTCAGACATAGGAGGCGCGCACACCAACCGCCGCTTCCGAGTATATTACTCGCTAACGTTCAGTCCCTGGATAACAAAGTTGACGAGATCAGGGCAAGCATTTATTTTCAGAGAGACATCAGGTAACATACTCTGTTTCACGGAAGCATGGCTCTCTCTGGATATACAGTTGAAGTCGGAAGTTTACATACACCTCAGCCAAATACATTTAAACTCTGTTTTTCACAATTCCTGACATTTAATCCTAGCAAATGTTCCCTGTTTTAGGTCAGTTAGGATCACCACATTATTTTAAGAATGTGAAAAGTCAGAATAATAGCAGAGAGAATGAGTTATTTCAGCTTTTATTTATTTTATCACATTCCCAGTGGATCAGAAATGTACATACACTCAATTAGTATTTGGTAGCATTGCCTTTAAACTGTTTAACTTGGGTCAAACATTTCAGATAACCTTCCACAAGCTTTCCACAATAAGTTAGGTGCATTTTGGCCCATTCCTTCTGACAAAGCTCGTGTAACTGAGTCAGGTTTGTAGGCCTCCTTGCTCGCACACACTTTTTCAGTTCTGCCCACAAATTTTCTATAGGATTGAGGTCAGGGCTTTGTGATGGCCAGTCCAGTACCTTGACTTTGTTGTCCTTAAGCCATTTTGCCACAACTTTGGAAGTTTGCTTGGGGTCATTGTCCATTTGGAAGACCCATTTGCGACCAAGCTTTAACTTCCTGACTGATGTCTTGAGATGAGACTCATGATGCCACCTATTTTGTGAAGTGCACCAGTCCATCCTGCACCAAAGCACCCCCACAACATGATGCTGCCACCCCCACAGTTGGAATGGTGTTCTTCAGCTTGCAAGCATCCCCTTTTTTCCTCATTATGTCCAAACAGTTCTATTTTGGTTTCAATCAGACCAGAGGACATTTCTCCAAAAAGTACTATCTTTGTCCCCATGTGCAGTTACAAACCGTTGTCTGACTTTTTTATGGCGGTTTCGCAGCAGTGGCCTCTTCCTTGTTGAGCGGACATTCAGGTTATGTCGATTACCGATTTTACTGTGGATATAGATACTTTTGTACCCGTTTCCTCCAGCATCTTCACAAGGTCCTTTGCTGTTTTTCTGGGATTTTCACTTTTCACACCTAAGTACGTTAATCTCTAGGAGACATAACGCGTCTCCTTCCTGAGAGGTAACACGGCTGCGTGCGCCCATGGTGTTTATAATTGCGTGGTATTGTTAGTACAGATTTACGTGGTACCTTCAGGCGTTTTGAAATTGCTCCCAAGGATGAACCAGACTTGTGGAGGTCTACACATGTTTTGTCTGAGGTCTTGGTTGATTTCTTTTGATTTTTCCATGATGTCAAGCAAAGAGGCACTGAGTTTGAAGGTTGGCCTTGAAATACATCCACAGGTACACCTCCAATTGACTCAAATGATGTCAATTAGCCTATCAGAAGCTTCTAAAGCCATGATATCATTTTCTGGAATTGTCCAAGCTGTTTAATGGCACAAAGTAGATGCACAAATTAGATGTCCTAACCAACTTACCAAAACTACAGTATGTTAACAAGAAATTTGTGTAGTGGATGAAAACAAGTTTTAATGACTCCAACACATATGAACTTCTGACCCACTGAATTATATGTGAAAGTAGATGCACAAAGTAGATGTCCAAACCAACTTATCAAAACTATAGTATGTTAACAAGAAATTTGTGTAGTGGATGAAAACGAGTTTTAATGAACTTCCGACTTCAACTGTATTCTATACTATCTACTGTATCTTAGTATATGACGCTTTGACATTGCTGGATATATATTCATATATTCTTAATTCCATTCCTTTACTTAGATTGGTGTGTATTAGGTATTTCTTGTGAAATTGTTAGATATTACTTGTTAGATATTTTTGCACTGTCGGAACCAGAAGCACAAGCATTCTTCCTACACCTGCAATAACATCTGCTAACCACGTGTATGTGACCAATAACATTGTTTTTGATTTTATAAACAGCCTGTGTGTATCTAACCTAACGTAGCAGGCATAAAAGTATATCCATCCAGAGATCTATATATAATGACAAGATGATCATGTCTGTGCCCTAACTATGGGAGTCATTGTCCCAAAGGAGGGAAGGCAGGCGAAAAGCTTAGTTGCAAAATAAGTTCAAAGAAACACATTGCACTAGGACAGATTTTGGCAAGAGTGAAACCTCTAGCTTCGCCTCTTCCTCTCTGAAAAAAACTGCTGCAGTGGATTATGGTCATTGAAGTTAATTACCAACTTTGCATAGTAAAAACTACTGGCATTCTCTCAACCAGCTGGGCTGAACTCCCTTCCCCAGCGTTCCACATAGACTCAATTTTTCTCATGGATGACTTGATTTCTCTCTCGAGAAACAGAGCATTGAGCTCACAAAAAAAACGGAGCTAAATGGAATTCAAGTTTTTGAACCGAAATCAGTCAATTATAAGTTTAATACCCGAAAACCCCCAGAAATGCCGGCTAATATTTGAGCACTATCATCAAGAAGCATGTAAAGCGTCCAGTGGTGTAAATCTAACTGCCTGTAGCTCAGGACCTGAAGCAAGGATATGCATATTCTTGATACCATTTGAAAAGCAACACTTTGAAGTTTGTGGAAATGTGAAATTAATGTAGGAGAATATAACACATTAGATCTGGTAAAAGATAATACAAAGAAAACATGTTTTTCTATCCATCTTTGAAATGCAAGAGAAAGGCAAATATATGACTTTGGAATATTGGCGCAATTTATATTTTGGCCCCTAGATGGCAGTAGTATATGTGCAAAGTTTTAGACTGATCCAATGAACCATTGCACTTCTTTTCAAAATGTTGTATCAAGACTGCCCAAATGTGCCTAATTGGTTTATTAATACATTTGAAAGTTCATAACTGTACACTCTCAAACAATAGCATGGTATTATTTCACTGTAAAAGCTACTGTGAATTGGACAGTGCAGTTCGATTAACAAGAATTTAAGCTTTCTTCCAATATCAGATATGTCCATGTCTTAGGAAAATTTCTTGTTACTTACAACCTCATGATAATCACATTAGCGCACATTCGCTCAACCATCTTCAGGTGGGGGCACCGATCCCATAGAGGTCAAAGAGGGAACTGTGCTTCATAGAGTGGACATACTGGTTGGGCAGGAGACACAAACATGGAGTCATTGGTAGACTTATCAAGGACATAAGAATATGAGAAACTGAGAATAAGATGACGAAGATAGCCCTGCAGTGGATAGCAGTAATCTAAAGGGCTCCTGATCAATTTTGTGTGCAATTTTTATGCTGATGTTAAATGTTTTAGTACATAATGTCTCCGCAATCATTTGAGCAAACAGCTTCCTATGACCAAACAGCTTTTCCTAACAGCTTCCGGACATCAGAACAACAATGACTAACTTCAATTTGAACAAACATTTCTACTTCAATGAGTCTGCAGCTCTGGATGTTTTGCTTACTCTGGACCAGGCCTTAATCCCCGGGACTCGAAAGAGTGGCGAAAGAGAAGCATGCGATCACTGGAGAACAAACTGGATGAGCTCTGTTCGAGACAATCGCATGGGAGCTGAAACAACTGTAATATCCCATGTTTCTCAGAGTCGGCTAAACGAGTTTCTTTATTTTTACTACTTTCTGACATTGTAGAATAATATTGAAGACATTAAAACTATGAAATAGCATATATGGAATGATATAGTAACTAAAAAAAGTGTTAAAAAATATATTTTTTAATTGAGATTAAAAACACACTCTTGACATTCTCTCAACCAGCTTCATGAGGTAGTCACCTGGAATGCATCTCAATTAACAGGTGTGCCTTGTTAAAAGTAAATTTGTTGAATTTCTTTCCTTCTTAATATGTTAATGTGAGGCAATCAGTTGTGTTGTGAGGGGTGGTATACAGAAGATAGCCTATTTGGTAATAGATGAAGTCCAATTTATGACAAGAACAGCTCAAATAAGCAAAGAGAAACGAAAGTCCATCAAGACATGAAGGTCAGTCAATCTGGAAAATGTCAAGAACTGAAAGTTTCTTCAAGTGCAGTTCCAAAAACCACCAAGTGCTCTGATGCAACTGGGTCTCATGAGGACTGTCACAGGAAAGGAAGACCCAGCGTTACCCCTGCTGCAGAGGATATAAGTTCATTAGAGTTACCAGTCTCAGAAATTTCAGCCCAAATAAATGCTTCACAGAGTTGAAGTAACAGACATCTCAACATCAACTCTTCAGGAGTGCGTGAATCAGTTTTCTTGGTCAAATTGCTGCAATATAAAAACACTACTAAAGAATACCAATATGAAGAAGAGACTTGCTTGGGCCAATAAGCATGATTAATGGACATTAGACCGGTGAAAATCTGTCATTTGGTCTGATGAGTCCAAATTTGAGATTTTTGGATCCAACCGCTGTGTCTTTGTGAGATGCTGAGTAGGTGAACGGATCTCCGCATGTGTGGTTCCCACCGTGAAGCATGGAGGAGGAGGTGTGATGGTGCTTTGCTGGTGACACTGTCAGTGATGTATTTAGAATTCAAGACACACTTTACCAGCATGGCTACCACCACATTTACGCCATCCCATCTGGTTAAAATTGCACCACCGAGAGCATTCTGATGGGTTGCATCACTGCCCGGTATGGCAAATGCTCAGCCTCCAACCGCAAGGCACTACAGAGGGTAGTGAGTATGGCCCAGTACATCACTGGGGCCAAGCTTCTTGCCATCCAGGACCTCTACACCAGGCGGTGTCAGAGGAAGGTCCTAAAAATTGTCAAAGACTCCAGCCACCCTACTCATAGACTATTCTCTCTGCTACCGCACTGCAAGCGGTTCCCGGAGTGCCAAGTCTAGGCCCATGAGGCTTCTAAACAGCTTCTACCCCAAAGCCATAAGACTCCTGAACATCTAATCAAATGGCTACCCAGACTATTTGCATTGCCCCCCCTTCTACTCTGCCGCAATTCACTGATATTATCTATGCATAAGTCACTTTAATAACTCTACCTACCCAATTTGTAAGTCGCTCTGGATAAGAGCGTCTGCTAAATGACTTAAATGTAAATGTAAATGTACATATTACCTCAATTACCTCGACACCGGTGCACATGCACATTGACTCTACCAGTACCCCCTGTATATATCCTCCACATTGACTCTGTACTGGTACCCCCTGTATATAGCCTCCACATTGACTCTGTACCGGTACACCCTGTATATAGCCTCCACATTGACTCTGTACCGGTACCCCCTGTATATATCCTCCACATTGACTCTGTACTGGTACCCCCTGAATATAGCCTCCACATTGACTCTGTACCAGTACCCCCTGTATATATCCTCCACATTGACTCTGTACCAGTACCCCCTGTATATAGCCTCCACATTGACTCTACCGTTACCCCCTGTATATAGCCTCCACATTGACTCTACCGGTACCCCCTGTATATAGCCTCCACATTGACTCTGTACCAGTACCCCCTGTATATAGCCTCCACATTGACTCTACCGGTACCCCCTGTATATAGTCTCCACATTGACTCTGTACCGGTACCCCCTGTATATAGCCTCCACATTGACTCTGTACCAGTACCCCTGTATATAGCCTCCACATTGACTCTACCGGTACCGGTACCCCCTGTATATAGCCTCCACATTGACTCTGTACCAGTACCCCCTGTATATAGCCTCCACATTGACTCTTCCGGTACCCCCTGTATATAGCCTCCACATTGACTCTACCGGTACCCCCTGTATATAACCTCCACATTGACTCTACCGGTACCCCCTGTATATATCCTCCACATTGACTCTGTACCAGTACCCCCTGTATATATCCTCCACATTGACTCTACCGGTACCCCCTGTATATATCCTCCACATTGACTCTACCAGTACCCCCTGTATATAGTCTCCACATTGACTCTGTACCGGTACCCCCTGTATATAGCCTCCACATTGACTCTACCGGTACCCCCTGTATATAGCCTCCACATTGACTCTGTACCAGTACCCCCTGTATATAGCCTCCACATTGACTCTTCCGGTACCCCCTGTATATAGCCTCCACATTGACTCTACCGGTACCCCCTGTATATAACCTCCACATTGACTCTACCGGTACCCCCTGTATATATCCTCCACATTGACTCTGTACCAGTACCCCCTGTATATATCCTCCACATTGACTCTACCGGTACCCCCTGTATATATCCTCCACATTGACTCTACCAGTACCCCCTGTATATAGTCTCCACATTGACTCTGTACCGGTACCCCCTGTATATAGCCTCCACATTGACTCTGTACTGGTACCCCCTGTATATAGCCTCCACATTGACTATATACGGGTACCCCTGTATATAGCCTCCACATTGACTCTGTACCAGTACCCCCTGTATATATCCCCGCTATTGTTATTTTACTTCTGCTCTTTAATTATTTATTATTCTTATCTCTTACTTTATGGGGGGCTTTTCTTAAAACTGCATTGTTGGTTAAGGGCTTGTAAGTAAGCATCATTTCACTGTAAGGTCTACAGCTGTTGTTTTTGGCACATGTGAGAAATACATTTTGATTTGATTTGCGCTTAGTGGCACTATCATTTGTTTTTCAACAGGACAATGACACCTTCAGGCTGTGTAGAGCTATTTGACATTTTTTATTGTAAGAGCTATTTGAGCAAGGAGAGTGAGTGAGTGCTGCATCAGATGACCTGAGATGGTTTGGGATGAGTTGGACTGCAGAGTGGAGGAAAAGCAGCCAATAAGTGCTCAGCATATGTGGGAACTTCAAGACTGTTGGAAAAGCATTCCAAGATGAAGCTGGTTGAGAGAATGCCAAGAGTGTGCAAAGCTATCAAGACAAAGGGTGGCTACTTTGAAGAATCTAAAATATATTTGGATATGTTTAACACTTTTTTGGTTACTACATGATTCCATATGTGTTATTTCATATTTTTGATGTCTTCAATATTATTCTACAATGTGGAAAACAGTAAAAATAAAGGAAAACCCTTTACTGAGTATGTGTCTAAACTTTTGATTGGTACTGTACGTGCAGATGTCAACGTCCAGCCTAGTTAATGGGCTCATTTTTAGTGGTTTACATCTGACGACATAGCTGTTAGTATTGCTGCACTGCTGATTTATTAACCAACACTATATAAGACCTGGGTTCAAATACTATTTAAAATATTTAAAATACTTTCTGATAGCATTTGCTTTAGTATGACAGGAGAGCAAGGTTGGCAAAGTTTTCACTTTTGGGACTTGTCAATTTGTTCCATTGCAACAGCTCATTCAAGCACAGGTTAAGTATTTGACGTGTATTTCAGTATTTCAACCCAGGTCTGCGCTAGTATTACCCCGCGCTGCATTATTAACAGGTGAGAACGCAAATCTTTTTTTCCCGCACTGCGCTTTCAGGAGTGCGTTGGATTTGTGACGCATCGTGTCCTGGATGGATGAACATTACACTCGATTTAGAAATGGCAAAACAGGTAGTCGGATTCACGTTTGAAAGTGCACTGAGGGGAAAAAACCACTATCTGTAATGATAGAATCCCCAGCCTTCCTTTGCATTGTTTCTCTGTTATGTCCTATCCCGTGGTGTGGGGCAGCGCAGGGTGGTGTCGTTCTTTGCCTGGTCTCCTGGAGTCTGTGGGCTCATGGTTCTCCAGCTGTAGCATTTACATTTAGTAGCCTGACAGTCAAAGTGGGAGGTCCATATTTATTTTCAAACCAGATGCTGCTCTTATCAGAAGGCCTTTCCTTCAAGTTTTACTTGAATAATATGGAATTACCATAGCTTGTATTTTGCTTATCAGTCTCCCCTTAGGCTGCATGAATATCATATCACAACATTTTCATTTTTAAAAATGGTTTAGCAGTATTTGACTATTTTATGTCTCTGAATAATATACTCTATATATACACAAAAGTATGTGGACACCCCTTCAAATTAGTGGATTCTGCTATTTCAGCCACACCCGTTGCTGACAGGTGTATATATTGAGAACACAGTCATGCAATCTCCATAGATAAACATTGTCAGTAGAGTGGCCTTACTAAAGAGCTCAGTGACTTTCAATGTGGCACTGTCATAGGATGCCACAAGTCACTTTGTCAAATTTCTGCCCTGCTAGAGCTGCCCCGGTGAATTTTAAGTGTTGTTATTGTGAAGTGGAAACATTTAGGAGCAACAATGGCTCAGCCGGGAAATGGTAGACCACACAAACTCAAAGAATGTGACCGCAGAGTGCTGAAACACGTAGCGCGTACAACTTGTTTGTCCTTGGTTGTAACACTTGGTTCATAAAATGGTTTCCATGGCCGAGCAGCCGCACACAAGCCTAAGATCACCATGCGCAATGAAAAGAGTTGGATGGAGTGTTGTAAAGCTTGCCGCCAATGGACTCTGGAGCAGTGGAAACGCGTTCTCTGGAGTGATGAATCCCTCTTCACAATCTGGCAGTCCGACGGACAAATCTGGGTTTGGTGGATGCCAGGAGAATGCTACCTGCCCAAATACATAGTGGAGGAGGAATAATGGGCTAGGGCTGTTTTTCATGGTTACCAGTAGGCCCCCTTAATTCCAGTGAAGGGAAATCTTAATGCTACAGAACACAACGACATTCTAGACGATTCCGTGCTTCCAACATTATTTGGGGAAGGCCCTTTCCTGTTTCAGCATGACAATGCCCCTGTGCACGAAGCAAGGTCCATACAGAAATGGTTTGTTGAGATCGGTGTGGAAGAACTTGACTGGCCTGCACAGAGCCCTGACCTCAACCCCATCGAACAGCTTCGGGATGAATTGGAAGTCCCCACAGCAATGTTCCAACATCCCAGAAGAGTGTAGGCTGTTACAGCAGCAAAGGGGGGACCAACTCAATATTAATGCCCATGATTTTGGAGCGATGTGAGACAAGCAGGTGTCCACATACTTTTGGTCATGTAGTGTAAGTTCTAAATATGTTTTATGGGTAGTGCATCAATGTAGGATGGCAACAAAAGAATGTTCAGTGATTTTAATGGGTTTTCTCCATTCTCTCCCCGTCTGTCACCCAGTCTCCCCCCATCCTCCGCTCTGTCTCCGTCTCTCTCATCTTTTGCTCTCTCTCTCTTGGTCTCTGTCTCCCTCTCTGTAGAATACAGTCACTCCTTCAGTAAGGCAAGTGACAGGTGAGCCAGCCGGGAGGTGCCTGCTCTGGGCCAGATGCTGCACTGTCTGACTGACTGCTGTCCACATGAGTTTGAGATGTATGGCTGCTACTGAGGCCAGGAAGGCAAAGGGCAACCACTGAACCAGCTCGACAGGTCAGCCATGAGACATGAGGTCATAAGTCAAATAGCAACCATTCAGTCAGGGCAAATCAAAACTGGTTTTGTAACTGAAAGCGGATGTTAAAAAATCAGATTGACACGTCCATAAAATTGAAAATATTAGTTATTCCTCCCATCTCTTCCATCACTATCTTTGACCCTCCCTCACTCTCCCTTCTTTCTCCCCCCCTCTTTCGTCCTCTCTATTTCTCTCTCACTCCCCCTCCCTCTCTTTTCATCTGTCTCTATGTGTCTCGATTTCTCTCTCACTCCCCCTCCCTCTCTTTTCATCTGTCTCTATGTGTCTCTATTTCTCTCTCACTCCCCCTCCCTCTCTTTTCATCTGTCTCTATGTGTCTCTATTTCTCTCTCACTCCCCCTCCCTCTCTTTTCATCTGTCTCTATGTGTCTCTATTTTCTCTCACTCCCCCTCCCTCTCTTTTCATCTGTCTCTATGTGTCTCTTTTTCTCTCTCACTCCCCCTCCCTCTCTTTTCATCTGTCTCTATGTGTCTCTATTTCTCTCTCACTCCCCCTCCCTCTCTTTTCATCTGTCTCTGTGTCTCTATTTCTCTCTCACTCCCCCTCCCTCTCTTTTCATCTGTCTCTATGTGTCTCTTTTTCTCTCTCACTCCCCTCCCTCTCTTTTCATCTGTCTCTGTGTCTATTTCTCTCTCACTCCCCCTCCCTCTCTTTTCATGTCTCTATGTGTCTCTATTTCTCTCTCACTCCCCCTCCCTCTCTTTTCATCTGTCTCTGTGTCTCTATTTCTCTCACTCCCCCTCCCTCTTTTCATCTGTCTCTATGTGTCTCTTTTTCTCTCTCACTCCCCCTCCCTCTCTTTTCATCTGTCTCTATGTGTCTATTTCTCTCTCACTCCCCCTCCCTCTCTTTTCATCTGTCTCTATGTGTCTCTTTTTCTCTCTCACTCCCCCTCCCTCTCTTTTCATCTGTCTCTATGTGTCTCTATTTCTCTCTCACTCCCCCTCCCTCTCTTTTCATCTGTCTCTATGTGTCTCTCACTCCCCCTCCCTCTCTTTTCATCTGTCTCTATGTGTCTCTTTTTCTCTCTCACTCCCCCTCCCTCTCTTTTCATCTGTCTCTGTGTCTCTTTCTCTCTCACTCCCCCTCCCTCTCTTTTCATCTGTCTCTGTGTCTCTATTTCTCTCTCACTCCCCCTCCCTCTCTTTTCATCTGTCTCTATGTGTCTCTTTTTCTCTCTCACTCCCCCTCCCTCTCTTTTCATCTGTCTCTATGTGTCTCTTTTTCTCTCTCACTCCCCCTCCCTCTCTTTTCATCTGTCTCTATGTGTCTCTTTTTCTCTCTCACTCCCCCTCCCTCTCTTTTCATCTGTCTCTATGTGTCTCTTTTTCTCTCTCACTCCCCCTCCCTCTCTTTTCATCTGTCTCTATGTGTCTCTTTTTCTCTCTCACTCCCCCTCCCTCTCTTTTCATCTGTCTCTATGTGTCTCTATTTCTCTCTCACTCCCCCTCCCTCTCTTTTCATCTGTCTCTGTGTCTCTATTTCTCTCACTCCCCCTCCCTCTCTTTTCATCTGTCTCTATGTGTCTCTTTTTCTCTCTCACTCCCCCTCCCTCTCTTTTCATCTGTCTCTATGTGTCTATTTCTCTCTCACTCCCCCTCCCTCTCTTTTCATCTGTCTCTATGTGTCTCTTTTTCTCTCTCACTCCCCCTCCCTCTCTTTTCATCTGTCTCTATGTGTCTCTATTTCTCTCTCACTCCCCCTCCCTCTCTTTTCATCTGTCTCTATGTGTCTCTTTTTCTCTCTCACTCCCCCTCCCTCTCTTTTCATCTGTCTCTATGTGTCTCTTTTTCTCTCTCACTCCCCCTCCCTCTCTTTTCATCTGTCTCTGTGTCTCTTTCTCTCTCACTCCCCCTCCCTCTCTTTTCATCTGTCTCTGTGTCTCTATTTCTCTCTCACTCCCCCTCCCTCTCTTTTCATCTGTCTCTATGTGTCTCTTTTTCTCTCTCACTCCCCCTCCCTCTCTTTTCATCTGTCTCTATGTGTCTCTTTTTCTCTCTCACTCCCCCTCCCTCTCTTTTCATCTGTCTCTATGTGTCTCTTTTTCTCTCTCACTCCCCCTCCCTCTCTTTTCATCTGTCTCTATGTGTCTCTTTTTCTCTCTCACTCCCCCTCCCTCTCTTTTCATCTGTCTCTATGTGTCTCTTTTTCTCTCTCACTCCCCCTCCCTCTCTTTTCATCTGTCTCTGTGTCTCTCAGGTGTTGTTTCTTCCACCGGTGCTGTGGAACAGATCAGGACCATGATGTTGGGTGCTAACCTGAAATATACCTCTTCCTATATTAGAACCTACTGATTATGTTACATGTATAATACGTGTATATGGTAGGGGTCAGTGAAGGGTGAATAGTGTTAGGATCTAAATGAATCAAGTCGAAACTCACGGACGACTAGTAAAGCTCAAACCAAGTTTATTCACCCAAAGGGTCTGACAGCTGAACAGAGAAAAACATGTTTCCACCAGCACCAGTATTTATACTCCAATTTGGGTGAAGTCTCCTCCTTTCCTCTAAACATTCCATCTCTGTTGCTAGGCAGGAAGTTAATAAACCGGGTAATAAACTGTTCCTTCTCCCTTAATGTGACCTGGGCCCCATTACTCACTAATCCACAGCTCTCTGCCCTTATAAGTGACTGCAAACATGTGATTTCTTACCTTTACTCAGCACATTCCAAACTTAATTGCCTCAACCATATTACATTCCTCCTACAGATACCCAGATAACTTCTGATGTAGAAACCTGACTGTGTCACTCCTCATTTCCATAGGATACCTGATGATTAAACACTATTTCAAGTTTAGGAGTCAGAACACATCAATAGGAGCTTTGTATTTGGAAGTACAAAATGTTTGTCTGTTCAAACATGTTAATTTTGAATATGAATATTTCTAAGCAAGGAGGTAAAGAGCAACAGTCTCGTCTCAGTTCCTGATAAGACAGGCCAGTGGCTGTGACACTAGGACCCGGAGGGACGTGGAACTCAACTCGAGATAAAGCCAACAGTTGAAGAGAGATGAAACCTCAGGGGTCCACCCTGACGACCCTTTAACGACAGTCACTCCCACACCCATGAAGGTTCTAGACTTAAGCTGGGCCATGACAATACCAGTAAGAGGAACAGACTCAGTTTGTGCCTAGCAACAGAGACAGATTGTTTATCTCAGACATACAAGGAGGGAACTCTGCCTAGTCGGAAGGTATAAATACATGCTTGTGTGACTTGAATGTTGTGTTTGCAGCTGAAGCATCCAGTAGGTTGAATAAAATTCTTCTGAGCCTTTTCTAGTCGTCCGTTTGAGTTCATACTCGTTTAGTTCAGAACCTAACAATGGGTTGCAGGCGAGAGAGAAAGCTTAATGCCCACATCACATGAATTTGAGATATTAATGTAGGCATGGTTTATAATACAATGTTTAAAGTTTAAATACAATGAACGATGTATTTTAATTAATTTTTCCACCTCTGGCATCCCCAAGAGTCAATGGGTGGAAGTTAGTATAGAATATATTATAGTATTTTAGGTCTACTGTAAGTGTGAGCATGTTCTCCAAATGGAAAGGTCATTTGTGTGAGGAAAGATGGTATAATAAAAGTGAGATTGTAGTAAAGTGAGAACTAACGATGAAGCAATTCACGTGAAGAAGTTAAGACTATTGTCTCGCCGGTATTCAATAAATGACTAAATAAAAATAAACCGACATGTTAGGATTTGGCAATTTGAGAAAAGCGTGGTAGTTAAAAGTTAGACCATTGGCAAGACTGGTAATTCAAGAAAGTGATATGTTTTATTTCTGTTCATTCTTTAATTACTCATGAGGTCATGTTGAGGTTAGTGAATCGAAACGAGGCCTTAGTGTATAAAAATGGCTTTTTTTTTACCTACCTGTATAATAAAAATAAATATTCTGCATGTTTGTGCAAAGGGCAAATTCCTGACCTGAGAAACATGACAACATACATAGACAGACCTTTACCTTGAACTTTTTGTCCCCTATTGACATTAATCCATTTTGTCTTACGAGAGCAAGCCTCATATATGGTATATGAAGGTCCCAATGAACCTGTACCATAATACACACACACAATGTTTTGGGTGCAATTGCCCACATATGTCTTGTGGTCTAAAGTAGTGCACTAAATGGGGAATGGGGTGGCATAATATTCCCACATATGGACTGTGGTCTAAAGTAGTGCACTAAATGGGGAATGGGGTCTAAAGTAGTGCACTAAATGGGGAATGGGGTCTAAAGTAGTGCACTAAATGGGGAATGGGGAGGGATAATATGCCCACATATGGACTGTGGTCTAAAGTAGTGCACTAAATGGGGAATGGGGTCTAAAGTAGTGCACTAAATGGGGAATGGGGAGGGATAATATGCCCACATATGGACTGTGGTCTAAAGTAGTGCACTAAATGGGGAATGGGGAGGGATAATATGCCCACATATGGACTGTGGTCTAAAGTAGTGCACTAAATGGGGAATGGGGTCTAAAGTAGTGCACTAAATGGGGAATGGGGTCTAAAGTAGTGCACTAAATGGGGAATGGGGGGGCATAATTTGCCCACATATGGACTGTGGTCTAAAGTAGTGCACTAAATGGGGAATGGGGGGGCATAAAATGCCCACATATGGACTGTGGTCTAAAGTAGTGCACTAAATGGGGAATGGGGTCTAAAGTAGTGCACTAAATGGGGAATGGGGTCTAAAGTAGTGCACTAAATGGGGAATGGGGTGGCATAATATTCCCACATATGGACTGTGGTCTAAAGTAGTGCACTAAATGGGGAATGGGGTCTAAAGTAGTGCACTAAATGGGGAAAAGTAGTGCACTAAATGGGGAATGGGGTCTAAAGTAGTGCACTAAATGGGGAATGGGGAGGGATAATATGCCCACATATGGACTGTGGTCTAAAGTAGTGCACTAAATGGGGTCTAAAGTAGTGCACTAAATGGGGAATGGGGAGGGATAATATGCCCACATATGGACTGTGGTCTAAAGTAGTGCACTAAATGGGGAATGGGGTCTAAAGTAGTGCACTAAATGGGGAATGGGGTCTAAAGTAGTGCACTAAATGGGGAATGGGGGGGCATAATTTGCCCACATATGGACTGTGGTCTAAAGTAGTGCACTAAATGGGGAATGGGGGGCATAAAATGCCCACATATGGACTGTGGTCTAAAGTAGTGCACTAAATGGGGAATGGGGTGGCATAATTTGCCCACATATGGACTGTGGTCTAAAGTAGTGCACTAAATGGGGAATGGGGGGGCATAAAATGCCCACATATGGACTGTGGTCTAAAGTAGTGCACTAAATGGGGAATGGGGTCTAAAGTAGTGCACTAAATGGGGAATGTGGGGGCATAATTTGCATGTTTTTAACTTTAGATAACACTTTAACGTTTTAATTGTGAGCAAGAGTAAATCCTATTCCTTCCATAAGGCATAGTATTGAAACATATTTGGTAACACACATATAAACCCTTAAGTGCATTTATAATGCCTTATGACACTTTATAATACATTATAACACCTATCAAAACTCAAGTAGTCCAAGTTGTGTTGTAATTGTACTCTAATGTGGTATACTTTTTACCCAATAGTTCTGAAAGTAGCGCTCACGGGCGTGTACTACATCACATATGTGCAGATATGGGCACCATGTCATTGCTCTCGCACCCTGCTGTGTGTGCATCTTACTAGCTGTCACTCAAATGGCGAGGGGCTGAAGCTCATTGGATAACTTGAATTGCTAGATGCTGGTCCCAGTGGGGGAAAATGTAAGGAAAATGGCACAGCACAGCTTTTAGAAAAACATTAGCTTTTAAACTAGGGAGGTAAAGGAGTAATTCTGTTCATAGATCATGCATGCATGAACTACACATTGACACATGCCCCCCAAAGCAGTAGGTTAAAGAGTACTTAGTAGTAGCCAAAGTTATGGACTATGTCTTTAAAGTGTTGAAAGACAGAGACAAAACACACCATATTCATAGATTTTATATAAACATTTTATTTTTTATATTGTATATTTATCTTCTAATAATCTCTATGCACAATAATTCACTATTGAATATAAGCTGTCGTCATAGTGGTTAAATTAACAATGTGTAGTTTGAAATGAGCCAAGCTTTATTATTTGCAGTTCAGTGGTTTTTAATTACATTGCAACGGTCATGAATTGAAATGAACATGCTTCAATTGTGATAGCTTACCAGCCTCCATGCAATTCTTAATAATTTTATCAAAGTTTTTTTTTATCTTTGATTTATTTTTTAAAATCATCACTGTATGTCTAATAAATCACTTTGTGTTTATTTTTGATAAAAAAACAAACACAATAATTTATCATTTATTTCACGGAGCCTCCTTTTGCCATTGAAATGCCCACACGATCAGGCTGAGCATGTTCATATATTTAGTTAGCCCTGACCGCCAGATAGGATCGTCCAGACTCTAGTCTAGAGCCTACGCCGCTTACTCCTTCAAAGTAGGAGAATACATATGCAAATCAAAGATGACTGGTCATTGGTCAGAATAATCAGATCAGATTGTGATGTCATGCTGTCTGCCGAAAACTCCATCCCACCAGAACAGGCTGAAAATCCAGGTGTTTCTCTCTCTCTCTCCAAAAAGCTCTTACAGTAAAAGGGCATTAATCATAATTTTCACAATTTGTTATTTTGACCTCATAGTGTAGAAATATCATGAAAGAAAATAGGGAAATCTCATTTTTGACTACAGTGCCCCTTTAGCATTGACATCAGGCCATTGTATCTCTAAAACAGGCACAAAATACTTAGTTTTGCATCACATCCATAAGAGAATCTATGGCCTTAATTCCGTATCAATATGGTCACTATCTGATTCACAAATCAATTTAAAACGATGCATTGAGTTGTTCTGATCGGCAAGAAAATAGAACCCGCCACAAGTAGCCAAGAAATGTGAAACTGGGAAAATTACCCATCATGCATTGTTGCAATAATGACGACAAATAGCATAAATCCAACAATAACTATACCAACCATAGTACCAGGTATATAATTATAAAAGTGTAAACAATGTCAATATTCATATGTTAAAGAAGCAGCGCAGTTAAAACGTTTCTGATGATATTTCCACGAGGTCGAAATAACACAGAATTGTGAGTGAAAATTATGATAATTGCCCTTTTTGTGTAAGAACAGTTTGAAATAAAAAGCCTGTAATTTCAGCCTGCTCAGGTGGGATGTCATTTTGGCCCGCCACATACCGCCATCTGGCGATCTGATATATTTGCAAATATTTACATATTCCCTACTAGTTTTGGGGCTGGCCCCACCCAGAAGCAAGAGAGTACAGCAGTATGGCTGTATTCCATCCGAACAATCATGTCAACTGTCAGAGTTCAGTTGAACCTCCTGCACAGCACACTTTGCATCAGACAACATTGCAAACCAGGCTAGGATTTCGCAGCAGCTCCATTAAGCATCACGTGGATCTTGACATCGGCAACAGCAGCAAACATTCATCGAGGTGATTTGGGATGAGTTGGAGTGCAGAGTGAAGGAAAAGCAGCCAACAAGTGCTCAGCATATGTGGGAACTCCTTCAAGGCTGTTGGAAAGGCATTCCTGGTGAAGCTGGTTGATTCCATATGTGTTATTTCATAGTGTTGATGTCTTCACTATTATTCGACAATGAAGAACATAGTACAAATATAGAAAAACCCTGTAATGAGTAAAGTCCAAAGTTTTGACTGGTACTGTATGTGATCATATTATATCTATATCTGCGAGTGAAAACTTTAGGATTATAAAACGGAACCTTGTCACCTTGCCAACAGGTTGAAAAACGGTAGCTACACAATTCCCTTCCATTCATGATCCCTGTTCTTATGTGCTAAAGAGTCATCGCTGAGGAAGGCCTGCAGGATGAGGAGGACCATGAGATCATGTACTTTTTGGAGGAAGATGCTTTTGATGAGGAGCTACTTGGTGAATACCAGGACGACACACACACACACAAATGGGCAAGACAAAATATTTAAGTGCCTTTGAATGGGGTATGGTAGTAGGTGTCAGGCGCACCGGTTTGCGTGTCAAGAACTGCACCGCTGCTGGGTTTTTCACGCTCAACAGTTTTACCTTGTGTTTCAAGAATGGTCCAGCACCTAAATGTCATCCAACTTGACACAACTGTGGGAAGCATTGGGAGTCAACATGGGCCAGGATCCCTGTGGAACGCTTTCGACACACTGTAGAGTCCATGCCCCAATGAATTGAGGCTGTTCTGAGGGCAAAAGGGGGTGCAACTCAATATTAGGAAGTTGTGCCAGCAAGCATTTGGTCTCCCTTGACAAAAAACATTTATTTGTAATTTTGTTAATTGCCAATTAGTGTTGAGTTGAGCTCAACTGTGGGTAGTCCTGCACATCAACCCAAGGGAGGCCAGTTTGGATTTGGCTTCACACTAATCAAATCACATCAAAAGCAAAACATAATTGTCAGAAAAAAGTGTCTGTTTCTGGTCTGCTTGTGTTGTTGTCTTGCAGTAGGCTAGTTAGCTAAATTGGCCCTTTCCTAAGCAGTGATGGAGATGGGGATTTGGACTTGTGGTTCTGACTTAATTCTCAGTACTGGCCATTGATTATACCGGCGATTCTGATCTAACCATAAATTAATATACTGTGCTACTTGCCTGAGACGATTGAAGTTTAATATGTAGGCTAGATGTAGTCTAGTAGGCTCACGTTAACTAGCTAGCTAACTTAGCTGGTTCATTGTTGCCCATGCCAGGAAGTTAGACAAGCAAGCACTTTAGCTAGGTAGCCTACGACAACAAAAACTAACATTGTGCACTACTGTATGACAGTAGACATAGACCGCTTTTCTAACATGAAAGAGCAGGATGGAATTGGCGTTCATCTAGTCTATAACTAGGGTTAGTCAACATGTTTTTTAAAACTTGTGATCGCGCACACACACACGGTAACTCTCTGTGGTTCTAAATCAGTAATTGTTTAGTAAAACTGTGAGAAACATTAACTTGCTGGACCATGCTGTAGGTCATGTAAGTGTTTTTAACATGTACTATTTGCTTGGTGGACTTCACCAGACAGATGTTTGCCTCCGGTTTTGCGATTAAACAAACGTATGTGTGGTTGAATGTATCTGTTGTGTCGGCCTTATTGTACATCATGTGGAATATGAACAAATGGGTTACAGAGCAAACAACGCAATTATCACAACATGGGTTGTGATCATTTTGTTTCCGAACGCCCACACAATCTGACTGAGCATTTCAGTGGCCCAAGGAGTCTCAGAGAAACAAACAATATATATACAACAACAACAAAACACTTATTTATTACACAAAGTGATGTAATTGTTATACTGTTCATTTCAGTCTATAATCACTATTCTCTATCTCGTCATTGTAATAACTAGAGAAAATGGACTCAATATCCCTGCAGCCTCTTCACCACAGCGAAGCCTTTTGTCAAACCAGGTCTTCAGACCCCCCCTGTGGTTGCTGGTTTTCATGGAAACTCATCTCCTTATCCACACAAGACTTAAATCGCTTATTGAAGATTGAATTGTATCTGGCATTAAACCCAACTTTTGTCAGGATTTTGTCCTTCAGGAAAGATTTCGTAGATATGTTGGAAGGAAAACCAGCACACATGGGGGCGTCTCAAAACACCAATAATACATCACACTTCAAAAATGCTGGTTTAGCCAAAACAGTGTTCTCCCATTGCACCGTTTCAAGTTAAGTGGAGTGCTGATTTTGAAAAATAAACAGAAGAACTCCCAACCCATTTTCTATCAGGCAACATGCCACTCGTATGATGAATATCTATAAAAAAAAAAAAACATACCATATTAGACTATTGACAAATTCAGCATAAATGCACCGTTTCAAGTTAAGTGGAGTGCTGATTTTGAACAATAAACAGAAGGACTCCCAACCCATTTTCTATCAGGCAACATGCCACTCGTATGATGAATATCTATAAAAAAAACATACCATATTAGACTATTGACAAATTCAGCATAAAGAAAGTAAATGATAGCCTAGTCCCAGACCTGTTTGTGCTCTTGTCTACTCCATTGCAGTCATTGTCAAGCCAATGAGTGACAGGGAATGTGGAATGATAGCAAAAAACAGACTGGCACTCGATCTCAGTCAATGATGCTGTATGGTCTACATTCCTCATGTCATAAATCCCATAGGTTATACATGCACACTTGATATTTCATAATGAATCTCTCGATAAACTCGTAGTAATATGCTATCTGAAGTGACACCACAGTTCGAGATAAGACATTACGTGTTGCAAAAGAAAAACAATCCTATAACCATACAGAGAACATATTGCACTTCGCCATGAATGAGACGACACATTTCTGATACGACTTCAGATTATATGCATCAATAGGGGCATTTCTACATATTAGGTCAAAATGAGCAAAAGGTCTCAGACAAAAATAAAAATGTTCCATTCGACAATGGATATGGATGAACATTATTGTCTTATGCTGCTCTTGGGTGAGGTTCCCGAAAGTTTCTTAGCTTAGGCAGCAATCTCGACAACCCAGTCACGATTGAAAAACAATTGGAAAATCTGTTTGAGGGCCAATCATCTGTGCCAAATGTGTTATTTATCTGTTTCACAAGTGGCTTAGGTCTGAGTCATAAAGTACCATGTTAGCTATATAATATATATATATATATAATCCAAGAGGCTACTTCCCAAAAGGTCATTTTCTGCCACCAGGCAATTAAAATGGATGAAGCTAGTGTCCACTAATCACCTTAGTGATTCCCATTTACAATCATACACCGTACCGCCCGCCGTCTTTCCTCACCTTACTAACCCATTTTGATCCACTAGTCTCGCAAGCTGGACTCAAGTCTCTCAGTGGCTCAGGTTACCTGAGACTGAACGCCTGGCTGAGCGAGACTTAACCCTTAACATGAAACCACCTTGAACATACAAGACCACCCACAGCAACGTTCCGCGGTATCCTGTTACAGAAGGCACAACAGGATGCCATCACAGAGAACCTTTTGATAACCAACATCACTTTAGCCTCTCTATTCTTCAATTTGAGCCCACGCCATTAACCATCTCAGCATCACCCATATCGCTGAAGCCTCTTTTCAAACGGCCTCATAATCATTATTAGAGCGTCTTGTTTGGGAGGACTGTAAGACCCCCTCCCTGACACTAACGTCTGTAGGACTGAACTACGCCCACCCCTTCGCCGAATGGTCCTTTGCTTAGATGGGTCCTTCCAAAATAATCTGTTATAATCCGACAACCGCAAATCGAGGACCTTTTTTCCTTGACTAATGCAGCGTTTTACACAGCATGTCTGCATCATACCACTAGAAACAGGAGAGACACCAAGTCCGGATGTAACAATAGTAAGATAACAACCTGGGTTATTAAACAGCCCAGTGGCCCCAAACAGCACACAGACAGATATTTGGTTCCCTCAGAAACAAAATGTTGAGTGACATCGTTATAAAGACGTTAGAGGGAGGGAGGGGACGGATGGGGGCCGTGGGAAATGGATTCTTTGGTAAAGATGAAAGCGTTTTGGTATTCTAGATGGCCAACAGAGTTATGACAGATCTTGTCCTGCCAGGTAAGTTGGAAAATGATATTGGTGAACCCTCTCAATTATATTTTCCCACATACTCTAAATAACAATCAATACTAAATCAAGACAAATCATCATGACACATATCCACAGGAAGCTGCAAGCTATGAAACCCATGTGAACAATACCAATTATACTGCACACAAACATCTGGCCTATAGCAATAAGCATAACATTGTATATACTGTATCTATATTTATTTGATGCATTGTGATATCAAACCAATACGTCATGTCAAATTGCAGGTTCCTCAAATTTACTGGAAAGAGAAATGACAGATATTTGAAATGTGATAATCAATAATGAAAAATCTCTAAATGTTCATGTAAAAATGCCTTACAAGAAAATAGATGCAACTATCCAAAGTCCATTGCGTTAGAATGTTTTGTATTGTGTTCAGCGTCGGTGAGAGGATTGAGAAGAAAAAGACGACTTAATAGCCTTCACATGAATCTTGTCAAGAGGGTGTAATAAAAATAACTACATGTTTTTGTACCATATTGTGAAAGTGCTATGAAAAAGATGGTGAAGTGAAGTACAGCTGCCCGAACACTTCAATTAATACCAAAACAGGTGAATGCACTTGGCTACTATCCTAAACTATCAATATATCAACTAAATGACATGGTGCCTTTAGTCATCAACTGATTGCTTTTCTATTAGCGTTAGCTGGTCCACAATACCATTCCTCAGTACAGGTCCTGAAGGGCATGACTCCAGTAGGTTTTGAACAGTGGTGACTGGATTCCTATGGAAGGAACCAAAAGCCAAGACCATAACATAACAGGGGGGCGTTACTAGCCTGGTCTCATACCCAACATTTTTTGAAACACTGCCATAATGGACCTGCAATAAAGAACCCTGCTCAATCCACCAAGATGTCTATTCCAGAATAGAATTTCCACATTTACAAGACTCTCAATGTTCTACCTGAAATTCACCTTGTCCACACAGATTAACATATATGAATTGGTTTAAAATGACTTATGCACAGAAATGCATGGACATACACAATGGGAAAAGGTACACAATTGGAGACACATTTTGTGAGACCGGTTATAATTAACACGGCAGCACTATGTTGCTAGCAAAATAGTTTTTTCTAAACGATTGCTAACTAGCTGTAAACTATTTTAGCTGGCTAGGTAAGCCTCTTGGCTAACTGTGGCAAAACAAACTTATTTACTGTTAATTAGCCACTACAAATCTCTTCGCTAGCAAGTGCGGTGGCATCTTTGAAACGACAATGTGCCTCCAGTAATGTTCACTTTTCGATGTTCTACGACATCTCCACTTTCCAAGTGTCTAAGCCAACACACCACAGCTAACTGATTAGACTATAAATACGAATGTGCGTGTGTGCGCGCACGTTCACGTGCGTGTCGACTGTGTGCGTGTGACTGGAAACTACAGTCATACAGCCATCTCATCTGGTAATAGACACATTAGTCTGAGGAGGGGCAGGAACAATGTGCAGTGTTAAGAAATAGGGAACACAGTATTCGGGCTTAGTGGTAGAGTATCACAGCTAGTCTCTGCTGTGGCTGACATATCTGGTATATATAGGGCTAAGGAGCAGACTTAGGGGGTAGGGTTGAGGGTATAGGGTTTTAGTAATATATAATAATAATAATAATAATATATGCCATTTAGCAGACGCTTTTATGCAAAGCGACTTACAGTCATGTGTGCATACATTCTACGTATGGGTGGTCCCGGGGATCGAACCCACTACCCTGGCGTTACAAGCGCCATGCTCTACCAACTGAGCTACCTTACCGTGGTTCTATCCTGACACTGTTTTTGCTTTAATAGACATGCAGATCTGAAGGGGTTAGGAAATGGGTTAGGGTTGAGGCTACAATGTGTTAGTGGTTAGGGTAAGGGTTATGTGGTCGTCTTTGCTCCAGTAGACACACAGGTCTGGGTATGGTTAGTGGTCAGGGTTGAGGATGCAAGGCGTTGGTGGCTGGTCTTTGATCTAGTAGACACACAGGTCGGGGAACTTCATCTCGTAGACAGGGACAGACTGGTGTTGAGCGTGGCCCGCAGAGATAGACACCACCCCAGAGGGGCTGGGAGGGGGCCTGGGGAAAGAGTGAGAGAAAACCAGGGGGTAGAAAAGAGATAGAGGGAAGGGAGAGAGAAACGGGGGAAAATACAGGATGGAATAGCAAAGGGAAAAAGAGGGAAGGGACAGAAATAGGAGGGAAGAGAAAGAGCGAATGGAGAGGGACAAAATGGAGGAATAAGAAAAAAAGGGAGCAGAAAGGAGGGAAGGTTATAGTTCTTACAAACACAATTCAACACCACAGTTTCTATAGTCTGAGAAGAACAGACCAGATGGACAGAAATCAGTTAGGTAAACCTTCAGGGCAGTCTCAGAAGTGATTGGACAACACATTTAATAATTCAATACAAGGTCTCCCTTTTAAAAGATTACTCTGACGTTAAAGGGACTTCTCTTGACCTCAATGGTCACTTACCGGATAGTGAGCTCGAAGATTTGTGCCAGTCTGTCATGTAACATATTGGCCTGTTGATAAAGAGTGAAGATGGAGTTCAATATTATTAACATATATTCATCAAAAAGGAGTCTCTATACAATTCGATCAGATGTGATTTCAGTGTTTCAATTAGCAACGCTTTCAGTCTGTGATAAACTTGACTGGACCTGTGTAGCTCACAAAGTCACTATACACTGTAGTTTGTTTGTGTGTTTTTTATTATTTTTTATTTGACCTTTATTTAACTAGGCAAGTCAGTTAAGAACAATTTCTTATTTTGAATGACGGCCTAGGAACAGTGGGTTAACTGCCTGTTCAGGGGCAGAACGACAGATTTGTACCTTGTCAGCTCGGGGATTTGAACTTGCAACCTTTCAGTTACTAGTCCAACGCTCTAACCACTAGGCTACCCTGCCGTGTGTGTGTGTGTGTGTGTGTGTGTGTGTGTGTGTGTGTGTGTGTGTGTGTGTGTGTACGTGTTTCATGGATTTTTCTGCCATATAAATCCGTGTTTTTTGGGCTGCCTAAAGACATCTGCATACATTATGACGACATTTAAGTTTTTGTTTAGGTTTGTGTCAGCTGTTCGAACACACAAAATTGTTTCTCGAAGCCAAAAGTCGGTAGCCGAAGTCTATGCCCCCTCATCGGCGACTGGTCAACAGTAGAGATTATTCAATTAAGTGCCTGTTGTCATTCAACGAGAGACGACTCGTCCTCATGCGAATATTAAAACATCAGAAAAAACTAAGAAACCTTCACACCGCTCTTGATAGTATCACTGTTCTTTAATAAGCTTTATGTATCGACCTCAAGGCCTTCATCAGAGCACCCTTACGTGGACATAGCCCCATCCACATCTGTTCCATGCATCAAATGGGGTTGGAGTCGAGGGAAAACGCAGACAGAGGCATCCACTGAGCGAATACCCAGACAGACAGCGACTCCAGCTACCATCGCACACATACTGTTTTTTTTGCGCACAAAAGCAGCACAACAAGAAAATAAACGATGTAGGAGAGGCAAGCGGTCGAAGAGGAGACCAGGCACACAGGCCGTGGACACGGAGCTACAGCAGGACGTATCTTCTGTATACCACCCCTACCTTGTCACAACACAACTGATTGGCTCAAACGCATTAAGAAAATTATCTCATCACCCCCATTCCTTTTCCCATGCTTAAACTTCATTTAAGCATGTAGAGTGAGTTTCCTGCAAATTGGATAGTTTATTTTCCTTTTCTTTGGTACTATCGTTACGGATAATCCTGAATGAATTGTGAATAATGATGAGAGAAAGTTCGACGCACAAAATACAGCACAAATACAGTATCATACCTCCCCAAAAATTGTAATGGTGAGAGGTTAGCATGCATGATATTTTTGCGTCTAACTTTCACACTCGTCATTATTCACGATTCATTCAGGATTATCCGTAATCATGGTATATTAATGAAGAAGTATTTAGAAACATATTATATTCTTATTTACAACAAAAGTGACTCCAAAATGACACAATACATTATGTACTACTCATTTCTATTGGCACAGAATAATCCAAAACACAACCAAAACAAAAAGCAAATGCATCCAACAAGTTTGTAGAGGAAACAGGCTTGATGTAGTCATTTCGTGCAATGAATATGGGAACAAATTCTTAACTTTATACAACTTTAATACACATACAGTTGAAGTCAGAAGTTTACAAACATTTAGGTTGGAGTCATTAAAACTCGTTTTTCAACCATTCCACAAATTTCGGCTAACAAACTATAGTTTTGGCAAGTCAGTTAGGACATCTACTTTGTGCATGAGACAAGTAATTTTTCCAACAATTGTTTACAGACAGATAATTTCACTTATAATTCACTGTATCACAATTCTAGTGGGTCAGAACTTTACATGCACTAAGTTGACTGTGCCTTTAAACAGCTTGGAAAATTCCAGAAAATGATGTCATGGCTTTAGAAGCTTCTGATAGGCTATTTGACATCATTTGAGTCAATTGGAGTTGTACCTGTGGATATATTTCAAGGCCTACCTTCAAACTCAGTGCCCCTTTGCTTGACATGGGAAAATCAAAAGAAATCAGCCAAGACTTCAGAAAAACAATTACAAGTCAGGTTCATCCATGGGAGCAATTTCCAAATGCCTGAAGGTAACACGTTCATCTGTACTAACAAGAGTACGCAAGTATAAACACCATGGGACCACGCAGCCGTCACACCGCTCAGGAAGGAGATGCGTCCTGTCCCCTAGAGATGAACGTACTTTGGTGTGAAAAGTGCAAATCAATCCCAGAACAACAGCAAAGGACTTTGTGAAGATGTTGGAAGAAACAGGTACAAAAGTATCTATATCCACAGTAAAACGAGTCCTATATCGACATAACCTGAAAGGCCGCTCAGCAAGGAAGGAGCCACTGCTCCAAAACTGCCATTAAAAATCCAGACTACGGCTTGCAACTGCACATGGGGACAAAGATAGTACTTTTTGGAGAAATGTCCTCTGGTCTGATAAAACGAAAATAGAACTGTTTGGCCATAACGACCATTGTTACGTTTGGAGGAAAAAGAGGGAGGCTTGCAAGCCGAAGAACACCATCCCATCCGTGAAGCACGGGGGTGGCAGCATCATGTTGTGGGGATGCTTTGCTGCAGGAGGGACTGGTGCACTTCACAAAACAGATGGCATCATGAGGAAAGAAAACTATATGGATATATTGAAGCATCTCAAGACATCAGTCAGGATGTTAAAGATTGGTCGCAAATGGGTCTTCCAAATGATCAATGTCCCCAAGCATACTTCCAAAGTTGTGGCAAAATCGTTTAAGGACAACAAAGTCAAGGTACTGGAGTGGCCATCACAACTCCTGACCTCGATCCCGTAGAAAATGTGTGGACAGAACTGAAAAAGCATGTGCGAGCAAGGATGCCGACAAACCTGACTCAGTTACACCAGCTCTGTCAGGAGCCAAAATTCACTCAACTTATTGTGGAAAGCTTGTGGAAGGTTACCCAAAACGTCTGACCCAAGTTAAACAATTTAAAGGCAATGCTACCAAATACTAATTGAGTGTATGTAAACTTCTGACCCATTGTGAATGTGATGAAAGAAGTAAAATCTGAAATAAGTCATTCGCTCTACTATTATTCTGACATTTCACATTCTTAAAATAAAGTGGTGATCCTAACTAACCTAAGACAGGGAATGTTTACTAGCATTAAATGTCAGGAATTGTGAAACTGAGTTTAATTGTATTTCTTAGGTGTGTTTGGCTTAGGTGTATGTAATCTTCCGACTTCAACTGTAAGTGAATTTGTCCCAATACTTGTGCTCCCCTAAAATGGGGGGGGGGGGGACTATGTACCAAAATTGCTGTAATTTCTAAACAGTTCACCCGATATGTTCACCCGATCTCTCTGGATGAAAATACCCTCAAATTAAAGCTGACAGTCTACACTTTATCCTTTTGATTATAGAGCCAAAAGAAGAAAAACATTCTTAATTGTCCCAATAATAAAAGCTAGACAGTCAGTGAGAATTTAAAATCCAAAAAGCAATTAATTTAGAGGTATTGGGCAGTAATGTTATTATTGTTGAGTACAATAACACAGCATTAACCATGGCAAAACGCATAGAATCTCAGGAAATATGTATTAAAACTGCAAATGATTTATTATAATTTTTAATTGAACCTTATTTTAACAGGGAAAGGTGCCCTGTATTTACAGTGCATTCGTTAAGTATTCAGACCCCTTGCCCTTTTCCATATTTTGTTATGTTACAGCCTTATTCTGAAATGGATTCATCAATCTACAGACAATACCCCAAATTGACAAAGCAAAAACACATTTTTAGAAATTTTTGCAAATGTATTAAACATAAAAAAACTGAAATATAACATTTACATAGGTATTCAGACCATTTAGTACTTTATTGAAGCACCTTTGGCAGCGATTACAGCCTTGAGTCTTCTTGGGTATGTCACCACAAGCTTTGGGTTTCTCCCATTCTTCTCTGCAGATCCTCTCAAGCTCTGTCAGGTTGGATGGACAGCTATTTTCAGGTATCTACAGAGATGTTCGATCCGGTTCAAGTCCGAGATCTGGCTGGGCTACTCAAGGACATACAGAAACTTGTCCTGAAGCCACTCCTACATTGTCTTGGCTTAGGGTCGTTGTCCGGTTGGAAGGTGAACTTTCACCCCAGTCTGAGGTCCTGAGCACTCTAGAGCAGAATCTCTCTGTACCTTGCTCTATTCATCTTTCCCTCGATCCTGACTAGTCTCCCAGTCCCTGCCGCTAAAAAAACATCCCCTCAGCATGATGCTGCTACCACCATGTTTCACCTTAGGGATGGTGCCAGGTTTCCTCCAGATGTGACACTTGGCATTCAGGCAAAATAGTTCAATCATGTTTTTCACGGTCAGAGTCCTTTAGAGGCCTTTTAGAAAATTCCAAGCAGGCTGTCATGTGCCTTGCTTCTGGCCACTCAACCATAAAGGCCTGATTGGTGGAGTGCTGCAGAGATGGTTGTCCTTCTGGAAGGTTCTCCTATCTTCACAGAGGAACTTTAGAGCTCTGTTAGAGTGACTATCGGGTTCTTGGTCACCTCCCTGACCAAGGACCTTCTCCCCCAATTGCTCAGTTTTGCTGGGCGGTCAGGTCTAGGAAGAGTCTTGGTGGTTCCAAGCTTCTTCCATTTAAGAATGATGGAGGCTACTGTGTTCTCGGGGACCTTCAATGCTGCAGAAATATTTTGGTACCCTTCCCAGATCTGTGTCTCGACACAATGCTGTCTCGGCGCTCTACAGACAATCCCTTCAACCTCATTGTTTAGTTTTTGCTCTGACATGCACTGTAAACTGTGGGACCTTATATAGACAGGCGTGTGCCTTTCCAAATCATGTCCAATCAATTGAATGTACAACAGGTGCTCTTACAATCAAGTTATAGAAATATCTCAAGGATGATCAATGGAAACACCGGAGCTCAATTTTTCTAATCTCATAGCAAAGGGTCTGAATACTTAGCTAAATAAGGTATCTGTTTTTTATTTTTAATAAATTAGCAAAAATGTCTAAAAACCTGTTTTGCTTTGTCATGATTGGGTATTGTGTGTAGATTGATGAGGAATTAAAAAATATATATATATATATTTTAGAATAAGGCTGTAAAGTAAAAAAATGTGGAAAAAGTCTAGGGGACTGAGAACTTTCCGAATGCACTGTGCAACATAAATATACATTATACCCAAACATATACACATTAAAATACAAAATACAGTCATGGGAAGCACAAATAAAACATCACAAATCACCAAGAAAAATAGTTACATTCCTCCACAAATAAGTCCCCAATCAAAACTTTAAAATTGCCCGAACGGCACCAGAACATCAAGATGAAATGCATTTAATTTTTTTCCAGCAATACGGTGCATTAAAACGAAAAGCAGATTTACCGGTGGAGACCGTACGAACCTCAAGAATGAACGGGTTAGGCAACTCAGGTGTCTATACTTCAACAACAAAGTTAGATAAGATGGAAGCTTATGAAGTAAGGCCTTGTAAACAAAAAGGGAGTAATGTAAAGATCTACGGGTGCGTGGGTGTGTGTATGTGAAACAGAGAGTAAGCAGTGTGTGTGTGTGTGTGTGGCAGCACTGTGGTCAACGTAATCTTTGGTTTACCTTGGACTCGCAGTGGGCGGCAATCTCCTCAAATGGAGCCTTCTGGAACTTCTCCATGACCTGGCGCCTCTTCTCCTTCTCCTGCTCCTCCAACCCTGTGGTGTCTGGAGAGAAGAGGGCCGCTTACAAATGCCATTTTGTCTCCTATTTCAGCTGGTTTTAACCTGGTATTTACAAAAAAATGATCTGGTAACGTCTTTATAGTTTGACGCATTAAAGGTCCAATGCAGACGTTTTTATTTCAATATCAAATATTTTCTGGTTAATAGTTCAATAATTAAAGTACCTTACTGTGATTATTTTCAACAAAAATACTACAAATCTGGTGATGTCACCAGGCAGGCCAAAATGACAAAACAGGCTGAAATTTCAGGCGGTCTTTTCAAAATGAAGTTTTTGACTGCACTGGGCCTTTAAGCTCAGTTGCTCAAAATGGAACATAGTGGTTAATGTGTCAATGAAATGAAATAACACATGGTGAACAGATGTTATTGCGAGTGTAGCGAAATGCTTGTGCTTTTAGTTCCGACATTGCAACAATATCTAACATGTAATCTAACAATTCCACAACAACTAACTAATACACACACATCAAAGTAAAAGTATGGAATTTAATTTATTTTTACCTTTATTTAACTAGGCAAGTCAGTTAAGAACAAATTCTTATTTTCAACGACGGCCTGGGAACAGTGGGTTAACTGCCTGTTCAGGGGCAGAACGACAGATTTGTACCTTGTCAGCTCGGGGGGTTTGAACTCGCAACCTTCCGGTTACTAGTCCAACGCTCTAACCATTAGGCTACCCTGCCGCCCCAAATAAGAATATGAGTATATATACATATAAATATATGAATGCGCAATGACAGAGCGGCAAAGGCAAGATGAAATAGATGGTATAAAATACAAGTATATACATACGAGATGAGATGAGTGATGCAAGATATGTAAACATGAATCCGAAATCATCAGTTTTGTGTTATAGAATCATCACTTTATCAAGAAAGGGTTAGTTGTTGTGGAATTGTTAGATTACATGTTAGATATTATTGCAATGTCGGAACTAAAAGCACAAGCATTTCGCTACACTTCAATTTCAATTCAACTTTAATTTCAGCAATGTTTTGTCATTTTGGCCTGCCTGGTCGATTATTAACTGTGCTTGCTAAAATGCTGTGTGCTATGATAGACTTTACAAAGACTAATACGGTTGAAGGGGTTCTGCTCATAACTACAGGGTTTCCAATGCCTTACCAATGGCCTTTTTCAGAGTCTCGAAGGTGATCTCCTCAGCCAGCAGAGACTGCAAAGAAAGAAAGTGGAGTCCTTTACTCAACAGAACCCTGGGCATTGAGAAATCTTCCTTGTACTTACACTATATCAGGTGCATATGGTTTTATAATCATTCAAATACCTACAATATATATGGCTTTATCCCATATATTAGAGAAACCAACTTTTCCTGATACCAAGTGAAACCGGATACCCCCATTATCCCCACAACGATCTCAGAAATCACAATCAAAAGACGTGTACATTTCGGTGCGATAGAAAGCGAAGGTAGGAGCACTGCTTGGGTGTTCAATGTTGTTGGAGTGTTGAAAGTTACATTTGTTTATGTTCAGACATGCAGAAACATAACAGAGCCTCCTTTTCCTTTACTTGATTTGTTAAATGATTTTCACTGCATCAGGAGAGCGTACATATGTCCAGACGTACCTTGTCTGGTAGGCTATCGGAAGGGAAATCCACTTGAAGAGAAATGGTGTCAACCAAACTCTTTCTTCGGGTGAGGCGGTCTTCATCTGCATCATAAAACAACTACTTCAGTGGAGGTTGGCATACTGCAGTTTGAAGTACACAGTATAGTGTTGGTCGAGAATAGTACTGTAACACACGTGCCATCTAGCTGACTGTCTTTTTTTGTAATCGCGTCATACACACGATACAAAATGCATTTCAACGTCATTAAATATCTCTGATGTGCAGAGCCCGTAGTGGAGCAACTCCCAGCTTCACACATATGCACTCCTCTCACCACCAGAGACAGGGGTTTCAATCCCCAACCCTAATCTGTTTCCCCCCCACCTGCATGTCTCAATCAGAATAATACAAAAGGAAGAAAATAAAGGAAAAACAAATATGTCAGATGAATGGGTTTCTAAATCAAGATTGAATGCAGTACATTTGTTATATCTTTGTTATATACCATTAAGTATTGGGAGACGGTCTGTCAAAATTCTTCAATTAAACTGAATCATATACTTGTGGTGCTCGTCCGAGGTAGTAAGTAAGTAAGTAAGTAAGTAAGTAAGTAAGTAAGTAAGTAAGTAAGCAAGCACTGTCCGAGCCAGGCCGTTTGTCTATGTGTAACTCTGTGTTGTTGTTTTTGTCGCACTGCTTTGCTTAATCTTGGCCAGGTCGCAGTTGTAAATGAGAACTTGTTCTCAACTGGCCTACCTGGTTAAATAAAGGTGAAATAAAATACAGTCTTAAAAAGAAAAGAGAAAAAAGGAAAAAAAAGTTAATTTATTGTAGGTAAAAACCTGTGTAAACCAATGTGACCCATACAGCTTGAAACACACTAAACAGGTATGACTAATGAGCTAGCCACTTGTGGAAAGGTGCTAATGAGAGCTCAGTGTGTGTCCAGTGTGTGTGTGTGTGTGTGTTGTGGATATTGGCATTACCATGTTCACACTGAATACTCTCGACTAAAGCAGTTTGGTACCTAAACACTAACATGGCGACTACAATGGATCTACATGATGGTGTCGAATAGTCAGTGGCGACCCGTCATTCAGGGCAAGCTGTCTTGAGTAAGACAGGCAGGTGTTTCAGCCTATCTCAGTGCTTTCTGTGGTGGAGGGGCAGCCAGTGGAAAATACAGGGCATAGGGGTTGGTAATCTTCTCTAGTTGCGCCGGGATTGGCTCGGTGTTCTGTTACTGATGGGGACACTACCTCACTGCAAAATCTACACAGAGAGCTAGAATAGTTCAAGCCCCTTGGGTGCTGCCATAGATTTACATTAGAAGTGCCCATCCATGAAGGCTCAAGATCATTGCCCACTGATAAAATGACCTCAAATCACGTTACCATAGCTTCGATTGGACTGATCATGTCAACATTCTACTTTCAAAATCGTATCAAGCAGGCTAGGCAAGCGTTGCAAAGCAATCACTATTTTGCTTCCCCTCACTGCTATTTGGTGGAGAGGGTGTGTTCTGGGTTTAAGGGTCTTCTTTCCAAGCTTAAAAGGATAAACATTCACACGCAACACCATGGGCCAGAAAAGGTTGAATAGATGGGCCATGGTGTCAATCCAGCATGACTTCTGCTGCAGTCAAAACAACTGGAAACTCGTAACTGTGAAATCTCAGATTTCAGTGAGCTCAAGACAACTGGGAACTCAGGGAAAAAAAATAGCGCCGACTGGGAAAATACATATCGTTTTACCTTTATTTAACTAGGCAAGTCAGTTAAGAACAAATTCTTATTTTCAATGACGGCCTAGGAACAGTGGTTTAACTGCCAATTCAGGGGCAGAACGACAGATTTGTACCTTGTCAGCTCGGGGATTCGATCTTGCCCCTGAGCAAGGCAGTTCGGTTACTAGTCCAACGCTCTAACCACTTTCTAGATGCGCCGACCTGAAGATCACTGACGTCATGATTTGACCTTGTTTTTTTTCGAGCACCATAAATTCATGACAAAATTTGCCCACAAGAAGGACCGCTGCACCACTTTCCTGTTCAAGTGAGCACAGCACAAAGGTGAGTCCAAAAATGTATTGTATGCTGCTGCATAAATTGCATACTACGCCAGGGAAATATGTATACTGTAGCTAAGAATGTGTATGAGGTGTAGTAAGCTGTTAGTAGCCCATATACCTCACCTAAAAATGTGGTCCCTTTCCCCCTCATAACTTAGTTTACTAATCTGACTTGTTGGTGCATATGTAGCCTATACCTTGTTTTAGAGAAATGTCATCAAAGAATATTGTAAGAGCTTTCATTGTCTGCTTATATGACCCCTTTATTTATCCTACGGTTCTGACTTGGTGTACAGGGAGAATACTGTAAGAACGGCCTATGTTCTGAAATATGTAGCCGTACATTTCAAAAGTGCTGAACAAATAAACTCAGCAAAAGAATAAACTGACCTTTTTCAGGACCCGGTCTTTCAAAGATAATTCATAAAAATCCAAATAACTTCACAGATCTTCATTGTAAAGGGTTTAAACACTGTTTCCCATGCTTGTTCAATGAACCATAAACAATTAACGAACATGCAACTGTGGAACGGTCGTTAAGACACTAACAGCTTACAGACGGTAGACAATTAAGGTCACAGTTATGAAAACTTAGGACACTAAAGAGACCTTTCTACTGACTCTGAAAAACACCAAAACACACTGGAGGCACGCTGCAAAGGAATGCATGAGGACTGCAGATGTGGCCAGGGCAAAAAATTGGAATGTCCGTGTTGTGAGATGCCTAAGACAGCGCTACAGGGGGACAGGACAGACAGCTGACAGTGCTGCTGCTCCGCACACTTGTAGGTAAGTGAAACTTACCTGATAATGATGTATAAAAAAAATGATATTACGTTTCATGTTACATTTTCTTTTCATTAACTTATCTTAATGTTTTTTGTTGTGGTTTGCAGGTGTACTATCCTTCTGACCCTATGCAGCCAGGCCCCCATCTACTTTCTAACTCAAGTGTGCCTTGTTTGGTGTCTGCTGTGAAGGAAAACCACAACAAGTCAACTACTTGATTGATGAAGGCATGTCATCCAGCAAAGGCAGCAGCGCAGTAATCAACTAAATGCACCATTTCTTCGCCAACTACAGAGTTGGGGAAACATGTGTGGACCTGAATTGTGATAACTGCAGTGGCTAAAACAAGAACCAATTTGTGCTCTGGTATTGTGCCTGGCTGACCATGCACAAGCTCCACCACAGTCTGGAACTTCACTTCCTGATCACAGGCCAAACCAAGCTGCTGTGCAACGCTGACATCCTTCCTCCCATAGATGGTCTGCCTGTACAAGCACCACCTGGACTGGACACAGCTAGACAAACGTATGTTTTTGAGAAGATCAGAGAGTTTTGCAACAAAGAGGACATCACATGCCCTGCCCCAAAGTCAAGGGCAGGACAGAAACAGGCTCTCCGAATACAGATTCCCTTGTTCGTGTGTGGTTCGGACGGACCAGTCAACAGCACTATCTGCAGTGCCTCTATTCAAGTGACTCTCTCCTAACACACACGCCATACGTTGCTGCTACAATAAAAACATGCTATCCTGCTGCTCATCCACTTTACCCCTGATTGTAAGCATATAACTAACTACCTCATATATCACTGATATTGTTCTTGTACATACTGTATATTATTTCATATTGACAGTATCTATTTCTGATATTGCTACTATGCCAGTAACCATTTGGCTGTACCGTTTACACCTTCTGTAGAGACCCACACTACTCACTGTTTAGTACATGACCTCACATGTGAATCCTTAAAGAGATGGGTGGGGCTAAGGCTTAAGAGGGCGTGAACAATGCTGAATGGGTGTAGACAAATGAGACCTTTCCACTAGGTACCAAAACATTCAAAGGCCATTTTCTCAAAAGTGAGTTTACAAGTTTGTAAACTTTCAAAGCAGAATTACTTTCCCATTGTTCCTCAAAAATGCAGTGTATGATATACTATTTTGTAGTTTTGAGTCTATACTCTACTATCCAATTAAAAAAAACACAATTTCAAGTTGTTACAAAAGGACGATTTGAGCTGGTCGGTCACAAACGTGGAAAAAGTGAAGGGGTGTGAATAACTTCTGAAAGCACTGTACATGTGACAACATACAATAAAAAATGATAAACAAGTTCAATGCAACTACTGTACTAAGTACTGACAAAGACAAGCAGCTTTCTAAAATATCTAACACATTTTGACATATCTATGCTACACAGCAAATTCTGCAGAGATGACGAGTATCAACATTACTCACAAAACCCTTTACTGCTATACACCTATAAATTGTACTCACCATAACATAAATCCAAATGCCAGTGCCATAGTTACAAACATGAATATCATACAGTTGAAGTATGAATTGAAAGACATATGTAATTGACAAATCATTCAACGATGCTCTAGAATCTACAAGGCTTCTGCTTGGTTTCAAAGCAGCAGTGTATTTGGGGAATGGGCAGTAGGGAACGCCCTTTTTTAGAGGTCAAAGGTGAACATGTGAGAATTGGGGCTCTGGTCCGGAGTTGAGGTGAAAGGGTAATCTATAGGTCAACGACCTCCAACCTTGGTGCTATCGATGTGCAATGGGTCAGTTCGCTTTAAATAATACACTCATTTAGCTTCACTTATAAACATACCTGTGTTGAAAAGGTCAGAATCTGGCTCACTTGACAATACACTAAAGAGAAACCCAAATATTCACTGCATTCAATTAGGGTTGTGCCAAAATGGACACCAACAGAGACTGTTGCACCATGTTGGGAGAGCAGTGACACGGGTACTATGACTACAGAGGATTGGGCGTCAAACTAAGCTCCTCTACTTGGTCGGGTTACCTTGCGACGTCTGCCTGCACCTGTGGAGGATCTTCCCTACCGTGTATAGGACTGAGTCAAACAATAGGAGTGGGAAGGAAACAAAACAAACAGCTAATTACCATGTTGCTTTCTGAGTCAATTTAAGACTTACCACACTCTTACTGTACAAGTAAGAAATTAAATTATTTATAGTCAATGTTTATCAAGAGTATAGAAATAACGACACCCTACCTACATGAACAACTGCAATAAATGAAAACATATTTCTGTACATCAGGGGTCTCCAACCTCGTTCCTGGAGAACTACTGTCGTGTAGGTTTTCGCTCCAACCCTAATCTAGCGTACCTGATTCTAATAATTAGCTTATTGATAACCTGAATCAGGTTAGTTATAACTGGGGTTGGAGAGCCCTGTCCTACATGAACAAATGTGAAAACTATATTGTGATAAATGTGCTTACGCCTTACACTTTATAGTTCCAATGCAACCGATTGATCTGATATCCAATGTTTTGGCAGCAAGCTGCTGGATGGATCAAGCTTCTCGGAATAGGAATGGTGATCTGGGATGAGGTCCCTCCTGTCCATGTAAATCTTATTCATTGTGATATAAAAGGCAAAACTGAACCTAAACCACCCCATCTGTGTTTTCTCCTATGTACAAAACGTACCTGTCACTTGGGGGACGTAGGGGATTGAGAGACGCTCAGCGTTGTATCCTGGCGCCACCAGGCACTCCGCCAGGTCAACCGTCTGGAAATATAGGCTCCGGTCTTCCTTCTCAAGACAATTTGGAAGCCTGAAAAGGAAGGAAAACCATAGTGAGAGAGCTAATGCTAATGCTAATTCCAGGTAAAGCTCTCTTATTTGTTATGACAAAAACAGAGCCATACTTTTATGTGGTCGTGTGGTAACTTGAGAATAAAATAAAAGAGAGCCGCACACTCTAGGAGCTCATGACTCGTTTATATAGTGTCAAAAGACACAGGTGTCTGTAATCATGGCCAGGAGTGGCCTAATATCATTGGTTAATAATCAAATATTACAAAGTCATACAAAGAACAGCATACAATACAAACAAATGGATAGCATACGATCATAGATTAATTTGACTATACAAGCAAAGTCACAATAATCACAAGAATGGCTTCAGATCAAAGTCTACGTTGAGACCGAAGGGCGCAAATTAAAGATCCAGGCAGCCTCTCATTTTAACAATAAATTATCAAGGTCACCCCCTCTCCTAGGGAGGGTGACATGTTCGATGCCAATATAACGCAGAGACGAAATTGAGTGGCCTGCCTCCAAGAAGTGGGCCGCAACTGGATAAGTCAAGTTTTTTTACACCTAATGGTGCTACGATGCTCTGAGATACGCACTTTTTGTGGAACACGTAATAACACCTTTTATTGGGATCGATTTCCCTGTTTGTGGGTGTTTGAAGGATCTACATTTATAAGTGCCATTGCATTGAGCACAGCCATTACATTTGTAATTTCCATCCAGTAGGGGCGCAAATAGACGTTGTTCAGGAATATCTTGGGGTGGTAAATCAGAGTTTGACCAAATGGTCTCTGAGATTTCTGCCCCGCGAGAATACGACCAAGGGAAGGTCCGAAAACACATTACCGAGACTATCATCGGATTTTAGGATGTGCCAATGTTTGTGAACAATTCCCTTAATTTGTTCAGAGCACTTTGAATAGCGGGTAGTTAGAACGCAAGAATGCGTCTTTTTGCGAGACTGACCTTGAAAAAGGTCATGTCTCGTTTTGTTTTGAATTTTCTCAATGGCAATATTAATCTGATCATTCTTCTAGCCCCTCTCCTTGAACATTCTTTGCGTCTTAGCCATATTTCTGTCGAAATCGGACTGTTTTTTGCAAATTCTTTTGATTCGACAGAATTGGCTGTAGGGCAAACTATTTTTCAAGGGAAATGGGTGACAACTATCAGCCCTCAACAAACTGTTACGATCAGTAGGCTTCCTGTAAAGATCAGTGTATAAACATTATCTTCACAGAAGATCAAGAAAACTGATTTGACTTGTATCAGATTGCATAGTAAATCTTAGATGCTCAGAACAGGAGTTAAGAAAAGCATGGAACGCCTGGAGCTGTTTTGCATCACCCCTCCATAGAACAAAAATATCATCAATATACCGTTTCCAAATAATGATGTTAGGCAAGAAAACATTTTTGAGAGGATTGAAAATAGACTGTTTCTCCATGTAACCCACATACAAATTAGCATATTTAGGAGCCATGGGGGATCCCATAGCAGTAACTTTTGTCTGAATAAAGAAATCATTTAGAAACATGAAGTAGTTGTGTGTGAGTACTATTTCAGCCAATGTTATAATGCATGCACTGGAAGGTAGTTCATTAGGGTCACGTTGCAGAAGAAAATGTTCCATAGCTTCAATTACCGCCCTCGTGTGGAATATTAGTGTATAATGACTCAACATCAAAAGTAACTAACAAGGTATTCTCAGGGAGAGGATCAAGAGATTCAATGATAGAGATCATACTGCTGGTGTCCTTTACAAATGAGGGTAGCTGTTCTGCGAGTGTGGTAACTTGAGGCATAGAGAATGGTTAATGAGTGACACAATGAATGGTAGGCTATATTAAAGACAACCACACACTGTTTGCAAACAGTGCCTTCAGAAAGTATTCATAGCCCTCGACTTAATCCACACTTTGTTGTGTTACAGCCTGAATTCTAAATCGTTTTTGTCACCCATCTACACACAATATCCCATAATGACATGTGAAAACATGTTTTTAGAAATTTTTTGCAAATTAATTGAAAAGGAAATACAGAACAATCAAATTTACATACACTACCATTCAAAAGTTTGGGGTCATTTAGAAATGTCCTTGTTTCAGAAAGAAAAGCTAATTTTTTGTTCATTACAATAAACTCAAATTGATCAGAAATACAGTGTAGACATCGGTAATGTTGTAAATGACTATTGTAGCTGGAAATGGCAGATTTTATATGGAATAGCTACATAGGCGTACTGAGGAGTCCAATTATCAGCAACCATCACTCCTGTGTTCCAATGGTGTTAGCTAATCCAAGTTTATCATTTTAAAAGGCTAATTGCTCATTAGAAAACCCTAGTACCTGCAACACAACAGTCTCAACGTCAACATTGAAGAGACGACTCCGGGATGCTGGCCTTTTAGGCAGAGCTCCACTGTCCAGTGTCTGTGTTCTTTTGCCCATCTTAATCTTTTGTTTTTATTGGCCAGTCTGAGATATGGCATTTACTTTGCAACTCTGCCTAGAAGGCCAGCATCCCAGAGTCGGCTCTTCACTGTTGACGTTGACTGGTGTTTTGCGGGTACTATTTAATGAAGCTGCCAGTTGAGGACTAGACACTCTAAATGTACTTGTCCTCTTGCTCAGTTGTGCACCGGGGCCTCCCACTTCTCTTTCTATTCTGGTTAGAGCCAGTATGCGCTGTTCTGTGAAGGGAGTAGTATACAGTGTTGTACAAGATCTTCAGTTTCTTGGCAATTTCTCGCATGGAATAGCCTTAATTTCTCAGAACAAGAATAGACCACCCAGGTGGTGAGGGTAGGCAACAACATCTCCTCCCCGCTGATCCTCAACATTGGGGCTCCACAAGGGTGCGTTCTGAGCCCTCTCCTGTACTCCCTGTTCACCCAACTCAATCATCAAGTTTGCGGACGACACAACAGTGGTAGGCTTGATTACCAACAACGACGAGACGGCCTACAGGGAGGAGGTGAGGGCCCTCGGAGTGTGGTGTCAGGAAAATAACCTCACACTCAACGTCAACAAAACTAAGGAGATGATTGTGGACTTCAGGAAACAGCAGAGGGAACACCCCCCTATCCACATCGATGGAACAGCAGTGGAGAGGGTAGTAAGTTTTAAGTTCCTCGGCATACACATCACAGACAAACTGAATTGGTCCACTCACACAGACATCATCGTGAAGAAGGCGCAGCAGCGCCTCTTCAACCTCAGGTGGCTGAATAAATTCGGCTTGTCACCAAAAGCACTCACAAACTCCTACAGATGCACAATCGAGAGCATCCTGGCGGGCTGTATCACCGCCTGGTACGGCAACTGCTCCTCCCTCAACGGTAAGGCTCTCCAGAGGGTAGTGAGGTCTGCACAACGCATCACCGGGGGAAAACTACCTGCCCTCCAGGACACCTACACCACCCGATGTTACAGGAAGGCCATAAAGATCATCAATTACATCAACCACCCGAGCCACTGCCTGTTCACCCCGCTATCATCCTATCATCCAGAAGGCGAGGTCAGTACAGGTGCATCAAAGCTGGGACCGAGAGACTGAAAAACAGCTTCTATCTCAAGGCCATCAGACTGTTAAACAGCCACCACTAACATTGAGTGGCTGCTGCCAACACACTGACACTGACTCAACTCCAGCCACTTTAATAATGGGAATTGATGGGAAATGATGTAAATATATCACTAGCCACTTTAAATAATGCTACCTTATATAATGTTACTTACCCTACATTATTCATCTCATATGCATACGTATATACTGTACTCTATATCGTCGACTGTATCCTCATGTAATACACTAGCCACTTTAACTATGCCACTTTGTTTACATACTCATATGTATATAATGTATTCAATACCATCTACTGTATCTTGCCTATGCTGCTCTGTACCATCACTCATTCATGTATCCTTATGTACATAGTCTATATCCCCTTACACTGTGTATAAGACAGTAGTTTTGGAATTGTTAGTTAGATTACTTGTTGGTCATTACTGCATTGTCGGAACTAGAAGCACAAGCATTTCGCTACACTCGCATTGACATCTGCTAATCATGTGTATGTGACAAATAAAATTTGATTTGATTTGACTGACGAGTTTCAGAAGAAAGTTCTTTGTTTCTAGACATTTTGAGCCTGTAATGGAACCCACAAATGCTAATGCTCCAGATACTTAACTAGTCTAAAGAAGGCCAGTTTTATTCCTTCTTTAATCAGCACAACAGTTTTCAGCTGTGCTAACATAATTGCAAAAGGGTTTTCTAATGATCAATTAGCCGTGAAAAATCATAAACTTGGATTAGCTAACACAACGTGCCATTGGAACACAGGAGTGATGGTTGCTGATAATGGGACTCTGTACACCTATCTAGATATTCCATTTTAAAAAATCTGCAGTTTCCAGCTACAATAGTCATTTACAACATTTACACTGTATTTCTGATGTTGTTTTAAAAATTGACCAAAAAATGTGCTTTTCTTTCAAATCAAGGACATTTCTAAGTGACCCCAAACTTTTGTGTAAGCATTCACACCCCTGAGTCAATACTTTGTAGAAGCACCTTTGGTGGCGATTACAGCTGTGAGTCTTTTGGGGTACATTTCTAAGAGCTTTGCACACCTGGATTATACAATATTTGCCCATTATTCTTTTAAAAATTCTTCAAGCTCAGTCAAGTTGATTGTTGATCATTGTTAGACAGCCATTTTCATGTCTTGCCATAGATTGTCAAGCCGATATAAGTCAACACTATAACTGGGCCATTTAGGAACAGTCAATGTCTTCTTGGTAAGCAACTCCGGGGTAGATTTGGCCTTGTGTTTTAGGTTATTGTCCTGCTGAAAGGTGAATAGTCTCCCAGTGTATGTTGGAAAGCAGACAACTGTGTTTTCCTCTCGGAATTGTCCTGTGCTTAGCTCTCTTCAGTTATTTTTATTTTAAAAAAACAACCTCCATAGTCCTTGCCAATGACAAGCATACCCATAACATGATGCAGCCACCACCATGCTTGAAAATATGAAGTGATGTATTGTGTGGGATTTGCCAAAACCCTATAGTTAATTTCTTTGCCACATCTCTGGCAGAATTACTTTAGTGCATTGTTGCAAACAGGATGCATGTTTTTTATTCTGTACAGGCTTCCTTCTTTTCAATCTGTCATTTAGGTTAGTATTGTGGAGTAACTACAATGTTGTTGATCCATTCTCAGTTTTCTCCTATCACAATCATGATACTCTGTAACTGTTTAAAAATCACAATTGGCCTCATGGTAAAATCCCTGAGCAGTTTCCTTACTCTCTGGCAACTGAGTTAGGAAGGACACCTGTATCTTTGTCGTAACTGGGAGTATTGATACACCATCCAAAGCCTAATTAATAACTTCACCTCATTCAAAGGGATTTTCAGCGACAGCTTTTTAATTTTATTTTTTACCCTTCTTTGCGATGCATTGTAAAACTTCTCTGGTCTTTGTGGTTGGATCGGTGCTTGAAATTCACTACTTGATTGAGGGAGCTTACAGATAATTGTACTGTATGTATGTGTGGGGTACAGAGATGGGATACCCTAGTAATTTTTTATTTAAAAAAAATTATATATATATTTTTTCATCATATAGAATCCTATAGGATTTTGTATCCAGTCTATCAGAATCGTATTGGAAACATATTGGACTACCTGAAAATCAAAAGTTATCCTGTTGGATCCTATAGGTTTTTCGATAAGACTGGTAGGATTTTGTCTCCCTAATCAGAATATCATTAGAACTTTTTTTCTTCTTAATTGAACCCATTAAATTATAGTTTGTTGTCATTAGTTCCAATATAATACAACATTTTCGTTGATCGGAAAACAACAGTTCTATATCAATTTCTGTTTCATTCACCTGTAAGAAAACCTTTTTTCTTCAAAAGTGACTGATGACTTCACTGATAGGCTAAGTAACGCTGCGAGCTAGTGCAAACTCGCCACCTGTGGCTGTGCAGAGAATCTCCGGTTTTCTATCATTGTTGTTCTAACTGTTTTATCACTGTGCATGAATGCAACAACTGTGAGTACAGTATTCGTTTCCTTATGTTTCCTGACGAAGTGGTCAATGTTTTAGTCATATTTGTCATTGTACAACATTTTATGCACACTAAGAAACTACTGTTAGCCACATATTGCCTGTCAACTGACTAGCTAGCTAATTGGATGTGGTCAAACCGTGAGCTTGTGTAATGTAGTAATGCATACTGTCCACGTACAGGAAATTAGCGCAATATTTAATATTCATAATATTATACATTTCAATTTATGCTGATAGTGTACACATGTATATTTCAATTTAGGCTGATAGTGAACCCATTTCTCACTAGTTTAACCATTTCTAAAGTTAAAAAGAGCTCTTAAGCACAATTTAACCGGGCGCACTAGAAAGAGCTCCCATAATGACTGTGCAGCAGCCCGTTCATTCACCCTGCCTACTTATTATAACCGGTCAAGGCATAGTCAAATCAAATCAAATTTTATTTGTCACATACACATGGTTAGCAGATGTTAATGGGAGTGTTGACCCCATATAGGATTTTTTGACTCGGGTTTCTTTGTGTGTCCTCATCCTTCGGCGATTACCACCATATGTTAAAGGTATGCTACAGGACATTGGCAATAAAGCAATTTACTTCCCCAGAGTCAAATGAACTTGTGGATACTATATTTACAGTACCATTCAAAAGTTGGGACACACCTACTCATACAGGGGATTAAAAAAAACTATTTTCTACATTGTGGAATATTAGTGAAGACATCAAAACTATGAAATAACACATGGAATCATGCAGTAGCCCAAATAAAGTGTTAAACAAATCTAAATATATTTTAGATTCTTCAAAGTAGCCACCCTTTGATGACAGCTTTGCACACTCTTGGCATTCTCTCAACCAGCTTCATGAGGAATGCTTTTCCAACAGTCATGAAGAAGTTCCCACATATGCTGAGCACTTGTTGGCTGCTTTTTTTTTCTTTCTTCTCCCGACCAACTCATCCCAAACCATCTCAATTCGTTTGAGGTCGGGTGATTGTGGAGGTCAGGTCATCTAATGCAGCACTCCATCACTCCCCTTGGTCAAATAGCCATTACACAGCCTGGAGGTGTGTTGGGTCATATATTCTACACCAGGTTTCCATCCAACCCTTTTATGTGAGTAAAGTACAGTACATGTCGGATAAAACATGTAATGACAGGCCTGATGGAAACAGCAAATTTGTCAGTAAACGTTCCAAATATTGCCGACAAAAAATAAGTTAGACACGGTGGGGTCTTTTTGAGTATTTTTTTTGTTGTTGTGAGAAATGGTGCTGGTGGAAATTATATAAAAAAACAATGTTGACGTAAGCTTGGAGTCACGCGATATGTTGTGTCGTCCTCCCACTATGACTCGTCAATAGAGATGTTAGCATGTTCCAGTGATTTCTGTAAGTCTTTAGCTGTGACTCTTGGATTCTTCTTAACCTCATTGAGCATTCTGTGCTCTTGTAGTCATCTTTGCAGGACGGCCACTCCTAGGGAGAGTAGCAAGAGTGCTGAACTTTCTTCATTTATAGACAATTTGTCTTACAATGGACTCATGAACATCAAGGCTTTTAGAAATACTTTTGTAACCCTTTCCAGCTTTATGTAAGTCAACATTTCTTAATCTTAGGTCTTGAGAGATCTCTTTGTTCGAGGCATGGTTCACATCAGGCAATGCTTCTTGTGAATAGCAAACTCAAATTTTGTGAGTGTTTTTTATAGGGCAAGGCAGCTCTAACCAACATCTCCAATCTCGTCTCATTGATTGGACTCCAGGTTAGCTGACTCCTGACTCCAATAAGCTTTGTAAAAGTCATTAACCTAGGGGGGGTTCATATACTTCTTCCAACCTACACTGTAAATGTTTAAATGATGTATTCAATATAGACAAGAAAAATACAATAATTTGTCTGTTATTAGTTTAAGCACACTATGTTTGTCAAATTTGATGACCAATCCATGCAGAAATCCAGGTAATTCAAAGGGGTTCACATCATTTTTCTTGGCTAGCGTGCACGAGCCAGGACCAAAGATGGGCACTTATGCCTCTATTTGGCCCAAACATAGACGGTCAGATTTGGTCCGGTCCAAATCTGAACCAATCATAGACATCTATGTTTCACAAGTTGGACAGCACAATGCAGCACAGTGCAGTACAGCAGAGCAGAGTACAGTACACAGTAAAGTATACTAGAGTACAGTAGATTAATTTATTTAAATTGATGTCCTTATATGAACCGTAACTCAGTAGCATCTTTGAAATTGTTGCATGTTGCGTTTATATTTTTGTTCAGTGTAGGTGTGCATGCAAAGCAATGCACAACTCCAGATTTCTTACATACTAACTCACATTATTGTGAAGCAAAAGTCCCGACTTTAAATCTTTCTTCTTCTTCACACTACTCCTCTTACAGTTTCAGCTAGAAACGCCAATCAAACTGTATAATGTGCACAACAGCCACGGACCGCAAAAGGAATGGATTTTTTTAGGCTGCATTACGACCACACAAAGGGGATGCCACCATAAAATTTGAGCCATTATCAAGTGCTTGTCAAATTGTGAATGAGAGACCGAGTGTGTACAGCCTGCGCAACTATCATTATCATCCTGGCAACTATCATTACGCGCACCTGGCATCAATCATTACGTGTACCCGCACTTCATCATGAGGCACACCTGGACTCCATTACCTCACTCATTACCTCCCCTTTATCTTGTAAACCTTTAGGTTATTTCCCCAGGCCGGATTGTTTCTATGTCAAGACACTACTCCTATGTTGTATATTTCCATGTCCTTTGTTATATTAAACTTACCACCTGCTTCTCGACTCCCAGCGTCTTCAATACAGAACACTGCCTCACAAACTGGAAGCAACAACAAATCAGAACCTCTCCCAGACAGTTGATGAACAGGGATACCTACTTCGTCAACACCACGACCAGCTGGCGCAACTGGGGACGGCTATGGAAGAGGTTCTTCGCATCGTTCAACATCTTGAACATATCCGAGAGGCGTTGCATTCAACTAGCGGAGGATACTCTACCACCAGTCGACCCAGCCCATTCAGCATCCCGCCCAGGTCAGCGATGCCCGCTTGTCCCTCCCGGAGCCTCCACCACGAGAGGACCAAGGTTGCCACGGTTATTTCTCTGCTGAGTGGGCGAGCGTTGGAATGGGCCACGGCTGTCTGGGAGAGAGGAGAGGAGGAGCTGGATTCGTACAAGTGGTTCATGGCTCTGTTCAGAGGTATCTTCGATCATCCACTGGAGGGCAGGAGGACAAGACTGCTGCAGAGCACGCACTACCCTTCCGGACAGCATCCAGCGGATGGAATAAGCCGGCGCGTCGTAAGCTATTCAGTAGAGGACTGCGCGAGGAGGTCCAGACGGAACTGGCCTGTCGAGACGACAACCTCTCCTTGGACACACTCATCGTGTTGGCCATCTGTCTGGGTAACTTACTTCAGGAGCGTCGGCACTCTCATCGCTTCACTCCATCCCTCAGTGACCACTCTGGATCAGAGACTGAACCCATGGAGGTAGGGGTCACATGCTTCCCTGCGGCAAAGCGACGCAGTCGGAGACAGCTGAGGCTCTCTCTCTCTATTGTGGTCAAGGAGGGCTCCAGCTACAGCAGTGTCCGGTACGTCCCAGCTCGGGATCCACAAGAGCCGAGGGATGGTCATGTGATTTTCCACTTCCTGGGGCAGGTGTGAGTATCTATCCCATTTAACATTTACATTTAAGTCATTTAGCAGACGCTCTTATCCAGAGCGACTTACAAATTGGTGCATTCACCTTATGACATCCAGTGGAACAGTCACTTTACAATAGTGCATCTACATCTTAAAGGGGGGGGGGGTGTCAATTGCACGTAGTCGACTGTCCCTTATGTTTCTACAGCGTTGGGACTTCCGGGTATAAGCCTCATTCCTTCCATGGGCGGAGTACGCTTCCATGGGTGGAGTACGCACAAAATTAGTTACGTTACTCTTCCACCGGGCTGACTCCCTTCTAGTGTGTTCTCGATTTTTAGCCAGCCCTGGCTCAGTGGAGCCCGGGACAGACTGAAGCTCCTTCAGTGGATGAGTGGGCCAGGAGCACAGAAGACATGTGGAGCGAGGCTCACGTTAGACTCCGTGTGCCGTCCACTGTCAGAAGAAGCAGGCAGACCGCCACCGCTGTGAGACTCTCATGTTACATCCTGGGGTTGTAGCACAAAGCCACTTGGCATAGCCAGATCAGGACGTAACGTACGTGTGACGCCGACGCTGCGGGTCTGGAAGCAAGTACAGGGGGTGAATTTAATACAAAACAAGAGTAGCGTCTGGACATGAGAAACATAACTAATACTGCCTGGGGAAAGAACCAAAGGGAGTGACAGGGATATAAGGGAGTCTCATGACGCGCAGATGCACGTAACAATGGTGGCAGGTGTGCATGATAAGTAAACTGGCGACAAAGAGCGCCAGAGGGGTAGACATGACAATAGGGATAACTCTGAGTATGCTATTCTGTTCCTCTGAAATAGACTAAAGTTTCTTCATATCATGCTTATTTAGATCTGTCCAAAATAATAAAATGTAGGCTATATAATAAAATGTAGGCTATATTACATGGATTTATTAGACTTTTTACATCTTTCAAAGGTCTGCATCAGTGGCCTGTAGGCTGTGTATGGAAGCCAGGAGATGATTAATGTGTTTTTGTTAATTAACGATCAATTACCGTGAAACAGACAGTTATTTGCTTGACAATCACTGTCTGACAAAATGTTGTGACCGCCACAACCACACAACTCCTGACCACAACAACTGACCAAACAACTCCTGAAAACACAACTACTGACCACAACCACACAACTACTGACCAAATCAAATGACCACAAGTATTGACAACAACCACACAACTACTTACCACAACCACACACCTACTGACCACAACCACAAACCTATTGACCAAAACTACCGTCCAAAAGTATAGACCAAAACTACTGACCACAATCACTGAGCAAACCCACACAACTACTGACCACAACTCGTGCCAACAATTACTGACCACAATCACACAACTACTGACCACCACTACCAGCCAAAAGTACTGACCAAAATCACTGAGTAAAATCACACAACTACTGAAAACAACTACTGAACCACAACTAAATGACCAACCACACATCTACTGACCAAACACAAAACTACTGAACACAACCACACAACTCCTGACCACAACAACTGACCAAACAACTCCTGAACACACAACTACTGACCACAACCACACAACTACTGACCACAACCACACAACTACTGACCACAACCACACAACTACTGAATCACAACCACTAAACATAACCACAAAAACCTACCACTACTACTGACCTAACATATTGGCCACAAACACACAACTACTGACCACAACATCACAACTACTGACCACAACCACACAGTACTACTGACTACTACTGACTAGGGATGGGGCATTTTAAATTCTTTAAATTAGTGCTTCTCATCCATCGCATGAGAGAATATTTCAACAAATATGAATATTTGAATGCAAGGTGAAGAGGAGGTCAGAGGAGGTCAGTGCATGAAGGGTAGCTGCCAAAAGATCTGGAGTCAGTAGGCGACCAGACGACACTTACGGACACTTCTCTCTGAAGATGTGCTCAGGGAGGAGGTAAGGGGCCTCCAGATTCCTCATCTCAATCACCTAGAAGAGTAGAGTGGGATGGAGAGACAGTAAGAGATTGAGGGAGGGGGAGGGAGAGCGAGAGAGAGAGAGAGAGAAGTAAATGTAAACAGATTATTGAGGATGCTGTTACTACTGGCCTACAGACAACTCAACTCGTCATTTTTTCCTGAACACTCGCTTTAATTCCAAGGTAATTTACCTTGCTGACGTGTTGACAGAAGGCTGGGTTGGCGATCATCTGACTAAGGAAGTTCAGGTAGGCCGCCACCAGTGCCATGATGCCACAGCGGATGACCATGGGCATGTTCTCCTCATTAGCCAAGGACATATCCTGCAACCAATGAAAAGCTTTAGAAATATGCTACACAAGGGCTTGTTTTGCAACAGATAGAAAGGGGAAAAATGGATTGTCCAGAGAAGAGAAAATGTGCCTTTGGCTTTAGTGTAGCATAGAGGACATTACAACAGCTCTATGGCTAGCTAGCTATCTTATAGAATTCTATGCTAGTTGCAATTAATTCAGTCAGGCATTCAACTAATATTTACATTCAATCCACAATGAAGCCTGACTCAGGGTCATGTTCATTACAGCACATCAGTGAAAATGAAAATGAGCGTTTCTTATTGGATAGTATCAGCAGAATTGGTCAGGTTACATTTTAAATGTACTTTCCCCTTGAGACTTAACTTTTGGATTACCTAAACTCAGTAACAATCTGATTACTTCCTGTTACTTTAGGAGTACTTGTCCCTTAAGAGGCATTAGAAGAAGACAAAAAGAATCCATCAAACACATTTAGCGTGTCATCATAGTGGTCCTCGACTTGTGGTCAGACTCAGGTGGAACAAACAAACGTACACATTTTGTCAATGCTAATAAACATCCTTTCTGAATTTAAAAGTAATCTAAAATGTAATCTAGTTTTTAGAAAGTATCTCTAATATGATTGGAATATTTTTGCTGGTTTGTGTAACCAATTACAGTTACTGTTTTTCTAATCAGATTACATGTATTCAGTTACTCCACAACCCAGATAGTATCTTCCTCCTTTAGGCTGTTTGAGTATTCTCAAACACCTCAAAAATATTTACGCCCATTCAATCACAGCTGATATCATTTCGCCACAGCTTCCCATGTTGATAGGGCTATTGTAAGTAGTAATTCTGTGCCTGTTAATTTAATTTCAATTGATAGCTCTGTTAGCTACCTTAAGAAACTCACTGTCGTTAGCTCAACCTATGCTATTAATAGCTTTGTACCAAGCTATCATTTTGCAACATGTGATCATAAGCATAGGAGTATTGTCAATTGTAATCTTGTGCACACTATCCTGAATTCTACTATTAGCTCTGTACATTTTGAATCCAACCAGGAAGCCTATTGTGGCGAGCTCATACAGTTCTGTTGACCAGCGTCACCATGGATACCCCTGCTGTTTTCAAATCTCGCAGAGGGGTTGGAGTGATACATATAAATGTGTAAACTGGACTTTCTGGATGTCTGAGAGTATGACAAGCCCAGACGTTCTGGTTATCTCAGAGACTTGGCTGAATAATTTGATTATGGATAAGGACGTTGCTATTGCGGACAAGAGAAAGGCCGAGGGGTTGCTATTTATGTAAGATCTTCCTCTTATTGCATCATGCACTCTTAGCATCTTTGTCACCAAAATGTGCGAGCTGTTCGTTATAAAAGTGGACTGATGCCAAAGTATGCATATATACACTACCGTTCAAAAGTTTGGGGTCACTTAGAAAAGTCCTTGTTTTTAAAAGAAAAGCACATTTTTTGTCTATTAATAAATAACAATATGTATCAGAAATACAGTGTAGACATTGTTAATGTTGTAAATGACTATTGTAGCTGGAAACGGCAGATTTTTTTTCAAATGGAATATCTACGTAGGCATACAGAGGCCCATTATCAGCAACCATCACTCCGGTTTTCCAATGGCACATTGTGTTAGCTAATCCAAGTTTATCAGTTTAAAAGGGTAATTCATCATTAGAAAACCCTTTTGTAATAGTTAGCACAGCTGAAAACTGTTGTGCTGATTAAAGTAGCAATACAACTGGTCTTCTTTAGACTAGTTGAGTATCTGGAGCATCAGCATTTGTGGGTTTGAATGCCCAGAAACAAAGAACTGTGGAGGTCTACATTTTTTCTGATTTCTTTTGATTTTCCCATGATGTCAAGCAAAGAGGCACTAAGTCTGAAGGTTATGCCTTGAAATACATCCACAGATACACCTCCAATTAACTCAAATGATGTCAATTAGCCTATCAGAAGCTTATAAAGCCATGACTTCATTTTCTGGAATTGTCCAAGCTGTTTAAAGGTACAGTCAATTTTGTGTATGTAAACTTCTGACCATACTGGAATTGTGATACAGTGAATTATAAGTGAAATAATCTGCCTGTAAACAATTGTTGGAAAAATGACTTGTGTCATGCACAAAGTAGATGTCCAAACCAACTTGCCAAAACTATAGTATGTTAACAAGAAATTTGTAGAGTGGTTGAAAATGAGTTTTAATGACTCCAACCTAAGTGTATGTAAACTTCCGACTTCAACTGTATATGGCTCAATGACACTACTATCTCCCAATACTTCAAACCGAGGAGAATTTTAAAGTTGATCCATAATGCCATAATGTCAACCAGTGCATGAGAAGAAGCCAATTCTGCCAAGTAGTCTGTACATTTCAACATACTAAAGGCAATTTATCTTAATATCAACATCTTCTCGTTATAGTGTTATCTTTCTTGTTGTAAATATGAATTCCTACAAAAAACAACTAAAAGCTGGTATCGTTGCTAAGGCAATGTTTTGTTGACAGTTTTTTCCCCTCCCATCATTATGAATAAATTACATTGACTTTACTAAAATGTGTCCTGTGACACAATGACTGATGCCACAGGACACCTATTACCTACATACACATTGCATGGCAACAATTGCCATGAAATTGCACACGTACAAATCTCACGTTAGGACTCCACCAAAAACCTCTGAAGTTACACCACGCCATCAGTGTCTTCTGTCCTACCTGCAGGGCAAGAGCCAGCCTGATGAGGTCCACCACCACCTCCTCATTGGCCAGCTCGATGGTGAGCACGGCCAGGGTAGTGAAGAGCAGCTCGAAGTTCTTGTGACCGTTGTCCTCCTCCTTACAGCCCAGGTAGATGTGACGGTACAACTGCTGCCCATGCTGAGAGGAGAGGAAGTAGTAGATGGAGAGGAGAGGAAGTAGTAGATGGATGTGTGGATGGATAGAAGGAAAGAACAATGATTGGGTAGATGGATGGAGAGAGAGACTAATTATTTTAAATAAACAAATAATAAATTCATATTCTTGTAATTTGGGCATGTAATTACCAGTCCATCAATATCTTCAGATTTAGTAATTTTTCAAATGCATTTCACAGAATTGAACAATCGAAGAGCCGGAATTTCATAACTAGAATGGTCATGACGGTCATTCTAATATGTGCATTTGAAAACATTTCTATGTGTAAGACAACAGTTGCCTGGCCAGCTAATGGCCCACCCAACCCTAAACTACATTGAAACTAATTTCACAAATATAATAATACAGTGCCTTGCGAAAGTATTCGGCCCCCTTGAACTTTGCGACCTTTTGCCACATTTCAGGCTTCAAACATAAAGATATAAAACTGTATTTTTTTGTGAAGAATCAACAACAAGTGGGACACAATCATGAAGTGGAATGACATTTATTGGATATTTCAAACTTGTTTGAAGCCTGAAATGTGGCAAAAGGGCCGAATACTTTCGCAAGGCACTGTAGATATAGTCTGACGGGTGACAAAATTTTTAAAAGGATGTATTTGGGTGTTTTTGGAGCCATTGTTCATGTTTCTCTGTAGCCCCCCGACTGTAGAACAAACAATGATGTAGTCTATTGCGGATGTGGTAGGTTTCCAAGTGAAATCCCCCCCCCCAAAAAAAGTGTCTGGACCCTTCTATAACATGTAATTTACATACATTTAGATTTAGTTGTAAAATAGTGAACAATCCTTTAAATAGGCATATGGTCATTTTGAAATGCTCTGATAGTTTTAGTAATTTATGATATCTCCAAATTACTGCTGGAGTGGAACATACACAGACAGTATTTAGGAAAAGTCAGGGACAAGTGGGTTCAAGGTATTCATTGAAATTAAGTTACTGAAAGAAAGAAAAAGTCATTACAATGGCTACGAATTGAGTATTAGGAACCATTGAGGAGACGGCAAGAGAGAAATATGAAAAAAATCTGTCAAACCAAAGAAAGAGAGAAGGTTTTTAGATAACTGATAGAGCGAGAGAGAGAGTGAACGAGAGACTGAGGGAAAGAAAGAAAAATCTAATGTCCATGTAACAGACAAAGGATGCAAAGGTACACAGTATGTTATCGAACCGGTTCAATACGCACACGTGAACCGCGGAATTACGGTATGACTGTCATTTTCAAAACGTGTTGATTGCGCTGAAGACTACAAGCACGTTGTACATTCAGATCCACAGAACCGGACGCGCAATTTGTGGCGGTTACGGGGCTCCTGAGGGCTGACAAACTTTACTCCACAGCAATGTCTCAATGTAGTGACCGCAACCCCATCCCCTTTCAACAACTAATGGACGATTTTGCAATGACATCTCAGTAGGAAACCTCCCTAAGAGGGGCCTCATGAAGAGAGGGGAAAATAAAACAAATATTCTGAGCAACAATGGCGGGCGCCAGCGAAGAGGCACCTTCCAAACACAATTTGCGATAAATTCAGAAACATAAGGAAATAATGAAAGCAGTGAGAGTATTCACAGCCAAAGATCTGCAGCCCTATTCAGTGGTTACTGACTTCGTCACCTAATGATTACCGCGTTACAATGTCCCCTATTCAGTGGTTACTGACTTCGTCACCTAATGATTACCGCGTTACAATGTCCCCTATTCAGTGGTTACTGACTTCGTCACCTAATGATTACCGCGTTACAATGTCCCCTATTCAGTGGTTACTGACTTCGTCACCTAATGATTACAATGTCCCCTATTCAGTGGTTACTGACTTTCACCTAATGATTGCGTTACAATGTCCCCTATTCAGTGGTTACTGACTTCGTCACCTAATGATTACCGCGTTACAATGTCCCCTATTCAGTGGTTACTGACTTCGTCACCTAATGATTACCGCGTTACAATGTCCCCTATTCAGTGGTTACTGACTTCGTCACCTAATGATTACCGCGTTACAATGTCCCCTATTCAGTGGTTACTGACTTCGTCACCTAATGATTACCGCGTTACAATGTCCCCTATTCAGTGGTTACTGACTTCGTCACCTAATGATTACCGCGTTACAATGTCCCCTATTCAGTGGTTACTGACTTCGTCACCTAATGATTACCGCGTTACAATGTCCCCTATTCAGTGGTTACTGACTTCGTCACCTAATGATTACCGCGTTACAATGTCCCCTATTCAGTGGTTACTGACTTCGTCACCTAATGATTACCGCATTACAATGTCCCCTATTCAGTGGTTACTGACTTCGTCACCTAATGATTACCGCGTTACAATGTCCCCTCCCGCACACATTTCAGCAGCAAAGTAATTCCCAAACTCTGAAACATCACGGGGAGAAAATGAAAAGGAATTGACACCTTATCTAGCTTTCTCCACTGATAGTTGGACCTCCAGAGCAACTCCAAGCTACCTGACTGTGACGGTTCACTATGTACTTGATTGGGAGATGAGAGCTACAGGTTGTCAAAACTAAGAAGCACTTTTAATTGTAATGTTTTCTCCCTTCAATTTCATACAGTAGAGACAGAAACCAGGCCTAGTCAGTCAGGCTGCCATGATTTGTCTATAGGCAAAATAAAGAGTTCATTGTTTGTTAAAGGGTGATGTGTTTTAATTATTTTCTTAAATATAAAGATACCGAAACCGTAACATTATAGTGGCCCGCAAACTGTGATACATACAGAACCGTGGGCCCACTGTACCTGTACATTCCTAGAACAGACAGAGCTAAATATAGCGCCAGACTTTCAATAAGGCCAGAGACAGGTAAATGTGACTGTGGAGCAATGAGGGAGATGCAGCACTGTGAACGAAGAACCCACATTTGCACAATCACTCAGCACATCACAAGCTTTAGTAAAGTGGACAACATCACTGGAGCAAATACCTAAAATAGCCATGTTTCTGAGTCAGCGAGCAGTGTCACCATCTTTAATGAAAGAGGAGGTGGTGGGGTAGTTCCTTATTAATTTAGTCAGATATTCAAATACACACTCGATGGCTCATGAAAATAACTTGAGGCCGTGACCTAAAAATAACCAACCTACAAGACTGCCTCTGACACTTAATAGCCTTAAGCAGGGTCGTGTTCAGTAGGCAAGAAATGTTAGAAAACGGTCCGAAACTGGGTGAAGAAGTGAGGTACTATTTGGTATATTATTAGGATCCCCATTAGCTGTTGCGAAAGCTGCAGTTACACTTCCTGGGGTCCACACAAAACATGACATAATACAGAACATTAATAGACAAGAACAGCTTAAGGACATAACTATACATTTTAACATATCCAATAAGAAACACTCACTTTCTGTTTAAAAACATTTAGCTGCATGTTGTTACCTAGCACCCTAATCAACACAACCCAGCTGGAGACATAGCTCTCTATCTAGCTACTTATCATATTCCTCTGACGAAGGCGGATTGAGCTCCATTAATTAGCCTTGACAGTGGCAGCGATAGCATGAATGGTAAATGCTGGCAATGTATTCGGTGGCAATAGTTTCTTTATGGGGGGACTTGGAAGAGTCTAGGGGAAATGCTAAATGTTGTGGAGCATATCGCAGCTAGGGGGCCTGAGCTATGGGCTCTGTGTGGATGACATTGTCTCTAGACTATGGTCAGTTTACCTTCCTCATATACAGTGGGGTCTAAAATTATTGGATTCATTGTTAGAGATTAGTAAAAAAACACTATAAAAAATGATTTATTTTGATAATACAACCAACGCAAAATAACAGTTGTTTTGAAGTTATTTACAATGTTTTAAGGGTTTATTAAGGGTTTATGAAAAATGTATGTCTTCGAACACACGTCTCTTAAAATCAGCTAGACATTGGGACCTCAATAAACTGAATCGGGCATGTAAGTGCTGGGCTGGAACAAAAGCCTGCATCGCTCTATGATGTTCGGATTGTTTATCTGCTTATCTGATTGCTTATGTGGTATTGGCAGGGAGGTGTGGAGTATTGAAAATTAGCCCGTTTGCAAAATCTGGCACATTGACAGAAATGTTGATTAATGTGCAACGTCCCCATCAAATAAACCTAACAAAGTAAAGTAGAATAGTGTCTGTTTATTACACTGCAATAAGGCACAACTACCACCAACAGAGGACAGAGCAGCCAGGTCGTTCAAGGCTGATGTCAAAATTGTCCTGAGGACGTCTGGAAATGCCTTATAAAAACAGCCACTAGGGGCAACTTTATTACCATCAAGTAGGCTTAGGTTTTGTAATCCAATGACTCTGGATTGCGTGTTCGATTCCTGGTTGCGTGTTCGATTCCAGTCATGGACATTTGTTTTTTATTTTAACCCTATCACAAACCTTAACCCTTACCGTAACCATTTGGAATGAGTGTCTAAACTTAACCCTTACCTTAACCATTTGGAATGAGTGTCTAAACTGAACCCTTACCTTAACCATTTGGAATGAGTGTCTAAACTGAACCCTTACCTTAACCATTTGGAATGAGTGTCTAAACTTAACCATTTGGAATGAGTGCCTAAACTTAACCATTTGGAATGAGTGTCTAAACTTAACCCTTACCTTAACCATTTGGAATGAGTGTCTAAACTTAACCCTTACCTTAACCATTTGGAATGAGTGTCTAAACTTAACCCTTACCTTAACCATTTGGAATGAGTGTCTAAACGTAACCCTTACCTTAACCATTTGGAATGAGTGTCTAAACTTAACCCTTACCTTAACCATTTGGAATGAGTGTCTAAACTTAACCCTTACCGTAACCATTTGGAATGAGTGCCTAAACTTAACCCTTACCGTAACCATTTGGAATGAGTGTCTAAACTTAACCCTTACCTTAACCATTTGGAATGAGTGCCTAAACTTAACCCTTACCGTAACCATTTGGAATGAGTGTCTAAACTTAACTCTTAACTTCTAAAATGGATTTTTGGAGAAATGGAAAGATACAGCACCAGCAACAACAAAAACACTGACATTTTAAGTTTGGAGAAATGTAGAATAAAGTCGAATTGTGCTGCAGTGAGACTGAGAGCTTGTTGCAGTAAAGAGCTGATGCAGAACCATTTGTGATCCATAGTGGTTTTCTATGGGGATGTAATGGTGCGTTGCAACTGGCCCCTGCTTGGTATTTATTCCACGACAAACGGATCGTAACACTCTGTGAAAATCAATTATTGCATCAGAGCTACTTATGTGCTGCTTTACCTTTGAACACTGTCTATGAATGAAAAGATAGGGATTTTTATCACCCAAACTAACGACTCATTCTACTAAGCATTATAAATGCAGAACTTCATTAGGCAATCATAATGCAATCACAAACAGGTAGTATAATGTGCAATACTGGAAGTGTATACATTTTTTAAGTACAACTTTTTAATTCACCTTTTTCATGAACCCAACGTCTTGTTTCGATATCTTCTCCCTCTTTATCTTCAAGGCCGCCACATTAGGAATGATCCTAAAAAAATTAGAGAAAGATTCAAACATGAAAGATATATATAGTCGTGAAAGTCACACCCCTTGCACAGTATTAAAAAGGACTGGATTTTTCCCCTACCGATTTTCACAACCAAATCCACACTTTCAAGGTGAAAGAAAATAATTAGTGATGCACTGATATGACATTTTGTATTCCGGCGCCGACAGAGATGGCCGCCTCGCTTCGCGTTCCTAGGAAACTATGCAGTTTTTTGTTTTTTTTACGTGTTATTTCTTACATTAGTACCCCAGGTCATCTTAGGTTTCATTACATACAGTCGAGAAGAACTACTGAATATAAGATCAGCGTCAACTCACCATCAGTACGACCAAGAATATGTTTTTCGCGACGCGGATCCTGTGTTCTGCCTTACAAACAGGACAACGGAATGGATCGCATGCAGCGACCCAAAAAAATGACTCCGGAAAAGAGGGAAACGAGGCGGTCTTCTGGTCAGACTCCGGAGATGGGCACACCGTGCACCACTCCCTAGCATTCTTCTTGCCAATGTCCAGTCTCTTGACAACAAGGTTGATGAAATCCGAGCAAGGGTAGCATTCCAGAGGGACATCAGAGACTGTAATGTTCTGTGCTTCACGGAAACATGGCTCACTGGAGAGACTCTATCGGAGGCGGTGCAGCCAACGGGTTTCTCCACGCATCGCGCCGACAGAAACAAACACCTTTCTGGTAAGAAGAGGGGCGGGGGCGTATGCCTTATGGCTAACGAGACATTGTGTGATGAAAGAAACATACAGGAACTCAAATCCTTCTGTTCACCTGATTTAGAATTCCTCACAATCAAATGTAGACCGCATCTACCAAGAGAATTCTCTTCGATTATAATCACAGCCGTATATATCCCCCCCTAAGCAGACACATCGATGGCTCTGAACTAACTTTATTTTACTCTTTGCAAACTGGAAACCATTTATCCAGAGGCTGCATTCATTGTAGCTGGGGATTTTAACAAGGCTAATCTGAAAACAAGACTCCCTAAATTTTATCAGCATATCGATTGCGCAACCAGGGGTGGAAAAACCTTGGATCATTGTTACTCTAACTTCCGCGACGCATATAAGGCCCTGCCCCGCCCCCCTTTCGGAAAAGCTGACCACGACTCCATTTTGTTGATCCCTGCCTACAGACAGAAACTAAAACAAGAGGCTCCCACGCTGAGGTCTGTCCAACGCTGGTCCGACCAAGCTGACTCCACACTCCAAGACTGCTTCCATCACGTGGACTGGGATATGTTTCGTATTGCGTCAGATAACAACATTGACGAATATGCTGATTCGGTGTGCGAGCTCATTAGAACGTGCGTTGAAGATGTCGTTCCCATAGCAACGATTAAAACATTCCCTAACCAGAAACCGTGGATTGATGGCAGCATTCGCGTGAAACCGAAAGCGCGAACCACTGCTTTTCATCAGGGCAAGGTGTCTGGTAACATGACCGAATAAAAACAGTGCAGCTATTCCCTCCGCAAGGCTATCAAACAAGCTAAGCGTCAGTACAGAGACAAAGTAGAATCTCAATTCAACGGCTCAGACACAAGAGGCATGTGGCAGGGTCTACAGTCAATCACGGACTACAGGAAGAAATCCAGCCCAGTCACGGACCAGGATGTCTTGCTCCCAGGCAGACTAAATAACTTTTTTTCCCGCTTTGAGGACAATACAGTGCCACTGACACGGCCTGCAACGAAAACATGCGGTCTCTCCTTCACTGCAGCCGAGGTGAGTAAGACATTTAAACGTGTTAACCCTCGCAAGGCTGCAGGCCCAGACGGCATCCCCAGCCGTGCCCTCAGAGCATGCGCAGACCAGATGGCCGGTGTGTTTACGGACATATTCAATCAATCCCTATACCAGTCTGCTGTTCCCACATGCTTCAAGAGGGCCACCATTGTTCCTGTTCCCAAGAAAGCTAAGGTCACTGAACTAAACGACTACCGCCCCGTAGCACTCATTTCCGTCATCATGAAGTGCTTTGAGAGACTAGTCAAGGACCATATCACCTCCACCCTACCTGACACCCTAGACCCACTCCAATTTGCTTACCGCCCAAATAGCATCGTCTGTGGACCTATCTCAACCACACTGCACACTGCTCTAACCCATCTGGACAAGAGGAATACCTATGTGAGAATGCTGTTCATCGACTACAGCTCGGCATTCAACACCATAGTAACCTCCAAGCTCGTCATCAAGCTCGAGACCCTGGGTCTCGACCCCGCCCTGTGCAACTGGGTACTGGACTTCCTGACGGGCCGCCCCCAGGTGGTGAGGGTAGGCAACAACATCTCCTCCCCGCTGATCCTCAACACTGGGGCCCCACAAGGGTGCGTCCTGAGCCCTCTCCTGTACTCCCTGTTCACCAACGATTGCGTGGCCACGCACGCCTCCAACTCAATCATCAAGCTTGCGGACGACACAACAGTGGTAGGCTTGATTACCAACAACGACGAGACGGCCTACAGGGAGGAGGTGAGGGCCCTCGGAGTGTGGTGTCAGGAAAATAACGTCACACTCAAAGTCAACAAAACTAAGGAGATGATTGTGGACTTCAGGAAACAGCAGAGGGAACACCCCCCTATCCACATCGATGGAACAGTAGTGGAGAGGGTAGCAAGTTTTAAGTTCCTCGGCATACACATCACAGACAAACTGAATTGGCCACTCACACAGACAGCATCGTGAAGAAGGCGCAGCAGCGCCTCTTCAACCTCAGGAGGCTGAAGAAATTCGGCTTGTCACCAAAAGCACTCACAAACTTCTACAGATGCACAATCGAGAGCATCCTGGCGGGCTGTATCACCGCCTGGTACGGCAACTGGTCCGCCCTCAACCGTAAGGCTCTCCAGAGGGTAGTGAGGTCTGCACAATGCATCACCGGGGGCAAAGTACCTGCCCTCCAGGACACCTACACCACCCGATGTAACAGGAAGGCCAAAAAGATCATCAAGGACATCAACCACCCGAGCCACTGCCTGTTCACCCTGCTATCATCCAGAAGGCGAGGTCAGTACAGGTGTAGCAAAGCTGGGACCGAGAGACTGAAAAACAGCTTCTACCTCAAGGCCATCAGACTGTTAAAAAGCCACCACTAACATTGAGTGGCTGCTGCCAACACACTGACACTGACTCAACTCCAGCCACTTTAATAAATGGAATTGATGGGAAAGGATGTAAATATATCACTAGCCACTTTAAACAATGCTACCTTATATAATGCTACTTACCCTACATTATTCATCTCATATGCATACGTATATACTGTACTCTATATCATCGACTGCATCCTTATGTAATACAAGTATCACTAGCCACTTTAACTATGCCACTTTGTTTACATACTCAACTCATATGTATATACTGTACTTGATACCATCTACTGTATCTTGCCTATGCTGCTCTGTACCATCACTCATTCATATATCCTTATGTACATATTCTTTATCCCCTTACACTGTGTATAAGACAGTAGTTTTTGAATTGTTAGTTAGATTACTTGTTGGTTATTACTGCATTGTCGGAACTAGAAGCACAAGCATTTCGCTACACTCGCATTAACATCTGCTAACCATGTGTATGTGACAAATACAATTTGATTTGATTTGATTTTTGGCCAATACCGATATCCAATATTTTTCTTGCCAAAAAAAAAAACGATACCGATTTTAGCAGCCTTTTAAGCATTCTAGTACAGCTAAACACACACATGGACGCAGCGGTGTAAGGCTCGGCATCTCAGTGCAAGAGGGCATCACTAATGGTTCGAATCTAGGCTCTATCACATCCGGCTGTGATTGGGAGTCCCATAGCACAATTGGCTCAGCATCGTTCGGGTTTGGCCAGGGTAGGCCATCACTGTAAAAAATAATTTGTTCTTAACTGACTTGCCTAGTTAAATAAATGTCACACACACACACACACACACACACACACACACACACACACACACACACACACACACACACACACACCTAAATGCCAACAAAATAACTTTTTGGTATGTCCTCATTACCAGTAAAACATAATCAAAACCTATTTCTGTCACTTACTTGCTGTGTTGTTTAGTTGTTCATGTCCTTTCATTCTCAACCAGGATTTCTATGGAACGCTTGTTGACCAATCAGGACCTGAATATGACTGCACGTCACATAATAATTTAATGCGTTCCTATTTTTTTTAACGTAGTTATTACACATGGATTACATTATCACTTGTCTTTCATGTCACAACGATCCATCGATACATATGCTACATAAATGCTAGCTAGCTCATGGATGCAAATGGATGTGTTTTCTTCCCCCAAAACACATCAAGACGACAGTCTGATTCAGCAGCTATAGTTAGCTAGCTAACTATATAGCTAGGTGTCGTCATCTAAAATAACCCTGATTTATAAAGACAGTTTTTCTTTGATTAATGGTGGACGGACCCATCTATGTGAAGCTCGCCACAATAAGGATCAGCCACAATAGTGGACTTTGCATTTAGCCTTCAAAATAAAAGTATTGCATAATTCTACTATTTGTGTTAATTTGCATCACTGTCAATGACATACTTTTATTTTTAGTTTTGGGCAACAGGGTTAAGTAGCTGGCTAGTTATTTATTTTCATGAACTGAAATTCAATTCCAATAGGCAAACAACAAGTGGCAACCTAGCTAATATTTACTCACAAGGATTCCTAGATCATTGCTAATAATATTGAAAATGACTACAGTTTGTACTGGTCATTGTTTTCAGGCTGATTATATTGGTGCTAGCTAGGTACTGCAGAAGTTGCGGTCGAACAAATGGTGCTTTATTACCAAAGTGGTACTGTAAACACCTCGTTTGTGGCCCGTATTTGTACTTATTGTACAGCTTTGACAGTGCTACTGTATCTATTTGACACGCAACGACCCAAACGGCAAGAATTTGTTCTTAACTGTCTTGCCTAGTAAAATAAAGGTAAAATAAAAAAATTCCATAGTATGTATGTCTTGAAGCTAATAGCAGTGACACATTACTGTTTAACTCCGGTTGGGCAACATCTGAAAAATAGCGCACTTGGTAGTGTGTACCAGTGCTCGACCAGGCTGCGAAAGCCAACATCACCCACTACTTTTACTGAGCTTGAGCAATTTTGACCAAAACAATTGATCTATGTTGCTTTATGATTTGTGCGAGGTTGGTAGAATCTTATTCAAAATGATTCACAGCTGTAATGGCTGCCAAAGGTGTTTCGACCAAGTTTTAACTCTGGGGTCTTAAGACATACGCAATCAATACATCTTCATTGTATACATTTTTTTTTACTTTGAAAGAGTAGGTTGTGTAGATCTGTAGGAAAAAAAACCAGATATTTAGATGACATTTTAGGGTTGTGTAGAATTGCAACAGGCACTGTGCATTACATTTGGTAATTTAGCAGATGCTCTTACCCAGAGCAGCCTACAATCAAATAGCTTACAAAACTTAAGATAACGTACAACCTCAAACCCAACAACTAAAAGATATCGGGGGGTGTATGCACCCCTGCGGAACACCTGACACCGGCAGTGGGCATTTTGACAACAGCTGTTACCTGATGCCCCGCAGCTTGGCGCGGTTGTCGTGGCGATCGATGATGTTGAGCAGGATCTCAAGGACCAACTGGCGAAGCTCGCAGTCCTCCATGAGTGAAATGGAGAAAAGTGGGTCCAGGAAGGGTGCGGGCAGCGCCGCCACCATGGTCTTGGACTTGAAACCAGAGGTCACCTGAGGTACATCAAAGATGTCAGGGGGGAAAGGTCAGTCTTGATCACAGTCTATATATATCATGTGTTAATAACACACCATGTACAATTTATGATAAAGTACCGTACATCTATATCATGATATACATTTCAATTTTCCATACATTTCTGGATAAATGTCTTGGTATATGTATATTTCATGGTTGAAGGGTGTTCGAGAGTACACTCCAGCATATTTCCACACTCCATCAATCACACGTAATTGACAGGTGGCAGGTGTTTATTGCATCGCCACCACCGACAGACTGGCGAGTTTGCCATCGTTCACAATAAACCGACTTAAACTTTGAGCTCTGCCAACACCTTTCTCTTTCAATCCGAGCGGATTTCAGATTGAGCAAAATGTCACTGCACTGTGACCCTTCTGTCTGGTCTACATGATGAGGTGACGAAAGGGAGGACACTGGTGTGTGTGTGTGTGTGTGTGTGTGTGTGTGTGTGTGTGTGTGTGTGTGTGTGTGTGTGTGTGTGTGTGTGTGTGTGTGTGTGTGTGGTGTGCAGTAGCGGAATGGCAATATGGAGCACCAGGAAAATGTGCATCTGGGCGGGCCCAATGGTCTAATTATAGTGGGGGCTGAGAAGTTGAGCGACACGGGCGGCCCACTGGTCCATCTCTTCCACCGGACCTGGCCCATTGGTCTATTCCTCCCTCTGTGCAGCGGCTGCAGTACTTAGCCCAGCCCCCTTCCCTCACATACACACTGACAGTGACATAGCCACGAGACGTTGATGTAGCTATCAATAGAGGTCAACTTACGCAAAATCCCAAATCAACATCGATAAGCAACACAGCAAAACACGTAAAGGTGGGGCTGAAAAGTTAAGGGACAAAAAAGTAAAGTCCTTTGGGTCAGATGCAGCCAAATGTAGGAAACTTATTATGTAATGATGCTACTAGTGCCAGTGCCAATGCTAACGTCAGTGTGCAGATAGCCCATGCAGAGGGGGATGACACAGCTGGAATTGTGAGCACAAGCAAAGTCTGTGCAGCCAAAGCGGTAGGCAATGGGGAGCCATCGTTACAGTTGTTGGTAATTAGCTAGCTAACCATATTAGCATAAATGTGCCATCAGTCAAAACATGGCGTCAACCAAACAAAGGACATGATCATGGACTTCAGGAAACTGCAGAGGGTGCAGATGCACAATCGCCTGGTACGGAAATTGCATCGCCCACAACCGCAAGGCTCTCCAAAGGATAGTGCGGTCTGCACAACGCATCACCGAGGGCAAACTACCTCCCCTCCAGGACACCTACACCACCCGATGTCACAGGAAGGCCATAAAGATCATCAAGGACAACAACCACCCGAGCCACTGCCTGTTCACCCCGCTATCATCCAGAAGGCGAGGTCAGTACAGGTGCATTAAAGCTGGGACCGAGAGACTGAAAAACAGCTTCTATCTCAAGGTCATCAGACGGTTCAGCAGCCACCTCTAACATTCAGTGGCTGCTGCCAACACACAGACTCAAATCTCTGGTCCCTTAAATAAATGGACTTAATAAAGGTATCTCTAGTCACTTTAAATAACACCACTTTAATCATGTTTACATATCCTACATTACTCATCTCATATGTATATACTGTATTCTATACCATCTACTGCATCTTGTTTACATATCCTACATTACTCATCTCATATGTATATACTGTATTCTATACCATCTACTGCATCTTGTTTACATACCCTACATTACTCATCTCATATGTATATACTGTATTCTATACCATCTACTGCATCTTGTTTACATACCCTACATTACTCATCTCATATGTATATACTGTATTCTATACCATCTACTGCATCTTGTTTACATATCCTACATTACTCATCTCATATGTATATACTGTACTCTATACCATCTACTGCATCTTGTTTACATACCCTACATTACTCATCTCATATGTATATACTGTATTCTATACCATCTACTGCATCTTGTTTACATACCCTACATTACTCATCTCATATGTATATACTGTATTCTATACCATCTACTGCATCTAGTTTACATACCCTACATTACTCATCTCATATGTATATACTGTACATCTATACCATCTACTGCATCTTGTTTACATACCCTACATTACTCATCTCATATGTATATACTGTACTCTATACCATCTACTGCATCTTGTTTACATACCCTCATCTCATTACTCATCATCATATGTATTATACTGTATTCTATACCATCTACTGCATCTTGTTTACATACCCTACATTACTCATCTCATATGTATATACTGTATTCATTATACCATCTACTATACCATCTACTATCTTGTTTACATACCCTACATTACTCATCTCATATGTATATACTGTACTCTATACCATCTACTGCATCTTGTTTACATACCCTACATTACTCATCTCATATGTATATACTGTACTCTATATCATCTACTGCATCTTGTTTACATACCCTACATTACTCATCTCATATGTATATACTGTACTCTATACCATCTACTGCATCTTGTTTACACCATCGCTCATTCATATATTTATATGTACATATTCTATCCATCCCTTTACATTTGTGTGTGTAAGGTAGTTGTGAATTTGTTAAATTACTTGTTAGATATTACTGCATAGTCAGAACTAGAAGCACAAGCGTTTCACTACATTTAAATTAACATCTGCTAAGCATGTGAATGTGACCAATAAAATTTGATTTGAAAACAAGACATCAAGAACAAAGATAAAACTAGCTGAAATGAGCCACCTACGATTCGCACACATAGCAACTATGACAAGAAGCAGCCATCTCATTGAGGTGTACACATCGTTCCCGTGACGTTGTCAGCCATTTATCAGTCATTTTATTCCTCAACTTTTGTTCAACGGGATCGACATCATATGATAAATATTTTCATCAGATTTTTACTATGCACTTGAGCTTGTGTCCTCAAAATCGAATTATATTGGTCACATATAACACATATAGCGAAATGCTTATGTTCCTAGCTCCAACAGTTCAGCAATACAGAATACAGGCAAATACCCAAAATAAAAATAAATATTAGAATGACCAATGTCAGAGAACGGAATATAAATACATGCATTCGAAAACAACTTGAGTTGCACCCCCTTTTGCCCTCAGAACAGCCTCAATTCGCCGGGGCATAGACTCTACAAGGTATAGAAAGAGTTCCACAGGGATGCTGGCCCATGTTGACTCCAATGCTTCCCACAGTTGTGTCAAGTTGGCTGGATGTCCTTGGAATGGTGAACCATTCTTGATATACAGGGGAAACTGTTGAGCATGAAAAACCCAGCAGCGTTCTAGTTCTTGACTCACTCAAAGCGGTGCGCCTGGCACATATTACCATACCCTGTTTAAAGGGCACTTAAATCTATAGTCTTGCCCATTCACCCTCAATGGCACACACACAATCCATGTCTCAAGACTTAAACGCCTTCTTTAACTACTCTTCCCCTTCATCTACACAGATTGAAGTGGATTTAACAGGTGACATCAATAAGGGGTCATAGACTGACCAGGTGAAAGCTATGTCATGGAAAGGGCAAATGTTTTGTACACTCAGTGTATATGATGGTGTGTGCTGCCATCCTGTTAGAAGGTAACAGATTATTTTAGTACAATGGTATTACAAAGATGTATTTTCATTGTGTTCAATGGTGTTATTTGCCCCCTAGTGGAGCTTTCTGGTACTTAGACTGTACGCAAACAGGAAGTAGAGAATTGTTCCGCACGCAAAGAAGCAGTTAAAAACAACGCTACGGTGCAGGTCTTTCAGTGTAGTTATTTCCTGTCACGCTTCAGCCTTGGAAAATATTTGATTGTAAGTTCGATTCAAGCATTTAGCTAATGATGATCATTTTGTTATTGATAGAGTTGCTTACATATCAATGTTGGTTGGTTGCATTTACTCACACAAATTGCAATGCCTTTAATGTATGTTGTTAGCTGTATTACTTGTAAAATATACAATACTGTAGTTTTGTTACTGTTTCTAGTGTAATATGCTTTGTTATTGTTCTACATAGATGGTTGTACATTATTAGAGTAATGAAAGGAGCCAATTACCATATGGTTAACAATTAGCTATATGGTTTGGCATCATGCCAGATGCATGGTACCTTAGCACATGCTTTGTATTTATGCAACTTCAAATGTATAATGTACAGCAACAGTATGTCGGTGTGAATTAAATACTAAAGTATATTCTTTTCTGTATTTTGCAGTTTCACAATAAATGTTTTCAATATATTCATTCAAGAAAAGTCACACCTTGGGAGTTTTATTGAAGACTTAGTTGTTAGCTATCTGTCTAGTTTTGCATGGGAAAGCAACTCGAAGGCAGAATATGGTGTGTATAGACATTATGGACTGTATATGAATAGAAAAGGTGTGCTCAGCAGTAATTATATAGGATGAGCCTTGACTAGAATAAAGTATATAGATACTCAGCAAAAAAAGAAACGTCCCCTTTTCAGAACCCTGTCTTTCAAAGATAATTTGTAAAAATCCAAATAACTTCACAGATTTTCATTGTAAATGGTTTAAACACTGTTTCCCATGCTTGTTCAATCAACCATAAACAATTAATGAACATGCACCTGTGGAACGGTCATTAAGACACTAACAGCTTAGAGACGGTAGGCAATTAAGGTCACAGTTATGAAAACTTAGGACACTAAGGCCTTTCTACTGACAGAAAAACACCAAAAGAAAGACGCCCAGGGTCCCTGCTCATCTGCGTGAACGTGCCTTAGGCATGCTGCAAGGAGGCATGAGGACTGCAGATGTGGCCAGGGCAATAAATGGCAATGTCCGTACTGTGAGATTCTGGAGACAGGACGGACAGCTGATCGTCGTCGCAGTGGCAAACCGCGTGTAACACAGGTACAGGATGGCAACAACAACTGCCTGAGTTACACCAGGAACACACCATCCCTCCATCAGTGCTCAGACTGTCCGCAATAGGCTGAGAAAGGCTGGACTGAGGGCTTGTAGGCCACCGGCAACAACATTGCCTATAGGCACAAACCCACTGTCGCTGGACCAGACAGGACTGGCAAAAATGTGCTCTTCGTTGACGAGTCGCTGTTGTGTCTCACCAGGTGTGATGGTCGGATTCGCATTTATTGTCGAAGGAATGAGCGTTACACCGAGGCCTGTACTCTGTAGTGGGATCGATTTGGAGGTGGAGGGTCCTTCATGGTCTGGGGCGGTATCATCGGACTGAGCTTGTCATTGCAGGCAATCTCAACACTGTGCGCTATAAGGAAGACATCCTCCTCCCTCATGTGGTACCCTTCCTGCAGCCTCATCCTGACATGACCCTTCAGCATGACAATGCCACCAGCCATACAGGTCGTTCTGTGTGTGATTTCCTGCAAGACAGGAATGTCAGTGTTCTGCCATGACCAGTGAAGAGCACGGATCTCAATCCCATTGAGCACGTTTGGGACCTGTTGGATCGGGAGGGTGAGGGCTAGGGCCATTCCCCCCAGAAATGTCTAGGAATTTGCAGGTGCCTTCGTGGAAGAGTGGGGTAACATTATTCAATTGACCAGTGTTCAATGACTATGTACATTGGGCAGCAGTCTCTAAGGTGCAGGTTTGAGTACCTTGTTGTAGCCTGCTAGTAACAGTGTCTAAAGTTAAGAGCAGGATATTGGGCGGAAGCCGGCTAGTGGTGACCATTTAACTGTCTGATGGCCTGGAGTTGTTTTTCAGTCTCTCCCAGGTTCGATGCACCGTCTCCTATTATGATTATTAATATGATTCATTCATTTGATCAAATGACAGGGCTGCTTCTGTGTTGTTTGTATTTTAACAATATTGGGCCTTTATAATTCATTTTATTATTCTAGGCCACAGAGGTGTTTTTCCAGCCGCTCCCTTACGCCTTCAAAACACAACAACAAAGGCACCTGGTATTCTACCTGTCAGTTGAAGCTGGAGTTGGACCTTAAAGTGACGAACTTCCACAGGTTTTATTTATTTATTTAACCAGGCAACTCAGTTAAGAACAAATTCTTATTTACAATAAAGGCCTACCTTGGCCCAACCTGGATGACGCTGGGCCAATCACGGCCGGTTGTGATACAGCCTGGAATCGAATCGGGGTCTGTAATGATCTCTAGCACTGATATGCAGTGCCTTAGACCACTGCACCACTCGGGAGCCAAAGTAGGTGTAGGCTACTTTGTCTTGTCATCAAAACAAAAGGCATACACAATGAATCTTAATTTGTTATATCATTGTTGTACTGTTTTCAATAGGTCACCAGCAGATGCACAACCAGAACAGCCTGTTTGCATGGTGGACCATCCTGGCCTATACCCTATCTGCTGTCTCTTCATTGCAGAATACCATGATTATATACAGGGCAGACTATAGGCCTCTGCGTCTGAGGCCAAACACAGTAAGCAATACTAAGTATACATGGTATTACTTGCTGTGTAAGACCTCAGACACAATGGCCCATGGTATACTCTTCAGTATAATCCAAAAGTCTATTTCATCATTTTGTGAAATAGACTGTGATGATACTGGAGATTATAATTTATAAGAAAATATTCTAATGAGTAAACAGTTGAATTTGGTTTAAAGTAAATAAAGAAACCAGACTGCAATGTCAGGTTGTTGTCCTTCTTTATGAATTATCTACTGTTATTTACATAACATAATAAACAGATATATTCAGTATTCTTTATTGTAAACTACCAAAGTGCTCCACAGTTCCTTTGGAAAGTATTCAGACCCTTTGACTTATTCCACATTTTGTTACAGCAATCTACACACAATACCCCATAATGACAAAGAAAAAAACAGGTTTGAAGACATTTTTGCAAATGTATTAAAAATAAAAAACAGAAATATCTTATTTACATAAGTATTCAGACCCTTTGCTATGAGACTCAAAATTGAGCTCAGGTGCATCCTGTTTCCATTGATCATCCTTGAGATGTTTCTACAACTTGATTGGAATCCACCTGTGGTCAATTCAATTGATTGTACATGATTTGGAAAGGCACACACCTGTCTAGATAAGGTCCCACAGTTGACAGTACATGTCAGAGCAAAAAGGAATTGTCCGTAGAGCTCCGAGACAGGATTGTGTCGAGGTACAGATTTGCGGAAGGGTACCAAAAAAGGTCTGTTGCATTGAAGGTCCCCAAGAACACAGTGGCTTCCATCATTCTTAAATGGAAGAAGTTTGGAACCACCAAGACTCTTCCTAGAGCTGTCCACCCGGCCAAACTGAGCAGTCAGGGGGGAAAAGCATTAGTCAGGTAGGTGACCAAGAACCCGATGGTCAAAGTAATTCCCAAACTCTGAAACATCACGGGGAGAAAATGAAAAGGAATTGACACAGACACCCCATCTAGCTTTCTCCACTGATAGTTGGACCTCCAGAGCAACTCCAAGCTACCTCACTGTGACGAAATGCCATTGAGTAGCTACTAGAACGTTAATTTGGGCATCAGTCCTCAAGACAACATTCAAAACAATATTGTGATGAATGATGCCACCCATGAATAGCATGTCATTTACTTATAAGATAAAAAATAGATATCTAGACACTTCATGAATGGTTGACGCTGCTGCCGATTTGAAAATCAATGCGATGCTTGATGGAACTGCTGGGAAATCCACGTGCACCTTGGCTGATTTGCAATGTAGTCTGATGCCAAAGTGTGCTGTGCAGGAGGTTTGACTCAACTTCTCTGACAGTTAGATTATGATACAATAAATCAAAGCCAAATCAGAAGAAGTGATTGTTTGGAGGGAATACAGTGCAAAGGCAGCCATGCTGCACAATCTCTCTTGCTTTTGGGTGGGACCAGCACTAAAACTAGAAGGGAATATGTAAATAAACAATTAATTTAATTTAATCTATTATTATCAGATCGCCGGGTGACGTTATGCGGGTGGGCCAAAATTACATCCCACCCGAACAGGCTGAAATTCCACGTGTTTTTACACAAAAATGACTGTCATAATTTTCACGATTTCAGAGTGTTATTTAAACCGACTGCCTCTTTAAAGCCAGCCCTCTCCCTGAGAAGCAGCCAGACAGTGTTCCATCTGTGAGAAGGCTATTAAACCTTCTCTGTTTTGTCTTCAACCGCACTGCCTCTTTAAAAACTGGAAAACATGTTTTAAACCGCACTGCCTCTTTAAAGCCAGCCAGCCCTCCCTGAGAAGCAGCCAGACAGTGTTCCATCTCAGTGAGCAGTCTAGCTATTAAACCTTCTCTGTTTTGTCTTCAACCGCACTGCCTCTTTAAAGCCAGTCAGCCCTCCCTGAGAAGCAGCCAGACAGTGTTCCATCTCAGTGAGCAGTCTAGCTATTAAACCTTCTCTGTTTTGTCTTCAACCGCACTGCCTCTTTAAAGCCAGCCAGCCCTCCCTGAGAAGCAGCCAGACAGTGTTCCATCTCAGTGAGCTGTCTAGCTATTAAACCTTCTCTGTTTTGTCTTCAACCGCACTGCCTCTTTAAAGCCAGCCAGCCCTCCCTGAGAAGCAGCCAGACAGTGTTCCATCTCAGTGAGCAGTCTAGCTATTAAACATTCTCTGTTTTGTTTTAGGCTTCAGATGGAATGTTGTTCAATCATGACAATTCAGTATGTGTTCTATAGAACTCTTATAACAGTGTAAAGAGTTTGTGTGTATGTTTTGTAGCACTCTGAAAATAGTACTGATTTTTGTACATTAGCTTTGATGCAGCTAGGTGCTGGTGGGTAGGTGCGTGCGGCGGCGGGGTGGGGGCGGTGGAGTATCCGCCTGCCGGTTTTGGTGGGCCTGTCTGCATCAAAATCCAGGGCTCTTTTTTTTTTTACCTCCCTGTGCGTGTGTGTGTGTGGTGACTAGTGTCCCAGAATCATGTGCACAGAGAAAAGGTGTGCGCGCACTGTGCACATGCTCCAGTAGGAGCATCTGTATTCCTTGTGTGTACAGGTGTTAGAAATATGTTAAAACATTCCCCTATCTCCCTAGACTTTGCAATAAGCCACCCTCCTAGCTCCCGGTCGATCATGCAGATGCCCTATGGGAAAAGGAGGAGTGTGTGACATATGTAACATGTCTGAGCGCACATACAGTATGTGTGTGTGTGTGTGTAAAGTCTTCTCTGTGTGAACGTTTCCTCTGCCCTAGGGGCTTTTTTCCACCTGCGTACAGCAGTCAGTTGAACAAGAGAGAGGCTTAACAGAACAGTGGGGAATATAGACTGAGCTAACCTGACAATGCGGTAGCCACACACAGGGAGTTAATTTACCTTACAGGGAATGAGAGTGAATGATGGCTTTCCATTCTTTAGCATTCCTTAATAGGGAGTATAATAGGGATGAGTATTTGAAATCATTTCACTATTCAAATAATATTGTAACCCATATGCATTAGAATACAATACCATTAGAATACAATACCATTAGAATACAATACCAGGGCTTGTATCACTTTAAGACAGCTTCAGACTTAACCCCATCGCGACGTCCCCCAAAGGCTAACTTTCTAGCCCTTGCTATCTGCCTGCTTGCTAATTCGGCCTGCTAACTGCTAGCTTGTTTAGCCCCGGTCTGCTAACTGCTAGCTTGTTTAGCACCGGCCTACTAAATGTTAGCTTGTTAGCACAGGCCTGCTAACGGTCTGAATCACCGCGTCCCCAGCCAGCCCAACCACTCACTGGACCCATATTTACTTTCAATCTCTTTTTGATTTGTAATTCGATTATACCTTCCGGTAACCTGCCTCACCCAATGTGATACGGAATCGCTATTATTTTTAATTTTTAGAACACACTCAAGAGCCTCCAGAAGCTAACCAGCTAACTAGCTACAAGCTATTTAGTCATTGTTAGCCACTGCTAGCGGCTTTTACCTTCTGCACAGCCAGACAGTTTTTTTAGCCTGGATAATACTCGCCAGTCTAGCTTCCCTGTCCCATCCACCGCTGCCGCCTGGACACTGTGATCACTTGGCTACATAGCTGATGACTGCTGGACTGTCCATTAATCATGGTACTAACATTCTGTTTGTTTATGTTTTATCTGTCAGCCCCAGCCGCACTCAGGCTCTGTGTGAAGTTAATCCGACCCTCTCTGCCTAGTCAACACCATTTTACCTGCTGTTGTTGTGCTAGCTGATTAGCTGTTGTTGTCTCACCTACTGTTTTAGCTAGCTCTCCCAATCAACACCTGTTATTACTGTATGCCTCGCTGTGTGTCTCTCTCAAATGTCAATATGCCTTGTATACTGTTGTTCAGGTTAGTTATCATTGTTTTAGTTTACAATGGAGGCCCTAGTTCCACTCTTCATACCCCTGATACCTCCTTTGTCCCACCTCCCACACATGAGGTGACCTCACCCATTACAACCATCATGTCCAGAGATACAACCTCTCTTATCATCACCCAGTGCCTGGGCTTACCTCCGCTGTACACGCACCCCACCATACCCCTGTCTGCGCATTATGCCCTGAATATATTCTACCATGCCCAGAAATCTGCTCCTTTTAGTCTTTGTCCCCAACGCTCTAGGCAACCAGTTTTGATAGCCTTTAGCTGCAGCCTCATACTACTCCTCCTCTGTTCCGCGGGTGATATGGAGGTAAACCCAGGCCCTGCATGTCCCCAGGCACCCTCATTTGTTGACTTCTGTGATCGAAAAAGCCTTGGTTTCATGCATGTCAACATCAGAAGCCTCCTCCCTAAGTTTGTTTTACTCACTGCTTTAGCACACTCTGCTAACCCTGATGTCCTTGCCATGTCTGAATCCTGGCTCAGGAAGGCCACCAAAAATTCTGAGATTTCCATACCAAACTATAACATTTTCCGTCAAGATAGAACTGTAAAAGGGGGAGGAGTTGCAGTCTACTGCAGAGATAGCCTGCAAAGTAATGTCATACTTTCCAGGTCCATACCCAAACAGTTCGAACTACTCATTTTAAAAATTACTCTCTCCAGAAATAAGTCTCTCACTGTTGCCGCCTGCTACCGACCCCCCTCAGCTCCCAGCTGTGCCCTGGACACCATTTGTGAATTGATCGCCCCACATCTAGCTTCAGAGTTTGTTCTGTTAGGTGACCTAAACTAGGATATGCTTAACACCCCGGCAGTCCTACAATCTAAGCTAGATGCCCTCAATCTCATACAAATCATCAAGGAACCCACCAGGTACAATCCTAAATCTGTAAACAAGGGCACCCTCATAGAAGTCATCCTGACCAACTGGCCCTCCAAATACACCTCTGCTGTCTTCAACCAGGATCTCAGCGATCACTGCCTGGTCATTCTTTAAAAGTAACTTCCTCAACATTTTAGATAAGCACGCTCCGTTCAAAAAATGCAGAGCTAAGAACAGATATAGCCCTTGGTTCACTCCAGACCTGACTGCCCTCGACCAGCACAAAAACATCCTGTGGCGGACTGCAATAGCATCGAATAGTCCCCACAATATGCAACTGTTCAGGGAAGTCAGGAACCAATACGGGCAGTCAGTCAGGAAAGCTAAGGCCAGCTTCTTCAGGCAGAAATTTGCATCCTGTAGCTCTAACTCCAAAAAGTTCTGGGACACTGAAGTCCATGGAGAACAAGAGCACCTCCTCCCAGCTGCCCACTGCACTGAGGCTAGGTAACACAGTCACCACCGATAAATCCGTTATTATCAAAAACTTCAACAAGCATTTCTCAACGGCTGGCCATGCCTTCCTCCTGGCTACTCCAACCTCGGCCAACAGCTCCGCCCCCCCCCCCCCGCAGCTACTCGCCCAAGCCTCTCCAGGTTCTCCTTTACCCAAATCCAGATAGCAGATGTTCTGAAAGAGCTGCAAAACCCAGACCCATACAAATCAGCTGGGCCTGACAATATGGACCTTCTATTTCTGAAACTATCCGCCGCCATTGTCGCAACCCCCATTACCAGCCTGTTCAACCGCTCTTTCATATCCTCTGAGATCCCCAAGGATTGGAAAGCTGCCGCAGTCATCCCCCCTCTTCAATGGGGGAGACACCCTGGACCCAAACAGACCTATATCCATCCTGCCCTGCCTATCTAAGGTCTTCGAAAGCCAAGTCAACAAACAGGTCACTGACCATCTCGAATCCCACCGTACCTTCTCCGCTGTGCAATCTGGTTTCCGAGCCGGTCACAGGTGCACATCAGCCACGCTCAAGGTACTAAGCGATATCATAACGGCCATCGATTAGACAGTACTGTGCAGCAGTCTTCATCGACCTTGTCAAGGCTTTCGACTCTGTCAATCACCATATTCTTATCGGCAGACTCAGTAGCCTCGGTTTTTCTGATGACTGCCTTGCCTGGTTCACCAACTACTTTGCAGACAGAGTTCAGTGTGTCAAATCGGAGGGCATGCTGTCCGGTCCTCTGGCAGTCTCTATGGGGGTGCCACAGGGTCCAATTCTCGGGCCGACTATTTTCTCTGTATATATCAATGATGTTGCTCTTGCAGCGGGTGATTCCCTGATCCACCTCTACGCAGACGACACCATTCTGTATACTTCCGGCCCGTCCTTGGACACTGTGCTATCTAACCTCCAAACGAGCTTCAATGCCATACAACACTCCTTCCATGGCCTCCAACTGCTCTTAAACGCTAGTAAAACCAAATGCATGCTTTTCAACCGTTCGCTGCCTGCACCCACACGCCCGACTAGCATCACCACCCTGGATGATGGTTCCGACCTAGAATATGTGGACATCTATAAGTACCTAGGTGTCTGGCTAGACTGTAAACTCTCCTTCCAGACTCATATCAAACATCTCCAATCTAAAATCAAATCTAGAGTTGGCTCTCTATTCCGCAACAAAGCCTCCTTCACTCACGCCGCCAAACTTACCCCAGTAAAACTGACTATCCTACCGATCCTCGACTTCGGCGATGTCATCTACAAAATAGCTTCCAACACTCTACTCAGCAAACTGGATGCAGTTTATCCCAGTGCCATCCGTTTTGTTACTAAATCACCTTATACCACCCACCACTGCGACCTGTATGCTCTAGTCGGCTGGCCCTCGCTACATATTCGTCGCCAGACCCACTGGCTCCAGGTCATCTACAAGTCCATACTAGGTAAAGCTCCGCCTTATCTCAGTTCACTGGTGACGATGGCAACACCCACCCGTAGCAGGCGCTCCAGCAGGTGTATCTCACTAATCATCCCTAAAGCCAATACCTCATTTGGCCGCCTTTCATTCCAGTTCTCTGCTGCCTGTGACTGGAACGAATTGCAAAAATCGCTGAAGCAGGGGCCTTTTATCTCCCTCACCAACTTCAAACATCTGCTATTTGAGCAGCTAACCGATCGCTGCAGCCTGTACATAGTCTATCGGTAAATAGCCCACCCAATTTTACCTACCTTATCCCCATACTGTTTATATTTATTTACTTTTCTGCTCTTTTGCACACCAATATCTCTACCTGTACATGACCATCTGATCATTTATCACTCCAGTGTTAATCTGCAAAATTGTAATTATTCGCCTACCTCCTCATGCCTTTTGCACACAATGTATATAGACTCTCTTGTTTACTCCATGTGTAACTCTGTGTTGTCTGTTCACACTGCTATGCTTTATCTTGGCCAGCTCGCAGTTGCAAATGAGAACTTGTTCTCAACTAGCCTACCTGGTTAAATAAAGGTGAAATTTAAAAAAAGGCATCAAGTATCTTCTTTTGGTCATTTTTACATTTACATTACATTTAAGTCATTTAGCAGACGCTCTTATCCAGAGCGACTTACAAATTGGTGCATTCACCTTATGACATCCAGTGGGACAGTCACTTAACAATAGTGCATTTCAGCAGTGGTACGATTTACAGCTATGGTCTTAGAATTACATTGGAATGCATTAGCTGTTGTAATTACTCTATGTAAGTAGACAAATGCGTCCCACCTGGCCAATAGCCAGGGAAAATGCAGAGCGCCAAATTCAAATAAAATACTATAATAATCTAACTTTCATTAAATCACACAAGTAAGACACCAAATTAAAGCTACACTCGTGAATCCAGCCAACATGTCAGATTTCAAAAAGGCTTTTGGGTGGAAGCACAAGATGCTATTATCTGATAATAGCACAACATGAGAGAGTAGCATATTTCAACTCTGCAGGCGCGACACAAAGCGCAGAAATAAAATATAAATCATGCCTTACCTTTGACAAACTTATTTTGTTGGCACTCCAATATGTCCCATAAACATCGCAAATGGTCCTTTTGTTCGATTAATTCCGTCCATATATATCCAAAATGTCCATTTATTTGGCGCATTTGATCCAGAAAAACACTGGTTCCACTACAAAATATCTCAAAAGTTACCTGTAAACTTTGCCAAAACATTTCAAACTACTTTTGTAATACAACTGTAGGTATTTTTTAAAGTAAATAATCGATACAATTGAAGACGGGATGATCTGTGTTCAATACAGGAAGATAACACACTCAAGCATGCTTTCTGGTCATGCGCCTCTATCAAACAGTACACATGAAGTGACCCTCGTTCAAGATGGCCGTACTTCTTCATTACACAAAGGAATAACCTCAACCAATTGCTAAAGACTGGTGACATCCAGTGGAATCGGTAGGAACTGCAAACAAGTCCCTTAGAAATCTGGTTTCCCAATGAAAAGACATTGAATAGACAGTGACCTCAATAAAAAAGGAAATTGGAATGGTTTGTCCTCTGGGTTTTGCCTGCTACGTAAGTTCTGTTACACTCACAGACATGAATCAAACAGTTTTAGAAACTTCAGAGTGTTGTCTATCCAAATCTACCAATAATATGCATATCTTATATTCTGGGCATGAGTAGCAGGAAGTTGAATTTGGGCACGCTATTTATCCAAAAGTGAAAATGCTGCCCCCTATCCCGAAGAAGTTTTAAGCATATTTAGCTAATGCATCGCATTTATGCTGTTGAACAGACGATAGGCACATATTGAACATTTGCCTTCCTTCCAAGAATGTCACGGAAGCTGGAGGAAGCAGTTTGTTGTTTGCCAATCACGACTGGATGTGATCCAGCCTGGAATCAAACCAAGGACTGTAGTGACACCTCTCGCACTGATAGGCAGTGCATTAGACCGCTGCGCCACTCGGGAGCCCGAGAACAAGGCTGTAACATAACAAAATGTGGAAAAAGTTAACGGGTCTGAATACTTTCCGAAAGCACTGTGTATACATGCTTATGACAAATCTTATGATTTGTCATAAGCATTACTGTGTATTATACCTGTCAGCTTTAAAATATAGAGTTACAACAGTAATTTGATAATTAGATAATAAACAGAGTAGCAGCAGCGTAAAAGAGGGTTCTGGGTAGCCCTTTGATTAGCTGTTCAGGAGGCTTATGGCTTGGGGGTAGAAGCTGTTAAGAAGCCTTTTGGACCTATACTTGGCGCTCCGATACCACTTGCCGTGCAGTAGCAGATATAACAGTCTATGACTATTGTGGCTGGAGTCTGACAATTTTTAGGGCCTGGATGGCGGGAAGCTTGGCCCCAGTGATGTACTGGGTCGTACGCACAACCCTCTGTAGTGCATTGCGGTCAGAGGCCGTGCAGTTGACATACAAGGCAGTGATGCAACCCGTCAAGATGCTCTCAATGGTGCAGCTGTGAACCTTTTGAGAATCTGAGGACCCATGCCAAATCTATTCAGTCTACTGAGGGGGAATAGGCTTTGTTGTGCCCTCTTCACGACTGTCTTAGTGTGTTTGAACCATGATAGTTTGTTGGTGATATGGACACCAAAGAACTTGAAGTTCTCAACCTGCTCCACTGCAGCTCGTCGATGAGAATGGGGGCGTGCTCGGTCCTCCTTTTCCTGTAGTCCACAATCATGTCCTTCGTCTTGATCACGTTGAGGGAGAGGTTGTTTTCCTGGCTGGCACCACACGGCCAGGTCTCTGACCTCCTCCCTATAGGCTGTCTCGTTGTTGGTGATCAGGCCTACCACTGTTGTGTCATAGGCAAACTTGATGATGGTGTTGGAGTCATGCCTGGCCAAGCAGTCAAGAGTTAACCGGGAGTAATCGAGGGGACTGAGCACGCACCCCTGAGGGTCCCCCGTGTTGAGGATCAGCGTAGGCGGATGTGTTGTTACCTACCCTTACCACCTGGGGGAGACCTGTCAGGAAGTCCAGGATCCAGTTGCAGAGGGAGGTGTTTAGTCCCAGGGTCCTTAGCTTAGTGATGAGCTAAGCATGGCCCTGACAGAGATGGTCGCCTCGCTTCGAGTTCTTAGGAAACTATGCAGCATTTTGTTTTTTTATGTATTATTTCTTACATTGTTACCTACCAAGATGGCCTACTAATTAATTATCGTCAGTTATAGTCACAGCTGTGTACATTCCCCCTCAAGCAGACACCAAGACGGCCATCAAGGAACTTCACTTCATATGCGAACTGGAAACCATACATCTTGAGGCTGCATTAATTGTAGCTGGGGATTTTAACAAAGCAAATTTGAGAACAAGTCCACCTAAATTCTTCCAGCCTATTGGATTGCGATACACATAGGCGCAATACCCTTGATCACTGCTACTCTAACTTCCACAATGCATACGAAGCACTCCTCCGCCCTCCCTTCGGCAAATCCGATCACAACACCATCTTTCTCAAACAGGACCTACCAGTGACGAGAACCATTCAACGCTGGTCCGACCAATCGGAAGCCACGCTTCAAGATTGTTTTGATCACGTAGACTGAAAAATGTTCCGATCAGCCTCAGAGAACAACATCGACCTATACGCTGACTCGGTGATTGCGTTTATAAAGAAGTACATTGGAGATGTTGTACCCACTGTGACTATTAAAACCTACCCTAACCAGAAACCCGTGGATGGATGGCGGCATTCATGCAAAACTGAAAGCGCGATCCACCATATTTAACGATGGAAAGAGGTCTGGAAACATCATCTCTACTTAGCTGGCCCTCAACATTAGGGCCCCACAAAGGGGTGCATTGCTCAGCCCCCTCCTGTACTCTCTGTTCACCCACAACTGCGTGTCAAAGAACGCCTCCAACTCAATTATCAAGTTTGCAGATGACACAACATTAGGGGCCTTGATTACCAACAACGACGAGACAGCCTACAGGGAGGAGGTGAGGGCACTCGGAGTATGGCGTCAGGAAACCACTCAACCACTCAACAATCACTCAACAAAGGAGATGATCGTGGACTTCAGGAAACAACAGAGGGAGCACCCCCCCTATCAACACCGAAGGGACAGCAGTGGAGAAGCTGAAAAGTTTTAAGTTCCTCGGCATACACATCACAGACCAACTGAAATGGTCCACCCACACCGACAGTGTGGTGAAGAAGGCACAACAGCACCTCTTAAACCTCATGAGGCGGAATAAATTTGGCTTGTCACCCAAAACCCTGACAAACTTTTACAGATGCACAATATTGAGCATCCTGTCGGGCTGGTGCGGTCTGCACAACGCATCACCGGGGGCAAGCTACCTGCAGGACACCTGCAGCACCCAATGTCACAGGAAGGCAAAAATATTATCAAGGACATCAACCACCCGAGCCACTGCCGGGTACAGGTGCATCAAAGCTGGGACCGAGAGACTGAAAAACAGCTTCTATCCCAATGCCATCAGATTGCATCCATCAGTGATTGCTGTTTAGCAGTCTAACTCAGAGAGGCTGCTGCCAACATTGAGACCCAATCACTGGCCACTCTAATAAATGGATCACTAGTACTTGGACCGGTTGAAAATATTAGTGAAGACACTTGCCAGTTGGTCAGTACACGTCCTGGTAATCTGTCTGGCACTGCGGCCTTGTGAATGTTGACCTGTTTAAAACTTATTCGGGATCGGTGTCCCGTCCACGGAACGGTTGAGTTGACATATGCTAATCGCATAAACCTGAGGTTGTAAGTAGCAAGAAGATTTCCCAGGACATAGACATGTCTGATATTGGCAGAAAGCTTAAATTCTTGTTAATCTAAGTGTTCTGTCCAATTTACAGTAGCTATTACAGTGAAAGCATACCATCTAGTGGCCAAAATCTCAATTGCACCTGAGCTGCAATAATACATTATGGCCTCTCTCTTGCATTTCAAAGACGTTACGAAAAAATACAAAAGAATGGTTGTTTTTTTCTTTATATTACCTTTCACCATATCTATTGTGTTATATTCTCCTACATGCCTTTCACATTTCCACAAACTTCAACGTGTTTAATTTCAAATGGTATCAAGAATATGCATACCCTTGCTTCAGGGCCTGAGCTCCAGGCAGTTAGATTTGGTTATGTTGTTTTGGGCAAAAATGTAAAAAAAATGGGACGGATCCTTACCCACGGCGAGCATGATCACACAGTCGTCCGGAACAGCTGATGCTCTCATGCATGCTTCAGTGTTACTTGCCTCGAAGCGAACATAGAAGTAATTTAGGTCATCTGGTAGACTTGTGTCACAGGGCAGGTCGCGGCTGTGCTTCCCTTTGTAGTCTGGAATAGTTTGCAAGTCCTGCCACATCCGTCGAGCATCAGAGCCAGTGTAGTATGATTCAATCTTAGTCCTGTATTGACGCTGTGCCTGTTTGATGGTTTGTCGGAGGGCATAGCTGGATTTCTTATAAGCTTTCTGGGTTAGAGTCCCACTCCTTGAAAACGGCTGCTCTAGCCTTTAGCTCAGTGTGGATGTTGCCATGTAAAACAAGGCTTCTGGTTGGGATATGTACGTACGGTCACTGTTGGCAATGACATCATCAACGCGCTTAATGATAAAGCCAGTGACTGATGTGGTGTACTCCTCAACGCCATCGGAAGAATCCGGAACATATTCCAGTCTGTGCTAGCAAAACAGTCCTATAGCTTAGCATCTGCCTCATCTGACCACTTTCTTTTTGACCGAGTCACAGGTGCTTCCTGCTTTGGTTTATGTTTGTAAGCAGGAATCAGGAGGATGGAATTATGGTCAGATTTACACGCGTCTGGAGTTAAGGTGTTCTACAGTTTTTTCCCCCTCTGGTTTCACATTTAACATGCTGGTAGAAATTAGGTAAATTAGGTCAAATGGATTTGTGTTTCCTGTTTACTTATGACCGTATACAGCTAATTGAGTGCGGTCTTATTGCCAGCATCGGTTTGTGGTGGTATGTGTAGACAGCTACGAAATATACAGATGAAAACTCTCTTTGTAAATAGTGTGGTCTACAGCTTATCATAAGATACTCTACCTCAGGCGATCAAAACCTCAAGACTTCCTTAGATTTCGTGTACCTGCGGTTGTTTACAAATATACATAGACCATCACCCCTTTCTCCTGCATATGATGGGGATGAGGGCCTTGTAGGGCGTCTGAAGTAAATACTTCCCGTACGACTTGTTGAAGAAAAAGTAATTATCCAGTATGGGGTGAATAATCACTGTCATGATATCTAGAAGCTCTTTTCGGTCATAAGAAATGGTGGCAGAAACATTAAATACAAAATAACGCGAAGAAACATGCACAATTGATTACGGGATCGTAAAACGGCAGTCATCTCCTTCGGCGCCACTCCGATATACCAACAGAGAACATTGAGGTCCCTTTAGGCAGAATTAGAATAGACTCAATTAATGGATTCATCTGTTGCCATTCTTCTCGATTGACACTATTCTTGATCAGTCTGTTGTGATCACGATAGGCAGATGCGGCTATCGTTAGACAGTACTATTGAATAAATTATATGGCTATAGAAGTACTCACCATGATGAGCGAGCTCAGCAGCATGGCCTGGATACGCTTGGTGCCCTGGTGCCTGAATGGAATATCAACAATAGTTTGTTAGCAAATGGTGGGGGGGACTCACTCTTTGTGCAATAACATTTTTTAACATGTTTTTTTTAAATGACTACCTCATTTCTCTATACCACACATACAATTATCTGTAAGTGAATTTCAAACACAGATTGAACCACAAAGACCAGGGAGGTTTTCCAATGCCTCGCAAAGAAGGGCACCCATTGGTAGGTGGGTAAAAAAAATGTAAGCAGATATTGAATATCCCTTTGACCATGGTAAAGTTATTAATTACACTTCGGATGGTGTATCAATATACCCAGTCACTACAAAGATACAGGCATCCTTCTTAACTCAGTTGCCAGAAAGGAAGGATTTCACCATGAGGCCAATGGTGACATTAAAACAGTTACAGAGTTTAATGGCTGTGATAAGAGAAAACTGAGGATGGATCAACAACATTGTAGATACTCCACAATACTAACCTAATTGACACAGTGAAAAGAAGGAAGAATGTACAGAAAACAAATATTCCAAAACATGCATCCTGTTTGCAACAAGGCACTAAAGTTATATTGTAAAAATGTGGCAAAGAAATTCACTTTTTGTCCTAAATACAAAAATGGGGCAAATCCAATACAACACATTACTAAGCACCACTCTCCATATTTTCAATCATAGAGGTGGCTGCATCATATTATGGGTATATGTGTAATCATTAAGAACTGTGAGTTTCAGGATAGAAAATGTGCGGATTGGAGCTAAGCACAGGCAAAATCCTAGAGGAAAACCAGGTTAAGTCTGCTTTCCACCAGATACTGGTGAGATGAATTCATCAGTGCTAAGGGAAGCCAGGCTTCCGTATAAATTTGACAAAGAAAAAACTAAATCATTTATATTTTTGTCTCTCTTTGCTTCATAATTGTCCTTCAATTTGCAAGAGGCTGAATTGTATGTCACCGGAGAAAGCAGCTGATCGAGTGAAACAGCGCCCCTCTGTCTCTGTATGTGTAACCCATCTATCTGATGCTGTCTGGTCAAAAAGAGTATGACATTGTTGCCGCCCCTACCATTGAATGCATGGGATGCCAGCGAGCATTTGGCCTCCCTATATAGATATATACAATAATAGTCAATCAGCGTTGAGCTAAAAGAGAGCACCTAAAAAAGTTTGGATTTGGCTTCACACCAATCACATCACATCAGAAGCTAAATGTTGATGGTCCTGGAGCACCTAAAAAGGTTTGGATTTGGCTTCACACCAATCACATCAGAAGCTAAACGTAATTAGAAAATACACTTGAATTGTTGCATCTCGTTGAATTGTTGTCCCTTTCCCAACTTAGCCATAGATGGAGATAGTGATTTGGACTAGGGGTTTTCCTTAATTCTCCCTACTGGCCAATGACTATGACGGTGATTAATGATCCAACCATAAATACACTGTGCCCCTTGCCTGAGAGGATGGAAGTTCAATATGTAGCTAGATGAGGTGGGCTAATGTTAACTAGCTGGCTCATCGTTGCCAATGAAAGTGAGTTACACTAGCAAGCGTAACTAAAGTAGAGAGCTGCATTCCCACTGGCCCCGACAGATAGCATTGTAGCGTGGTCTGCATTTTTTATGCCGAGGGTGGGAGTGGGCATTCAGACAAACAACTTTGGGATTATTTCTAACGGTTGTCTTTCTGTTTTGGATGCGTTTTCTATTGTATTAAAATAACCTCTGCCATACTATTCAGAAACTCTCATAGGCTAATTCTGCTTCACGTTCTGTAGCCTACCTCACCTCACTTGTGTTGGGCGTGCGAGATCAAATGCGTGGTCCCAAATAAATAGCCTCTAGGATGGAAAAGCATATGGAAAAGCATACGCAGTTGTCTTTCCAAGGAAATTAACTTCCCAAATATGACATGCTATAGTTTAGGCTCTGACATCGACAGGAAATAGAAAAATGTGTTATCAATTATCAATTTATTTTATCTACCTGAAAATTGTCCAGCTCCTATTAAAGTTGGTATTATTTCAAAATGGTTGTCTTTCTGTTTGTAGATTATTCGTTATACTTGATTATTTTGATTCTGTAGCCTACCTTTCTTCCCTTTTACTGGGCATGTGCAATCAAATAAAAAATATGATAGGCTATAGTTTAAACTCTGACATTGACTGGACAACACATGTATTTTATTGTGCTTGCATATTGTCCCGTTCCTAAAAGTTATTCTTTAATCTAGACAAGTAAGTGTCCACTCTCCTGTATTTAGGCCCAACTCTACAATCTTTCAAACTACATCTAGCCTAATACTGATAGCCGAATATAATGGGCACAGTCAGAGTCTCTGGTATTTTGACCTATTTTTGCACATTTTGATCTTGACTCGGGTGGCAAAATCGTTGGGACCAGGGCTGCAAAGTGAGCTGTGTCAGATACATCTAAAATAACATTGCGGGACTGCTGTCAGGTACAGGACAAATTCTTGTTGGGACCAGGGCTGCAAAGTGAGCTGTGTCAGATACATCTAAAATAACATTGCGGGACTGTGGTCAGGTACAGGGACTAATTCTTGCTGGGGCGACTCGGTTAAGAAGACCGTGGCATCGGGCGGGTGCGGCGTGAAAAGCAGCAGGAGCTGGATGAAGATATCAGTCCCTCTACTTGAAAGTGCTTCCTCTATTAGCTAGTCCTCTCCTTGGCATCAGGGGCAGCAGACAAACAGAGGAATCTAATCTCCTCCAACAATTAAGAAAAAGCAAAGGGATAAGGAGGAGAGAAGATGAGTGGGTTGAGTCACTGAGTGGGTTGAGTCACTATACTCTGCCTTGTCTCAGGATGGTAAGTTGGTGGTTGAAGATATCCCTCTAGTGGTGTGGGGGCTATGCTTTGGCAAAGTGGGTGGGGTTATATGCTGCCTGTTTGGCCCTGTCCGGGGGTATCATCGGATGGGGCCACAGTGTCTCCTGACCCCTCCTGTCTCAGCCTCCAGTATTTATGCTGCAGGAGTTTATGTGTCGGGGGACTAGGGTCAGTTTGTTATATCTGGAGTACTTTTCCTGTCTTATCCGGTGTCCTGTGTGAATTTAAGTATGCTCTCTCTAATTCTCTCTTTCTTTCTCTCTCGGAGGACCTGAGCCCTAGGACCATGCCTCCGGACTACCTGGCATGATGACTCCTTGCTGTCCTCAGTCCACCTGGCCGTGCTGCTGCTCCAGTCTCACCTGTTCAGCCTGTGGCTATGGAATCCTGACCTGTTCACCGGACGTGCTACCTGTCCCAGACCTATTATTTGACCATGCTGGTCATTTATGAACATTTGAACATCTTGGCCATGTTCTGTTATAATCTCCACCCTGCACAGCCAGAAGAGGACTGGCTACACCTCATAGCCTGGTTCTTCTCTAGGTTTCTTCCTAGGTTTTGGCTTTTCTAGGGAGTTGTTCCTAGCCAAAGTGCTTCAACATCTGCTTTGCTTGCTGTTTGGGGTTGTAGGCTGGGTTTCTGTACAGCACTTTGTGACATCAGCTGATATAAATAAATTTGATTTGATTTGATAATGCTTCTGATTTTGGTGGGAAATACCAGGTTACCTGGGAGAAAAGTGATTTGTTCCCGGGATGAAGCATTTGTAAAATACCAGGAAAATATTAAACCCTAGTACCAAACCAGCCACCCCTAACTCAGAAAGGAGAACCCCCGAGATTAACCTAATGTCCATGGGAAACCCTGTAGCGTGGAGGTAATGAGTGTGACTCACCCAATCTTCACAGTGTCCAGGGTGTGGCAGGGGGTGCCATACACGGGCACCTTGCCCATGATGAACATCATCACCTCCGCGCGCTGGTAGTCTGGCAGGTTGCCACCAAAGAACCCTGCATGGGGTAAATTAATGCATTACAAAACTTTGTCTGTTAAATTGTCAAACGATGCAATTATTTTTCTTTGGCACTCTGACTTTAAAGGAATGGCGCAAAGACAAGCTATTTCAAATCATACTGTGTGTAGAGCATACAAATTCAAAAGCATGTAACTACGGGGTCAACATTAAAGCCCCCCTCTGCAATTTCAACAGCCTGGAAATGTATTTATAGATAGATATCTATCTAAAAAACAGTATAGGAGGGCTCCAGATTAACTGTTCCCTGTGGTGGCACCAACATTTTCCCCAATCAATAATTTGGTCCTTACAATTTTTATTTATTTATTGTGATTAATTGTATTGTCTGAAAACGTACAAAATACATGATCTACACAGCAAAAACGATCTGACGTCAAAACAAGTTGGTATTGAGATGAAAGAAATTGTGCTTTATCAATTTACCGGATTTTGTTTAATATTACTTTGGACAAAACAAGACGTCAATATTCCTGCAATGCTTTTTGTATAAACATCTTAAATTACAGCTCAATTTCAGCAAATTCCAAATATGCGATTAATCCCAGCCTAATAAATGTTATCATTTGTGACCCAATTCAGGAAACTAGGCGTATATCTCAAGTCACGACTACCCTGGAGAGCAGTTATCATGATTTAAAAAATCAAAACATCCAAATGTCTTTAACATTTTCTTTATTGTGTAGTGGAGCTGGATAAGTGTTGCTCTCCACTTTCTGGAGGACAGAGTTCTGAAATCAGTGCAATTAGAGTATGCTAGCTAAAGAGATGGAGAAAACACCTGTCTCCGGATTACATCTTCAAACTAAGGGCAACCTTAGTTTGATGTATACAGGTAAGATAGTCTAGCGTTAGCTAGCTACATTTTCTGATATTACACATTTTACATTTTCAGATATTACACATTTCACAGAAAGAGGTTTAATTTAGAGCTAAATTGTACCATTAGCTAGCTAGCTAATGTTAGCTGGCTGGCTCCATACCTGACATTATTCCCATCCCAGAGCCGTTTGCTTTTCAGGTTAGAGCCTAATGTTAGCTAGATAACATGGAACCTCATTGGTTAGCTCCCAGCATATTCATGCAGGGTAGTAACGACATGATTTGGGACTATGTTCATTGTTGTTTAACTAGTTAACGTTAGCTGGCTGGCTCGTTTGCTAACGTTACGTGACTTGTGTCATCTTACACGTTGTTTACCTAGCTAGGTTCATTGTGTACCTAGCAAGCTAGCTATGGATCTTAAGCTAAAGTGTGCAACAACTGTGAATATAGCCGGTGTCAGTAAACATCTGCAAAAAAAGCGTAATGAAGTTGTTGACATCAGAGCTGGTTAGGCTGTTTTCATGTTATCCAGAGGTAAACAAATCATCGTCCAGAGCGTCAAGTGTTCACTCTGAACTTTCCGAGAGCGAAACGAGATGGGTGGACAAAGAAGAGCTCTTCACTAGATACCAAAACATTCAAAGGCCATTTTCTCAAAAGTGTGTTTACAAGTTTATCAACTTTCAAAGCAGAATTACTTTCCCATTGTTCCTCAAAAATTCAGTGTATGATTTACCATTTTGTTGCTCTGAGTCTACTTTCATCCTATGCAAAAAAAGCCATTTCAAATTTTGCTACATACCAGGTGATGAGCCACATTTGGCAGCACTAAACTGGGTTTAAAGTCCTTCAAAGTGCTATTGAGATGGTATGATTCAAGACATGTTTGAGATAGGCCTACATTTAAATCTAACATGTCCAACCAGGAAAGATGATAATGATATTTTGGTGTGCAACACCTAACCAGTGATTGGCATTAATTATGGGTTGACAATTACGCTATTGTTGCTATAACTTTACTGTGTAAATATTGTTATTAGATTATTTTGCTCAATAGACAGTAATATATATATATTTTTTAAATTACATTTTAATTTGGGGCTAATTTACCATCTTTTTTATGTCTGTGTGTCCAGTATGAAGGAAGTTAGAATTAAGTAGATTTGAGAGCAAATGCTAACTAGAGTTAGCACAATGACTGGAAGTATATATATATATATATATATATATATATATATATATTCTAGCATGCATGGTATCCATGAGTTCATCTGACTCTGGGGAAGTAGATAAAGGGCCTCAATGTGAAAATCCCAAAGTTTCTCTTTAAATATAATTTCCTGCTAGTTAGCGGTGTAACAGAATAATCTAACAGTAGATGTAGGCCTAATATCTTAAAATACTTTGCAGCAGAGGATGTTGCCTCTATAAAGGCTTATACAATCCCATCAAATGGCAATATGGGCTTCCCGTGCTCCATAGATACTTAAATGCATAGATACAGGGTTAATCGGTACTAAAATGGTCAATTTGGAGAGTTGGGGAAAAAATGTCTTACCTACAGAAAGCTGGTTGTGACTAGATGGAGTACTGCTACGGATAAGATTTACCATTGAACAATATCAAGACCACGACTTGATGCTTTTCGTTGTGATGGCGATAGCTATCGACAGTTAGGTAAGTTAGATAGCTAGTGTCCCTCAACTATGACAAAAAATATACTTTTAACCACTGTATATTTGTTGACCCATTCATCTGTCATGACAGATAACTAGTGTTCATATGGAAGTTACAGTGACATGACAATTAGCTAAAGTTACTGCCCTCGGGGAGTACGAAGACAAGCTGGAGCGAATTACTAGTGTATAATCGAGCTGCTTGCCAACATGATGTGCTTGCACAGGGCAGCTGTATCACGGTGTCGCAGGCAGTAGCTAACCCGGCCAATTTTCCCTCCCATGATTTTATTGCAAGTAGGATAATAGCCAACACAATAAATAACTAATATTACCATCTAGATAGTCATCTTGATACAAGCATGAACAGCAAAACCACCGGGACACGGTGTCCTTCGTTCCAGCTTGCCACGCACTGCAGTCTGGGCTGCAACGTTGTGGTACATTAGCCTAGTGTTGTAGCCAATATCAGAGGGACAGTCACAGTAAGCACACGCATACAATTGCATACAAGCAACAGCACACCACCATCATTATTTTCATCAAAAATAAAGAATTGTACATTTTACAAACTGAAAATGAAAACTTATTTTGGGCAAAACTAACAGTGAATAGTAGTTCAATAGTAAATCTCGTCCTTAGCTGTACTCCAAAAGTCACAGCAAAGGGTTACACAATGCAACTAAAGGTTGTGGTTATGTAGGCAAGGGCTGGTCCTGCATGTCTGTTGCATGCACACCCCAAACTTCCAAGTGCTTATTTGACTCATTAAGTATGCTACTGTATTTGATTATTTGGAAGGATTTAAAAGGGTTAGTTAGTTTAAGAGTTGGGAAAACTGGGCAGTGGGTCATGAGATTGATGTAGTTGAAGATTTTATGCACATGCCAACACAGTGCTGCTTATGGCTGAAATACACTACACTACACTATATAATATATATATATATATATATATTTTTTTTTTACCCCTTTTTCTCCCCAATTTCGTGATTGGTAGTTACAGTCTTTTCCCATTGCTGCAACTCCCATAGCGACTCGGGAGAGCCGAAGGCCGAGAGGCACGTGCCCTTGACACACTGCTCGCTTAACCCGGAAGCCAGCCGCACCAATGTGTCGGAGGAAACACTGAACAACTGACGACCGTGTCAGCGTGCATGCGCCTGGCCCACCACAGGAGTTGCAAGAGCGCGATGGGCCAAACCCTCCCCTAACCCGGACGACGCCGAGCCAATTGTGCAGCGCCTCATCGGCCTCCTGGTCGCGGCCGGCTGCAACACCTCCCGGGATGGAACCCGGATCTGTAGTGATGCCTCAGCCACTGCGATGCAGTGCATTACACCGCTGCGGCACTAGGAAGGCCCACACTACACAATTTTTGCCCAGTCTACAGGCTCTAATCATCAAGCCAAATCGTAGTGTCTAGTAATCGGTACAGTACATACACTTGGCGGCAGTAAAATTGGCAATCAGGCCAGAGTCGGGCTATATTTGCTGGACTGGTGTAGTAAGGAAATCTTCATGGCAACGAAGGAAGATGCTGCGATCCTTGTATGTGCATTGTTATGCCTGAAGACAACAGGATTGGATAATGGAAAATAACAACTCCGCTTAACTCTGGTTATCCAAATCAACCCTATCAAAGAGATGAGGACATTTATAATTAGAAAATTGTAATGATGCTGATGATGACGACGATGATGTCAATATTTTACTTTAGCATGAGTTGGCAGTTGTACAGATGGAACAAGACCAGCGTGTCTTCTTGGTGCCAGTTGTTATTAACTTGTGAGGTAGTTGAAGATGATGTTTATAGGGCCACCCGGGTGGCGCACCTGGTAAATGTAGTGTCTTATGGTCAATCTTCCAATGATATGCCTACAAATACATCACTAAGCTGCGGACACCTTGGGGAAACGACAGAAAGTGTAGGCTTATTCCTTGCACATTCACAGCCATATAAGGAGACATTGGAACACAGCGTCTTCAGCGCCAAAATCTGGGGCATTTCCTGCATTTCATCTTGGTTTCGCCTGTAGCATCAGTTCTGTGGCACTCACAGATAATATCTTTGCAGTTTTGGAAACGTCAGAGGGTTTTCTTTCCATAGCTGTCAATTATATGCATAGTCGAGCATCTTTTCGTGACAAAATATCTTGTTTAAAACGGGAACGTTTTTTTATCCAAAAATTAAAAGAGCGCCCCCTATATCAAAGTTAATAACATTAATTGTTGACCAGTTGAAGAAGGACTTTATTGAAATGGATAACACGATTAAAGACAAACGCACAGGTCTACAAATAGCTGTTAATGATGATGGCATATTCAATGAACTGATCAAAACTAACCAAGCGCTCCAGGACAAATTGTCTACAGAAATAAAGGAACTTAAAATCAAGAAATTCAACCAAGACAAAAAAGACAAGGCCGAGGATAAAGTCTACTTCTGGAGAAACCCTGACAAGGGAGGTCCTGCTCCCCCTCCTCTCCATGACAGACGCAGGAGGGATGCCGCTTACTTCGATCCACCCCGGTCTGATCAACGCTCTACAACCAGCGCCTCATCGGCTTCCAGTGGTAGTTTTTTATTCAACGAGAGACTGGACGGACGGAAGGGCGGAGGTGGCCATCGACAAGATGCCGCACCCGACAGGGTAAGAAGAAACGACTACTTCACACGGTCTCAGAACCCACGGGACTGAGTGTCTTTAATTTATCAAGCAAGATACTGAGCCCTGCCCATATCTCCTTGCTTAATAAAAGGTTATATTTTGTGCCTACAAGCCAGTGCAACTATTTAATGTTAAGGTAGACGTGTTTAAGTTTTTTAGAAACATCCATTTAAGGGAAAACTTTAGCTCCCGTAATCCTGACACTTCTATTGAACCAGTAGGTTGCTCACCTGCACATACTCCGACTCCTTTTAGAAGCACAAGTTATTTTATACCTCCAGCCAATCACAATCACTCTATCGAGACATATTGCAGACTTGTGGAAAAAGATGGACATCTCCTTAAGAATAAACAGGAGTCCAAATCTTTCCATCATTTACCTAAGGATGAAAAACAAGCTTTGCTTGATTTACAATCCCAAACGTCAACCCTGATTCGTCCTGCTGATAAGGGTGGGTCGGTTGTACTCATGGATAGGACAGTTTATGTACATGAGTGTCATAGACAGCTGCTTGACAATACCTTTTACAAGAAACTCAGAAGTGACCCCACTTCCCAATATCAGAATAGTATCTTTACTGTCCTAGATGGGTATTTAAGTTCTGGTCAGATAACCAAAAAAGAACATGACTTTTTGGCTATTCAACACCCTAAAATTGCCACTTTCTATACTTTGCCAAAATTACACAAGAATGTTACAAAACCTCCAAGGCGCCCTATTGTAGTGGGCATTGATGCAGTAACTGCCCCTATTGTAGAGGGCATTGATGCAGTAACAGCCCCTATTGTAGTGGGCATTGATGCAGTAACTGCCCCTATTGTAGTGGGCATTGATGCAGTAACAGCCCCTATTGTAGTGGGCATTGATGCAGTAACTGCCCCTATTGTAGAGGGCATTGATGCAGTAACAGCCCCTATTGTAGTGGGCATTGATGCAGTAACTGCCCCTATTGTAGTGGGCATTGATGCAGTAACAGCCCCTATTGTAGTGGGCATTGATGCAGTAACAGCCCCTATTGTAGTGGGCATTGATGCAGTAACAGCCCCTATTGTAGTGGGCATTGATGCAGTAACAGCCCCTATTGTAGTGGGCATTGATGCAGTAACAGCCCCTATTGTAGTGGGCATTGATGCAGTAACAGCCCCTATTGTAGTGGGCATTGATGCAGTAACAGCCCCTATTGTAGCGGGCATTGATGCAGTAACAGCCCCTATTGTAGTGGGCATTGATGCAGTAACAGCCCCTATTGTAGTGGGCATTGATGCAGTAACAGCCCCTATTGTAGTGGGCATTGATGCAGTAACAGCCCCTATTGTAGTGGGCATTGATGCAGTAACAGCCCCTATTGTAGTGGGCATTGATGCAGTAACAGCCCCTATTGTAGTGGGCATTGATGCAGTAACAGCCCCTATTGTAGCGGGCATTGATGCAGTAACAGCCCCTATTGTAGTGGGCATTGATGCAGTAACAGCCCCTATTGTAGTGGGCATTGATGCAGTAACAGCCCCTATTGTAGCGGGCATTGATGCAGTAACAGCCCCTATTGTAGTGGGCATTGATGCAGTAACAGCCCCTATTGTAGAGGGCATTGATGCAGTAACAGCCCCTATTGTAGCGGGCATTGATACAGTAACAGCCCCTATTGTAGCGGGCATTGATGCAGTAACATTGATGCCCCTATTGTAGTGGGCATTGATGCAGTAACAGCCCCTATTGTAGAGGGCATTGATGCAGTAACAGCCCCTATTGTAGCAGGCATTGATGCAGTAACAGCCCCTATTGTAGAGGGCATTGATGCAGTAACAGCCCCTATTGTAGTGGGCATTGATGCAGTAACAGCCCCTATTGTAGTGGGCATTGATGCAGTAACAGCCCCTATTGTAGCGGGCATTGATGCAGTAACAGCCCCTATTGTAGTGGGCATTGATGCAGTAACAGCCCCTATTGTAGTGGGCATTGATGCAGTAACAGCCCCTATTGTAGTGGGCATTGATGCAGTAACAGCCCCTATTGTAGCGGGCATTGATGCAGTAACAGCCCCTATTGTAGCAGGCATTGATGCAGTAACAGCCCCTATTGTAGCAGGCATTGATGCAGTAACAGCCCCTATTGTAGTGGGCATTGATGCAGTAACAGCCCCTATTGTAGTGGGCATTGATGCAGTAACAGCCCCTACTGTAGCGGGCATTGATGCAGTAACAGCCCCTATTGTAGTGGGCATTGATGCAGTAACAGCCCCTATTGTAGAGGGCATTGATGCAGTAACAGCCCCTATTGTAGTGGGCATTGATGCAGTAACAGCCCCTATTGTAGTGGGCATTGATGCAGTAACAGCCCCTATTGTAGTGGGCATTGATGCAGTAACAGCCCCTATTGTAGTGGGCATTGATGCAGTAACAGCCCCTATTGTAGTGGGCATTGATGCAGTAACAGCCCCTATTGTAGTGGGCATTGATGCAGTAACAGCCCCTATTGTAGCGGGCATTGATGCAGTAACAGCCCCTATTGTAGTGGGCATTGATGCAGTAACAGCCCCTATTGTAGTGGGCATTGATGCAGTAACAGCCCCTATTGTAGCGGGCATTGATGCAGTAACAGCCCCTATTGTAGTGGGCATTGATGCAGTAACAGCCCCTATTGTAGCCCCTATTGTAGTGGGCATTGATGCAGTAACAGCCCCTATTGTAGTGGGCATTGATGCAGTAACAGCCCCTATTGTAGTGGGCATTGATGCAGTAACAGCCCCTATTGTAGCAGGCATTGATGCAGTAACAGCCCCTATTGTAGAGGGCATTGATGCAGTAACAGCCCCTATTGTAGCGGGCATTGATGCAGTAACAGCCCCTATTTGTATTGATGCAGGCATTGATGCAGTAACAGCCCCTATTGTAGCGGGCATTGATGCAGTAACAGCCCCTATTGTAGTGGGCATTGATGCAGTAACAGCCCCTATTGTAGCGGGCATTGATGCAGTAACAGCCCCTATTGTAGTGGGCATTGATGCAGTAACAGCCCCTATTGTAGCGGGCATTGATGCAGTAACAGCCCCTATTGTAGCAGGCATTGATGCAGTAACAGCCCCTATTGTAGAGGGCATTGATGCAGTAACAGCCCCTATTGTAGTGGGCATTGATGCAGTAACAGCCCCTATTGTAGTGGGCATTGATGCAGTAACAGCCCCTATTGTAGCGGGCATTGATGCAGTAACAGCCCCTATTGTAGTGGGCATTGATGCAGTAACAGCCCCTATTGTAGCGGGCATTGATGCAGTAACAGCCCCTATTGTAGTGGGCATTGATGCAGTAACAGCCCCTATTGTAGTGGGCATTGATGCAGTAACAGCCCCTATTGTAGTGGGCATTGATGCAGTAACAGCCCCTATTGTAGTGGGCATTGATGCAGTAACAGCCCCTATTGTAGTGGGCATTGATGCAGTAACAGCCCCTATTGTAGCGGGCATTGATGCAGTAACAGCCCCTATTGTAGCGGGCATTGATGCAGTAACAGCCCCTATTGTAGCGGGCATTGATGCAGTAACAGCCCCTATTGTAGCGGGCATTGATGCAGTAACAGCCCCTCTATCTACTTTTGTTGACTTTTTTTGATGCAGTAACAATAGTGGGCAGAACAGCCCCTCCTTTGTAGAGGACACCAGCAGTATGGTCGCAGAACAGCTCCCCTCCTTTGTAAAGGACACCAGCAGTATGATCACAGAACAGCTCCCCTCCTAAAGGACACCAGCAGTATGATCACAGAACAGCTCCCCTCCTAAAGGACACCAGCAGTATGGTCGCAGAACAGCTCCCCTCCTAAAGGACACCAGCAGTATGGTCTCAGAACAGCTCCCCTCCTAAAGGACACCAGCAGTATGGTTTCAGAACCGCTCCCCTCCTAAAGGACACCAGCAGTATGGTCGCAGAACAGCTACCCTCCTAAAGGACACCAGCAGTATGGTCGCAGAACAGCTACCCTCCTAAAGGACACCAGCAGTATGGTCACAGAACAGCTCCCCTCCTAAAGGACACCAGCAGTATGATCACAGAACAGCTCCCCTCCTTTGAAAAGGACACCAGCAGTATGGTCGCAGAACAGCTCCCCTCCTTTGTAAAGGACACCAGCAGTATGATCACAGAACAGCTCCCCTCCTTTGTAAAGGACACCAGCAGTATGATCCCAGAACAGCTCCCCTCCTTTGTAAAGGACACCAGCAGTATGGTCTCAGAACAGCTCCCCTCCTTTGTAAAAGACACCAACAGTATGGTCTCAGAACAGCTCCCCTCTTAAAGGACACCAGCAGTATGGTCACAGAACAGCTCCCCTCCTTTGTAAAAGACACCAGCAGTATGGTCACAGAACAGCTCCCCTCCTAAAGGACACCAGCAGTATGTTTACAGAACAGCTTCCCTCTTAAAGGACACCAGCAGTATGGTCTCAGAACAGCTCCCCTCCTAAAGGACACCAGCAGTATGATCTCAGAACAGCTCCCCTCCTAAAGGACACCAGCAGTATGATATCAGAACAGCTCCCCTCCTTTGTAAAGGACACCAGCAGTATGATCTCAGAACAGCTTCACTCCTAAAGGACACCAGCAGTATGGTCACAGAACAGCTCCCCTCCTTTGTAAAGGACACCAGCAGTATGGTCTCAGAACAGCTCCCCTCCTAAAGGACACCAGCAGTATGGTCTCAGAACAGCTCCCCTCCTAAAGGACACCAGCAGTATGGTCTCAGAACAGCTCCCCTCCTAAAGGACACCAGCAGTATGATATCAGAACAGCTCCCCTCCTTTGTAAAGGACACCAGCAGTATGGTCTCAGAACAGCTCCCCTCCTTTGTAAAGGACACCAGCAGTATGGTATCAGAACAGCTCCCCTCCTAAAGGACACCAGCAGTATGGTCTCAGAACAGCTCCCCTCCTTTGTAAAAGACACCAACAGTATGGTCTCAGAACAGCTCCCCTCCTAAAGGACACCAGCAGTATGGTCGCAGAACAGCTCCCCTCCTTTGTAAAGGACAACAGCAGTATGGTCACAGAACAGCTCCCCTCCTTTGTAAAGGACACCAGCAGTATGGTCTCAGACCAGCTCCCCTCCTAAAGGACACCAGCAGTATGATCTCAGAACAGCTCCCCTCCTAAAGGACACCAGCAGTATGGTCACAGAACAGCTCCCCTCCTAAAGGACACCAGCAGTATGGTCACAGAACAGCTCCCCTCCTTTGTAAAGGCCACCAGCAGTATGGTCACAGAACAGCTCCCCTCCTTTGTAAAGGACACCAGCAGTATGGTCTCAGAACAGCTCCCCTCCTTTGTAAAAGACACCAACAGTATGGTCTCAGAACAGCTCCCCTCCTAAAGGACACCAGCAGTATGGTCGCAGAACAGCTCCCCTCCTTTGTAAAGGACAACAGCAGTATGGTCACAGAACAGCTCCCCTCCTTTGTAAAGGACACCAGCAGTATGGTCTCAGACCAGCTCCCCTCCTAAAGGACACCAGCAGTATGATCTCAGAACAGCTCCCCTCCTAAAGGACACCAGCAGTATGGTCACAGAACAGCTCCCCTCCTAAAGGACACCAGCAGTATGGTCACAGAACAGCTCCCCTCCTTTGTAAAGGACACCAGAAGTATGGTCACAGAACAGCTCCCCTCCTAAAGGACACCAGCAGTATGGTCTCAGAACAGCTCCCCTCCTTTGTAAAGGACACCAGCAGTATGATCTCAGAACAGCTCCCCTCCTTTGTAAAGGACACCAGCAGTATGGTCTCAGAACAGCTCCCCTCCTTTGTAAAGGACACCAGCAGTATGATCTCAGAACAGCTCCCCTCCTTTGTAAAGGACACCAGCAGTATGGTCTCAGAACAGCTCCCCTCCTTTGTAAAGGACACCAGCAGTATGGTCACAGAACAGCTCCCCTCCTAAAGGACACCAGCAGTATGGTCACAGAACAGCTTCCCTCTTAAAGGACACCAGCAGTATGGTCACAGAACAGCTCCCCTCCTTTGTAAAAGACACCAGCAGTATGGTCACAGAACAGCTCCCCTCCTAAAGGACACCAGCAGTATGGTCACAGAACAGCTTCCCTCTTAAAGGACACCAGCAGTATGGTCTCAGAACAGCTCCCCTCCTAAAGGACACCAGCAGTATGATCTCAGAACAGCTCCCCTCCTAAAGGACACCAGCAGTATGATATCAGAACAGCTCCCCTCCTTTGTAAAGGACACCAGCAGTATGATCTCAGAACAGCTTCACTCCTAAAGGACACCAGCAGTATGGTCACAGAACAGCTCCCCTCCTTTGTAAAGGACACCAGCAGTATGGTCTCAGAACAGCTCCCCTCCTAAAGGACACCAGCAGTATGGTCTCAGAACAGCTCCCCTCCTAAAGGACACCAGCAGTATGGTCTCAGAACAGCTCCCCTCCTAAAGGACACCAGCAGTATGATATCAGAACAGCTCCCCTCCTTTGTAAAGGACACCAGCAGTATGGTCTCAGAACAGCTCCCCTCCTTTGTAAAGGACACCAGCAGTATGGTATCAGAACAGCTCCCCTCCTAAAGGACACCAGCAGTATGGTCTCAGAACAGCTCCCCTCCTAAAGGACACCAGCAGTATGGTCTCAGAACAGCTCCCCTCCTAAAGGACACCAGCAGTGTGGTCTCAGAACAGCTCCCCTCCTAAAGGACACCAGCAGTATGGTCTCAGAACAGCTCCCCTCCTAAAGGACACCAGCAGTATGGTCTCAGAACAGCTCCCCTCCTAAAGGACACCAGCAGTATGATCTCTATCATTGAATCTCTTGATCCTCTCCCTGAGAATACCTTGTTAGTTACTTTTGATGTTGAGTCATTATACACTAATATTCCACACGAGGGCGGTATTGAAGCTATGGAACATTTTCTTCTGCAACGTGACCCTGAACTACCTTCCAGTGCATGCATTGTAACATTGGCTGAAATAGTACTCACACAACTATTTCATGTTTCTAAATGATTTCTTTATTCATAGGAAGGTTACTGCTATGGGATCCCCATGGCTCCTAACTATGCTAATTTGTATGTGGGTTACATGGAGAAACAGTCTATTTTCAATCCTCTCAAAAATGTTTTCTTGCCTAACATCATTATTTGGAAACGGTATATTGATGATATTTTTGTTCTATGGAGGGGTGATGCAAAACAGCTCCAGGCGTTCCATGCTTTTCTTAACTCCTCTTCTGAGCATCTGAGATTTACTATGCATTCTGATTCAAGTCAAATCAGTTTTCTTGATCTTCTGTGAAGATAATGTTTCATACACTGATCCTTACAGGAAGCCTACTGATCGTAACAGTTTGTTGAGGGCTGATAGTTGTCACCCACTTCCCTTAAAATAGTTTGCCCCTACAGCCAATTCTGTCGAATCAAAAGAATTTGCAAAAAACAGCCCGATTTCGACAGAAATATGGCTGAGACGCAAAGAATGTTCAAGGAGAGGGGCTACAAGAATGATCAGATTAATATTGCTATTGAGAAAATTCTAAACAAAACGAGACATTACCTTTTTCAAGGTCAGTCTTGCAAAAAAGATGCATTCTTGCGTTCTAACTACCAGCTATTCAAAGTGCTCTGAACAAATTAAGGGAATTGTTCACAAACATTGGCACATTCTAAAATCTGACGATAGTCTCGGTAATGTGTTTTCGGACATTCCCTTGGTCGTATTCTCACGGAACAGAAATCTCAGAGACCAATTGGTCAACTCTGATTTACCACCCCAAGATATTCCTGAACAACATCTATTTGCTCCCCTACTGGATGGAAATGACAAATGTAATGGCTGTGCTCAATGCAATGGCACTTATAAATGTAGATCCTTCAAACACCCACAAACAGGGACATCGATCCCAATCAAAGGTGTTATTACGTGCTCCACAAAGGCAGTTATTTATCTTATAACTTGTCCTTGTGGTAAAAATGATGTCGGTAAAACAAAGCGCGAATTAAAAGAGCGTATCTCAGAGCATCGTAGCACCATTTAGTGTAAAAACTTGACTTACCCAGTTGCGGCCCACTTCTTGGAGGCAGTCCACTCGATTTTGTCTCTGCGTTATATTGGCATCGAACATGTCACCCTCCCAAGGAGAGGGGGTGACCTTGATAATTTATTGTTAAAACGAGAGGCTGCCTGGATCTTTCACTTGAAGACCCTTGTTCCCTTCGTTCTCAACGTAGACTTTGATCTGAAGCCATTCTTGTGATTATTGTGACTTTGCCATTGTAATTGTTTGTCAGCTTGTGTAGTCTAAAAGGAATTTATGATCGTATGCTATCCATTTGTTGTTTGTATGCTGTTCTTTGTATGCCATTTTAATAATAATAATAATAATCAATCCTCCAGGTTGTTTTACAATAAATACTCAATAATATTTCAACCGGACCGTAGAGTTTTCAATAGGAGTGAGAGAGAAAATGTCTGCTCATGCATGCAAAACTCTGCTGGCACCCAGCCATCCAATGACGCGATGTGATCTTTCTCGCTCATTTTTCAGAATAAATGCCTGAAACTACATCTGAAGACTGTTCACAAAATGTGGGAAGACTGTTCAAAGGTGTGTTGAAGCCATAGGAAAATGAATCTGGTTGATATCCCTTTAAATGGAGGCAAGACATGCAATGGAATAGAGAGGTTTCAGGAAAAACAGCACTTCCGGGTTGGATTTTCCTCAGGTTTTCGCCTGCAATATCAGTTCTTTCATACTCACAGACAATATTCTGACAGTTTTGGAAACTTTAGAGTGTTTTCTATCCTAATCTGACAATTACATGCATATTCTAGATTCTGGGCCTGAGAAATAGGCAGTTTCATTTGGGTACGTTTTTTCATCCAAACATCAAAATACTGCCCCCTACACTCAAGAGGTTAAAATGCACTGAAAATATCTAAAATACATCATATATATACAGCTAAAGTGTGTTTGATCAAATGTCTTGTTTTGCTAACCATTACTTTGGACAAAATCAGGACGCCAATATTCTTGGAAGAGTTTTTGTATGAAAAAAATTTTAAAAAGGGTAATTCTTCCACTTTTCAACCAATATTCATTATCTCCAGCACCATACCAGGGTCTACATAAGTGAAAATAGTGCGTTTTAATAATCTGTGGTTAGAAATGAATTCTCTGTGGCATTACAGGGTAGGATTAAAAGTAGGAAAACCTGCAACGAGTTTCATGCTTCCCACGTCACTGTGAATCTCATAATGTTTGATAATCACTATTTATTAATGTCTTTGGTAGAACTTAACTAGATTTTTTCTACAAAATGTAAACACTGGTATTGTGCGGGAGATTATGATAATGAGGTTGAAAAATCATGGAATTGCCCTTTAAATTAGTTTAATTACATCTGAATGTGCGTTAATCACAATTTATCACAGCAAATCCAGCGATTAACTTGATTAAAAAAATATATATACAGTTTGACAGCACTGTATAATACAAAACAGAGCGGGATAAAGACAGATATACTGTAAGAGGACGACGAGCTTCTTTTGAGTCTAAAAGGAAGAAAAGCTGTTCAATTTTTTAGGTGGAGATCCTCCCTCAGTTTACAAGGCTTAGCATATTATTATATAGATATTACCAATTGACCATAGAAAAACTGGAAATATTGCAGACTGTGGCTTTAACACTAGAAGTGCATAAATCAGTAATTTGGACTGCTCATTAATAAAAAAAAATATATTACTCTGCCATAGTCATTCCTCCCGCTGTCCTTGACTTTTCCGTTTATAGCACACACTGTCGTTGTTAGTGGTAGTTGGAGAAGAAACTAGACAAGGTGTGCACATAAGGGGCCTCTAAGGGTATTTTGTTTTCCTCATAGCCACTCATTTAATAGTTTTGATGACAAAATGTGAAGGAAAAACCAGATGTTAACCCTGAAAGAAGAACTGTCTTGCTGTTTTGTTTTGACTGGAACACAGTAAGTCATGCATTGTGCTGGCATTTTGGGGGTTCGGTCAGATTTGGCTTGCCGTTTCCATTGGGCTGTGGTTGAACGAGGGGAGCCTGTGGGTGAAGTTAAAGTAAGATAAAATTGTTTTTGTGTGTGTGTGTGTGTGTGTGTGTGTGTGTGTGTGTGTGTGTGTGTGTGTGTGTGTGTGTGTGTGTGTGTGTGTGTGTGTGTGTGTGTGTGTGTGTGTGTGTGTGTGTGTGTGTGTGTGTGTGTGTGTGTGTCTTAATATCACAAAAAGAACTGAAGTTATATCCAGTTTTAGGAGGTCATGTCCTTTTTTTAATGATTTTCCCCGTTACCCCTCCTCTTCTCCCAATAGTTGAAGGTGCCATGCCCGGTTGATAATCACCCAAGAACAAGGCGGGCCATTCTATTGTATTAATCTATTCTAATTCTAATCCCAAAACGGTATGTACCCTATATCAGTCCACCGAATCCAAGGAGTCTTATCAGTCTGCTCAGGCCTACTTGGAGTACACAGTGAGAGTGTGCATTATTTACAATGGCAAGAAGACCAAGACGAATGAACGCACATGCTGCGTTAGCGTTGCTACAAAATCTGAATGAAAACGACTCAGACGGAAGAAATGAATCATGACATCTCTGATGATTATTCTTCTGATTCTGAGCATCAGCCTGAACCTACACCTCCGAGACCTAAGCGAAAAAAAACATCAAAAATGGACCATTTTTGACTGCTGTCATAAACACTTATATTCATTATATGCCATTATTGCTTTCGCGACAATTTTCACTATTTATAAAGCACACTTGGTGCTTATAGTGATGTTTAGGCTACTGATGTTTTCATCATGTGTTGCTAACCGTGTGTCTTGGTGGTTGGGGTATTTTTATTTTGTCGTTGTAAGAAGAAGCTGTTACAGTTTTCCAACACATACGCTGCCTTCAGAAAGTATTCAAACCCCTTAACTTTGCCCCCCAAAATTGTGTTGCAGCCTGAATTTAAAATGGAATAAATGTAGATATTTTTGTCACTGGCCTACACCCAATGCCCCGTCATGTAAAAGAGTAACTATTTTAAACAAATTTATTAAAATGAAAAGCTGAAACGTCTTGAGTCGAAGTATTAAACCCCTTTGTCATGGCCTAAATAAGTTCAGGAGTAAAAATGTGCGTAACAAGTCACATAATAAGTTGCACGAACTCTGTTTAACATGTTTTTTTTTTTAACGACTACCTCTGTAGCCGACACATAAAATGATCTGTAAGGTCCCTCAGTTGAGCAGTGAATTTCCAACAGATTCAGCCACAGGTTTTCCAATGCAAAGAGCTAAAAAAAAATCAGACATTGAATCTCTTTGATTATGCTGTAGTCAAATTACATGTTGAATACACCCAGTCACTATAAAGATACAGGCGTCTTTCCTAACTCAATAGCCAGAGAGGAAGGAAAGCACTCAGGGATTTCAACGTGAGGCCAATGGTGACTTTAAAACAGTTACAAAGTTCAATGGCTGTGATGGGAAATAACTGAAGATGGATAAACACCATTGTAGTTACTCCACCTAATTGACAGAGTGAAAAAAAGCCTTTACAGAATGAAAATATTCCAAAACAAGCATCCTTGATTGCAGCGAGGCACTAAAGTAATACTGCCAGAAATGTGGCAAAGCAATTAACTTTTTGTCCTGAATACAAAGTGTTATGTTTGGGGCAAATCCAATCCAATACATTACTGAGTACCACTCTCCATATTGTCAAGCATGGTGGTTGCTGCATCATGTTATGGTTATGCTTGTAATCATTAAGGACTGGGGAGTTTTTCAGGATAAAAAAAGTCAGAATAGAGCTAAGCACAGGCAAAATCCTAGAGGAAAACCTGGTTCAGTCTGCTTTCCACCAGACACTGGGAGATTAGTTCACCTTTCAGCAGGACAATAACCTAAAACACAAGGCCAAATCTACACTGGAGTTACTTACCAAGAAGTCAGTGAATGTTCCTGAGTGGCCGAGTTACAGTTTTGACTTAAATCTACTTGAAAATCTATGACCTGAAGATAGTTCTCTAGCAAAGAACAACAAACAATTTGACAGAGCTTGAATCATTTTTACATTTTGCACAATCCAGTTGTGGAAAGCTCTTTGAGACTGAAGGCACCAGCATGCTTCGGTTCGCCTTGCCAAACCGAACGAGTGTGCTCGCATACACCCTTAAAAAGACCTTTGCTTGAAAAATGGCAATAGTACTGTTTGTCCATCTTAAGACATCTTATCCGGAATAGTCCGAAATAATCTAAGATAACTCTGTCAATCATTTAGATGTTTCTGCAGAGGAGATGTTAGTCACGCAAATTCTAATTTGTTTGGTGCAGTATTTCTCAAGTGAAAAAATGTGCATGAAAACGAGTCTTATCTCGCTGAATGACAACAAACACTTCATCGAAGAATCCCTACGGTTGACCGTTCACCAACGAAGGGGCATAGACATTGGCTACCGATTTCAACTTGCCTCAAGAAAAAGACGTATGTGCACGAACAGCGGAAAACACCCTTGCCAAAGACCAAAATGAACCAAAACGTCAAAAAATGTTGTTTCGGGAAGGGAAGCATGTGGACGCCTCTACCCCAAAAGACTCACAGCTGTAATCTCTGCCAAAGGGGATTCTAAAATATATTCACTCAGGGGATTGAATATTAAAAATATTTTTTGACTTTAGAAAAAAAAGTTTAAAACATTTCTTACACTTCAGAGTATTTTGTGTAGATTGTTGACAAAAAAATGACCAAATCCCTTTTAATCCCACTTTGTAACACAACAAAAGTCAAGGGGTGTGAATACTTTCTGAAGGCACTGTATGCTTTCTGTTTTATAGTTGTGACAAAGGCACTCCACAAATAAAATTGATTGAACATTAGAATTTTGAAGTAACAGTAACATAAACTAATGAAACTGATAGTCTTATTTGAAATATACACTCAGTGGCCAGTTAATTACGTACACCAATCTCGTACAGAGTTCGGCCCCTCAGAATAGCCTGAATTCTTTGGGGCATTGATGTTACTCACTCGGTATCAAGGGACCGAACATGTGCTAGGAAAAAATTCCCCACATCATTACACCACAGCCACCAGCCTGTACGATTAACACCAGTCAGAATGGGGCCATGGGCTCATACTGCTTCAGCAAAATCCTGACTCTGCCACCAGCATGACGCAACAGGAAACGTGTTAACTCAGATACTTGAAATTTGGCATGCCATGAAAGACCTTAGACCGCTGCTCCTGAGTGGCACAGCGGTCTAAGGCACTGCATCTCAGTGCAAGAGGCATCACTACAGACCCTGGTTTGATTCCAGGCTGTATCACAACCGGCCGTGATTGGGAGTCTTATAGGGCGGCGCACAATTGGCCCAGCGTCGTTAGGTTTTGCCTAGTTAAATAAAATAAATACAAAAATAAATGTGAAATAAAAGTTAAATAAAAATATTAAAATGGGCATATGAATGTTTTGTGTGGACCCTAGGAAGAGTAGCTGTCATGATTAACAGCTAATGGGGAACCAAAAAAACAAATGCAACCGGTATGTTAGGGCAACTAACCAATTGTCTGGATGATGGCGTTCTGGACAATGCGCTCCTCGCTCTCCTTGACCCGTCCGGACGAGGACACACTGGCGCCAGAGTTCCGTCTGGAGTTCTCACCCAGCTCAAAGTCCACACTCATCCGCAGGTGCTTGAGCAGGGTGTTGAACACCTCCAGCACCGTAGGGCCTGATGATACACATACACACACAAGCACACGGACACACACAGGCAAGCACACACACAAAGACTCGCAAACACACAAACATGCAGACACACAAACATGCAGACACACAAACATGCAGACACACAAACACGCAGACACACAAACACGCAGACACACAAACACGCAGACACACAAACACGCAGACACACAAACACGCAGACACACAAACACGCAGACACACAAGCAAGCACACACAGAGGCACACACACACAGTTAGGGATTGCAATCAACACACCATCTGGTCACCAAAGACTATTGGATTCTATTATCACATATAAAAGCTTTTAAAACTATACAATCACCAAGGAATACTACACTCCATGTTCTAGCACAATACAATAAAACATCACCAGGGTATATACTCCACCATAGTACAGTAATATATATATATATATATATATATATATATATATATATATATATATATATATATATATATATATATATATATATATATATACAGTACCAGTCAAAAGTTTACACCTACTCATTCAAGGGTTTTTCTTTATTTTGATTATTTTCTACATTGTAGAATAATAGTGAAGACATCAGAACTTCGAAAAAAGGCACACATAGAATCAAGTAGTAACGAAAAAGATGTTAAACAAATCAAAATATATTTGATATTTTTCAAAGTAGCCACCCTTTGCCTTGACAGCTTTGCACACTCTTAGCATTCTCTCAACCAGCTTCATGAGGTAGTCACCTGGAATGGATTTCAATAAACAGGTGTGCCTTGTTAAAAGTTAATTGGTGGAATTTCTTTCCTACTTAATGCATTTGAGACAATTTGTGTTGTGACAAGGTAGGGGTATAGAGAATATGGTCTGTTACCAAATCGGGCTAAGTCCATATTATGGCAAGAACAGCTCAAATAAGCAAAGAGAAACGACAGTCCATCATTACTTCAAGACATGAAGGTCAGTCAATCCGGAAAATTTCTAAAATGTTGAAAGTTTCTTCAAGTGCAATCGCAAAAACAATCAAGAAATATGATGAAACTGGCTCTCATGAGGACCGCCACAGGAAAGGAAGACCCAGAGTTACTTCTACAGCAGAGGATAAGTTTCATTAGAGTTAACTGCACCTCAGATTGCAGCCCCAAAAATACTTCAGAGTTCAAGTAACAGACACATCTCAACATCAACTGTTCAGAGGAGACTGTGTGAAATCAGGCCTTCATGGTCGAATTGCTGCTAAGAAACCACACATTTGAGACTGTTGGTTCCAACCGCCGTGTCTTTGTGACACACAGAGTAGGTGAACGGATGATCTCCGCATGTGTGGTTCCCACCGTGAAGCATGGAGGAGGTGGTGTGATGGTGCTTTGCTGGTGACACTGTCTGTGATTTATTTAGAATTCATGGCACACTTAACCAGCATGGCTACGACAGCATTCTGCAGCGATACGCCATCCCATCTGATTTGCGCTTAGTGGGACTATAATTTGTTTTTCAACAGGACTAGGAATCAAAAACACACCTTCAGGCTGTGTAAGGGCTATTTGACCAAGAAGGAGAGTGATGGAGTGCTGCATCAGATGACCTGGCCTCCACGATCACCCGACCACAACCCAATTGAGATGGTTTGGGATGAGTTGGACTGCAGAGTGAAGGAAAAGCAGCCCACAAGTGCTCTGTACGTGTGGGAACTCCATCCAGACTGTTGGAAAAACCTTCCAAGGTGAAGCTGGTTGAGAGAATGCCAAGAGTGTGCAAAGCTGTCATCAAAGCAAAGGGTGGCCACTTTTAACAATCTCAAATATAAAATACATTTAAAATACATTTAGATAAAATACATTTAGATTGGTTTAACACTTTATTCGGTTAATACATGTTTCCATAAATGTTATTTCATAGTGTTGATGCCTTCACTATTATTCTACAATGTAGAAAATAGTGTAAATAAAGAAAAATCCTTGAATGAGTAGGTGTGTCCAACCCTTTGACTGGTACTGTCACCAGCCTGATGTCTACGTTCACCATTTACCAAGTAAATTTGAATGCTGAACGCAGTATCAAGCTGGTTCCACCAGGCTAACATATCCTATACTGTACATACATTACAAACATCACCCGTGTATAAAAGACCCCATGAAATAGGAAATTAGACTGTGCTATTTCCCATTTATTTAGGGTTGAGGCATATCACAAGATGATGTGGGACATGGACCAGTCTTGACATTTCACCATTTTTGAGTCAAGAAGCAACAATGGTCCTAATCCTTATGATCCATAGACAGAAAACTTGACTGAAAAATGACCAGCAAATGAAGTATTTAAAAAAAATGTATCACACTCAGCCGTCAGACTGACTGCTTATGTCAATAACTCAAATATACACTTTATTTGCAAGTGCTGGCTGTCTTTTTCATTCAAGTCAGATTAACCCTTGGCAACAGCAACTAAGTCTTACTGACAGAATTTGAGCATGTCGGATTTAGCATTTTCCATAGAAAAGCAAACCTACTTGGCTGAGTTGTGACCCTAAGTCAGAGCACGCAACTAGTTGCATCCTTGGACTGGTACGCCTCCCCTGATTCATTAGGCCATTGGGTGTTATACCTCTAATTTGGTCTCAAAATCAAAAAGACTCCCTCGTGTCTCTTTAGATGGTAAACTCATTTTAAAATGGGGATATGTGTCTATATTATTATATGGCATTTAGCACACACTTTTTTACAAAGTGACTTACAGTACAGTGAGTGCACACATACACTTAGTATACAAAACATTAAGAACACCTGCTCTTTCCATGGCTGACCGACCAGGTGAAAGCTATGATCCCTTATTGAGGTCACCTGTTAAAATCCACTTCAAATCAGTCTAGATGAAGAGGAGGAGCACGGTTATAGTAGGATTTTTAAGCTTTGAGACAATTGAGACATAGATTGTGTATGTGTGCCATTCAGAGGGGGAATGGGTAAGACAAACTATTGAAGTGCCTTTGAACGGGGTATAGTAGTAGGTGCCAGGTGCACCGATTTGTGTCAAGAAATGCCATGCTTCTGGGTTTTTCACATTCAACAGTTTCCCATGTGTATCAAGAATGGTCTACCAACCGAAGGACATCCAGCCAACGTGACACAACTGTGGGAAGCATTGTAGTCAACATGGGCCAGCATCCCTGTTCTGAGGGCAACAGGGCGGGGTAGGGGGATGCAACTTAATATTTGGAAGATGTTCCTACTGTTTGGTATAGTCAGTCTATGTGATCACTACAGGAACTAAACCCACAACCTTGGCATTGCTTGTGCCATGCTCCTCCTAACTGGTCCACACAGGACTGGGTAATGATACAAGTAAAGCATGCTCAGTTTGTTTTAGTGGAATAAGCCAAATTATTTTCTCATATTATAAAAACAAAATTGTATAGAAAGGACTACAAGCAGTTAATACATTACATTTTGGACACTACTAATGTCACTGTACCCCCCAATATATATCAGAAAGAATCACAACAGGGAGAACTACAAAATACCATATAATTGATACACAGTTTAGCACAGGGGTTGAGGGAGTAATTTACACCATTTACACAGTATTACAACAAGAGACACCAAATCCAAACTTCCACCAATTCAGGTAAAGACAAAATGGGTCACATTCAATTTCAGTCAAATATTCTGCACCAGTAAACAGATGACGTGGGAGGTAGGTGAGGTTCAGTTAGATCTACCAAAGACCCACCCCATTTACAAACAACAGCAGTGACCAAACTTGAAAAGGTACAATGTGTGGCTTTAAGACCAAACCAAACCAGAGCACACACCGTATGTTATACTGTATCTATGGAATTTAAAAAGTGTTTGTCCAAAATATAGCTTGGATGGGTTGAAGTTTGGTTAGGATATGGTGTTCATCGAAGTTGCCCATAACCACTGGTCCAGGGTCAGATAAAAAGAAAAATGATGGTCAAGGTTAGGATGATCATAGATCTGTGGTTAGGGGCCCCCTTCTACCTCCAGCTATGGAGCTCCCTGCAGCCCGAACATACCTAACCAGAGATTTGGTGGGGATAAGGTTTGGGAGTTTGGGTCAACAGTGTATGCACTGTCATATGTATGTTTGTTGGAACGGGTCAGTCCTGTCGAGAGAGCGGTTTATTGGGAGGGAAAAAGAGGGCCAAATCATTGGGTTTAAATAAACATGCGATCAAAGTATCTTCCTCCTTCTAGTCTTCCTCTCTGGACATCTACTATTAAAGCAAGGATTTATTGACAGTATTTTGTCTCCCATCATTACAGTAGCATTACCCCAAAAAGTTAAATGGCTAGCTTGTAGCTATCATACTGACAATAAAGCTACATACTGTCACGACAGAAAAGTTGCGAGTCGACAGCTTAACCAAGCAGTTGTCACCATCAGCAAAATAATCATTGTCAAATAATTTCCTATGCATCCATCTACCCATAGACTCATCCATTGCCTACATCTAGATTAGCGTTTCTCAAACGTTTTCGTGCCAAGGCATTCCCGTTACTAATAAGCAAGCACTGATTAAGAAAATGACTAAAAACAGTTACATCCAAGTGGATTGATAAGGAATTCAAAAATGGTATGGTTGAGAAAGGAGCCAAAAGGAGTGGCTAGCTGCATTGAAAAATGATTTGAATAAAGTGAACTAAAATAAACTATACTATGAAACAAAGATAAATTATATAAAGAATGAAAGTAAATAGCTTTGGAGCACCTTAAATGAATGGGTATCCATTCTTCTTCTGAGGGCTCTTGGCAAAAAATGATTTTTTATTCAAAACAACCATTTTTTTGTAGGTGTTTTCCCTATGATATCTCCTAACATATAGAATTGTTTAAGATAGCAACAATATGGACCATCAAGCTATTTTATTCTAGGATCAGCTGGGGGTGGCAGGCAGCCGAGACATTAGAGAGGCGAGCCAGCAACGGGAGGGTTGCCAGTTCGAATCCCAGGGTCTGACGGAAAAACATTTGTCGGGAAGTCAGCTGGCAACTGGAAGGTTGCTAGTATCAAATTCTGCCTGCTGTTGTGCCCTTGAGCACTTAACCCTCACAACAACAGCTCGCCGGGCACCCAGTGTGGCAAACCCCCAAACCTCTCTAAAACTTGTGCATGTTTTTTGGGTTAAAAGCGGTAGTCTAATTTCAGTTGGACATTGTGTGCAATTGACCAATACAGTGATCTTAATCAGAAACAAATATGTAAAAAAATATATATTATAATGAAACTTTAGAATTTGCCCTTGCTGTCATTATTTCAATACATATAAATAACAGACAAAGATACTTCAGATTTCAATTTGAAGGAGCCTGTTTTGTCGTAGCTGAAATGCATTAGAAAGGTATCAGGAAGTTCAGGTAAAGTTCATCAGGTACTAATTGTGTGTGTGTGTGTGTGTGTAGAAAAGATCCTGCATTGCATTCAAATGATATTCTCACAGTCCCTTCTAACGTGCCTTGAACGGCTTGGAGGGGAACAGAAGACAGGTTCATGGGAGTCGTAGCTTTCAGGAATGGGGTCATAATAAAGTTAGAGCCTGTAGGAAGGAGTCAGAAACTGCTCGGTTTGTCACGACCGGTAAGCGGAGATTTGAGGTTACTCACATAACCGCGGTTCTTTGAACTAAGAGGCGTATTCAGTGGATTGAGACAAATCATGCGCAATCAGTAGGAGTTTGTCATGAGGAATATGCCGCGGACCTGAAGGCATTCCTCCGCAGAACTGGGTTTGAGAAAGGCTGATCTAGATGAAAATTTCACCCTGAGCCATCAATCTGTCATGTCAACAGATCCTCAGATGATTATAATCAGTTAATATCCCGTCCATCTTTAAACCAATCTACCTATCCATCCATAGAGCTTATGCACCTTTGACTCATCTGACAGACCGCATCATGTGTGTGTCCCAAATGACACCCAGTGCCCTATATAGTGCACAAATGATGACCAGAAATCTATGGGCCCTGTCAATAGTGCACTGCAAATGGAATAGGGTTCCATTTGGGACACAGTCCGTTGAGTCACTAGAGGCACTTCCCAAGCCAACTCACCGACGGAGCCTTTGGCTGCTATGGCGACCGTCTCGAGAAGGACCTGCACGATGCCGGCCCTCATGCGAGGGGTGTTCTTGTTGTGCGTGTCCAGGTGGCCCAGGACCTGCTGTATGACGTGGTGGGAGTGTTGGGCCTGAGAAAGACAGTGGGAGAGAATGAAAGGGGGAGGTGAAGATAAAAATACTTTAAGGTCGATGCACACACACACACACACACACACACACACACACACACACACACACACACACACACACACACACACACACACACACACACACACACACACACACACACACACACACACACACACACACACACACACACACACACACACACACACACACACACACACACACACACTTTGGAAACTAGGGTTAGCTACTGCAGCACCCCTGGAGCAAATTTAGAGGTTCATGTCTTGCTCAAGGGCACAATGGCAAGGGTGGGGTTTGGGAGGTTTGGGGAAACAGTCGGTCTAATCTGTTGAGTTCAACACAATGTACATTTACCTTTATGAACACGTGTACTTAATTTGTCCTTTTTTATTTCCTTGTTTCCAAACACTAAAACAATCAGCAACAATCAATGTCCCCACTACATCCGAAAACGGACAGGTGGATGGACGAACAGACATACTGTTTCACTCAGAGACAAAGGTGTTGGGATGTTCTCTCCTGCTATTGAGTGAACAGACAGGTGGACGGACAGATTCACAAAGACAGACTGACAAAGACCAACGCAGACAAAAACAAAGACTGGCGGACAGGCAAATAGACAGATCCTCTGTAGCTCAGCTGGCGCTTGAAATGCCAGAATTGTGGGTTCCATTTCCGGGACCACCCATGCGTAAAATATATGCAGACATGACTTACTGACCTTGGATAAAAGGCATATATATGGTATTATATTATGACAGATGTACAAAGTTTATCTTGCAGATAGATAAACAATTTCTCTCTCAGACAGACCAGACAGTCTCATCTAGCCAAGGCACTAAAACCTAGACTAGGATTAGGGCTGACCCTGAGCACTGCTCAAACAAAAAACACGACACAACTCGCCCCGAGCCTCATCAATCGTCTCTTATCTGGTTAAAGCCACCTAGGGACACCACTATGACTGGAGAACCCACCTGTATGGAGTACATGATGATCCGGAAACAGGAAACAGCAAACTCGTTGGGCTCCCACAGCCGGTGGTTGTCCAGATGACTGGAGAGGGAAGAACACAAAGGAAACACATTTCAATGGCATTATAGTACTGCACATAACAAATGGGACAACAAACTAAGTTGTTGAGAATAGATTAACACGATACATTACATGAAAAATGCATTCATATATTTCAGGCACTACAACTTTTATTATGGCCTTATTTGAGTCAAAATGACTCATAGGTTCCTGCCCAATCTCCTGTTTCTGTAGTGTGAGGCAGCTTGCTGTCCAAGTACACCCCCTGGACAGGGGGTCTATTGCAGGGCTTGGGATACTTTCCTAATGTTCTATGTTATGTCATGCTTATACAGTGCCTTTGGAAAGTATTCGGCCCCCTTGAACTTTGCGACCTTTTGCCACATTCCAGGCTTCAAACATAAAGATATAAAACTGTATGTTTTTGTGAAGAATCAACAACATGTGGGACACAATCATGAAGTGGAACAACATGTATTGGATATTTCAAACTTTTTTAACAAATCAAAAACTGAAAAATTGGGCGTGCAAAATTATTCAGCCCCCTTACTTTCAGTGCAGCAAACTCTCTCCAGAAGTTCAGTGAGGATCTCTGAACGATCCAATGTTGACCTAAATGACTAATGATGATAAATACAATCCACCTGTGTGTAATCAAGTCTCCGTATAAATGCACCTGCACTGTGATAGTCTCAGAGGTCCGTTAAAAGCGCAGAGAGCATCATGAAGAACAAGGAACACACCAGGCAGGTCCGAGATACTGTTGTGAAGAAGTTTAAAGCCGGATTTGGATACAAAAATATTTTCCAAGCTTTAAACATCCCAAGGAGCACTGTGCAAGCGATAATATTGAAATGGAAGGAGTATCAGACCACTGCAAATCTACCAAGACCTGGCCGTCCCTCTAAACTTTCAGCTCATACAAGGAGAAGACTGATCAGAGATGCAGCCAAGAGGCCGATGATCACTCTGGATGAACTGCAGAGATCTACAGCCGAGGTGGGAGACTCTGTCCATAGGACAACAATCAGTTGTATATTGCACAAATCTGGCCTTTATGGAAGAGTGGCAAGAAGAAAGCAATTTCTTAAAGATATCCATAAAAAGTGTTGCTTAAAGTTTGCCACAAGCCACCTGGGAGACACACCAAACATGTGGAAGAAGGTGCTCTGGTCAGATGAAACCAAAATTGAACTTTTTGGCAACAATGCAAAACGTTATGTTTGGCGTAAAAGCAACACAGCTCATCACCCTGAACACACCATCCCCACTGTCAAACATGGTGGTGGCAGCATCATGGTTTGGGCCTGCTTTTCTTCAGCAGGGACAGGGAAGATTGTTAAAATTGATGGGAAGATGGATGGAGCCAAATACAGGACTATTCTGGAAGAAAACCTGATGGAGTCTGCAAAAGACCTGAGACTGGGATGGAGATTTGTCTTCCAACACGACAATGATCCAAAACATAAAGCAAAATCTACAATGGAATGGTTCAAAAATAAACATATCCAGGTGTTAGAATGGCCAAGTCAAAGTCCAGACCTGAATCCAATCGAGAATCTGTGGAAAGAACTGAAAACTGCTGTTCACAAATGCTCTCCATCCAACCTCACTGAGCTCGAGCTGTTTTGCAAGGAGGAATGGTAAAGAATTTCAGTCTCTCGATGTGCAAAACTGATAGAGACATACCCCAAGCGACTTACAGCTGTAATCGCAGCAAAAGGTGGCGCTAAAAAGTATTAACTTAAGGGGACTGAATCATTTTGCACACCCAATTTTTCAATTTTTGATTTGTTAAAAAAGTTTGAAATATCCAATAAATGTCGTTTCACTTCATGATTGTGTCCCACTTGTTGATTCTTCACAAAAAAATACAGTTTCATATCTTTATGTTTGAAGCCTGAAATGTGGCAAAAGGTCGCAAAGTTCAAGGGGGCCGAAAACTTTCGCAAGGCACTGTATGTATAATGATTCATTCTCCTGAACAGAGCCCTATGAGCTACATTCCAGTGTACGTACTATTGTACCACTTCGAATACATTGCCCCAATACGTTGCTTCATTCTAAATAGTATGCTAGTTTGGGAGAGAGAGAGAGAGAGAGCGAGAGAGAGAGAGAGCATCCGGAGGAAAAGGAGAGAGAGCGAGGGAGAGTTTGCTAGTGTTTGGCCATCAAACAGACTGCATAGACTGGGTTTGCTTTTCTGCTTTGTTTTTGTTTTCCTCAGTGAGACAGAAGTGTAAAAATGAGAAATTAAAGGGATGAGAGAGGTGAGGAGAGGACAAAGAGAGGAGAGAAGAGAGAGAGATGAAAGGGGTGTGAAGGGAAGAAATAAAATGGCAAATTCACATCAGAGAAAGCTGAATCCGTAGACGTATAGGGTGGACACGAGGACAAAGACACAGGCACATAAATACTGGAATCTCAGAGATAAGAACACGTCAGGAACGGAGGTTGTTTGAAATTCCGTGTTTTCTAAAGACCCAGTTCAACTGCATCTATTCGGTCGATTGGTCAGTCTGTAACTTAGGTTTACATCTTTGAGGTTCTACTGTATACAACACTGCTGCTGGGGCTTCAGTCTCCTTTACACTCAGTGACACGCTACAATTACACTGATAACCACAGAGGATTCTCATGTTATACAGAGAAAAACATGGGCCTTTGGGTGTAGGTTAAGTGTCTTAGCTGTTCATGCCATAAAATCGCTCCTAATACTTTCTATGGGCCTCACCTAATATGGCCGACCAGTGACGTCAACACGTCCTGGTCACTTCCTGGTCACTTCCTGGTCCCTATCAAGATGGCTACACACAAAGCTCGGAAGACTAATGCTCAATGAACTGTACCAATTGTATGGCCTGTTTGCCCCATACTGAACAGGTGGACCACGGGCCGGATCTGGACAATACATGCTGCAGGTCCCAACCCCACAAAATTGCCCCCCTCCTGGTATCACATATCAGGCATTGCAAAATGTGTAGAATTACATGATATTAGCTTTAAGAATGCTACAGCTTCTCTCTTCCCCATGAAAAAAATGTGGATCACAAAACACCAGTATCAATGTCAACAGTGAAGAGGAGACTCCGGGAGGCTGGCCTTCTAGGCAGAGTTCCTCTGTCCAGTCTCAACGTCAACAGTGAAGAGGAGACTCCGGGAGGCTGGCCTTCTAGGCAGAGTTCCTCTGTCCAGTCTCAACGTCAACAGTGAAGAGGAGACTCCGGGAGGCTGGCCTTCTAGGCAGAGTTCTTCTGTCCAGTCTCAACGTCAACAGTGAAGAGGCGACTCCAGGAGGCTGGCCTTCTAGGCAGAGTTCCTCTGTCCAGTCTCAACGTCAACAGTGAAGAGGCGACTCCAGGATGCTGGCCCTTTTCTAGGCAGAGTTCCTCTGTCCAGTGTCTGTGTGCTTTTACTCATCTTAATCTTATATTTTTATTGGCCAGCCTGAGATACGGCTTTTTCTTTGGTTTTCTAATGATCAGTTAGCTAATCCAAGTTTAGCATTTTAAAAGGCTAACACAACGTGCCATTGGAACACAGGAGGGATGGTTGCTGATAATGGGCCTCTGTGCGCCTATGTAGATATTCAATTTTTAAAAACATCTGCTGTTTTCAGCTACAATAGTCATTTACAACATTAACAATGTCTACACTATTTCTGATCAATTTTATGTTATTTTAAATGACATTGCTTTTCTTTCTAAAACAAGGACATTTCTAAGTGGCCCCAAACTTTTGAACGGTAGTGTGTCACTGGTCCTTCGTGGCTGAAACTGGCTAGAGAGTTGTGGAGGTGATTCCAGGATCCTGGGATAAACCACAGCTTTCACTATTTTGGTAGCATAGTCTGTAAAGACAAATAATAAACAGGCATTTCAATAATATTGGCAGATGTGTATGTGGTACAGCACAACTTTCCATTTTGGCACAATCATTTCCCTGCTTTCTTCAGTAGACATTGCACATGACCAGTAGAGATAGTTGATCATGGAGTTCTACCACAGTGCTTGTCTTGTGCAGAGCCAATCACAGAAGAATATGAACATATAATACAAATGTACACATAGATGAGTAGAATAATCCTACCCAGTTACATCATGACCATAATTTTTTTTTATTTCTTACATTTAGCCAAATATCAAGCGATACTTTGTATCTGGCATGTTAAAAAAAATGTATTTCTTACATTTAGCCAAATATCAAGCGATACTTTGTATCTGGCATGTTAAAAAAAAATGTATTTCTTACATTTAGCCAAATATCAAGCGATACTTTGTATCTGGCATGTTAAAAAAAATGTATTTCTTACATTTGGCCAAATATCAAGCGATACATTTTTTTTAACATGCCAGATACAAAGTATCGCTTGATATTTGGCTAAATATAAGAAATACATTTTTTTTAACATGCCAGATACAAAGTATTTCTTACATTTAGCCAAATATCAAGCGATACTTTGTATCTGGCATGTTCTCCTGGATCCATGTATTTCTTATATTTAGCCAAATATCAAGCGATACTTTGTATCTGGCATGTTCTCCTGGATCCATGTATTTCTTACATTTAGCCAAATATCAAGCGATACTTTGTATCTGGCATGATAAAAAAAAATGTATTTCTTATATTTAGCCAAATATCAAGCGATACTTTGTATCTGGCATGTTCTCCTGGATCCATGTATTTCTTACATTTAGCCAAATATCAAGCGATACTTTGCATCTGGCATGTTCTCCTGGATCCATGTAATGATCTGCCTATTTTGGTCAATGATGAGTGTTTCAACCACTAGCTCAGCACTGTCAACAAACTACTTAGTCCTCTTCAACCCCTCCAGCTCAGACAATGTGATATCCATCGTCTTATTGCTCTAAGATAAACAAAAAAATACACGCCAATGAAATTAGCCCATCTGTAAATAGCCCATCAGGAAGTTAAAGATTGGTCGCAAATGGGTCTTCCAAATGTACAATGACCCCAAGCATACTTCCAAAGTTGTGGCAAAATGGTTTAAGTACAACAAAGTCAAGGTATTGGAGTGGCCATCACAAATCCCTGACCTCAATTCTATAGAAACTTTGTGGACACAACTGAAAAAGCATGTGCAGGCAAGGAGGCCTACAAGCCTGACTCAGTTACACCAGCTCTGTCAGGAGGAATTGGCAAAAATTCACCCAACTGATTGTGGGAAGCTTGTGAAAGGCTACCTGAAATGTTTGACCCACTTAAAACAATTTAAAGGCAATGCTACCAAATACTAATTGAGAGTATGTAAACTTCTGACCCACTGGGAATGTGATGAAATAAAGAACATATTAAATAAATCTCTCTTTACTATTATTCTGACATTTCACATTCTTAAAATAAAATGGTGATCCTAACTGACCTAAGACAGGGAATTTTTAATGGGATTTAATGTCAAGAATTGTGTCAAGAATGTCAAGAATTGGATAAGGTGCATGTGAACTTCCGACGTCAACTGTACATGACCTCAAGCCAGTGGGTTTGGAGACGACTATGAAGCAAAGGCCAGCCAACGAGAGCATACAGGTCGAATGTGTGGGTAACGTATATGGGGCTTTGGTGACGAAACGGGTGGCTCTGTGATATACTGCATCCAATTTGCTGAGTAGAGTGCTGGAGGCTATTTTGTAAATGACATCGCCGAAGTCAAGGATCGGTAGGATAGTCATTTTTACGAGGGTATGTTTGGCAGCATGAGTGAAGGGATGCTTTGTTGAGAAATAGGAAGCCAATTCTAGATTTCATTTTGGATTGGAGATGCTTAATACGAGTCTGGAAGTAGTTATTACAGTCTAAACAGACACCTAGGTATTTGTAGTTGTCCACATATTCTAAGTCAGAACCGTCCAGAGTAGTGATGCTAGGCGGGCGGGCAGTGATCGGTTGAAGAGCATGCATGTAGTTTTACTTGCATTTAAGAGCAGTTGGAGACCACGGAAGGTATGGCAATGAAGCTCGTCTGGAGGTCAGTTAACACAGTGTCCAAAGAAGCGTCAGAAGTATACAGAATGGTGTCATCTGCGTAGAGGTGGTTCAGAGGATATCCAGCCGCAAGAGCAACATCATTGATGTATACAGAGAAAAGAGTAGGCCCGAGAATTGAACACTGTGGCACCCCAATAGAGACTGCCAGAAGTTCAGCAACAGGCCCTCCGATTTAACACACTGAACTCTGAGAAGTAGCTTGGAAACCAGATTGCATAGTGGAGAAGGTACAGTGGGATTCAAAATGGTCGGTGATCTGTTTGTTAACTTGGCTTTCGAAGACCTTACAAAGGCAGGGTAGGATAGATATGTCTATAACAGTTTGGGTCTAGAGTGTCTCCCCCTTTGAAGAGGGGGATAACCACGGCAGCTTTCCAATCTTTGGGGATCTCAGACGATATGAAAGACAGGTTGAACAGGTTAGTAATAGGGGTTGCATCAATTGCGGTGGATAATTTTAGAAAGAAAGGGTCCAGATTGTCTATCCCAGCTGATTTGTAGGGGTCCAGATTTTGCAGCTCTTTCAGAACATCAGCTATCTGGATTTGGGGAAGGAGGAATGGGGAGGCTTGTGCAAGTTGGGGGTGCAGAGCTGTTGACCGGGGTAGGGGTAGCCAGGTGAAAAGCATGGTCAGCCGTAGAAAACTGCTTTTTGAAACTCTTGATTATGATAGATTTATTGGTGGTGACAGTGTTTCCTATCTTCAGTGCAGTGGTCAGCTGGGAGAAGGTAGTCTTATTCTCCATGGACTTTACAGTGTCCCAGAACTTTTTTGAGTTTGTGCTACAGGATGCAAATTTCTGTAAGGAAAGCAAAGGCTAGCTTGGGGATGGTCATTTGACCGCGGACTTATTACAGATGCAGGCAATGAGGCAGTGATTGCTGAGATCCTGGTTGAAGACAGCCGAGGTGTATTTAGAGAGCAGGTTGGTCAGGATGATATCTATGAGGGTGCTCGAGTTTACGGATTTGGGGTTGTACCTGGTAGGTTCCATGATAATTTGGGTGAGATTGAGGGCATCTAGCTTAGATTGTAAAACAGCCAGGATGTTAAGCATATCCCAGTTTATGTCACCGAACAATACAAACTCTGAAGATAAATGGGGGATATTAATTCACATATGGTGTCCAGGGTGCAGCTGAGGGGAGTCTAACAAGCAGCAATAGTGAGAGACATATTTCTGGAAAGGTGGATTTTTAAAAGTAGAAGCTCGAACTGTTTAGGCACAGACTTGGATAGCATGACAGAACTCTGCAGGCTGTCTCTGAAGTAGATTGCAACTCCACCCCATTTGGCAGTTCTATCTTGGTGGAAAATGTTATAGTTGGGGATGGAAATTTCAGAATTTTTGGTGGCCTTCCTAAGCCAGGGTTCAGACACAGCTAGGACATCAGGATTGGCAGAGTGTACTAAAGCAGTGAAGAAGAAAAAACTTAGGGAGGAGGCTTCTGATGTTAACATGCATGAAACCAAGGCTTTTACGGTTAAAGAAGTCAACAAATGATAGCGCCTGGGGAATAGGAGAGGAAATGGGGGCTACAGGGCCTGGGTTAACCTCTACATCACCAGAGGAACAGAGGAGGAGTAGGATAAGGGTACGGCTAAAGGCTATAAGAACTGGTCGTCTAGTGCGTTGGGGACAGAGAATAAAAGGAGCAGATTTCTGGGTTCAAGGCATAATGTACAGATAATGGTATGGTAGGATGTGAGTACAGTGGAGGTAAACCTATGCGTTTCGTGATGATGAGAGGTTTCACCTTTGGAAACTACAATTCACATAGGTGACGCATGTTTGTGGGGCAGGACGAAAGAGCTATCTAAGGCAATTTTAGCGGGACTGAGGGCTCTACAGTGAAATAAAACAATAAGAACTAGACAAGACAGTAGGTAGACAAGGCATATTGACATTAGAGGCATAAAGCAGTCACAGGTGTTGATCAGGAGAGCTAAGACAACAACGGGTAAATGGTGAAGAAAGGGCAGAGCGGGTCAGTTAGATACATACAGGACCTGAGTTTGAGGCTGGGGCCGACAGGTAAACAAAATTAGGTACTGTGTTATTGAAACAGTCCATGAGGCATCAGCGGTGTAGCCGAGTGGTCATAGTGTCAAAAGAGTAGCAATAGGTGAGACAGGGTGCTGTACGGTATTCACTACTACACTGGGCGAGGAGGGGACAAAGCATTCAGAAAAAGCTAACGGGCCGGGGCTAGTAGATGGTTACAGAATAGCCTGTTGAGACGACATCGGGCGATCACATCGGCAGTCCAGTCGTGATGGACCGGCGGGGCTCCGCGTCAACAATAAAAGGGTCCAGGCCAATTGGCAAAGGAGGCTAGCTGGCAGCTAGCTAGGAGTATTGATCCAGTGTAATGATCCAGAGAGGCAGGAATCCGGTGATATGGTGGAGAGAAGCAGTGAGATTAAGAAGTGAGATTAAGATATACTGTATATACGAAAAAAGACTGGCTATTTACAAGGGTTAAGACACGGGATAAGAAAAATACAGATATACACGTCCTACTGCGCCGATATCTTGGATTTTAAATGTATGTCAAGAAGCAGTGCGGCTTGGCAGGGTCGTGTTTCGGGGGACGCATGGTGCTCGACCTTTACCTCTCCCGAGTCCGTACAGGAGTTGCAGCATTGGGACAAAACTGTCATTGAGTGGCTGCTGCCATACATGTAAAACATGTATCACTAGACACTTTAAACAATGCCACTTAATATAATGTCTACATACCCTACATTACTCATCTCATATGTATATACTGTACTCTATATTACCTACTGCATCTTGCCATCTTTATGTAATACATGTATCACTAGCCACTTTAAACAATGCCACTTAACTTCTTCGATATAGGGGGCGCTCTTTTAATTTTTGGATGAAAAACGTTCCCGTTTTAAACAAGATATTTTGTCATGAAAAGATGCTTGACTATGCATATAATTGACAGCTTTGGAAAGAAAACACTCTGTTTCCAAAACTGCAAAGATATTGTCAGTCAGGGCCACAGAACTGATGTTACAGAAAAAACCCAGATAAAAATACAATCAGGAAGTGCTGCATTTTTTGAAAGCGCCTCATGGCAATGACTCCTTATATGGCTGTGGAGGAGCTAGGAGTCAGTTTACCTTTTCCACGTTTTCCCAAGGTGTCGTATTTGTAGGCATATCATTGGAAGATTGACCCTAAGAGACTACATTTACCAGGTGATCGCTTGGTGTCCTCCTTTGCAATTATTGCGTAATCTCCAGCTGCAGTACTTTTCTGTTTGCTACTGAGGAGAAACCCAACTGCCACGAAGGATTCATTTGGAAAAAAGTTTGGCGTTGTAGTGAATGAATTTTCATATTTTTTTCTTAGCCAAAAGTGATGAACAAAACTGAGCGATTTCTCCTACACAAATAATATTTTTGGAAAAAATGAACATTTGCTATCTAACTGAGAATATCCTAATTGAAAACATCCGAAGCTCTTCAAAGGTAAATTATTTTATTTGAATGCTTTTCTTGTTTTTGTGAAAATGTTGCCTGCTGAATGCTAGGCTTAATGCTATGCTAGGCTATCAATACTCTTACACAAATGCTTGTGTAGCTTTGGTTCAAAAGCATATTTTGAAAATCTGAGATGACAGTGTTGTTAACAAAAGGCTAAGCTTGTGTTTGAATATATTTATTTCATTTCATTTGCGATTGTCATGAATAGGAAACATTGCATTATGGTAATGCGCTTGAGGCTATGATTACGCTCCCGGATACGGGATTGCTCGTCGCTAGAGGTTAATATAATGTCTACATACCCTACATTACTCATCTCATATGTATATACTGTACTCGATACCATCTACTGCATCTTGCCTATGCTGTTCTGTATCATCACTCATTCATACATCTTTATGTACATATTCTTCATCCCTTTACACTTGTGTGTATAAGGTAGCTGTTGTGAAATTGTTAGGTTAGATTACTCGTTGGTTATTACTGCATTGTCGGAACTAGACGCACAAGCATTGCCACACTCGCATAAACATCTGCTAACCATGTGTATGTGACAAATAACATTTGATTTGACTACCAACTGGGGAGAAAAAGGGGTAAAAGTACCAGCAAAAAAAGGAAAAAGGAAAAATAGTCAATGAGCTCTAAATTAACACCATTCTACTGACAATGCTTGTCTATGGAGATTGCATGGCTGTGTGCTCGATTATATATTCCTGTCAGCCATGTTTGGCTGAAAAAGCCGAATGCACTAATTTGAAAGGCTGTCCACATATCATTGTAGATATAGTGTATATTCCGTTTCGTCTGTCCATTAAAGAAAACTATTCCATCAGTCTACATCCTATTATCGTGTGTGTGTGCCTGTTTGTGGTAATAAACCTGTGTGGACTGTAATCTTCTCCTACTGGTCATTCACCCTTTTAACACAAGGACGCAGGCCGATTGTACCTATATATATAAAAACGGCACCTCTTTCTGAGTCTACCACCAGATGGTGGCTCTCTTTTTCAGTCTCACTGGGGCGGCTCCCCCTCTCACTCTCACGGCTCCCACTCTCACTGGGGCGGCTCCCACTCTCACTGGGGCGGCTCCCACTCTCACTAGCGCGGCTCCCCCTCTCAGTGGGAGCCCCCCCCACCCCCTTGCTATCTGGCCATCTCTGCCTCTCACTGGCTCCGCCTCACTGGCCGTATCTCCCCTTCACTGGCAGTCTCTTCCTCTCTGGCCGTCTCTCCCCGACTTGCTCTCTGGCCGTCTCCCTCAGCCTTACCCTCGATATCCATTTCCGCCCTCCACCTGCCTCTGCCTGCCTCGCTCTCCCGCTGCCTGCCTCGCTCTCCCGCTGCCCTCCATCTCTTCCGCTGCCCTCCATCTCTTCCGCTGCCTGCCTCGCTCTCCCGCTGCCCTCCATCTCCCCCGCTGCCCGCCTCGCTCTCCCGCTGCCCTCCGCTGCCCGCCTCGCTCTCCCGCTACCCGCCTCGCTCTCCCGCTGCCCGCCTCGCTCTCCCGCTGCCCGCCTCGCTCTCCCGCTGCCCTCCACCTCTCCCGCTGCCCTCCACCTCTCCCGCTGCCCTCCACCTCTCCCGCTGCCCTCCATCTCTCCCGCTGCCCTCCATCTCTCCCTCCATCTCTCCCGCTGCCTGCCTTGCTCTCCTGCTGCCCTCCATCTCTCCCTCCACCTCTCCTGCTGCCCTCCACCTCTCCCGCTGCCCTCCACCTCTCCCGCTGCCCTCCACCTCTCCCGCTGCCCTCCACCTCTCCCGCTGCCCTCCACCTCTCAGGCTGCCCTCCACCTCTCAGGCTGCCCTCCACCTCTCAGGCTGCCCTCCACCTCTCAGGCTGCCCTCCATCTCTCCTGCTGCCTGCCTTGCTCTCCCGCTGCCCTCCATCTCTCCCGCTGCCCTCCATCTCTCCCGCTGCCCTCCATCTCTCCCGCTGCCCTCCATCTCCCCCGCTGCCCTCCATCTCCCCCGCTGCCCGCCTCGCTCTCCTGCTGCCCGCCTCGCTCTCCCGCCTCGCTCTCCCGCTGCCCGCCTCGCTCTCCCGCTGCCCGCCTCGCTCTCCCGCTGCCCGCCTCGCTCTCCCGCTGCCCGCCTCGCTCTCCCGCTGCCCTCCACCTCTCCCGCTGCCCTCCACCTCTCCCGCTGCCCTCCATCTCTCCCGCTGCCCTCCATCTCTCCCTCCATCTCTCCCTCCATCTCTCCCGCTGCCTGCCTTGCTCTCCTGCTGCCCTCCATCTCTCCCTCCACCTCTCCCGCTGCCCTCCACCTTTCCCGCTGCCCTCCACCTCTCCCGCTGCCCTCCACCTCTCCCGCTGCCCTCCACCTCTCCCGCTGCCCTCCACCTCTCAGGCTGCCCTCCACCTCTCAGGCTGCCCTCCACCTCTCAGGCTGCCCTCCACCTCTCAGGCTGCCCTCCATCTCTCCCTCCATCTCTCCTGCTGCCTGCCTTGCTCTCCCGCTGCCCTCCATCTCTCCCGCTGCCCTCCATCTCTCCCGCTGCACTCCATCTCTCCCGCTGCCCTCCATCTCTCCCGCTGCCCTCCATCTCTCCCGCTGCCCTCCATCTCTCCCGCTGCCTGCCTTGCTCTCCTGCTGCCCTCCATCTCTCCCTCCACCTCTCCCGCTGCCCTCCACCTCTCCCGCTGCCCTCCACCTCTCCCGCTGCCCTCCACCTCTCCCGCTGCCCTCCACCTCTCCCTCCGCCCTCCACTCCGCCCTCCACCTCTCCCTCCGCCCTCCACCTCTCCCGCTGCCCTCCACCTCTCCCGCTGCCCTCCACCTCTCCCGCTGCCCTCCATCTCTCCCGCTGCTTGCCTTGCTCTCCCGCTGCCCTCCATCTCTCCTGCTGCCCTCCATCTTCATACATCTTTATGTAAATATTCTTCATCCCTTTACACTTGTGTGTATAAGGTAGCTGTTGTGAAATTGTTAGGTTAGATTACTCGCTGGTTATTACTGCATTGTCAGAACTAGATGCACAAGCATTTCGCCACACTCGCATAAACATCTACTAACCATGTGTATGTGACAAATAACATTTGATTTGACTACCAATTGGGGAGAAAAAGGGGTAAAAGTACCAGCAAAAAAAGGAAAAAGGAAAAATAGTCAATGAGCTCTAAATTAACACCATTCTACTGACAATGTTTGTCTATGGAGATTGCATGGCTGTGTGCTCGATTATATATTCCTGTCAGCCATGTTTGGCTAAAAAAGCCGAATGCACTAATTTGAAAGGCTGTCCACATATCATTGTAGATATAGTGTATATTCCGTCTCGTCTGTCCATTAAAGAAAACTATTCCATCAGTCTACATCCTATTATCATGTGTGTGTGCCTGTCTGTGGTAATAAACCTGTGTGGACTGTAATCTTCTCCTACTGGTCATTCACCCTTTTAACACAAGGAAGCAGGCCGATTGTACCTATATATAAAAAAACGGCACCTCTTTCTGAGTCTACCACCAGATGGTGGCTCTCTTTTTCAGTCTCACTGGGGCGGCTCCCCCTCTCACTGGGGCGGCTCCCCCTCTCACTGGGGCGGCTCCCCCTCTCACTGGGGAGGCTCCCCCTCTCACTGGGAGGCTCCACCCCCCCTTGCTATCTGGCCATCTCTGCCTCCGCCTCTCTGGCAGTCTCTCCCCGACTTGCTCTCTGGCCGTCTCCCTCAGCCTTACCCTCGCTATCCATTTCCGCCCTCCACCTGCCTCTGCCTGCCTCGCTCTCCCGCTGCCTGCCTCGCTCTCCCGCTGCCTGCCTCGCTCTCCCGCTGCCCTCCACCTCTCCCGCTGCCCTCCACCTCTCCCGCTGCCCTCCACCTCTCCCGCTGCCCTCCACCTCTCCCGCTGCCCTCCACCTCTCCCGCTGCCCTCCACCTCTCCCGCTGCCCTCCACCTCTCCCGCTGCCCTCCACCTCTCCCGCTGCCCTCCACCTCTCCCGCTGCCCTCCACCTCTCCCTCCACCTCTCCCGCTGCCCTCCACCTCTCCCGCTGCCCTCCACCTCTCCCGCTGCCCTCCACCTCTCCCTCCACCTCTCCCGCTGCCCTCCACCTCTCCCGCTGCCCTCCATCTCTCCCGCTGCCCTCCATCTCTCCCGCTGCCCTCCATCTCTCCCGCTGCCCTCCATCTCTCCCGCTGCCCTCCATCTCTCCCGCTGCCCTCCATCTCTCCCGCTGCCCTCCATCTCTTCCTACTCAGAGGCATGGGGAAAACCAGCCATCTGGTGAGCTGGAGCAGAGAGAGAGAGGAGGCTCACTGTGTCATAATGGGCCTACCTTCGTCGCGGTGACGTCAATCCAACCCTAGCCAACCCAGCAAACCCCTCTTCCTCTTCAAACCCCCCTCCCTCCTAACCCCTGCTATTTTTAGACCTGACTTCAAGATGCATTTCTCTCATTTTTCTCTCCTGGGTCTGTTGTAGAGTTGGGAAGTCTTGAGTAATGGTGTCAGTTTCTGTAGCAACACAAGACAAAAGGGTTGCCTGGGTCATGTTCATTAGGCACCAAATAGAAGAAAACGAGATAGATTGGGACTACCTGGACTTGTACAATACGAAAGGCTCCTTTTCACTTTCCATTTAAAAACATGATGTATGTTATGGTCCTACTGAACACCACCCTAGTTTAACTCAGCCGTGTCACTTGCAATATATTCCATGACAAGTCATATGTGTGCAGTTAAAGAGTGAATTGACTGGTACACACATAGACTGAATTTCAGTTTAATTGAAATGTACTGAACCAATCTCAGGTTGCCTCTTTCTACATGGAACCAAATGGATATAATAATACATAGATATACACAGTGTACAAAACATTAAGAACACCTTCCTTTTGCCCTCAGAACAGCCTCAATTTGCCAGGGCATGGACCCTACAATGTGTCGAAAGCGTTCCACAGGGATGCTGGCCCATGATGACTCCAATGCTTCTCACAGTTGTGCCCAAGTCGGCTGGATGTCCTTTGTGGACCATTCTTGACACACACCCATCATCGCTTTCACCTGGTCAGTCTGTGTTTTGTACACAGTGTACATCCTGAAATTGTTCTATTTATCTATATAGTTGGGACATCGCATTGCAAGCTCAATTTAAACCGTATGGCCTTTTGTCTCATCCACTAGTCCAATCCAAAACAAATAGCAATAAGTGTTACGATTTTGCCCAGAACATTTTTACTGAATCAGAAGTGTTAACTGCGTTAGAGCCGACGCCCCGAAAGCTGTTTCTCACAGAGACACGGGCAATGGATATTGCAGCAAAATCATACCTGTCCTTACATCTCAATAGCTACAGATGCCAAGGTAATAAAACAATATAAATCTGTCAGTTTGCTTTGCTTCCATTTGTTATTGACTAGGTCTTTAGCAGGTATTTTATTGGATAAAACCTACTGTATTTTTTACCCCCTACCCAGCCACGTGTTTCGACAATTAATAGCAGATCAGAGCTACAGTAGACCAATATGCAAATAAGCCATTTGCCACACAGGTCTGCCATCTTTGAACTGAATGTGTGTTTACAGGCAGTAGCAACAACGCGACTTTAGAGCATTAGAAAGCATTCACCAAAAGCCATAAAATACTGTACATCAGAATGTATTTCTACAAATATGTAAATATCACAGGAGTCCTTACATTTGGGAACTTTACAGTCAAATTTATCAAACAACCATGCACAAGTAGGCCATCTCTCCTCCCTAAGATCAACAACTAATGTTAACCAGAGCAAGGGAAGGTAAAATCTAATGAGGTAAGAGTAGATAAACCCTCAATTTTTTTCAGCACACACTGTAGTTGGCTGTCAAAATTGCTCTGATAAACGATGGGGAATAGTAGCCTGCTCACCCATCTGCAGCTCGCCTGCCAATGCATGCTTGTTAGGCTGGACAACAGAATGAGTCAAAGTTCATCCAAGGTTGAAAAATGGCCAAAGAACATTGGTTGAGCTGGAACACTAGTCATAGCAAATTAATTTACATTTTACTTATTTACTTCTGACTGGAATGATCCTTAGAATTCCATTTTCCCTAAATGACACCCAAAAATGTACACCTTTTTATTTTACCACTACAATCTGTTTTTAAGACAAAGCTGAAAAATAAAAACTTGATGGTGCCGAGTGTGCTTGTCTGAATAACATAACGAGGAAGTAGGAAAAAAATGGCAAAATGACTATTTGGTCGAGTGATTGATTACAGCAGAGTACGCTTCCCAGCCTTACATAATTAGAAAGAGGAGATCATCCTGATTAAAATGGTGCCTGACTTTAAAAAAATCCAAATATTCACATTGCGAGATATTTTGTGAAATAAACAGACATACCTACACTACCGTTCAAAAGTTTGAGGTCACTTAGAAATGTCCTTGTTTTGTGAAATAAAAGCACATTTATTGTCCATTAAAATAACATAAAATTGATCAGAAATACAGTGTAGACATTGTTGATGTTGTAAATGACTATTGTAGCTGGAAACGGCTGATTTTTAATGGAATATCTACAAAGGTGTACAGAGGCCCATTATTAGCAACCACCATTCCTGTGATCCAATGGTATGTTGTGTTAGCTAATCCGAGTTTATCACTTTAAAAAGCCAATTGATCATTAGAAAACCCTTTTGCAATTAAGTTACCACATCTGAAAACGGTTGTCTGTGTTAAATTAGGGTTGGACTGAAAACCCACAGGACGGTAGATCTCCAGGAAGAGGGTTTGGGCACCCAGAAACAAATAACTTCTGAAACTCGTCAGTCTATTCTTGTTCTGAGAAATTAAGGCCATTCCATGTGAGAAATTGCCAAGACACTGAAGATATCGTACAATGCTGTGTACTATTTCCTTCACAGTACAGCGCAAACTGGCTCTAACCAGAATAGAAAGAGGAGCGGGAGGCCCCGGTGCACAACTGAACAAGAGGACAAGTACATTAGAGTGTCTAGTTTGAGAAATAGACGCCTTACAAGTCCTCAACTGGCAGCTTCATTAAATAGTACCAGCAAAACACCAGTCTCAACGTCAACAGTGAAGAGGCGACTCCGGGATGCTGGCCTTCTAGGCAGAGTTGCAAAGAAAAAGCCATATCTCAGACTGGCCAATAAAAGATTAAAATGGGCAAAAGAACACAGACACTGGACAGAGGAACTTATTTCTCTCAGATATTGCGCACAAATTAGTTTACATCCCTGTTATTAAGCATTTCTCCTTTACTAAGATAATCCACCTGACAGGTCTGGCATATTAAGAAGCTGATTAAACAGCATTATCAATACACAGGTTTAAGCTATGGACACAATTTACTTTTATCAATAGCAAATTTACCGTGCCATTTATCCGCCGCCATCACCTCATGTTTCATGTCTCAATATCCAGCAAACTTCGCACAGCCTCTGATGAGGAGTAGGACAACATTCCACAGGCCACAATCAACAGCCTGATCAACTCTATGCGAAGGAGATGTGTTGCACTGCATGAGGCAAATGGTGGTCACACCTGATCCACGCCCCTACCTTTTGGTATCTGTGACCAACATATGCATATTTTACCTTCAATTATCAAGGCAAGTCAGTTAAGAACAAATTCTTATTTTACAATGACGGCCTACCCTGGGGCCAAACTCTACCCTGACCAATTGTGCGCCGCCCTATGAGACTCCTGATCACGGCCGGTTGTGATACAGCCGGGGATCAAACCAGGGTCTGTAGTGACGCCTCTAGCACTGAGATGCAGTGCCTTAGACCACTGCACCACTCTGGAGCTGTATTCCCAGTTGTGAAATCCATAGATTAGGGCATCTTTTAATTATTTCAATTGACTGAACTGTAACTCAGTAAAATCTTTGAAATTGATGCATGTTGCGTTTATATTTTGGTTCAGTATATAAATCATAAATTAAAATCATAACAAAATGTAAATCCTAATTTAGCCAAGAAGAACAGGTTGCCTACACAGTAAAGGGGGGCATGATGTTTGAGGGTGGATGCAGAAGGAGAAGGAAGTGTGCACCATTAAAAAGGGCACTTGTAACAACAAAAGTAATGTACAGTCATGTAAGGCATGGGACCTATTCAGATTTTGTGTAATTAGACAACATGAAAGTCAAATCTGACATTGATTTGACAAAAGCTGGATCTCTTTTAGCCATGACCAGCCAGCCTTGGTGTTCGTAGACAGCCCTATTTTGTTATTTATTAGGGACTAATTAAAATGTTCATGCCTAGGCTATATTAAATGAGATTCCTAGATTGTATTTTGTAAATTATATTATACAAATATTATATTTAGAAGTGATGTTTTATGTTCCCCATCTACTGTATCCATGTGGAAGAGTTAGGTTACTGAATAATTGTCACATTAATATACCAATCAACCCATTATGTTAAAGCACAGAAATGTAGTGCTTTAACATAACTATCTACTTTTGATGTTAATTTGACAAAAGATGGACCCTTTCTATCCACGACCGGCCCGTCCCGCCCCACTACCCATTCAGCAGCACAGCAGTGGAAAGACGACAAGGCAGACAAAATGAAGAAATTATAAAACTGATGTTGGACAATCAAATTCTATATGTAAATAAACAAAATTCGTCAAGCCTGGTTCATTACAAGAAAGCTTATTTACAATGCTTCTGTGAAACGAGTCCCACGGCATTTATGAAAGCACAGTTCTACTGGTTGATGATAATAAATGTTGTGTTTAATGTAATTTCAACTATTGTGGGGTCGTGACTCTTGGCATATTATTGTTAAAAACAATTTTTCCTATTTTAGGCAGTTACCTACCTAGTGATTGCAAAATGGTGACTCTCCAATGTGAATAGTTGGCAACGATGTTTCCTTTCCAAGTGCTACTGAAATGCACCAATGGCACATGATACACACCATTACTCTACACGTCTATCAATCCATTCCAAATCTATATACAATACATGTCAAAGGGGCGGCATATGTTGATCTTGGTTAGGACGCAGCAAAACTGCTAGGACTGGGCCTGAAGAACAATCATTTGCCTCTAATTTACATGCGTTTGCGGTGGACCTTGGTCTGCTCAAATTGAGCTGCTGTTGTTGGGAGATCAAAATTGTCCAACTCCTTGGAACAGCTTGCAATGAGCATCCGCCTCGTTACGTTGTCCTCAAGAAGGCGTGATCTTGAGGCCGTCTTTACTGTTCTGGAGAAAGAATTCCCTCTCGGCGGGCACACTGGAAACAGGGATAATCAACACAATCTTCGTAAATTTTGTTCAGTCGGTGTACACTTCACTGAAGTCCCAGAACAGTAAAGACGGCCTCAAGACCTTGCGTCTTTTGTGTGAGTAAAATTAGAAACACACACACACACACTAATTTCCAAGCAGCTTGAAGATTTACCAGATTATTACGTATATTTTCCTTTGAACTTGGAGCACATCGACTGGTATTTCTCCCAGACAATTTGGCCAGTAACACTTGTATTTATCTGCAAAAAATAAATAAATATGGGCCAAAGGACGCAATTTACCTGCAAAAGGAAACCCTTGTGTGTGTGTGTGTGTGTGTGTGTGTGTGTGTGTGTGTGTGTGTGTGTGTGTGTGTGTGTGTGTGTGTGTGTGTGTGTGTGTGTGTGTGTGTGTGTGTGTGGTGGCGACATGGCTCTAGCTGGCCCATGGTAAGCCTTTGACCTGGAATCAGGTCCGACACCACGGGAGCCAACGTAGAAACGATTTGAGTAGAGCAGCCGAAAGGCCCTGGGGGTGAATAGTCAAAGGCCCTTGTCATGTCCAGAAATAAACCCATAACCTCTAGCCCTGTGCTTCAAGTGTAAAAAAAGGTCCTGAATTCCAATCGACTCCTATAGTCACTGTAGCTGAATATACCAACTCAAACTCCCTGGTCTGGTATACAGATACAAATCCCCACATAAAAAGCATCTAACAAGCCAATTACATTGACAGGCGATTCATTAAAATATCACACAAATGTATGTGCATGTCTCTCCTCTTCATAAAAGTGGAGGCGGGGAAGAAGAGCAGCTGAATCTTGATGAGGGAATGGAGATGGTGTGAACTTTTTCTAAAAGTAGATATCATATCCAGCACCAACCCAGTGTCTATATACAGTGCCAGTCAAATGTTTGGACACACTTACTCATTCAAGGGTTTTTCTGTACGCTTGACTATTTTCTACATTTTATAATAATAGTGGAGACATAAAAACCTTGAAATAACACATATGGAATCATGTAGTAACCAAAAAAAGTGTTAAACAATTCCAAATATATTTTAGATTCTTCAAAGTAGTAACTAAAAAAGCATTAAACAAATCAAAATATATTTTATATCCTTCAAAGTAGCAACCCTTAGCTTTGATGACAGCTTTGCACACTCTTGGCATTCTCTCAACCAGCTTCACCTGGAATGCTTTTCCAACAGTCTTGAATGAGTTCTCACACATGCTGAAAACTTGTTGGCTGCTTTCCTTCACTCTGCGGTCCAACTCATCCCAGACCATCTTAATTGGGTTGAGGTCGGATGATTGTGGAGGCCAGGTAATCTGATGCAGCACTCCATCGCTCTCCTTCTTGGTCAAACAGCCCTTACACAGCCTGGAGGTGTGTTGAGACATTGTCCTGTAGAAAAACAAATGACAGTCCCACTAACTGCAGACTAGATGGGATATCACTGCAGAATGCTGTGGTAGCCATGCTGGTTAAGTGTGCCTTGAATTCTAAATAAATCACAGACAGTGTCACCAGCAAAGCACCCCCCCCCCACCACCACACCTCTTCTTCCTTGCTTCACGGTGAGAACCACAAATGCGGGTGATCGTCCGTTCACCTACTCCGCGTCTCGCAAAGTCACGGCGGTTGGAATCAAAAATCTCAAATTTGGACTCAGACTGAAGGACAGATTTCCACCGGACTAATGTCCATTGCTTGTGTTTCTTGGCCCAGGCAAATCTTTAGTAGTGGTTTCTTTGCAGCAATTCGACCATGAAGGCCTGATTCACGCAGACTCCTCTGAACAGTTGATGTTGAGATGTGTCCGTTACTTGAACTCTATGAAGCATTTATATGGGCTGCAATCTGAGGTGCAGTTAACTCTAATGAACGTATCCTCTGCAGCAGAGGTAACTCTGGGTCTTCCTTTCCTGTGGCGGTCCTCATGAGAGCTCGTTTCATCACAGGGCTTGATGGATTTTGCGACTGCACTTGAAGAAACTTTAATGTTTGTATTGACTGACCTGTCTTAAAGTAATGGACTGTCATTTCTCTTTGGTTATTTGAGTTTATCTTGTCATAATATGGATTTGGTCTTTTAACAAATATGTCTCTTTTTTGTATACCCCTTACTTAGTCGAAACACATCTGATTGGCTTAAACACATTAAGAAGGAAAGGAACTCCACAAATTAACTTTTAACAAGGGACACCGGGCGGCAGCGTAGCCTAGTGGTTAGAGCGTTGGACTAGTAACCGGAAGGTTGCGAGTTCAAACCCCCGAGCTGACAAGTTTACAAATATGTCGTTCTGCCCCTGAACAGGCAGTTAACCCACTGTTCCCAGGCCGTCATTGAAAATAAGAATGTGTTCTTAACTGACTTGCCTGGTTAAATAAAGGTAAAAATAAATCAATTGAAAAGCATTCCAAGGTCCATTCCAACCTCATGAAGCTGGTTGAGAGAATGCCAAGAGTTTGCAAAGCTGTCATCAAGGCAAAGAGTGGCTACTTTAAAGAATGTAATTTATTAAATACATTTTTATTTGTTTCACACTTTTTTGGTTACTACATGATTCCATACATGTTATTTCATAGTTTTGATGTCTTCACTATTATTCTACAATTCAGAAAATAGTAAAAATAAAGAAAAACCCTGGAATGAGTAGGTGTGTACAAACATTTGACTGATACTGTATATATAAACATCAATGTAAACAGGATGCACCTGAGCTCAATTTCGAGTCTCATAGCAAAGTGTCTGAATACTTATGTAAATATGGTATTTCTGTTGTTTTTCTGTGTGTTTTTTAAAACATTTTTTTTGCTTTGCCATTATGGAGTTTAGTGTGTAGATTCATGAGTAAAAAATATAATTGTATCAATATTTCAAATAAGGCTGTAACGTAACAAAATGTGGAAAAACGGAAGGGGTCTGAATACTTTCCGAATGCACTGTCTGTTCATAGCTAGCTAGCAGCACAAGCAAACGCTGTGAAAATATCTCTTTTACCCACCATCAACACCAACAATCTCTGCACAGCACAACAAGGTGAGTCCAAAAAGGTATTGTATGCATAAATGATGGAGTATGACAGGGAGATATGTGTACTGTAGCTAATAAAGTAATACTAAGTGTGTGTTGTGTAGTAAGCTGTTACTAGCCCATGTGCCTCACCCTAATAATTTGCTCCCTTTTCCCCTCATAACTTAGCCTACTGTTCTGACTTGGTGGAGCACATTTAACCTATAGCCTGTTTTAGAGAACTGTCAACATTGAATATTGTCATTGGCTGCTTATATGCCCCCTTTATCCTACAATTCTGACTTGGTGTACAGGGAGAATACTGTAAGAACGGCCCATGTTCTGAATTCTGTCGCTGTACATTTCAAAAGTGCTGAACAAACAGTTATATTGACTACGTCCATCCTAGCTCGCTCATTGACTTTGGCTCCTGAGTGGCGCAGCAGTCTAAGGCACTGCATCTCAGTGCAAGAGGCGTCACTACAGTCCCTGGTTAAAATCCAGGCTGTATCACATCCGGGCTTGATTGGGAGTACCATAAGGCGGCGCACAATTGGTCCAGCATCGTCCGGATTTGGCAGTCATTGTAAATAAGAATTTGTTTTTAACTGACTTGCCTAATTAAATAAAGGTTAAATAAAATAAAAATGGAATTACATTAATCCGCTCAACGTCCCCTTATGCCATCGTTTGCACATATCAATTGTCAGTAGAAACCACATTTGTTTATGCAAGTCAGCCATATCAGCTATGTTTTTTCAAAGGCAGTAAATTAGGCTGAATGAACTGTTTTGCTGGCAGACAAGGCGCCACTGACAGCCAGGTGCAGCAGTGGTGAGGTGTTGGGACTAACAGTTTGCCAGCACTGTTTGTGCAATTAATGTACTGTTTAGTGTTTGGCACCGTCATAGTGCAATTAATGTATTGTTTAGTGTTGTGTTGTGGCATTGCTGGCATGCATCTAAATTATCATTTTTTTGCCCCACCAAGATTTACGTGATATAAATCTGCACCGTTCCTACATATTGTTTGGTTGTGCTTGCCTGGAACTAATGACAGGGGGAACTATGCTTCACGAACAGAATATTTTCAAGCAAACATCTGCTCCTCACCTGGTTGGTCATCGGAAGCGTAAAGTAAAAAGACTGTAGAGAAGCAATTATCTGCAGAAAAACCGTCAGGACACCTAAGTAATACCCTGGGTAATCTTGAACCTAAGTAATAACCTGGGTAATCTTGAACCTAAGTAATACCCTGGGTAATCTTGAACCTAAGTAATACCCTGGGTAATCTTGAACCTAAGTAATACCCTGGGTAATCTTGAACCTAAGTAATGAACCCTGGGTAATCTTGAACCTAAGTAATACCCTGGGTAATCTTGAACCTAAGTAATACCCTGGGTAATCTTGAACCTAAGTAATACCCTGGGTAATCTTGAACCTAAGTAATACCCTGGGTAATCTTTGAACCTAATCTTGAACCTAATACCCTGGGTAATCTTGAACCTAAGTAATACCCTGGGTAATCTTGAACCTAAGTAATACCCTGGGTAATCTTGAACCTAAGTAATACCCTGGGTAATCTTGAACCTAAGTAATACCCTGGGTAATCTTGAACCTAAGTAATACCCTGGGTAATCTTGAACCTAAGTAATACCCTGGGTAATCTTGAACCTAAGTAATACCCTGGGTAATCTTGAACCTAAGTAATAACCTGGGTAATCTTGAACCTAAGTAATAACCTGGGTAATCTTGAACCTAAGTAATAACCTGGGTAATCTTGAATCTAAGTAATAACCTGGGTAATCTTGAACTTGAATGCAACAGAGGTGTTTTCTAACACTAGAGGATTAGGGAGAGTGTACATCAAATCGTATTTGTCACATGCGTGAAATGCTTACGAGCCCTTAACCAACAATTCAGAACAAGAAATAGTTACGAAAATACAACACATTTGCAACAATGTTATTCTATCTTTCCGCAATTGTATGCCATCTATGGCACTGGGTCATGTTCATTACGGCAATGTTTTGAAACTCAAACAGATGAACATGATCCTGTAATTGAGTGGTACAAACTCCTCCTCGACCTAGACGCTCCCCCTGTACGGACATTGTTCCAGATGCCAACAATAACTGTCAATGAACTGAATCTGAATGGGTGGAAACCAAAACACTAGGTAAAACAGGCCATCCCCAGGGCTGTATTCAATAATGCACACGGTATTAAAACAATTTACATGGAAACATGTAAGCAAGTGTTTCTCATTGGACAAATTCAGGTATGTTCCTCATTTTGGCCTGTTTGCTTGTGTTTGGTTCCTTGTGAATACTACATACCAGTTTTCAACAGGGCCAACAACACCATAATGGCACTGCTTCTTCAACTAACTTGCAATAATAACAGCACCTTGATGATGACAATAACAACAACAACAACGAGTGTAATGACACTTGGCGACACTCTTTTCAATCTGCCACCACCTCCTGCAAAACCAACTGGATTTGAATTAGCAAAGCACAGGGGGTAAAAACAACTTCCCGAGCCCAGCAGAAAGCTCTGCACACTCCACTGCAAGGTGTGGGTGAGTGATTTAAGAGAAAGCGAGAGAAAGAGCGATAGGGAGAGAAGAGAGAGAAGTGTGTATGTGCGTGTGTTACAGAGAAGAAATATCATTCCAGCTCCCCCAGACCCTGTGAGGCTGTGGATTTGAGACTGATAATGACTCCTCGGCTAAAATGACCGCCATCTCATTCCCCCCACGCCATTCAGACAGTAACTGGGTAATAATGTTTGAGCTTCTGCTCAGTGGAGGGAACCACAGCCAATGAGAAAGTGTGAATTAGATTCAGTCACATAGGTCTGTGAGAGTGGGTGACCGTGTTACTTGGATGCAGTCAGACTATTAGTCTTGGTTGGTAGAACTTCACCTCAGTAGGTATTGGATCAATAGATAGGCATCAATCAAATCTAATTGATATTAAAGATATTTTTCAAGAGAGACCAGCTATGGTTCCTGTTTTCAACCCAATAGTGAAAAAGGAAGATGCCGTTGCTATTTGGAATGCACCTTGCATGTTGTTTGCCATATCCGACATCAATCTTAAAAAGACCTTGTCCCTTGCCGCCTCCTACACTACGTGACTAGACATAATGAGACCACCCCAGTCAGAGTCTGTGTGTGTCTGTGCGTGTGGCGGTGATCGCTGGTGGGCAAGACCATCCTCCTATATAGCCACCCACCAGCCTCCTCTGATGTGAAGTCTGTACAGCCTGGTAACACTAGTACTTACACTAGTACAGGGCGGACGGCGTTGTTCATGTTGCCGTAGGCGGCTCTTCCCAGCAGCTCTCTGAAGCAGCTCTCGGCCAGAGACGCTGGGTTTTCCTCACCATCCTGCCCTGTCTCCGAAGGCGTGCCGGGTGGGCCCACCCTGAGAGAAGGAGAGAGAGAATTGATCAAAATCGCTGTTTCCTTACCACAGATAAGTGCACTCGGACAGAATATATGTATTGGCTTGAAATAAAAATGCATAAGTACCAGTAACAGTAATACCATTATCTCAAAAGATATTGAATAAGAAAATGTAAACTTCTCAGCAGTTTTGGTCCAGCTGTTATGACGTTGCAGCGAGCTAGAGACAGCGAGAGGGGGGGGTGACTGGAGACAAATCAGTCCATCAGAGAAAACAGAGGAAATCAACGAGAGAGAGAGGATGCAGGTCTAGAGTAAGTCTCATCAGCAATAAATCTGTAAATAATCAGTCTATCAGAGAAAAGGTGTTCGTATGCGTGTCTGATGTGAAATGGCTAGCTAGTTAGCAGGTGAGCGCTAATAGCATTCAATCAACTTAAGAGTGTGTGTGTGTGCGCCCACGAGCGAGAGAGAGAGAGACAGACAAGTTAATCCGCGTCTTCGTGACTATTTACACGACTACACTATATTTAAAAAAGTATGTGGACACCCCTTCAAATTTGAGGATTCGGCTATTTCGGTCACACCCATTGCCGACAGGTGTATAAAATCGAGCACACAGCCATGCAATCTCCATAGACAAACATTGGCAGTAGAATGGACTTACTGAAGAGCTCAGTGACTTTCAATATGGCACCGTCATATGATGCCACCTTTCCAATAAGTCAGTTAGAAAAATGTCTGCCCTGCTAAAGCAGCCCCAGACAACTGTAAGGGCTGTTATTGTAAAGTGGAAACATCTAGGAGCAACAACGGCTCAGCCGCAAAGTGGTAGGCCACACACGCTCACAGAACAGGATCGCCGAGTGATGATCGGTTGAAACACTCACTACCGAATTCCAAACTGCTTCTGGAAGCAAACTCTGCACAAGAACTGTTCATCGGGAGCTTCATGAAATGGGTTTCCATGGCCGAGCAGGCGCACACAAAGCTAAGACCACCATGGGCAATGCCAAGCATCGGCGAGAGTGGTGGAAAATTCACTGCTATTGGACTCTGGAGTAGCAATGATATTGTAGACAATTCTGTGCTTCCAACTTTGTGGCAACAATTTGGGGAAGGCCCTTTCCTGTTTCAGCACGACAATGCCCCCGTGCACAAAGCGAGGTCCATACAGAAATGGTTTGTTAAGATCGGTGTGGAAGAACTTGACTGGCCTGCACAGAGTCCTGATCTCAACCCCATTGAACACCTTTGGGATAAATTAGAACGCAGACTGTGAGCCAGGCCTAATCGCCAAACATCAGTGCCCGACCTCACTTATGCTGGTGGATGAATGGATGTAGGTCCCCGCAGCAATGTTCCAACATCTAATGGAAAGCCTTCCCAGAAGAGTGGAGGCTGTTATAGCAGCAATGTTCCAACATCTAGTGGAAAGCCTTCCCAGAAGAGTGGAGGCTGTTATAGCAGCAATGTTCCAACATCTAGTGGAAAGCCTTCCCAGAAGAGTGGAGGCTGTTATAGCAGCAATGTTCCAACATATAGTGGAAAGCCTTCCCAGAAGAGTGGAGGCTGTTATAGCAGCAATGTTCCTACATCTAGTGGAAAGCCTTCCCAGAAGAGTGGAGGCTGTTATAGCAGCAATGTTCCAACATCTAGTGGAAAGCCTTCCCAGAAGAGTAGAGGCTGTTATAGCAGCAATGTTCCAACATCTAGTGGAAAGCCTTCCCAGAAGAGTGGAGGCTGTTATGGCAGCAAAGGGAGACCAAACCAATATTAATACCTATGATTTTGGAATGAGATGTTCGATAAGCAGGTTGTCCACACACTTTTGGTCATGTAGTGTATGACTGTGTCCAAAATGGCACCATATCTCCTATATAATGTACTACCTTTGAACAGAGCCCTATGGGTGCACTATATAAGAAATAGGGTGCAATTTGGGACTCCGTGGGATAATCTCAATTATAAACACATCCTCTGTTCTTGCCTCCTTCTCAAAACCAATTGGATGAGAAAGCCAACCTTCTCCTCCAATGGGGTTTGAGAAAGAGGTGAGGAGAGAGGATGCGAGGAGTATGCAATTGAGATTCTCCCTATGAGTTTCCCTATAGAGGGGGAGTTAGAAGTGGAAAAAAGATTGTCATATTTCTACGTGAAGCCTAATGAGTTTGTCTGTACTGAATAAACAGTGTGTCTGGTATGTCTGATATTGGCAAATTAACGAAATGCTAAATCATTTCCCCGCAATAAGCCCGGCCACAGATGGGCTGTGGGCATCTGTTTCTCGGGAGAGAAAAACAATTATTTGCAGCCCACACACAGTTCAATGGAAAATGTTACGCTTATTGATTTTTTCTAACCAAGCCTCAAAATTAGGGAAAATAATTGAGAAATAAAAAAAGCCGATAAATGTCTCAAATAGGTTTAAGGGTGATTGCTCAGAGAGAGACAAAGGGAGGGGGGCAGAAAGAGAGAGACAAAGGGAGGGGGCAGAAAGAGAGAGAAAAGGGGGGCAGAAAGAGAGAGACAAAGGGAGGGGGGCAGAAAGAGAGAGAAAAGGGGGGCAGAAAGAGAGAGACAAGGGGAGGGGGGCAGAAAGAGAGAGAAAAGGGGGGCAGAAAGAGAGAGACAAAGGGAGGGGGCAGAAAGAGAGAGAAAAGGGGGGCAGAAAGAGAGAGGAAAGGGGGGGGCAGAAAGAGAGAGACAAGGGAGGGGGGGCAGAAAGAGAGAGAAAAGGGGGGCAGAAAAGAGAAAAGAGACAAAGGGAGGGGGCAGAAAGAGAGGGAAAAGGGGGGGGGGGCAGAAAGAGAGGGAAAAGGGGGGGGGGCAGAAAGAGAGAGACAAGGGGGGCAGAAAGAGAGAGAAAAGGGGGGGCAGAAAGAGAGAGACAAAGGGAGGGGGCAGAAAGAGAGGGAAAAGGGGGGCAGAAAGAGAGGGAAAAGGGGGGCAGAAAGAGAGAGACAAGGGGGGCAGAAAGAGAGAGACAAGGGGGGGGCAGAAAGAGAGGGAAAAGGGGGGGCAGAAAGAGAGAGACAAGGGGGGCAGAAAGAGAGAGACAGGGGGGCAGAAAGAGAGAGACAAAGGGGGGGCAGAAAGAGAGAGACAAAGGGGGGCAGAAAGAGAGAAACAAAGGGGGGGCAGAAAGAGACAGTGGGGGGGGCAGAAAGAGAGAGAAAAAGGGAGGGGGTAGGGGCAGAAAGAGAGAGAAAAAGGGAGGGGGTAGGGGCAGAAGGAGAGAGACAAAGGGAGGGGGTAGGGGCAGAAAGAGAGAGACAAAGGGAGGGGTAGGGGCAGAAAGAGAGAGACAAAGCGAGGGGGCAGAAAGAGGGAGACAAAGCGAGGGGGCAGAATGAGGGAGACAAAGCGAGGGGGGCAGAAAGAGGGAGACAAAGCGAGGGGGGCATAGGGGCAGAAAGAGATACAAAGGGGGGCAGAAAGAGAGAGACAATGGGGGGCAGAAAGAGAGAGACAAAGGGAGGGGGATCGGGGCAGAAAGAGAGAGAGATGATGCACTTTGAACCACTGAGAAAATAATATCCGTCTTGCAGCCATGCGGCAGTCAAGGTGGTCCACAAGGTCGCTTACTTGATCCGTGGTGTGACACCATTTACAAAGAGGAAGCGATCGGCGCAACGGAAGGAATTAATTTGAGACAAAGTGCCATTCCCTCGCAGCCGACCATTAAACGGTAATCTGCAGTTCGAACAACAACAAAGCAGCTACTGTTCTGTTAAACAGCTGTGGGATGGGGCTGGAGAAATCAAATTCATAGACTGAGCAAAGACATCAAAGACCAACAATGGAGTAAAACAAGCTTATATTTTGGGTTCTTATGGGGTATGACAGTTGAACTAAGCTCATGAGAAATGTATAAATTACAGTTATATTTTCCAAGATTCAATGGGTATACAGTGGGGCAAAAGAGTATTTAGTCAGCCACCAATTGTGCCAGTTCTCCCACAAAAGATGAGAGGCCTGTAATTTTCATCATAGGTACACTTCAACTATACAGTGCCTTGCGAAAGTATTCGGCCCCCTTGAACTTTGCGACCTTTTGCCACATTTCAGGCTTCAAACATAAAGATATAAAACTGTATTTTTTTGTGAAGAATCAACAACAAGTGGGACACAATCATGAAGTGGAAAGATATTTATTGGATATTTCAAACTTTTTTAAGAAATCAAAAACTGAAAAATTGGGCGTGCTGCCCCAAGTGGTCGTTGTCATGTATTCATTATCTTTAACATTTTTGTAGTTTGCATGTTTCAGTAACGATTAACATGTTTAAACAGTCGTACATCTCTGCTTGATTTAGGTTTTGGTATATTTCGCATTTTTACACCTACAGTACTTTTTGAAAGTATTCAGACCCCTGAACCTTTTCCACATTTTGTTACATTACAGCCTTATGCTAAAATTGATTTAATAAAAAAAAAGCTCAATATACACACACAATACCCCATTATGATAAAGAGAACTGGTTTTAAACATTTGTAAATGTATTTAAAAAACACAAAAAACATCTTATAAACATAAGTAAGAACAGTTGAAGTCGGAAGTTTACATACACCTTAGCCAAATACATTTAAACTCAGTTTTTCACAATTCCTGACATTTTAATCCTCGTAAAATGTCCCGTTTTAGGTCAGTTAGAATCACCACTTAAAATTAAGAATGTGAAATGTCAGAATAATAGTAGAGATGGTGATTTATTTAAACTTTTATTTCTTTCATCACATTCCCAATGTGTCAGAAGTTTACGTACACTCAATTAGTATTTGGTAGCATTGCATTTCAATTGTTTAACTTGGGTCAAACGTTTCGGGTAGCCTTCCACAAGCTTCCTACAATCAGTTTGGTGAATTTTGGCCAATTCCTCCTGACAGAGCTGGTGTAACTGAGTCAGGCTTGTAGGCTTCTTTTGCTCACACACGCTTCTTCAGTTCTGCCCACAAATTTTCGATTGAGGTATTTGAGGTGGCTACTCCAATACCTGGACTTTGTTGTCCTTTGTTGTCCTTAAGCCATTTGCCACAATTTTGGAAGTATGCTTGGGCTCATTATTGTCCATTTGGAAGATCCATTTGCGACCAAGCTTTAAGTTCCTGACTGATGTCTTGAGATGTTGCTTCAATATATCCACATAATTTTCCATCTTCATGTTGACATCTATTTTGTGAAGTGCACCAGTCCCTCCTGCAGCAAAGCACCCCCACAACATGATGCTGCCACCCCCCTGCTTTATGGTTGAGATGGTGTTCTTCAGCTTGCAAGTCTCCCCCTTTTTCCTCCAACAGAACGATGGTCATTATGGCCAAACAGTTCAATTTCTGTTTCATCAGACCAGAGGATATTTCTCCAAAAAGTACAATCTTTGTCCCCATGTGCAGTTGCAAACCATAGTCTGGGTTTTTATGGCGGTTTTGGTGCCGTGGCTTCTTCCTTGCTGAGCGGCCATTCAGGTTATGTCGATATAGGACTAGTTTACTTTAGTACCTGTTTCATCCAGCATCTTCACAAGGACCTTTGCTGTTGTCCTGGGATTGATTTGTACTTTTCACACCAAAGTATGTTCATCTCTAGGAGACAGAATGCGTCTCCTTCCTGAGCGGTATGATGGCTGCGTGGTCCCATGGCATTTATACTTGCGTACTATTGTTTGTACAGATGAATGTGGTACCTTCAGGCATTTGGAAATGGATGAACCAGACTTGTGGAGGTCTGCAATTTTTTTTCTGAAGTCTTGGCTGATTTCTCTTGATTGTCCCATGATGTCAAGCAAAGAGGCACTGAGTTTGAAGGTAGGCCTTGAAATACACCCACAGTTACACCTCCAATTGACTCAAATGATGTCAATTAGCCTATCAGAATCTTCTAAAGCCATGACGTCATTTTCTGTAATTTTCCAAGCTGTTTAAAGGCACAGTCAACTTAGTGTATATGTAAACTTCTGACCCACTGGAATTTTCCACTGGAATTGTGATACAGTGAATTATAAGTTAAATAATCTGTCTGTCACAACAATTGTTGGAAAAATTACTTGTGTCAAGTAGATGTCCTAACAGTCTTGCCAAAACTATAATTTGTTAACAAGACATTTGTGGAGTGGTTGAAAAACGAGTTGTAATGACTCCAACCTAAGTGTATGTAAACTTCCGACTTCAACTGTATCTACAACCCAAAATCCATGTGTACGTGTGTGTTTAGTGCATTTTCTGTCACGTGTGTGTATGCCTGTGTCTATTGTAACGGTTTTGACTTGAGGTTATTATTTATAGGGGTGCCAGGTAGGTTGTGCCTACCAGAGAACACATTGGTTTCTCATTTTGGTTTGGGAGGGAATGAGTCCCATCTGGTCCATCAAGTCTACACCAATACAAAGGACTTATGTAAAAGTCAGGATGGAAATAAACTTTTCATAAACCCTTAAAACATTGGAAAGAACTTCAAAAACAACTATATTCTTTTGCTTGGGTTGTATTGGCAACATCAATGATTACACACACATATAATAATATCACAATGAGTTCTGGTTCCTCCAGAAATGTAGTACCTCAGGCCTAAAAGAGGCCCGGTAAAGGAGTTCAGGGTAGTGACCACGGTTTGTCCATTCATTCAGAGAGTATTAATCATACAAACAATATAAAGTGTCCTCCCCTACACCTAACTAGTCATCACGGTATACCTCACATCAAAACGGAGGTTGAGGTCCAATCCGCCAACAGTCCACGGACGGAGAGGTGTAGTCCACACGGACGGAGAGGTGTAGTCCACGGACGGAGAGGTGTAGTCCACGGACGGAGAGACGGAGAGAGTGTAGTCCACGGACGGAGAGGTGTAGTCCACGGACGGAGAGGTGTAGTCCACGGACGGAGAGGTGTCCACGGACGGAGAGGTGTAGTCCACGGACGGAGAGGTGTAGTCCACGGACGGAGAGGTGTAGTCCACGGACGGAGAGGTGTAGTCCACGGACGGAGAGGTGTAGTCCACGGACGGAGAGGTGTAGTCCACGGACGGAGAGGTGGTGTAGTCCACGGACGGAGAGGTGTAGTCCACGGACGGAGAGGTGTAGTCCACGGACGGAGAGGTGTAGTCCACGGACGGAGAGGTGTAGTCCAGGGACGGAGAGGTGTAGTCCACGGACGAGAGAACGGACGGAGAGTGTGTAGACCACGAAGAACGGAGAGAGGTGTAGTCCACCAGGGTCCACGGAGAGGTGTAGTCCACGGACGGAGAGGTGTAGTCCACGGACGGAGAGGTGTAGTCCACGGACGGAGAGGTGTAGTCCACGGACGGAGAGGTGTAGTCCACGGACGGAGAGGTGTAGTCCACGGACGGAGAGGTGTAGTCCACGGAGAGGTGTAGTCCACAGGACGGAGAGGTGTAGACCACGGACGGAGAGGTGTAGTCCACGGACGGAGAGGTGTAGACCACGGACGGAGAGGTGTAGTCCACGGACGGAGAGGTGTAGACCAGGGACGGAGAGGTGTAGACCACGAAGAACAGAGAGGTGTAGTCCAGGGACGGAGAGGTGTAGTCCACGAAGAACGAAGAACAGAGGTGTAGTCCAGGGACGGAGAGGTGTAGACCACGGACGGAGAGGTGTAGTCCGGACGAAGAACAGAGACGGGTGTAGTCCAGGGACGGAGACGGACGGGTGTAGTCCACGGACGGAGAGGTGTAGTCCACGGACGGAGAGGTGTAGTCCACGGACGGAGAGGTGTAGTCCACGGACGGAGAGGTGTAGTCCACGGACGGAGAGGTGTAGTCCACGGACGGAGAGGTGTAGACCACGAAGAACAGAGAGGTGTAGTCCACGGACAGAGAGGTGTAGTCCACGAAGAACAGAGAGGTGTAGTCCAGGGACGGAGAGGTGTAGACCACGGACGGAGAGGTGTAGTCCACGAAGAACAGAGAGGTGTAGTCCAGGGACGGAGAGGTGTAGTCCACGGACGGAGAGGTGTAGTCCACGGACGGAGAGGTGTAGTCCACGGACGGAGAGGTGTAGTCCACGGACGGAGAGGTGTAGTCCACGGACGGAGAGGTGTAGTCCACGGACGGAGAGGTGTAGTCCACGGACAGAGAGGTGTAGTCCACGGACAGAGAGGTGTAGTCCACGGACGGAGAGGTGTAGTCCACGGACGGAGAGGTGTAGTCCACGGACGGAGAGGTGTAGTCCACGGACGGAGAGGTGTAGTCCACGAACAGAGAGGTGTAGTCCACGAAGAACAGAGAGGTGTAGGCCACGAAGAACAGAGAGGTGTAGTCCAGGGACGGAGAGGTGTAGTCCACGAAGAACAGAGAGGTGTAGTCCAGGGACGGAGAGGTGTAGTCCACGAACAGAGAGGTGTAGTCCAGGGACGCAAAGAGTGGATCCGGTCATGGGTGAACTCTCTTAGGCTACAAAACACACGGTTTAGAGATGCTTCGGAACTGAGGGTTGAACACATCCTCATTCACGTCTCCATCACAACCCCACTTTTGCGCAGCTGATGCTGGCTATTTAATTGGGAATTAAAAGGGAAGTGCCCTATTGGAAGGAGCACTATTCAAATGGGAATTGGAGGAGAAGCGCCCTATTGGAAGGAGAAGCACTGAGACGGTTCAGAAAAATTCAGGGCCATCACACTTTGCATGTGTTGCTGCACAGTCCCCGCTGTTCCATTAAGTGTATTTCAATCTGTTTTTAAATGTATTTTTACTGCTTGCATGAGTTACTTGATGTGGAATAGAGAAATGCTTTATAAATGGACAGACTTCTCCCCATCTAAGATACTGTTGTGTCAACATGTTTTGACTATGACAGTTTACAATCCAGGGTTACTCCAAGCAGTTTAGTCACCTCAACAGGCTCAATTTCCATCTTATTTATTACAAGATTTAGTTGAGGTTCAGGGTTTAGTGAATGATTTGTCCCAAATACAAGGCTTTTAGTTTTTGAAATATTTAGGACTAACCTATTCATCGCCACTGTCGGGTTCACCTAGGGGTCATGATAGGGGCTGTATCAAATGTTTGATGTATTATAATAATTTATTATGCTTATGTTGCATTAATAGAAGGGGAGGGGTTTTAAGACCCCTCCCTCCTTACATTTATGGGGTCCTAGACTACAGATTAACAATATATACATATATATATATTATTAATTATAATGGTTTAATATTGTTCCACAGTCTTTTCTAATCTCTGCCTCTTATACAGAAACTGTCTGAGGAATGTGTGACTGAGACGGTACTCTGCAGGGGAGTGTAAGAGATAGACTAGTCAGACATGCCACTATAAATACATTTGGGGAGTTGACCATTACTGCTGAGCTTTTAGATAACACTAAAACTCTTGTTTATATAGCTGTGTAGGCATGGTTTTGGTCTCATGAGTAGAAGGTAATGACGTAGGCAGTGACATCACTAAGATATAGGACTGTAGGAATAATTAAACAACTCGGAACCTTTTCTATTTTGCAGGACTTACTCGGAAACATGCGTGCTATGTTCCTGCTGTCAACTTCTGTCTTCAAGGTTTTTGAATGATTTAATTAAAGATATTGTATGAATGCTAATTTCACCAATGATTGACAAAGAACAAGGAACGAACACCATCACCATCCATTCTGAAACTAAATGCAGCTCTTTGTTAAGTGTTGCAGTCATTTCAGTTGCTGTACTAGTTGACGTGTATAGTGTTGAGTCATCCGCATACATAGACACACTGGCTTCACTCAAAACAAGTGGCATGTCATTACTAAAGATTGAAAAAAGTAAGGGGCCTAGACAGCTGCCCTGGGGAATTCTACCTGGATTATATTGGAGAGGCTTCCATTAAAGAACACCCTCTGTGTATTCTGTTAGACAGGTAACTCTTTATCCACAATATAGCAAGGGGTGTAAAGCAATAACACATACACTTTCATAATTTGGTTAGATATACTTGGATGTGTAGTGTCAGTGTTTGTTGATGGCATATCATGCCTAAATTGCTAATCTTGCCATTGAGAAAATCATTAAAGTAGTTGGCAATATCAGATGAGTAATGTGATGCATGAGCTACCTGATTCAATGAATGTCATTTAAGGTGCTCCAAAGCTTTTTACTTTCACTATTTATGTCATTTATCTTTGTTTCATAGTGTAGTGTCATATTTTTATTTAGTTTAGTTACGTGATTTCTCAATTTGCAGTACGTTTGCCAATTGGTTGTGCAGCCAGACTTATTAGGCAGATGTTATGGACTGAGACGCAGCCCATGTAAATAAAAACTGATATCTGTAGCCCAAACTGAGATTTGTATTATGTTACTAAGATTGATGCTATGGTGCGTCAATAGACTTAAGGATTAAAGCGGAGCTTCTTTCCCCATTCCGGTCAAGTCAAAGTTTTTCCCTGAGTAAAACAATTAACAGAATCAAATGTCCTTGCCCAAACGCTTTCTACCAGGTATGTTTAGTTAGATCCCAAAAAGAACAAGCGATGCTGTTAAATTAAAAAGGCACAACATGGATTGCAACGTAATGTAATAAGAAACATTTTGAGTGTGTGCGTGCGCCTGTCTCCGTCTGTTCAGGCCAGATTTGATCCAACTAACATTGTTTAATCAGTCTTTCTTTACACAACTACATATATTTCCTGTGTACACATGAGTCACGGGATGTTTTTGTGCCCACAGAGGGTCAGGGCCCTGAGCATCCTTTCTAAAGGATGACACCACAATTTGCACCTGGTTAGGCATTAACATTCATACAAAGGGGAGTCTAGGCTTTTTCTCTCAAACCTGTTCTAGCTAGCAATCCTGATTTTACTAATCAGCTGCAAGAGCAGGGCTGGACCAACACCAAAAAGCTCTCCAGGAGGATTGGATACCTCCCTAGGTGCACATGGCAAAGATTGAGCAACCCCACTCTTCTGTGGCCTCTACTGCCCATCATTGTAATGATCCCTAACTATTGACACCCCTATATTCAGAATCCTCATTATCATCACCAGTCACATCATCCCATTCCTCAGAGGTCATTTCCAAGAAAGCAGCACCTTGGTTCATGTAGCAATGGGACAAAAAAGGTTAACCTTGTTGGTGATGAGGGTGAAGTCATTCTGATTGCATTGTCAATATCCTTTTTCAAGAAAAAGGTCTCCAAGACCCCTTGGTGAATGATGATGATCCAGTATAAGCTAACCCAACCCAAGCACATGCAGACTTGGTCGAGTCAATGGCAGTGATAAGTTGACAGCTGGGGCACAGTAGCTCAGATCGTATCAATGTCTCCTTGTGGAGCTAATTTCTTCATGGGCTTCATATCGCACACCGCCGTAGCTCAGAGTCTATATGACACTATCAGCTTTGCATTCAGGTCACACTCTGGCACCACAAAGACCATTAAAATGTGTCAGATATCCTTCACCCTATGCTGGCAGGGTTTTGGTAGGCCAAGCCTTCTTTGCAAAAAATGGAGTCTACCACAGACCGACCGAAAGATAGTCAACCAGACATTGGGCAAGCGGCGGTTTTCGAGAGTATTGCATAAATGTCAGTGGATGTGACATTAAACATTAAACGCGATGCCAGACCCGGCGTCCAATTTCAGCATACACAATAGCTTTGATGTGCTTCGCCTCTTTCAAATTACACCCCCCCCCCCCAGACCAACCCTGAGCTGACCCCATGAGGTACACACATCTCCCACCTTCGACTGAACCGGGAGTGGGGGGCTACATATTTCTCCCCTGATCTGGAGGACAGTTATCTTCCTAAGAGCAGACTTGACAGTTTAATAGCTCCGCCTTATGAGGGGCCAGGGAGGGAAGAAAGTCACCAGGGAGTATGGGGAATTATTATGGCCCATGGTGGCTTGAGAAATGCATCGTTACATTCCTTTGTTGTTGAATTATTTTACAGAGTTGCCTAAGCAATGGGTACATTTCCTTTCCTCCTTCCTTCCTCTGTACATATGTTCCTTCCCTCTTAAGTACAAACCTACACACACACACACTTATATACATACATATACATAAATATACATAAATATATATATACACATATACATAAATATATATATATACACATATACATAAATATATATACATATACATATACATAAATATATATACACACACACACACACACACACACACACACACACACACACACACACACACACACACACACACACACACACACACACACACACACACACACACACACACACACACACACACACACACACACACACACACACACACACACACACACACACACACACATCCCTTCAGAAAGCATTCACACCCTTTTACTTTTTCCATATGTTGTTGTGTTACAGCCTGAATTGAAAATTAATTACATTGAAATGTGTGTCACTGGCCTGCACACAATACCTCAATGTCAAAGTGGAATCCTTTTTCTATCATTTTTTACAAATGGATTAAAAATGAAGCTGAAATGGCTTCAGCCAATAAGTATTCAACCCCTTGGGTATGCTTGTGAGATATGCTCGTAAGGACTAAGGAATTCTTGGGGGGGATAAAAAGAAACTGAATAGAGCTAAGCACAGGCAAAATTCTATAGGAAAACCTACTTCAGTCTGCATTCCAACCGACACTGGACAAATTCACCTTTCAGCAGGACAATAACCTAAAACACGAGGCCAAATCTATGCTGGAGTTGCTTCCCCAGGGTTCTACTAAGCTATGTGGAATTATTTTAGAAAGACCCACCAAGGATCATTTCGCTATTTGATTTAGAATTGTAATGGTAAAAAATAGATACTCAAATTATTTGGTATATTACCCCAAACAAAAGCATTGAATAACAGATTCACTACATGGAACAACAGATCTACAGGGAACATCTACAGGGAGATTGTTCTGACAAGTCCAATATATCAGAGATAAACAACATGACCAAAAGTATGTGGACACCTGCTCGTCAAACATCTCATTCCAAAATCATGGGCATTAATATGGAATTGGTCCCCCTTTGCTGCTATAACAGCCTCCACTCTTCTGGGAAGGCTTTCCACTAGATGTTGGGACTTGCTTACATTCAGCCACAAGAGCATTAGTGAGTTTGGGCACTGATGTTGGGAGATTTGGCCTGGCTTGCAGTCGGCGTTCTAATTCATCCCAAAGGTGTTCGATGGGGTTGAGGTCAGGGCTCTCTGCAGGCCAGTCAAGTTATTCCACACCAATCTCGACAAACCATTTGTCTCGACATCACTTTGCACGATGACATTGTCATGCTGAAACGGGAAAGGACCTTCCTCAAACTGTTGGAAGCACAGAATCATAAAGAATGTCATTGTATGCTGCAGCATTAAGACTTCCCTTCACTGGAACAAAGGGGCAAAGCCCGAACCATGAAAAACAGCTCACCCACCAAACTTTACAGTTGGCAAAATGCATTGAGACAGGTAGTGTTTTCCTGGTATCCACCAAACCCAGATTAGTTTGTCGAACTGCCAGATGGTGAAGCGTAATTCATCACTCCAGAGAACGCGTTTCCACTGTTCCAGAGTCCAATGGCGGTGCGATTTACACCTCATTGGATTGAGCATGGTGATCTTAGGCTTGTGTGCGGCTGCTCGGCCAATGAAACCCATTTTATGAAGCTCCCGATGAACAGTTCTTGTGCCGACATTGCATCAAGAGGCAGTTTGGTACGAGTTAGTGAGCGTTGGAACCGAGGACAAGCACTTCGGCCCTCGGCGGTCCCGTCCTGTGAAGTGATGTGGCCTACCACTTTGTGGCTGAGTTGTTGCTTCTAGATGTTCTCACATCACAATAACAGCACTTACAGTTTACCAGGGCAGCTCTAGCAGGGCAGACATTTTACAAACTTGTTGGAAAGGTGGCATCCTATGACGGTGCCACGTTGAAAGTCACTGACCTCTTAAGGCCATTCTACTGCCAATGGTTGTCTATGGAAACTGCATGGGTGTGTGCTTGATTTTATACACCTTTCAGCAACGGGCGTGGCTGAAATAGCCAAATGCACTAACTTGAACGGGACTCTACATACTTTTGTATACATTGTGTATATAAGAAAGATCATGAAACAGATTTTTCTGGACATGTATTTAACCATTTGTTTTTTACACTAAACAGTCTCCATATACAGCACCAGTCAAACGTTTGGACACACGTACTCATTCCAGGGTTTTTCTTTTTCTAGTGAAGACATCAACACTATGAAATAACACATATGTAATCATGAAGTAACCAAAAAAGGGTTAAACAATCAAAGTAGCCACCCTTTGCCGTAACGACAGTTCTGCAAACTCTGAATTCTCTCAACCAGCTTCAAAAGGTAGTCACCTGGAATGCATTTCAATTAACAGGTGTCCCTTGTTAAAAGTTATTTAGTGAAATGTCTTTCCTTAATGCATTTGAGCCAATCAGTTGTGTTGTGACAAGGTAGGGGTGGTATACAGAAGAAAGCCCTATTTGGTAAAAAGACCAAGTCCATATTATGTCGAGAACAGTTAAAATAAGCAAAGAGAAACGATAGCCCATCATTATGTTAAGACATGAGTGTCAGTCAATACGGAACATTTGAAGAACTTTAAAAGTTCCTTCAATTCCAGTCGCAAAAACCATCAAGCGCTATGATGAAACTGGCTCTCATGGGGATCGCCACAGGAAAGGAACACCCAGAGTTACCTCTGCTGCAGAGGAAAAGTTCATTAGAGTTAACTGCACCTCAGATTGCAGTCCAAATAAATGATTCACAGAGTTCAAGTAACAGACACATCAACATCCACTGTTCAGAGGAGACTGTGTGAATCAGGCCTTCATGGTCGAATTGCTGCAGAGAAACCACTCCTAAAGGACACCAATAAGAAGAAGACTTGAATGGGCTTATAAACACGAGCAATGGACAATAGACCGGTGGAAATATGTCCTTTGGTCTGATGATTCCAAATTTTAGATTTTTGGTTCCAACTGCTGTGTCTTTGTGAGACGCAGAGTAGATGAACAGATTATCTCTGCATGAGTGGTTCCCACCGTGAAGCATGGAGGAGGTAGTGTGATGGTCCTTTGCTGGAGACAATTCCTGTGATTTATTTAGAATTCAAGGCACACTTAACCAGCATGGCTACCATAGCATTCTGCAGCGATACACCATCCCATTTGGTTTGCACTTAGTGGGACTATCATTCATTTTTCAACAGGGAAATGACCCAGAACACAACTCCAGCTGGTGTAAGGGCTATTTGACCAAGAAGGAGTGTGATGCAGCATCAGATGGACCTGGCCTCCACAATCATCCGACCTCAACTCAGTTGAGATGGTTTGGAATGAGTTGGACTGCAGAGTGAAGGGACGCAGCCAATAAGTGCTCAGCATATGTGGGAAATCCTTCAAGACTGTTGGAAAATCAGAAGTTGGCAGATCGGCTGTACAGACTACAGACGAGCCCAAAACCGAGAACACCATTGTGTTTGTGAGAGTCTCATCTTTCCATAATAGTTTGAAAGGCCAAACCGTTTGGTCCCTACAGACGGTTTTCGAGATGTCTCATGGTCTGACAAACACCGCTCTAGCTCTGTCACCATTCACCGCAGATGCGGAAGTTCTACATCGGCGGATATGGTGGATTGAGATGCATCAAAGGCAAAAAAACATATCTATAACATATCTATACTGCAATTTTTAATGGGATTTTTTTATTATACTAATTTGATTTCCGTTTTCAGATCCGTTTTGCCTTTGAGATCACAGCGAATAAAATTACATGACAGGGGGCACCTGATCCTACTGAGTCCCCCATGGGGATGAAAACGTTCATTACCCTGGTTCTAAGATAATATGAGTGAGATGTCTTCAATTACATTTACTAACTCTCCCTTACAGAGTATGTAATACCTACATGTTTCAAGCAGACCAGCATAGTCCCTGTGTCCAAGAACGCCAAGGTAACCTGTCTAAATGACTATCGCCTGAACACCTGCAACTGGATCCTGACCGGATTCCCACAGGTGATGAGGGTGGGCAACAACACATGCATTCTTAAGTCTCCTTCTGTACTCTCTGTTCAACCACGACTGTGTGGCTGCGCACGACTACAACACCCTCATTAAGTTTGATACGACGAGACAGTGGTAGGTCTGATCACCAATGGCGGTGAGACAGCCTATAGGGAGGAGGTCAGAGACCTGGCAGTGTGGTGCCGGGACAACAAGCTCTCACTAAACGTCACCAATACAGAGTAGCGGATCGTTCACTACTGGAAACGGGGGGCCGAGCACGCTCCCATTCACATCGAGTGAGCTAAAGTGGAGCGGGTCAAGAGCTTAAAGTTCCACAGGTGTCCACATCACTATGGATCTATCATTTTCTAAACACCCCAATACAGTCGTAAAGAGGGCCTGACAAAGCCTATTTCCATTCAGGTGGATGAAAATATTTGGCATGGGCCCTCAGATTCTCAAAAATATCTACAGCTGAACCATTGAGAGCATCTTGACTGGCTTCATTACCGCTTGGTATGGTAACTGCTTAGCATTCAATCGCAAAACGCTACAGAGGGTAGTACATATGGCTCAGTACATCCTTAGGGCTGAGCACCCCACAATCCAGGACCTCTATACCAGGTGGTGTCAGCGGAAGGCCCTAAAAATTGACCTAGACTCAAGATAGTTATCTCTGCTACCGCACAGCAAGCAGTACCAATGCACCAAGTCTGGAACCAAGGACCGTTAACAGCTTCTACCCCGAAGACGTAAGACTGCTAAATATTTTGTTGAATAGTTAACTAAATAGCAATGACCCTTTTCGCACTATTTCATTTTACTCAACACATATGCTGCTGTTGTTTACTCTGTCACTTTATTCATAGTTATATGTACATATCTACCGGTTGTATATAGTCAAGTTATTGTTACTCATTGTGTGTCTATTACTACATGTTTTACTTTTCTATTATTTCTCCATTTTCTTTCTCTCTGCATTGTTAGGAAGGGCCTATCAGTAAGCATTTCACTGTTAGTCCACACCTGTCGTTTACGAAGCATGTGGCGACTACATTTGATTAGAGTTCTTTCAAATACATGTTTTGAAGTATCGCAATGGGATATGGCCAACTCCAATATCGCAGACATGTTCTCCGAAGCCATAAAAAGCATCCCTCGGAGGCTCCGACACAGGGGACAGTAGGCGTCAACGAAGGTGCAGTGACATCCTTTTGGTAGAACGACAAATGTAGCCCAACATGCCACATGGCATATCCCTTGTAAAGCGAAGCATTTGAACAGTGCCCAAGAGTCCTCAGGCCCTTCGGGGGCTGTAAACAGTTGCTATTACAAGCCAATATAATAGCCTCCACTATCCAATGGGATAGTCGTTGACGAGAGAGGAGCCTAACCTTGCAGGGGGCGCTGAAGAAATGTAGAGTTGGTCGCTCTTGCGTAAGGCTCTCATTCTGTCCAAGTAAATGTGCAACGTGAGTCCTGGACAAACGGTGAAGAGGCTCTTATTCCATGTTAGTGAATGGCGGTGGGTGGAAAGCCACAAGCTCCAAGGGATTATAATTATAATTATCACTGACCATAGGCATAAAGGAAGGTTTAAATGTTAACTTGGATAACCTCAGTGCAAACTGTAGGCACAAATGGTAGACTGGCAGTGTGTGAAGCTCATTCACTCTGCAGGCATAAGGGCAATCAGCAAAGGGGTTTTGAAGGAGAGATATTTCATCTCCACACCTTCCAGCAGCTTAAAAGGCTGCTGTGAAATAGGCTCAAGCAAAATAGAAAGGCTGAAAAAAAGGCTCAAGCAAAATAGATCCCAAGACGGGGCTAAAGGCTTGGAGACTGGACGTAAGCGACGTGATCCCTACTGTGGTTTTGTCAAAGCCACTTCTCAAAAACATGCCACTTGTTTCCAAACAAACAGTGAAAAAGGGGCTTTGGCACTCTGAATAGTCTCAATGAGTGGTAAGCCTGTCTCATTCATATTCATCCTCTCACAGGCTTGTCCCAGAGGGCCATGGTTTCTGGGTGAGGGTGGGACATCTCTTTGTTCATTTGGGTCAGAAGTTCCCTGCGTAACAGTAGCTGCCAGGGCTTGTCAAAGTAAGAGAGTGATCTTCGCTAACCAGAGCTTTACTGGCCATCCTGGGACTACTAAGATGAGGGATAAGCCTCAGGCATAGAGTGGAAAAAAGCGTAGAGCAGCACCCTTGGCCAAAGGGTGTGCCAGTGCGTCTACCTCCAGTAGTACTGCTAGCGCAAAGAACAGCGGGCAGTTTCTCTCTTTGTGCGATGCATAGAGATCAATGGTGTTCAACCATATCTCTGCAAGATCTGGTTCACCACTTGGGGATGGAAGTCTCCAATCCCCGTATAGGGGATTCCCTCTGGACAAGTCCGCTACTATATTCAGTACGCCCAGGACATGAGTCGCGCATAGTGAGAGTAGGTGTGTTCCGCTCCACAGAATAATCCACCCTTGGGGTTGATGTATGCCACCAGTCGTATTGTCTGTCCTGATCAGGATGTGATCAGTCCTGAAGGGCTGGAAATATTTCAATGAACACTGTCAGAAGTTTGAGGTAGTTTACATGAGAGGCAGAGCTGTCGGGACCAGAAACAAAGATCGAGGGGCTCTTCCAGTGGCAGACAGCCGAGAGAAGGTTACCGTTAACTTTTTGATTGAGGTGATATTGTGTACACAGACGTTGGCATCTACCCAACGCTGGAAGTCTCTCATTCCCAGTAGACACAGTGGTACTGAGATGGAGGATGCCATCAACCTCAAGACTCAAAGATACGTTCTGAGCATAACAGGAGCGCCCCCTGCGGAACTGTCGATAGTGTAGCCCGATAAAATAGATCCAGCTTGACGCTTAGGTATTCTATTCTCTATGTGGGCACCAAACAGCTCTTTTTCCTGTTGATCTTGAACCCTAACTCGGTGAGGTGGGTTAAGAGGGAAGTCTCGTACTGCTTTGGTGGAGACTCTAATTTTTATTTTATTTAACTAGGCAAGTCAGTTGAGAACAAATTCTTATTTACAATGAACGGCCTACCCAGGCCAAACCCTAATCCGTACGATGCTGGGCCAATTGTGTGCCTCCCTATGGGACTCCCAATCACAGTTGGTTGTGATACAGCCCAGGATCGAACAAGGTTCTGTAGTGACTCCTCTAGCACGGAGAAGCACTCTAGCACTGAGTGCCTTAGACCGCTGCGCCACTCGGGAGTTCTTAATCCCCTGATTCTCCGGGGCACTACAGCCTCCTCCACACACTTGTTGAACATGCGGGGAGCTAGTGCTAGGCCGAAGGGGACACCAAGGTATTCATAGGCTGTTCCCTGAATGGAAAAATTGAGAAACCTCCTGTGTGCTGGTATTACGTAAAAATAAGAGCCCTGTAGGTCGATTGAAGTGAACCAGTCGCCTTGACGAGAAGAGCGAGACCGCACGTTGACCATAGGTTCGGGCTGGTCAAGTAAGTAAGCACATGGACCTTTTCAATATGGCTGTTGATATGGCTGCTAGCTAGCTAAAGTACATGTCTAAACACCACTTCGCCAGATTATTACATGACCCTTCCAGTTAGCCAGATGTGTCTGGGGGTGATTACGGCAATCTATTGAACATGTCTAGACAATAGTGTCCCATCCACTTAGCTAGATGTGGCTGGGGGGTGGTTATAGCATTTCCTTCACACGACTCATAAATTTAGACAAGTGTGTTGGGCAAGTGTCATCTAATAATTATACAATATCTTTTATCTTATTTTTATCTGGACACTTTATTGTTGATATAGCTCCTATGCAAGTAACCGTTTCACTGTACCATTTACACCTTCTGTAGCCTGTGTGTGTGACAAATAAACTTAGATATGTTTTATTGTTTATCAGTGAAGAACAACATGACCTGCACCAAAGTCAGATTAGGATAAAGGCCAAGGACGAGATAGTGTATTTTTACCTGGAGTTTTTCCTTATTGTAGGCTACTACTTTTAGTCTTGAAATCTTTGGTAGTTTACTAAACTACTCACTCTGTCTAGCACATAGCCTCACATGTGAGTCCTTAAAGAGATGGGTGGGGCTAAGGCTTAAGAGGTTGGGAACAATGCTGAATGGGTGTAGACAAAGAACAGCTCTCCAGTAGGTGTACCAAAACATTCAAGGGACATTTTCTCAAAAGTGGGGTCACAAGTTTATCAGTTTCCAAGCTAAATTACTTTCCCAATGTTCCTCAACTGCAGCGTATGATATACAATTTTCTAGGTCTCTACTTTTATACAATGTAAAAAACACCATTTCAAATTTTGCTACATAAGACCGAATCGAGGCAGTTGGTCACAAATATAGTAGACAGAGTAGAAAATGCAGAAAAGTAGAAAATGAATTGTACTTCAACACAAAGCGACAAGAGCAGAGGTCCTACGTTCAGCAGCGTTAACCTTGCAGTTCGCTTGAGAACATTTAAGCAGGATCAAGTCGTGCTGAGGGGAGATTCTGGAGCGTAGTAAACTTCGCAAGGAAGGGAGCGAGAATAACCAGTGGGCGGGTGAGTGGCACCTTATAAAACGGGAGGGGCTCACCTCATTCACCAGTCAACATCTGTTTCTGACAGATGTTGTGTGATTGGTTCTTCCTAGTAGTGATCCGCCTACCGCGCATCCCATTGTGTTCCATAAAAAATAGTATTTGAATGAACCTCTTTACTTCTGATCTTCTCTGCAGGTAAACTACACGATTCAAAAAGTATGCTAGCACGAATAACCTGTGCACACACAAAGATGGGTGTATCATGACTGCTCACGTTTATCTTGACCACATTGTGCAATGCAACAAATTCAAGAGAAAAGGGTGCAACCAATTTCCTTGGTTATACTGTAGTCACAGAAAAGCCATGCACTTTGTGAATATCATGTGATTGACAGGCGACGAGCTAAAAAGGTGCTGTAGAATGTGCTGTTTACCCCTCCCCACCTAGCCCCAAGTGTCTTTACCTTCATAAGGCGGTAAACAATGTGGCAAAACAATATTATTAAGAGACAAACACTGTTGTGGTAGGTGTCTCAAAACTGGAATTCCTCAGCATGCCCCAGTGCTTGTGTGCTGTTCTAAGATGTATAAGCTCCATGTATAAGGACAGAAAAAAAAGTCTGGCACCAAAAATAGCTTTGTTCACATGGAAACGACCTGGAGGGAAGAAGATCAGAAAGAGAGAGGAGAAGGAGAGACTAGAGACAAGAGGAGAGAGAAAGGGAGCAAGAGAGAGATGTCTGTATTTTGCACCGGGGGATAAGAGGAGAGGAGGGTAAAGCTTTATCTCCACAAACCTGTCCTGTCTCATCAAGCCTAGCCGCCGCGTGACAAAGGTGTCTAAATCTTAATCTCCAGCATGGGCAAGAGCCTGGCTCAACGGCTACCTCCGGCTCCTCTCCTAACGGTTTCACTGTATGAAATATCATCAAGCTATTCTCCCTTCTCCAGAAGAACTATGTCAATTCCCCGTCGTCACTCATCCTCCTCGGGCTAATGGAAAATCTCAGGAGAGGGCCTTGGTCCCAAAGGGCAAACTATTCCCTATATAGTGTACTTCTTTTGCCCAGGGCACATAGGCCCCCATAGGGCCCTGGTCAAAAGCAGTGCACAATATATGGAATAGGTTGCCATTTGGGACTCAAACTGAGACTGCGCGAGGCGTCTGAGGAGTTTGTAGTACACAATATTACCCATGCTACAGGCTCTGGCTGGGCCAGTCAAGAACATTCAGAGACTTGTCCCGAAGCCATTCCTGCGCTGGTTTGGCTATGTGCTTAAGGTCATTGTCCTGTTGGAAGTTGAACCTTCGCCCCCAAAATGAGGTCCTGAGCGCTCTGGAGCAGGTTTTCATCAAGGATCTCTGCACTTTGCTCCGTTCATCTTTCCCACGATCGTGACTAGTTTCCCAGTCCTTGCCGTTGAAAAACATCCCCACAGAATGATGCTGCCACCACCATGCTTCACCGTAGGGATGGTGCCAGGTTTCCTCCAGACGTGACACATGGCATTCAGGCCAAAGAGTTCTTGGTTTCATCAGACCAGAGAATCTTGTTTCTTACGGTTTGAGTCCTTTAGGGGCCCTTTGGCAAACTCCAAGTGGACTGTCATGTGCCTTTAGCTGAGGAGTGGCTTCAGTCTGCCAACTACTATAAAGGCCTGATAGGTGGAGTGCTGCAGAGATGGTTGTCATTCTGGAAGGATTTTCCATCTCCAAAGAGGAACTCTGTCAGAGTGACCATCGGGTTCTTCGTCACATCCCTGACCAAGGCCCTTCTCCCCCAATTGCGCAGTAGGAAGAGTCGTGGTGGTTCCAAACATCTTCCATTTAAGAATGGAGGCCACCTTGTTCTTGGGGACCTTCAATGCTGCAGACATTTTTTGGTACCCTTCCCCAGATCTGTGCCTTGAAATAATCCTGTCTCGGAGCTCTACGGACAATTCCCCGTGGCTCGGTTTTTCCTCTGACATGCGCCGTCAACACTGGGGGACCTTATGTCGACAGGTGTGTGCCTTTCCAAATCAAGTCCAATCAATTGAATTTACTACAGGTGGACTCCAATCAAGTTGTAGAAACATCAAGGATAATCAACAGAAACAGGATGCACCTGAGCTCAATTTTGAGTCTCATAGAAAAGAGTCTGAATAGTTAGTAGTTTTTTTATTTTTAATAATAACATTTATGTTATATAGCATTTGATTATTGAAAAATAGAATGTGAAATGCCTCTGGAACTTAGTTCAACTGTCTAACCTCATCAGAACCCAAAATATAATGATGTTTTACTGCTTCGTAAATAAACACTAAACAATTTATTTCTCACATGCACCAAATACAAGTGTAGACCTTACCGCGAAATGCTTACTTACAAGCCCTTAATTCTATTTATTGAACTGCATTGTTGGTTAAGAAAATATTCACTAAATAAACTAAAGTAAAAGGTCAAATAAAAAGATAAATAATAAAAAGGTAGGTCTATGAATTTGAGAGTGGTTGCATTTTTCCCAGCCCCAACCCTCAGCTGTTTGCCATATCTGTGGCCTGTTTGTTGTGATTTTAACTGCAGATGACTACTTTAAGTAGACAAGTTGTGACAGTCAGGACCACCTCACATGACTAATTGTTGATTTATTGATGTTAGTGCATAAATATATATTTCAATGTCTATGACTGCCATGTGGGTATATACATTTTGTAAGTACCTGTCTAGGTCCTCAGCATCCTGCATGTTGAACAGCATGGAGGGGATGAGTTTGTCCATGTGCTGGGGCTCCCAGATGATGGCCTGAAGCTCATCGTTCACCGTCTTCCTCACCACACCCTGCAGCCCTTTGATACCGGCCACACGGATCCTAAACAGGATACACACACACTTTAAATATTATATTTGAAGGCCTTAGACATTTCAAAGGTCACCGTTTATTGGGAAAGCATTCAGACACCTTCCCCTTTTCCACATTTCTGACACGTTTCAGGAAACTATGCGTATGTCGCAAGTCACTACTTCACAGGAGAGGCATTTCTTTTTAACATTTGTTTTTTGGCAGAAATGCCTTCTGGAACATGTGAACTTCCATGTGCCTTCATAACAAACGTGAATGGCAATCTGTAAATGAGAAAAAATGTAAAATTACGAGACAAGTTTATTTAGCCACGGAAAAGACTGGAACCTTCCCGGTAGCCATGATTGGCTGAGATAGATGGGCTGGACATGTCGAAAGATGAGTTTGGATTGGCCTGCCATGCAGCATGCTTCTATCTATTTATTTATCTGAGAACTGAGAACACATTCTCATTTACAGCAACGACCTGGGGAATAGTTACAGGGGAGAGGAGGGGGATGAATGAGCCAATTGTAAACTGGGGATTATAACATGAGCTGATCAGTATGTGTAGGCAATCCTTTCTAACACATCTTTGTTTGAAGATATCACATAGTAGAACAGCAAAAAGTGTGGCTCTCCACTTTCTGGAGGGCTGAGATGTGAAATCAGTGGACTGCCCAGTGGAAGCAGAGTGTGATAGCTAAGGAACTGGAGAAAATCCAGCTGTTTGATTGCAAATATATAGAGGGAGTTGAATAGACAACACACAGAAGGCTGTTGTATAACAAACCGGTCTCCAGATTACATCTTCAAACTAAGGGCAACCATGGTATCCGTGACGGAGAGGGAGAAGAGTCCATCCATATGGGTAAGATAGTCCAGCTAGCTGCATTTTCAGATATAATATGTTTCTAATCTATCAGAAAGTCATTTTCATTGCAAGTTAAAGCGTACTGTTAGCTAGCTAGCTCGCTAGCGAGCTAACGTTACATGTATGAACTTTGTAGTAATATTACTTGTATCATTTGCATTGCTAGTTATAGCCTAATGTTAGATAGCTAGCTAACATTGAACCGGGTTGGTTAGCTACCTGCAGATTCATACAGGGTAGTATAAAATCAGGATTATGGTTCATTGTTTAGCAAGCTATGGTTCATTGTTTAGCAAGCTAGCTACATGTCTAAACAAAAGACTCCACTATGCAAGTATCAATTTCACTACACCTTCTGTAACCTGTGCATGTGATAAATAAACTTTGATTTGATTAGATTTTCTATGTGTCTACCAGACGGTAATGTGAAGAACATGACCTGGACCAAAGTCAAATTAGGATATGATGTTAGGCCAACAAGACATAGTCAAAATAAAATAAAAACTCTGGTAGAATGCCCTCATTTTCTTTCAAACAAACTTACAACCACAAGATATTTTCTGTAATTGGCTCGCCATTAACTATTTTCCTGTAATAATGAAGACAAATTAGCTAAAGTGAAGAAGTTGTCAGCTATATGATATGGTCATTATTTGAACTGACCAGCCAGCTAGCGTAACATTAGCTAGATAGCTAAGAAGCTAGAAACAAACCAAAACATTGTTTAGAAAGTTGCTAGATTGACATATACTGAATACATATTTAAACAGGTGGGTTAATTGGTGTTAAAATACATTAGTTATGCTATTTTGGACAAACAGGCAGCCTGTAGTTTTTGTATTTATACTGTTTTATAACGAAAACGACAAGTTTGATGATGTTGGGCGACAATAGCATGTTCATGATGTAACTGCGACAACTATCGATAGATGTGGTATAAACCAGTCTTCAGTCTTGAAATTTTGGGTTGTTTAGTACATGACATCACATGTGAATTCTTAAAGCGATGGGTGGGGCTAAGGCTTAAGAGGGTGTGAACAATGCTGAATGGGTGGGGCTAAAGGCTTAAGAGGGTGTGAACGATGCTGATTGGGTGTAGACAAAGAGCTCTCCAGTAGGTTTACCAAAACACTTAACGGCCATTTTCTCAAAAGTGAGGTCCCAAGTTTATCAACTTTCAAAGCAGAATTACTTTGCCAATGTTCCCCAACTGTAGTGTATGATATACCATTTTCTAGCTCTGAGTCTCCACTTTTATCCAATGTAAAAAAAAAACATTTCAAATGTTTCTACATATCTAAATGTTGAAAGTGCGTAGGCGACAGAGAGAAACAAAATGGTGCAGTTTGTGCAGCCATGGGGCGGAGTGTGATGTGGGCACTGGGGTGTGAGAAGGTGGATCTGGGCAGGTGTGATGTCGATGTTTGTGTGTGTGTGTCTGTATGCTGTCATTTGATTGTGTATGTTTTGTATCGTTTAAAAACATTTTCTTAATGTGTTAAAAAAATAACAAACCAAGACTGTTCTAATGGCAGGCTTGGTTGTAAGCTAGATATTTCCGAGTCTCGTATGGGTCAATTTTAGAATTTTCCTAACATTAATGTCCTTCTCCTAACCTGACACGCTAATTCTCCTAACTTGCAGTTTACATTCTCCTAACCTGCTGCGAAAAGTCACATCTGCTAGTCAAAACCGGCAGACCTGCCCTGAGAACAGTGCTAGTATCCACTAATGCAATGCATCTTGAATAAACTTAGCCAGAAATCGAATTAACCTTAGCCAGATATCTAAATGGCAATGAGGAGTACACCACCTCTGTCATTGGCGTCATCAATAAGTGCATCGATGACGTCGTCCCCACAGTGACTGTACGTATCTACCCTAACCAGAAGCCATGGATTACAGACAACATCCACACTGAGCTAAAGGCTAGAGCTGCCGCTTTCAATGAGTGGGACTCTAACCCGGAAGCTTATAACAAATCCCGCTATGCCCTCCAACGAACCATCAAACAGGCAAAGCATCAATACAGGACTAAGATCAAGTCGTACTACACCGGCTCTGACGGTCGTCAGATGTGGCAGGGCTTGTAAACCATTACAGCTGCCCAGTGACACGAGCCTACCGGACGAGATAAACTACTTCTATGCTCGCTTCGAGGCAAGTAACACTGAGAATGCATGAGAGTATCAGCTGTGCCGGAAGACTGATCACGCTCTCCGCAGGCGATGTAAGTAAGACCTGTAGACAGGTCCACATTCACAAGGCCGCAGGGCTAGACGGACTACCAGGCCGTGTACTGCGAGCATGCGCTGACCAATTAGAAAGTGTCTTCACTGACATTTTCAACCTCTCCCTGTCCGAGACTGTAATATCAACCTGTTTTAAGCAGACCACCATAGAACGCCAAGGTAATCTGCCGACCCGTAGCACTTACATCTGTAGCCATTAAGTGCTTTGAAAGACTGGTCATGGCTCACATCAACACCATTATTCCAGAAACCCTAGACCCACTCCAATTTGCATACCGCCCTAACAGATCCACAGATGATAAAGTCTCTATTGCACTCCACACTGCCCTTTCCCACCTGGACAAAAGGAACACCTATGTGACATTGCTATTCATTGACTACAGCTCAGCATTCAACACCATAGTGCCCTCAAAGCTCACCAGTTAGCTAAGGACTCTGGGACTAAACACCTCCCTCTGCAACTAGATCCTGCACTTCCTGACGGGCCGCCCCCAGGTGGTAAGGATAGGAAACAACACATGTTTTTAAACAAATAATTACAGCAATATTGGTGGTGGGATGAGGTCTCTCTGCAGAGAATGAATCATAGTCATCTGAATATATTCCTGGTGTCTTTATTAGATTAAGGAAGAGCAGGCATCTCTGGTGGAGTAGGCGTCCCTATAAAGCGCCTGCGTATAAAGCCATGTATGTACCACCACTGTTCTAGAGATTCTTTCACTGGTTGGTTGGATTGCTAGTGTTTGGTCTGTTCAGTGTGTTATCTAATAAACGTTGCGCTGCCTTTCTTTCCACTGTTATGGGTATTCTTTGGTTGTTTACTGCTGCTTTCTTTCTATCATCTCATGAAAGCAGCGAGCGATGGAACGGTGATTTGTAGATGAATAGGATTATTATAACAATCAGTAAGCCTGGCTACTGTATGTAATTAACTAGCCTACTACTTAGATTTACATTCTCCATTAAACACTTTTTGTTGGTGGCCCATTCTTTTATGGCATGAAAATCTGTGTGTAGCTTTAAAGGGATACACTGGTGAACCAAAATTACAACTTTACATATTTGCTTCCTTACTTGTCTATGGACAAGGAGAAAATGGCAATATCCTCCCAGTGAGCATAATTTAATTCAAGTGAACAATTCCTTTAATAATTTTTTTGTTCAAGGTTTATTTTCAAGCCTGTTATTTCCTCACCTGGTTCTGGTCTCAGGGTCTTCATGGGTTGAGTGGCACATGGCGCTGAACTGGGAGACAAAGAAGTCATAGCGCCGGTGGTAGGATGGTGTGTCCTCCTCGATGTTGGCAAACTTGACAAACTGTTGGAAGCAGAGACTAGAGTAAATGGAAATTCTAATGACCCAATTAACTCATTGGAAAATACAGTACCAGTCAAAAGTTGACACCTAAGCATTCAAAGGTTTTTCTTTATTTTTACTATGTTCTACATTGTGAAGACATCACAACTATGAAATAACACATGGAATCATGTAGGAACCAAAAAAAGGTGTTCAACAAATTAAATTATATTTGAGATTCTTCGAAATAGCCATAACTTGACAGCTTTGCACACTCTTGGCATTCTGTAAACTTTAAGCTTTATGAGGAAGTCACTTGGAATGCATTGCAATTAACAGATGTTAATTTGTGGAATTTCTTTAATTCTTAATGCATTGGAGTCAATCAGTTGTGTTGTGACAAGGCAGGGGGGAAAACAGAAGATAGCCCTATTTGGTAAAAGACCAAGTCCATATTATGGCAAGAACAACTCAAATATGCAAAGAGAAATGACAGTCCATCATTACTTTTAGACATGAAGGTCAGTCTGGAAAATGTCAAGAACTTTGAACGTTTCTTTAAATGTCGTCGCAAAAACCATCAAGTGCTATGATGAAACTGGCTGTCATGAAACTGGCTGTCACCGCCACAGGAAAGGAAGACCCAGAGTTACCTCTGCTGTAGAGGATACATTCATTAGAGTTACCAGCCTCAGAAATTGCAGCCCAAATAAATGCTTCAGAATTCAAGTAACATCCACATCTCAATATCAACTGTTCAGAGGAGACTGAGTGAATCAAGCTTTCATGGTCAAATTGCTGCTAAGAAACCACTACTAAAAGACATCAATAAGAAAATGAGACTTGCTTGGGCCAAGAAACACGAGCTATGGACATTAGACTGGTGGAAATCTGTCCAAATTTGACATTTTTGGTTCCAACTGCCGTGTCTTTGTGATAAGCAGAGTAGGTGAACGGATGATCTCTGCATGTGTGGTTCCCACCATGAAGCATGGTGGAGGAGGGGTGATGGTGAGGGGGTGCTTTGCTGGTGACACTGTCTGTGATATATTTAGAATTAAAGGCACACTTAACCAGCACCACTACCACAGAATTATGCAGCGAAACACCATCCCATCTGGTTTGCACTTAGTGGGACTATCATTTGTTTTTCAATAGGACAATGACCCAACACACATCCAGGCTGGGTAAGGGCTATTTTACCAAGAAGGAAAGTGATGGATTGCTGCATCAGATGACCTGGCCTCCGCAATCACCCGACCTCAACCCAATTGAGATGGTTTGGGATGAGTTGGACCGTAGCATGAAGGAAAAGTGCTCAGCATATGTGGGAATTCCAAGACTGTTGGAAAAGCATTCTTGGTGAAGCTGGTTGAGAGAATGCCAAGAGTGTGCAAAGCTGCCATCAAGGCAAAGGGTGCTACTTTGAAGAATCAAAAATATATTTTGAGTTGTTAAAACATCTTGTAACTAGGGGGCAGTATTTTCATTTTTGGAAAAATAACGTTCCCAAAGTAAACGGGCTATTTTGTCAGGACAAGATGCTAGAATATGCATATAATTGACAGCTTAGGATAGAAAACACTCTAAAGTTTCCAAAACTGTACAAATATTGTCTGAGTATAACAGAACTGATATTGCAGGCAAAAGCCTGTGAAAAATCCAATCCTGAAGTGACTCATGTTTTGAAAGCTCTGCATTCCGATGCGTCCCTATTGAGCAGTGAATGGGCTATCAACCAGATTACTTTTTCTACATATTCCCCAAGGTGTCTACAGCATTGTGACGTAGTTTTACGCCTTTATGTTGAAGAATACCCGTAAGCGGCTACATTGTGTAAGTGGTCACCTGATGGCTCTCAGAGTGATTCTCACGTAAAAGACAGAGGTAGACATTTTTCCTTTTGCTCCTACTGAAAAACCAATTGTCCCGGTGGATATATTATCGAATAGATATTTGAAAAACACCTTGAGGATTGATTATAAACAACGTTTGCCATGTTTGTTGATATTATGGAGATAATTTTGAAAAAAAATTAGCCGTTTTCGTGACCGCAATTCCCGGTCGATTTCTCAGCCAAATGTGAAGAACAAACAGAGCTATTTCGCCTACAAAAACAATATTTTTGGAAATAAGGCACATTTACTATCTAACTGGGAGTCTCGTGAGTGAAAACATCTGAAGCTCATCAAAGGTAAACCATTTAATTTGATTGCTTTTCTGATTTGTGTGACCAAGTTACCTGCTGCTAGCTGGACATAATGCTATGCTAGGCTATCGATAAACTTACACAAATGCTTCTCTTGCTTTGGCTGTAAAGCATATTTTGAAAATCTGATTAACAAAAGGCAAAGCTGTGTTTCAATATATTTCACTTGTGATTTTCATGAAAAGGAATATTTTCTAGTAATATTTATGTCCGTTGCGTTATGCTAATTAGTGTCAGTCGATGATTACGCTCCCGGATCCGGGATGGGTAGTATGGTTACTACATTCCTTACAGTGGTTTATCCTTTAAAAGTTGCAGTGTACTGCAGCACAGCTTGCATGGTGCCACAGAATTCTATGGCACGTTATTTAAGTGCCAACCACTGGTAACACTAATGCTAGTTAGTGCTAGTTTGACCACCTGAGAAGCCTTCGATAGCCTTCAATAGTGACTGTACTAGGGAATTTTAAACCTTTTTTGTAAGAACAAAGTATATGGGACTAATTTTAAGAAATTTTGTCCAACTAATTTGATTAATATTATGGAATTTCTATTCCAAGAAAATTGAAAAACCCTCTTGGTTTCCGTTAGGATGGAGCGGAAAATATGGCGCTGTACAACATGATGGATGGGAGTAGGCTAAAGTACTTCGCTATTTAGCTAAAGAATCCCTGTGTCATGTGGGCACACAGGAGACCAGGGTTCAATTCCCCGACAAAGAGGAAGGAGTAGGCTGTCCTTGTAAATAAGAATTTGTTCTTAACTGCCTTGTCTATTTAAATAAAGGTTTCGTTAAGAGCATAATATTCCTAATTGTAGTCTAACCAATACCCAAACAGAGATTCAGACAAAATAAAAATCTCATTGATTTATCAAGACCAGGCCCCATGCTTGTCTCAGAGCAGTGCGAAACACAGCTAAAATAACTGTAGCCTATTGCTTCAAATCCTATTGCCTCTTACTTCAATATGCTCTTTTAATAAAACCTACACCACATTTAGCAGCACATTACTCAACACTAGAGACTCATGTCACCTGCGGTAGACCTACAGCATATCGAAAAATATGACATCACTCTCCACCAATAATTACATAGGAGGATTCTAAATTAAAACCAAAAGCCAACTCATGGGTCTCCCGGTGGTGGCCGGCACGGGTATCGAACCTGCATCTGTAGCATCACATTTTGCACTGCGGGAGCCCACCAATCAATGACAACACTTGGTATGTAAAGCACAAACAACACGTTTTGATTATTTAATGGACCTCCAACATGATTGGCACCACTTTTATTGATCTCACATTATTTCTGTATTTTCCATAGGTACGTGTTGTCGGACTGTGTTCTTCTAGTTTACAAGATGATGTTTCTGTATGCAATGCTGCTGCTCTGCACATTGTAGGTAAGTGAGTGCTGCTGCTCTGCACATTGTAGGTAAGTAAAACTTAAATATGTTTTATGTTACAGTTTCTTTTCATTAACTTATCTTAATGTTCTTGTGTTGTTTGCAGGTGCACTATACTTCTGACCCTATGCAGCCAGGCCCCATTTACTTTTTAACTCCTCGCAAGTGTGGCTTGTTTGGTGTCTGCTGTGAAGGAAACCCACAACAAGTCAACTACTTGATTGATGAAGGCATGTCATCCAGCAAAGGCAGCAGCGCAGTAATCAACTAGATGCACCATTTCTTCACCAACTACAGAGTTGGGGAAACATGTGTGGACCTGAATTGTGATAACTGCAGTGGCTCAAACAAGAACAAGTTTGTGTTCTGGTATTGTGCCTGGCAGACCATGCACAAAGCACCACCACAGTCTGGACCTTCACTTCCTGATCACAGGCCACATCAAGTTAGCCCCAGACTGGTGCTTTGGCCTCATCAAGCAGCGTTTCAGAATGACCAGAGTGAACACTTTGTCTGAGATTGCTGGTGTTGTGTAGGACAGCACTGTGACCGGGGTCAACATCCCACAGCTGGTTGGACTTGAGGAGGGTACAGTGCTGGTGGAAAGCTATGGCTGGCAACAACACCTGACTCCGTAATTCAGGCCGCTGCCACAGTTCAAACAGTACCAGCACTTCAGGTGAATATCATTTTCATTGCATTGTATGAGGTTATTATTCTTATATGAACATGGGAGGTGAATTGATGTTGTGCAAGGCTGTAATGTCTTCTACATTTGTTTGTTATTTCCTGTTTCACAGCTTCGATGCTCTGGAGCCTGGTGTTGTTGCCAAGGAGCGTTCAGACTCAGTCGGGACGCTGACATGCTTCCTCCCATAGATGGCCTGCCTTTACAAGCACGACCTGGACTGGACACAGCTAGACAAACTTGTTTTGAGAAGATCAGGACATTACATGCCCTGCCCCAAAGTCAAGGGCAGGACAGAAACAGGCTCTCCGAATACAGATTCCCTTGTTCATGTGTGGTTCGGACGGACCAGTCAACAGCACTATCTGCAGTGCCTCTATTCAAATGACTCTCGCCACACACGCCATACGTTGCTGCTACAATAAAAACATGTTATCCTGCTGCTCAGCCACTTTACCCCTGATTGATAGCATATAACTACCTCATATATCATTGATATTCTTGTATTATATTCTTGTATTATTGTATTATATTGCTAATGGGCAAGTACCCATTTGATTGCACCGTTTACACCCTCTGTAGAGACCCATCCACTTAGCAAGACGTGGCTGGGGTTATAGCATTTCCTTCACATGACCCATCTATTTAGTGTGTCTAGAGAAAGTGTCATCTAATATTTATAACGTGTTTTTGTTTGTACAGTTTGTGTTTCCCTGGAATGTTTCCTTATTGTAGGCTACTACCACTTTTAGTCTTAATCTTTACTACACTACTGGTGTGTTAGCCATCACACGCTGTGTGTCGACGAATGGTTGCAATTCAACATAGAAAAGTCAGGAAATGAACATGAAATGGCAGTTAATTTAGTACTTTTTCCACCACTGGAAGTGGCTGGGGGTTATATAACTTCTTTCATATGATCCATCAACTTAGACAAGTGTGTCTAGAGAAAGAGTCATCTAATATTTATAACGTGTTTTTGTTTGTACAGTTTCTGTTTACCTGGAATGTTTCCTTATTGTAGGCTACTACCACTTTTAGTCTTAATCTTCAGGACACTACTCACTGTTTAGTACATGACCTCACATGTGAGTCCTTAAAGAGCTGGGTGGGGCTGGCTTAAGAGGGTGTGAACAATGCTGAACGGGTTTAGAAAAAGCAGAGCTATGAAGTAGCTATGAAGTCCTATTCTCGCTATACACCAAGTCACTTGGCTCTGTCATAACCTCACATGGTCTCTCTTATCATTGCTATGCAGACGACACACAATTAATCTTCTCCTTTCCCCCTTCTGATGACCAGGTGGCGAATCGCATCTCTGCATGTCTGGCAGACATATCAGTGTGGATGACGGATCACCACCTCAAGCTGAACCTCGGCAAGACGGAGCTGCTCTTCCTCCCGGGGAAGGACTGCCCGTTCCATGATCTCGCCATCACGGTTGACAACTCCATTGTGTCCTCCTCCCAGAGCGCCAAGAACCTTGGCGTGATCCTGGACAACACCCTGTCGTTCTCAACCAACATCAAGGTGGTGGCCCGTTCCTGTAGGTTCATGCTCTACAACATCCGCAGAGTACGACCCTGCCTCACACAGGAAGCGGCGCAGGTCCTAATCCAGGCACTTGTCATCTCCCGTCTGGATTACTGCAACTCGCTGTTGGCTGGGCTCCCTGCCTGTGCCATTAAACCCCTTCAACTCATCCAGAACGCCGCAGCCCGTCTGGTGTTCAACCTTCCCAAGTTCTCTCACGTCACCCCGCTCCTCCGTTCTCTCCACTGGCTTCCAGTTGAAGCTCGCATCCGCTACAAGACCATGGTGCTTGCCTACGGAGCTGTGAGGGGAACGGCACCTCAGTACCTCCAGGCTCTGATCAGGCCCTACACCCAAACAAGGGCACTGCGTTCATCCACCTCTGGCCTGCTCGCCTCCCTACCACTGAGGAAGTACAGCTCCCGCTCAGCCCAGTCAAAACTGTTCGCTGCCCTGGCCCCCAATGGTGGAACAAACTCCCTCACGACGCCAGGACAGCGGAGTCAATCACCACCTTCCGGAGACACCTGAAACCCCACCTCTTTAAGGAATACCTAGGATAGGATAAGTAATCCCTCTCACCCCCCTTAAGTTTTAGATGCACTATTGTAAAGTGACTGTTCCACTGGATGTCATAAGGTGAATGCACCAATTTGTAAGTCGCTCTGGATAAGAGCGTCTGCTAAATGACTTAAATGTAAATGTAAGTAGGTACCAAAATATTCAAAGGCCATTTTCTCAAAAGTGAGTTTACAAGTTTGTAAACTTTCAAAGCAGAATTACTTTCCCATTGTTCCTCAAATGCAGTGTATGATATACCATTTTGTAGTCTCTACTTTTATCCAATGTAAAAATATATATATATTTGCAACATAAGACCGATTTGAGCCGGTCTGTCGCATATACAAAATGGCGCAGATCAATTTCTTTGGCTAGAGTCTATTTGGCAAAATTCTAATGAAGAAGAAAAAGACATTTGAAGAAAACATAACCATTAAAAATAACTCCCCGTTTTAAACAGCCTTGATTTACTCATACACCCAGTAAGATTATTACATAACTAGTGTAGATAATCCATTTACCCAGGGAGGTTTAGCAATTAGAGAGGTGAGTCAGCAACCGGAGGGTTGCCAGTTCGAATCCCGGGTCAGACGGGAAAAATCTGTGGGAAAGTTGGTATCAAATCCTAGATGCCATTTCCTGCAGTTGTGCCATTGAGCAAGGCACTTAACCTCCCACAACAACAGCTCCCAGGGCATCCAGTGTAGCATCTCTCCAAAACCTTTATATATGTATGTGTTTCATTCGGAGGGGTTGGGTTAAAAGTGGAATTCATACTTTGGTTGGACCAATAAAGTGATCTTATCTTATTTAGAACACCAGGCAGTCACAGTTGAGAGGCATCGAGTCAGAGGTCAACAGCTTTCGCTGCTGTGATTTCATTGGACACGTTCCAGGTTGTCGCTTTTCTTCTTTTCTGTTGTAAAGGAGAGTGGAGTTCAACTCATCTTCACTATATTCATTTTTTTCAGACAGTGATTAAACCAGGGGGGGGTAGAGCCTTTAACCATTTGAATCCCGGGTCTGTCAGAAATAATCTGTCGGGAAGTGAGCTGATAACAGGAGGGTTGCTGGTATCAAATCTTTAAAATGACATTGCCTACCATTGTGCCCTTTAGCAAAGCACTTTACCTCCACAACAACAATTGTCCACGGGCACCCAGTGAGGCAGACCTGGTCCAACCTGTTTATGTGTGTCTTTTGGAGGGGTTGGGGTAAAAACTAAGTCAAAGTTCGGTTGGACATTTTTTACATTGATGAATAAAGTGATTTTAATCTGTAGTTGCAACCTGAGATTTTATATTTTTTTTTCTAGGTTGTCTTCTTGCAGTCACACCATGCATATCGTCTAGAGGATAAATAAATAAACTAGAGGAAACACTTCTATGACGTCTGCAATGAAGGATTTTCCATTCAAAAGAAGATCTGAACAATTAAAACAAATACAAGCTTTTTCTACATGAACAGAAAAGTAAATTAAATTAAATTTGATATGGGACTTTGCCAGGTGTAAGGAAAGGAAGTTACTTTTCAGACTTGTAGAAGTGTAGGTGTGATTTCTGAAGTAGGCGGTGGACAGTGGAGTGGTGAACTAAGGTCACAGCTCCCACTCTTCCTGTCACAATTATTCAAGATAAATCTAACAGTGGGTTTCCATAGAAGAAGACAGGGGTCAATGAAACCTCGAAAGCCATTCATTTTCAATGGAGGAAAGCAAGGTTGGCAGGGGGGGACTGTTGTGCAATGCGAGCATGGGCGAGGAAGCGTGAACAGGATGGGACCAAAGTCGGGGAAAGCTGAACTTTATGCAAATACTCAGTGATATTGAACAATTGAAGCTAACGATAGCTTCCACCCCTCTGGATTGGCTGTTGATACCAAGCACTACCTAGCCTGCTTGCTAGCACCCACATAAGGGCGAAGCTAACGTGGCTATCCACATTTTCACGTTCATAGGAAACCCAATTTTTATTTAACCTTTATTTAACTAGGCATGTCAGTTAAGAACAAATTCTTACTTACAATGACGGCCTAGGAACAGTAGGTTAACTGCCTTGTTCAGGGTCAGAACAACAGATTTGGACCTTGTCAGCTCGGGGAATCAATCTAGCAACCTTTCGGTTACTGGCCCAATGCTCTTACCATTAGGCTACCTGCCACACCCACTAAGGCTGCATCCTGATTTCGACCATTTTCCCAAAGTGTCATCATGGATTCAACATTGGTGTTAACTCCCTCTAGACAATGATTTCAACAATCCAATGCTTTTAAATACATGACAGGATGTGTGCAAGTGCACAATTTAGGAGATTGTTGGAGAATCTCAATCTTTGGCCAGGCCCCAAAACTCCAATCAGTTGCCTTCCTTGTATCCAATTTCCTTGATCTGTAAGGAAAGTGGGGGAAGCAATAGGGTCTGAGCCTGACTGTAGCCTGGCTAGGCAGTGTCCATTTTCCACTCGACATGGCAGTCATCTAGTGCTTTAAGCTAGGATAAGGACGTACGTTTATTTTCCTTTATTGAGTCAGAAGCATCCACTTCATTGCTTTCTAATGTGGCTTTCTCGGCACTCCCTAGAACAAAGACTCTCCTGTTCCTCTTATGAAGCGGGACTCTGTTGACCGGTCAGAAAACAAGAGCTCGGTCCTTCAATGGCTTACCCTGGAAGTGGAACAACCATGTGGAACTACATAAGCAAACAAGGACTAATGAGATTGCAAATCACAGCCATACATGCAGAGAGCAATGGAGCGGTATTGCTTTGTGAACTTCTCTCCAAATTCATTTAAAATATTCGGGGTATTTTGTGCTTTGACCATGCTGTGTTAGTGCAAAGGTTGAAATGTTGTGATATTACTGGTCATGCTCTAGATTGGTTAATAAATTACCTATCAAATCGTGCACCATGTGTAATGGCGCATGGTTGTAAAGTCCATAGAGGTGTGCTCAAGTGTTCCGCAAGATTCTATTTTGGCCCCACTGTTGTTCATTTTGTATATCAACAACAGTGGGGATCTTTTTGAAACAGAGGATTTTCATTTTTATGCAGATGATACTGTTCTTTATTCAAGTAGTAGTAGTTTATCTTTAGCTTTTGAAAATGCCCAAAGAGCATTTAACATCATATAACAGAATCTGTATGATTTAAAGTCGATTCTAAATTCAGGTAAAACAAAATGCATGGTATTTTCAAATGCCAGACATGTTACAAAACATGTCATTGCTACATTGGCTGGACATACTATAGAGCAAGTTTAAGTGTACAAATAATTGGGTGTGTGTGTTGATGAGAAGCTGAGCTTCACTGTGCATGTAGAGAACTGAGAATATGATTTTATTACCGGCATAAGGCTGGTTTTTCTTTTGAGACCAGGAAGGAGCTGGTACGATGTACATTACTGTCAGTTTATACAGTGGGGAGAACAAGTATTTGATACACTGATGATTTTGTGGGTTTTCCTACTTACAAAGCATGTAGAGGTCTGTAATTGTTTATCATAGGTACACTTCAACTGTGAGAGACGGAATCTAAAAGAAAAATCCAGAAAGTTACATTGTATGATTTTTAAGTAATTAATTTGCATTTTATTGCATGACATAAGTATTTGATCACCTACCAACCAGTAAGAAGCTAGAAGGGAAGCTAGAAACCATTATACACAGGCAGTTAGAAAAGCCAAGGCTAGCTTTTTCAAGTAGTTCCGGGACACTGTAAAGTCCATGGAGAATAAGAACACCTCCTCCCAGCTGCCCACTGCACTGAAGATAGGAAACACTGTCACCACTGATAAATCCACCATAATTGAGAATTTCAATAAGCATTTTTCTACGGCTGGCCATACTTTCCACCTGGCTACTCCTACCCCGGTCAACAGCACTGCAACCCCCACAGCAACTCACCCAAGCCTTCCCCATTTCTCCTTTACCCAAATCCAGTCAGCTGATGTTCTGAAAGAGCTGCAAAATCTGGACCCCTACAAATCAGCCGGGCTAGAAAATCTGGACCCTTTCTTTCTAAAATGATCTGCCGAAATTGTTGCCACCCCTATTTACTAGCCTGTTCAACCTCTCTTCCGTGTCGTCTGAGATTCCCAAAGATTGGAAAGCAGCTGCGGTCATCCCCCTCATCAAAGGGGGGAACACTCTTGACCCAAACTGCTACAGACCTATATCGATCCTACCCTGCCTTTCTAAGGTCTTCGAAAGCCAAGTCAACAAACAGATTACCGACCATTTTGAATCTCACCATACCCTCTCTGCTATGCAATCTGGTTTCAGAGATGGTCATGGGTGCACCTCAGCCACACTCAAGGTCCTCAACGATATCTTAACCACCATCGATAAGAAACATTACTGTGCAGCCGTATTCATTGATCTGGCCAAGGCTTTCGACTCTGTCAATCACCACATCCTCATCGGCAGACTCGACATCCTTGGTTTCTCTAATGATTGCCTCGCCTGGTTCACCAAACTACTTCTCTGATAGAGTTCAGTGTGTCAAATCGGAGGGTCTGCTGTCCGGACCTCTGGCAGTCTCTATGGGGGTGCCACAGGGTTCAATTCTTGGACCGACTCTCTTCTCTGTATATATATCAATGATGTCGCTCTTGTTGCTGGTGAGTCTCTGATCCACCTCTACGCAGACGACACCATTCTGTATACTTCTAGCCCTTCTCTGGACACTGTTAACAACCATCCAGGCAAGCTTCAATGCCATACAAATCTCCTTCCATGGCCTCCAATTGCTCTTAAATACAAGTAAAACTAAATGCATGCTCTTACATTTACATTACATTTAAGTCGTTTAGCAGACGCTCTTATCCAGAGCGACTTACAAATTGGTGCATTCACCTTATGACATCCAGTGGAACAGCCACTTTACAATAGTGCATCTAAATATTTTAAGGGGGGTGAGAAGGATTACTTTATCCTATCCTAGGTATTCCTTAAAGAGGTGGGGTTTCAGGTGTCTCCGGAAGGTGGTGATTGACTCCGCTGTCCTGGCGTCGTGAGGGAGTTTGTTCCACCATTGGGGAGCCAGAGCAGCGAACAGTTTTGACTGGGCTGAGCGGGAACTGTACTTCCTCAGTGGTAGGGAGGCGAGCAGGCCAGAGGTGGATGAACGCAGTGCCCTTATTTGGGTGTAGGGCCTGATCAGAGCCTGGAGGTACTGAGGTGCCGTTCCCCTCACAGCTCCGTAGGCAAGCACCATGGTCTTGTAGCGGATGCGAGCTTCAACTGGAAGCCAGTGGAGAGAGCGGAGGAGCGGGGTGACGTGAGAGAACTTGGGAAGGTTGAACACTAGACGGGCTGCGGCGTTCTGGATGAGTTGTAGGGGTTTAATGGCACAGGCAGGGAGCCCAGCCAACAGCGAGTTGCAGTAATCCAGACGGGAGATGACAAGTGCCTGGATTAGGACCTGCGCCGCTTCCTGTGTGAGGCAGGGTCGTACTCTGCGGATGTTGTAGAGCATGAACCTACAGGAACGGGCCACCGCCTTGATGTTAGTTGAGAACGACAGGGTGTTGTCCAGGATCACGCCAAAGTTCTTAGCGCTCTGGGAGGAGGAAACAATGGAGTTGTCAACCGTGATGGCGGGATCATGGAACGGGCAGTCCTTCCCCGGGAGGAAGAGCAGCTCAGTCTTGCCGAAGTTCAGCTTGAGGTGGTGATCCGTCATCCACACTGATATGTCTGCCAGACATGCAGAGATGCGATTCGCCACCTGGTCATCAGAAGGGGGAAAGGAGAAGATTAATTGTGTGTCGTCTGCATAGCAATGATAGGAGAGACCATGTGAGGTTATGACAGAGCCAAGTGACTTGGTGTATAGCGAGAATAGGAGAGGGCCTAAAACAGAGCCCTGGGGGACACCAGTGGTGAGAGCGCGTGGTGAGGAGACAGATTCTCGCCACGCCACCTGGTAGGAGCGACCTGTCAGGTAGGACGCAATCCAAGCGTGGGCCGCGCCGGAGATGCCCAACTCGGAGAGGGTGGAGAGGAGGATCTGATGGTTCACAGTATCGAAGGCAGCAGATAGGTCTAGAAGGATGAGAGCAGAGGAGAGAGAGTTAGCTTTAGCGGTGCGGAGCGCCTCCGTGATACAGAGAAGAGCAGTCTCAGTTGAATGACTAGTCTTGAAACCTGACTGATTTGGATCAAGAAGGTCATTCAGAGAGAGATAGCGGGAGAGCTGGCCAAGGACGGCACGTTCAAGAGTTTTGGAGAGAAAAGAAAGAAGGGATACTGGTCTGTAGTTGTTGACATCGGAGGGATCGAGTGTAGGTTTTTTCAGAAGGGGTGCAACTCTCGCTCTCTTGAAGACGGAAGGGACGTAGCCAGCGGTCAGGGATAAGTTGATGAGCGAGGTGAGGTAAGGGAGAAGGTCTCCGGAAATGGTCTGGAGAAGAGAGGAGGGGATAGGGTCGAGCGGGCAGGTTGTTGGGCGGCCGGCCGTCACAAGACGCGAGATTTCATCTGGAGAGAGATGGGGAGAAAGAGGTCAGAGCACAGGGTAGGGCAGTGTGAGTAGAACCAGCGGTGTCGTTTGACTTAGCAAACGAGGATCGGATGTCGTCGACCTTCTTTTCAAAATGGTTGACGAAGTCATCCGCAGAGAGGGAGGAGGGGGGATTCAGGAGGGAGGAGAAGGTGGCAAAGAGCTTCCTAGGGTTAGAGGCAGATGCTTGGAATTTAGAGTGGTAGAAAGTGGCTTTAGCAGCAGAGACAGAGGAGGAAAATGTAGAGAGGAGGGAGTGAAAGGATGCCAGGTCCGCAGGGAGGCGAGTTTTCCTCCATTTCCGCTCGGCTGCCCGGAGCCCTGTTCTGTGAGCTCGCAATGAGTCGTCAAGCCACGGAGCGGGAGGGGAGGACCGAGCCGGCCTGGAAGATAGGGGACATAGAGAGTCAAAGGATGCAGAAAGGGAGGAGAGGAGGGTTGAGGAGGCAGAATCAGGAGATAGGTTGGAGAAGGTTTGAGCAGAGGGAAGAGATGATAGGATGGAAGAGGAGAGAGTAGCGGGGGAGAGAGAGCGAAGGTTGGGACGGCGCGATACCATCCGAGTAGGGGCAGTGTGGGAAGTGTTGGATGAGAGCGAGAGGGAAAAGGATACAAGGTAGTGGTCGGAGACTTGGAGGGCCTGCACCTGCCCGCCTGTCCAACATCACTACTCTGGATGGCTCTGACTTAGAATACGTGGACAACTACAAATACCTAGGTGTCTGGTTAGACTGTAAACTCTCCTTCCAGACCCACATCAAACATTTCCAATCCAAAGTTAAATCTAGAATTGGCTTCCTATTTCGCAACAAAGCATCCTTCAATCATGCTGCCAAACATACCCTTGTAAAACTGACCATCCTACCAATCCTCGACTTCGGCGATGTCATTTACAAAATGACAATACCCTACTCAACAAATTGGATGCAGTCTATCACAGTGCAATCCATTTAGTCACCAAAGCCCCATATACTACCCACCATTGCGACCTGTACGCTCTCGTTGGCTGGCCCTCGCTTCATACTCGTCGCCAAACCCACTGGCTCCATGTCATCTACAAGACCCTGCTAGGTAAAGTCCCCCCATATCTCAGCTCGCTGGTCACCATAGCATCACCCACCTGTAGCACGCGCTCCAGCAGGTATATCTCTCTGGTCACCCCCAAAACCAATTCTTTCTTTGGCCGCCTCTCCTTCCAGTTCTCTGCCGCCAATGACTGGAACGAACTACAAAAATCTCTGAAACTGGAAACACTTATCCCCCACACTAGCTTTAAGCACCAACTGTCAGAGCAGCTCACAGATTACTGCACCTGTACATAGCCCACCTATAATTTAGCCCAAACAACTACCTCTTTCCCTACTGTATTTATTTGATTTATTTTGCTCCCCATTATTTGTATTTCTACTTTGCACATTCTTCCACTGCAAATCTACCATTCCAGTGTTTTACTTGCTATATTGTATTTACTTTGCCACCATGGCCTTTTTTGCCTTTACCTCCCTTATCTCACCTCATTTGCTCACATCGTATATAGACTTGTTTATACTGTATGTTTGTTTTACTCCATGTGTAACTCGGTGTCGTTGTATGTGTCGAACTGCTTTGCTTGATCTTGGCCAGGTCGCATTTGTAAATGAGAACTTGTTCTCAACTTGCCTACCTGTTTAAAAAAATAATAATAATTCCGGTTCTCACAGACCTGTTAGTTTTTCTTTAAGAAGCCATCCTGTTCTCCACTCATTGCCTGTATTAACTGCACCTGTTTGAACTTGTTACCTGTATAAAAGACACCTGTCCACACAATCAAACAGACTCCAACCTCTCCACAATGGCCAAGACTAGAGAGCTGTGTAAGGACATCAGGGATACAATTGTAGACCTGCACAAGGCTGGGATGGCATACAGGACAATAGGCAAGCAGCTTGGTGAGAAGACAACAACTGTTGGTGCAATTATTAGAAAAAGGAAGAAGTTCAAGATGACGGTCAATCACCCTCGGTCTGGCGCTCCATGCAAGATCTCACCTCATGGGGCATCAATGATCATGAGGAAGGTGAGGGATCAGCCCAGAACTACATGGCAGGACCTGGTCAATGACCTGAAGAGAGCCGTCTCAAAGAACCATTAGTAACACACTACACCGTCATGGATTAAAATCCTGCAGCGCACGCAAGGTCCTCCTGCTCAAGCCAGTGCATGTCCACACCCGTCTGAAGTTTGCCAATGACCATCTGGATGATCCAGAGAAGGAATGGGAAACGGTCATGTGGTCTGATGAGACAAAAATAGAGCTTTTTGGTCTAAACTCCACTCGCCGTTTTTGGAGGAAGAAGGAGGAGTACAAACCCAAGAACACCATCCTAACCGTGAAGCATGGAGGTGGAAACATCATTCTTTGGGGATGCTTTTCTGCAAAGGGGACAGGACGACTGCACCGTATTGAGGGGAGGATGGATGGAGCCATGTATCGCAAGATCTTGGCCAACAACCTCCTTCCCTCAGTAAGAACATTGAAGATGGGTCGTGGCTGGGTCTTCCAGCATGACAACGACCCGAAACACACAGCCAGGGCAACTAAGGAGTGGCTCCGTAAGAAGCATCTCAAGGTCCTGGAGTGACCTAGCCAGTCTCCAGACCTGTACCCAATATAAAATCTTTGGAGGGAGCTGAAAGTCCGTATTGCCCAGCGACAGCCCCGAAACCTGAAGGATCTGGAGAAGGTCTGTATGGAGGCGGGGCCAAAATCCCTGCTGCAGTGTGTGCAAACCTGGTCAAGAACTACAGGAAATGTATGATCTCTGTAATTGCAAACAAAGGTTTCTGTACCAAATATTAAGTTCTGCATTTCTGATGTATCAATGTATACTTACGCCATGCAATAAAATGCAGATTAATTACTTAAAAATCATACAATGTGATTTTCTGGATTTTTGTAGATTCAGTCTCTCACAGTTGAAGTGTACCTATGGTAAAAATGACAGACCTCAACATGCTTTGTAAGTGGGAAAACCTGCAAAATCGGCAGTGTATCAAATACTTGTGTATCAAATACACAGTGGGGCAAAAAAGTATTTAGTCAGCCACCAATTGTGCAAGTTCTCCCACTTAAAAAAGATGAGAGGCCTGTAATTTTCATCATAGGTACACTTCAACTATGACAGACAAAATGAGTGGAAAAAAATCCAGAAAATCATATTGTAGGATTTTTTATGAATTTATTTGCAAATTATGGTGGAAAATAAGTATTTGGTCACCTACAAACAAGCAAGATTTCTGGCTCTCACAGACCTGTAACAACTTCTTTAAGCGGCTCCTCTGTCCTCCACTCGTTACCTGTATTAATGACACCTGTTTGAACTTGTTATCAGTATAAAAGACACCTGACCACAACCTCAAACAGTCACACTCCAAACTCCACTATGGTCAAGACTAAAGAGCTGTCAAAGGACACCAGAAACAAAATTGTAGACCTGCACCAGGCTGGGAAGACTGAATCTGCAATAGGTACATTTACATTACATTTAAGTCATTTAGCAGACGCTCTTATCCAGAGCGACTTACAAATTGGTGCATTCACCTTATGACATCCAGTGGAACAACCACTTTACAATAGTGCATCTAAATATTTTAAGGGGGGTGAGAAGGATTACTTTATCCTATCCTAGGTATTCCTTAAAGAGGTGGGGTTTCAGGTGTCTCCGGAAGGTGGTGATTGACTCCGCTGTCCTGGCGTCGTGAGGGAGTTTGTTCCACCATTGGGGAGCCAGAGCAGCGAACAGTTTTGACTGAGCTGAGCGGGAACTGTACTTCCTCAGTGGTAGGGAGGCGAGCAGGCCAGAGGTGGATGAACGCAGTGCCCTTATTTGGGTGTAGGGCCTGATCAGAGCCTGGAGGTACTGAGGTGCCGTTCCCCTCACAGCTCCGTAGGCAAGCACCATGGTCTTGTAGCGGATGCGAGCTTCAACTGGAAGCCAGTGGAGAGAGCGGAGGAGCGGGGTGACGTGAGAGAACTTGGGAAGGTTGAACACTAGACGGGCTGCGGCGTTCTGGATGAGTTGTAGGGGTTTAATGGCACAGGCAGGGAGCCCAGCCAACAGCGAGTTGCAGTAATCCAGACGGGAGATGACAAGTGCCTGGATTAGGACCTGCGCCGCTTCCTGTGTGAGGCAGGGTCGTACTCTGCGGATGTTGTAGAGCATGAACCTACAGGAACGGGCCACCGCCTTGATATTAGTTGAGAACGACAGTTTGTTGTCCAGGATCACGCCAAGGTTCTTAGCGCTCTGGGAGGAGGACACAATGGAGTTGTCAACCGTGATGGCGAGATCGTGGAACGGGCAGTCCTTCCCCGGGAGGAAGAGCAGCTCCGTCTTGCCGAAGTTCAGCTTGAGGTGGTGATCCGTCATCCACACTGATATGTCTGCCAGACATGCAGAGATGCGATTCGCCATATAAACAGGTAAACAGCTTGATTTGAAGAAATCAACTGTGGGAGAAAATATTAGGAAATGGAAGACATACAAGACAACTGATAATCTCCCTCGATCTGGGGCTCCACGCAATATCTCACCCTGTGGGGTCAAAATGATCACAAGAACGGTGAGCAAAAATCCCAGAACCACACGGGAGAACTAGTGAATGACCTGCAGAGAGCTGGGACCAAAGTAACAAAGCCTACCATCAGTAACACACTACGCCGCCAGGGACTCAAATCCTGCAGTGCCAGACGTGTCCCCCTGCTTATATATGCCATTTAGCAGACGCTTTTATCCAAAGCGACTTACAGTCATGTGTGCATACATTCTACGTATGGGTGGTCCCGGGGAACGAACCCACTACCCTGGCGTTACAAGCGCCATGCTCTACCAACTGAGCTACAGAAGGACCACTGCTTAAGCCAGTACATGTCCAGGCCCGTCTGAAGTTTGCTAGAGAGCATTTGGATGATCTAAAAGAAGATTGGTAGAATGTCATATGGTCAGATGAAACCAAAATATAACTTTTTGGTAAAAACTCAAATCGTCGTGTTTGGAGGACAAAGAATGCCGAGTTGCATCCAAAGAACACCATACCTACTGTGAAGCATGGGGGTGGAAACATCATGCTTTGGGACTGTTTTTCTGCAAAGGGACCAGGACGACTGATCCGTGTAAAGGAAAGAATGAATGGGGCCATGTATCGTGAGATGTTGAGTGAAAACCTCCTTCCATCACAAGGGCATTGAAGATGAAACGTGGCTGGGTCTTTCAGCATGACAATGATCCCAAACACACCATCCGGGCAACGAAGGAGTGGCTTCGTAAGAAGCATTTCAAGGTCCTGGAGTGGCCTAGCCAGTCTCCAGATCTCAACCCCATAGAAAATCTTTGGAGGGAGTTGAAAGTCCGTGTTGCCCAGCAACAGCCCCAAAACATCACTGCTCTAGAGGAGATCTGCATGGAGGAATGGGCCAAAATACCAGCAACAGTGTGTGAAAACCTCGTGAAGACTTACAGAAAACGTTTGACCTCTGTCATTGCCAACAAAGGGTATATAACAAAGTATTGAGAAACGTTTGTTATTGACCAAGTACTTATTTTCCACCATAATTTGCAAATAAATTCATTAAAAATGTGATTTTCTGGATTTTACCCCCTCATTTTGTCTGTCATAGCTGAAGTGTACCCCTATGATGAAAATTATAGGCCTCATCTTTTTAAGTGGGAGAACTTGCACAATTGGTGGCTGACTTTTGCCCCGCTGTATATATATATGCAGGCCTCAGCCATTACCACGAGAGCACTTGATTCAGTGTATCATGCAGCCCTCAGGTTCATTACAAATCAGAAACTTCTAACACATCATTGTGATCTCTACAGCGCTGTTGGCTGGTCGTCATTGACCTTGCGTAGGCTTAAACACTGGTATACACTTATTTATAAGGCCATATTGGGTAAAATGCCATTTTATCTCGGTTCTTTTTTAGTCAGGTCAGTAAATAAATATCAATTACGGTCCCATTCTGATTTGCTTCTAACAGAACCAAAAATTGGAACAGGTCATGGTAGAAATAGTTTTAGTTACTTAGCCCCGTGGTCCTGGAATTCTCTCCTGAACATTATAAAATTTGATGATCTAGTTTCGTTGGTGGAGTTTAAACACTTATATGTATATATCATAGAAGAGTGTAATTGTTTTTAGGCCAGCTATTTTTAGTCAAGACGTTTGTGTTTTAATTTAAAATGTTTTTTTTTGTACTGTATGCATGTGTGTTTGTAGTTTTGTTTAATGTTGAGTTAGTGTATGTAAATTGTTTTGTCTGAAACATTGTCCCCTCTGCTGCTATTGGACAAGGTCTCTCTTGGAAAAGTGATGTTATCTAAATGAGAAAAAAAATGTATTGATAAAAGGTTAAAAAAAAATTAAAAAAATAAAGGATTAACGAATGTGACCAAATAAATGTATGGTTATGTCACACAGTTATGCCACATGAATCTCTCTAGAGGTTATAGATGATTTACGAAGCATCTATGTAGTGCTTATGAAGCCTATATGAAGCCTTTGTAAGATGCACTTCAAATAAACAAAGTCTCCATTCCTCAGATTGTAAACCAAGTCTCCATTCCTCAGATTGGAAACAAAGTCTCCATTCCTTATGAGATGGTGCCGACAGAGATGGTCGCCTCGCTTCGCGTTCGTATGAAACTACACCGTATTTAGTTTTTTTGTTTATTATGTCTTACATTGTTGCCCCAGGAAATCTGAAGTCTTATTACACACAACCAGGAAGAACTATTCGAAATAAGAGCAACGTCAACTTACCAACAACACGACCAGGAATACGACTTTCCCGAAGTGGATCCTTTGTTTGGACCACCACCCAGGACAATGGTCCTGTAGCTCAGTTGGTAGAGCATGGTGCTTGTAACGCCAGGGTAGTGGGTTCAATCCCCGGGACCACCCATACGTAGAATGTATGCACACATGACTGTAAGTCGCTTTGGATAAAAGCGTCTGCTAAATGGCATATATTGGCATATATTATCCCAGTAGGTGACCCAAAACAACGGCGCCGCAGAAGGGGTGGACGGAGCGGTCTTCTGGTCAGGCTCCGTAGACGGGCACATCGCTCCCCGATCCCGAGTATACTACGAGCCAATGTCCAGTCTCTTGACAACAAGGTAGATGAAATTCGAGCAAAGGTTGACTTCCAGAGAGACAGCAGAGAATGTAACATTCTCTGTTTCACGGAAACATTGCTCACTCGGGATACGTTAACAGTCGGTACAGCCACCCGGTTTCTTCACGCAACGAGCCTAACAGAAACAAACATCTCTCTGGTAAGAAGAAGGGCGGGGGTGTTTGCCTTATGATTAACGAGTCATGGTGTGTTCATAACAACATACAGGAACTCAAGTCCTTTTGTTCACCTGACCTAGAATTCCTCACAATCAAATGCCTACCGCATTATCTACCAAGAGAATTCTCTTCGATCATAATCACAGTCGTGTATATCCCCCCCAAGCAGACACCCCGACGGCCCTGAAAGGACTTCATTGGACTCTATGTAAACTGGAAACCATAGATCCTGAGGCTGCATTTATTGTAGCTGGGAATTTTAACAAAGCTAATCTGAAAACAAGGCTCCCTAAATTTTATCACAATATCGAACGCGCGACTCGGGCTGGCAGCATTCTGGATCATTGCTACTCTAACTTCCGCGACGCATACAAAGCCCTCCCTCGCCCTCTTTTCAGCAAATCTGAGCATAACGCCATTTTGTTGCTCCTAGCCTATACACAGAAACTTAAACAGGAAACGCCCGTGCTCAGGACTGTTCAACGCTAGTCCGACCAATCACATTCCACGGTTCAAGATTACTTCGATGACGTGGACTGTGATATGTTCCGGATAGCCTCAGACAACAACATTGACGTATAGGCTGATTGTGAGTTTATTAGCAAGTTAATTGGTGGTGATGTACCCACGGTGACTATTAAAACCTTCAGGCAAAACTGAAAGCGTGAACCACTGCATTTAATCACAGCAAGGCGACTGCAAACATGACCGAATACATACAGTGTAGCTATTCCCTCCGCAAGGTAATCAAACAAGCTAAGCGTCAGTATAGAGACAAAGTAGTTGCAATTCAATGTCTCAGACATGAGACGTATGTGGCAAGGTCTACAGTCAATCACGGAATATAAAAAGAAAACCAAGCCCAGTCTTAGAAACCGACGTCTTGCTCCCGGACAAATTAAACAACTTCTTTGATCACTTTAAGGACAATACAGTGCCACACACACGACCCGCTACCAAAACCTGCGGCTCTCCTTCACCGCGGCCAACGCGAGTAAAACATTTAGACGTGTTAACCCTCGCAAGTCTGATGGCCCAGACAGCATCCCTAGCCGTGTTCTCAGAGCATGCGAAGACCAGCTGGCTGGTGTGTTTACGGACATATTCAATCAATCCCTATTCAGTCTGCTGTTCCCACATTCTTCAAGAGGGCCACCATTGTTCCAGTTCCCAAGAAAGCTAAGGTAACTGAGCTAAACAACTATCGCCCTGTAGAACTCACTTCCGTCACCATGAAGTGCTTTGAGAGACTAGTCAAGGATCATATCACCTCCACCCTACCTGGCACCCTAGACCCACTCCAATTTGCTTACCGCCCCAATAGGTCCACAGATGATGCAATCACACTGCCCTAACCCATCTGGACAAGAGGAATACCTATGTAAGAATGCTGTTCATCGACTACAGCTCAGCATTTAACACCATAGTACCCTCCAAACTCGTCATGAAGCTCGAGACCCTTGGTCTGACTGCGTGGCCATGCATGCCTCCAACTCAATCATCAAGTTCGCAGACGACAATACAGTGGTAGGCTTGATCACCAACAACAACGAGACGGCCTACAGGGAGGAGGTGAGAGCCCTCATAGTGTAGTGTCAGGAAAATAACCTCACACTCAACGTCAACAAAACAAAGGAGATGATCGTGGACTTCAGGAAACAGCAGAGGGAGCAGCCCCCTATCCACAGAGGGGACAATAGTGGAGAAGGTGGAAAGTTATGATCCTAGGTGTACACATCACGGACAAACTGAAACTGTCCACCCACACAGACAGCATGGTAAAGAAGGCGCAACAGCGCCTCCACAACCTCAGGAGGCTGAAGGAATTTGTCTCGTCACCGAAAACACTGAAACTTTTACAGATGCACAATCGAGAGCATCCTGTCGGGCCGTATCACCGTCTGGTATGACAACTGCTCCATCCACAACCGCAAGGCACTCCAGAGGGTAGTGCGGTCTGCACAATGCAGACCGCACTACCAGGTCCTAATCCAGGCACTTGTCATCTCCCGTCTGGATTACTGCAACTCGCTGTTGGCTGGGCTCCCTGCCTGTGCCATTAAACCCCTTCAACTCATCCAGAACGCCGCAGCCCGTCTGGTGTTCAACCTTCCCAAGTTCTCTCACGTCACCCCGCTCCTCCGTTCTCTCCACTGGCTTCCAGTTGAAGCTCGCATCCGCTACAAGACCATGGTGCTTGCCTACGGAGCTGTGAGGGGAACGGCACCTCAGTACCTCCAGGCTCTGATCAGGCCCTACACCCAAACAAGGGCACTGCGTTCATCCACCTCTGGCCTGCTCGCCTCCCTACCACTGAGGAAGTACAGCTCCCGCTCAGCCCAGTCAAAACTGTTCGCTGCCCTGGCCCCCCAATGGTGGAACAAACTCCCTCACGACGCCAGGACAGCGGAGTCAATCACCACCTTCCGGAGACACCTGAAACCCCACCTCTTTAAGGAATACCTAGGATAGGATAAGTAATCCCTCTCGAAAGTTTTAGATGCACTATTGTTAAGTGACTGTCCCACTGGATGTCATAAGGTGAATGCACCAATTTGTAAGTCGCTCTGGATAAGAGCGTCTGCTAAATGACTTAAATGTAAATGTAATGCATCACCGGGGGCAAACTACCTGCCCTCCAGGACACCTACACCACCCGATGTCACAGGAAGGCCAAAAAGATCATCAAGGACAACCACCACCTGAGCCACTTCCTGTTCACCCCACTATCATCCAGAAGGTGAGGTCAGTACAGGTGCATCAAAAGCTGGGAGCGAGAGAATGAAAAACAGCTTCTATCTCAAGGCCATCAGACTGTTAAACAACCATCACTAACACTGAGTGGCTGCTGCCAACATACTGACTCACCTCTAGCCACTTTAATAATAAAAAATTGGATGTTATAAATGTATCACGAGTCACTTTAAATGTTTACATACCCTACATTACTCAACTCATATGTCTATACTGTAGTCTATACTGTAGTCTATACTATCTACTGCATCTTGCCTACGCCGCACGGCCATCGCTCATCCATATATTTATAAGTACATATTTTTATTCATTCCTTTACACTTGTGTATAAAGTAGTTGTTGTGAAATTGTTAGATTACTTGTTAGATATTACTGCATAGTCAGAACTAGAAGCACAACCATTTCACTACACTCGCATTAATATCTGCTAACCATGTGTATGTGACCAATACAATTTAATATCACCATTCCTCAGTTTGGAAACTTGGGCCAGGAAGTGAAAGACACTGAAAATAGAAGAAGGGCTATTTGTAGCAGCCTAAACAGCCAAAGATGGGAGGAAAGTGTGAACGAGGGCAAACACAGGTACCCCGGGTCACTCCATCGTAACTCCATCGTAACTCAGGAAGTGAAAGACACTGAAAATAGAAGGGCTATTTGTAGCAGCCTAATCAGCCAAAGATGGGAGGAAAGTGTGAACGAGGGCAAACACAGGTACCCCGGGTCACTCCATCGTAACTCCATCGTAACTCAGGAAGTGAAAGACACTGAAAATAGAAGGGCTATTTGTAGCAGCCTAATCAGCCAAAGATGGGAGGAAAGTGTGAACGAGGGCAAACACAGGTACCCCGGGTCACTCCATCGTAACTCCATCGTAACTCAGGAAGTGAAAGACACTGAAAATAGAAGGGCTATTTGTAGCAGCCTAATCAGCCAAAGATGGGAGGAAAGTGTGAACGAGGGCAAACACAGGTACCCCAGGTCACTCCATCGTAACTCCATCGTAACTTTGTTGTATCCATAAGACACGCGGTGTGGATGACTGCCCTGTGGTTATGAATATAGCATGTGCAAGATCGCTCGTGTGACTGACTCAATGACTTCATGTGTCTGTGTACCAAGTCGACTGTGGCTCATCTATCGAAATCCTTTTCAATTGTCACTTTTTGGAAAATTTTCACATTGCCTTCATCAACAGTTTCATGTGTTATGTCGTTAAATAACATAATACAAATATACCGAACATACACCAAACATTCAGATACATCACATATGTATGTATTATACCATACAATACAAACACCTACATACATATACAACTTTCACATTTCGTAATCTCTGAGGTGCCTATATTTTTTCAAATGAAACATAAGCCGTTTGATGTTATAGTCTGTCAAATTTTCTGTTTAGGATAATCCTCCCAGGATTTTCATTTAAATCTGGTGAGGTTATATAATTTGGTCACAAAACCGAGTCTGAGCGAACAAAACAAACATGGATGCTTAGCTAATTTTCTAACTGGCTAAAATGGGGGGGGAACCATGAGAAGTACACAACCAAATTAAAAAGAGACCAGTTCAGTGTTTTAGCCTGTGCCATAAGGGAACATTCCATGAACATGGCTCACACATAAAGGCAGTCTCTAGCCTACCACCCACACCCTCCTTCCTCCCTCTCCTCAGTCAGCCTCTATACCACACATAAGTAATTCATCGGCTTTCACATCTAAACAACCGGCTCTGTTTCCAGGCTCAAATGAACGGGCGGCAGTGCCAAGACAAAATACACAGCAACTTCTCAGTCATCTTTAGAATGCTTAAGAGTAAAACATAGCCACAACCTTCTGTCCACGCTGATTAGCAAATACACATTTATTGCAACCCTGACCAAAAATGACCAAATAAATGTAAAATTGGACAAAAACACATCGTCTCTAGCGTGGGGGAATTTGAGCAAACAATTGTTTGTAAAACTGTATACAGTGCATCCGTGTAAAACAGAAATAAATGTGACCTCTCCTCTCCACCACCCCTGTTAAAAACAGTATGTTGTGTCAGTTTGTGGACAGTAAGTGCGACAGTCAGTTTTGAGATGTCCTTGCTTGGGAACAGAGTGACCTTGCAGAAAAATATTTCCGCTTTGAGCTATATCGCTTCTTCACGCTTTCCTCTCAAGTCTTATCTTCTTCCCTCTTTCTGTGATGCATTCCCTCATTTAAAAAATAAATCATTTTAAGCTGTAATTGTTCAATTCTGAGAACTCCTGTGAGGACAATATGGTGATGACTTGATACTGAGAAAAAGAAAACTCTACACTGGTGTTCCATGTCCTAAATTGTCTCCTTTCAAAAAGACAGAACTGAACTATTCTCAAGGAGACACATTCTAAATCACAGCTTTATTTCTTACTTTGAAGGACAAACTACAGAAGAAAAGAGAGGATAATTTAAATAATAAAATAATTATTCAGGTTCTATCCAGCCAAACATTTATGACCCAATTTACAACACACAGCCAGCCAAGCCTTCTACAGTAAGACAGCTCATTCATCATATATATGATAATATATGCCATTTATAATAATAATAATAATAATATAATATATGCCATTTAGCAGACGCTTTTATCCAAAGCGACTTACAGTCATGTGTGCATACATTCTACGTATGGGTGGTCCCGGGGATCGAACCCACTACCCTGGCGTTACAAGCACCATGCTCTACCAACTGAGCTACAGAAGGACCACCAATTGACTTTTACTTTCTCCATCTGTGCACATGTTCTCACACACACACACACACACACACACACACACACACACACACACACACACACACACACACACACACACACACACACACACACACACACACACACACACACACACACACACACACACACACACACACACACACACACACACACACACACACACACACGAGGTCAACAGATTAGGATTGTTTAATGCAGACACCGATTATTGGAGGACCAAAAAAAGCTTCCCACAATAAGTTGGGTGAATTTTGGCCCATTCCTCCTGACTGAGCTGGTGTATCTGAGTCAGGTTTGTAGACCTCTTTGCTCGCACACGTTTTTCCAGGTCTCTCCTTTCTCATGACGCCTTCTATTTTGTGAAATGCACCAGTCCCTCCGGCAGTAAATCACCCCCACAACATGATGCTGCCACCCCCGTGCTTCACGGTTGGGATGGTGTTCTTCGACTTGTAAGTCTCCCCCTTTTCCCTCCAAACATAACGATGGTCATTATGGCTAAACAGTTCATTTTTGTTTCATCAGACCAGAGGACAATTCTTCAAAAATTATGATCTTTGTCCACATGTGCAGTTGCAAACCGAAGTCTGGCTTTTTTATGGCGGTTTTGGAGCAGTGGCTTCTTCCTTGCTAAGCGGCCTTTCAGGTTATGTCGATAAAGGACTCGTTTTACTGGGGATATAGATACTTTTGTACCCGTTTCCTCCAGCATCTTCACAAGGTCCTTTGCTGTTCTGGGATTGAGTTGCACGTTTTGCACGTTCATCTCTAGGAGACAGGATGCATCTCCTTCCTGAGCAGTATGACGTCTGTGTGGTCCCATGGCGTTTATACTTGGGTACTATTGTTTGTACAGATGAATGTGGTAGCTTCAGGCATTTTGAAATTGGCTGATTTCTTTTGATTTTCCCATGATGTCAAGCAAAGAGGCACTGAGTTTGAAGGTAGGCCTTGAAGTACATCCACAGGTACACCTCCAATTGACTCAAATTATGTCGATTAACCTATCAGAAGCTTCTAAAGCCATTCCATTATTTTCCAAGCTGTTTAAAGGCACAGTCAACTTAGTGTATGTACACTTCTGACCCACTGGTGATATTACAAGTGAAATAATATGTCTGTAAACAATTGTTGGGAAAAAAAAATCACTTAGGACATCTACTTTGGGCATGACACAACAGACTTGCCAAAACTATAGCATTCCATTTACACATATGGTAAATGTCATTAACAAGATATCATTAGAAAGAACACACAAAGGGCCTTTATACTTGGAGTTTTTTTTAAATGTGGGTACATTTAAAGGTACAAATGTCTTGTTTTTTTTAAAAACTCTGATATGAGAAGAACAAATGTTTGAAACAGAGCATCAGTATCAAATCAACATATTATCCATAATGAAAACGAAAAAGCTATGATAGGAAATAGTGGGTGAGCACAAATCTTCTGGAGACCTTCAAACGTTCAGGAAATAATTTCCTAGACAGATTTGCCTGGTAGCTAGCAGATTTAGCCTTACGCAGCAGGGCAAACAGTTCCTCTGGCAATCATTGAAACCTTCCTGGTAACGAGGTCACTCAGCATGTCTGTACTGAGGGAGGCACTGTACTAAATATTGAGACTAAATATTGGTTCGCAGTCTTCATTACTGTGGAATATCCCCAACATCACAGTCAAAAGGTGGGAGTAGACCAGGCTGCCCCCCCCTTTAATTGTGCCAATTTCTCTCCAGGCCTGATCTGTGCGCATGTTGACCAGACTCTGCCCTACTGTATTTCTTTGCAGTGCATAAATAATTTCAGATTTTCGAAATTGATAAAATCTCAAATCTTGTCCAAAGGCATTTTATAAGCATTGCCTCTATAGCTGATACCAGACACTCATTCATTCTTCATCGCAGTCTTCTAAACTCCCGACTTCGTTTTCTTGAAGCTGGGGGGCACTATTTTCCTTTTTGGAAAAATAATGTGCCCAAAGTAAACGGCCTATTTCTCAGGACCAGATGCTAGAATATGCATATAATTGACAGCTTAGGATAGACAACACTAAAAAGTTTCCAAAACTGTAAAAATATTGTCCGAGTATAACAGAACTGATATTGCAGGCAAACGCCTAAGAAAAATCCCATCAGGAAGTGACTCATGTTTTGAAACAGTTGTGTTCCTATGCACCCCTACTGGCCATTGAAAGGGATATCAACCGGATTCCTTTTTCTACGTATTCCCTAAGGTGTCTACAGCATTTTGAATGCTGAATGAGAATGAGCGTAAAGGACTACATTGCGTAAGTGGCCAACTGCGGGCTCTCAGAGTGATTCTTGCGTAAAAGACAGAGGTAGTCATTTTTCCTCTCGCTCCTACTGAAAAGCCAATTGTCCCAGTTGATATAATATCGAATAGATATTTGAAAAACACCTTGAGGATTGATTATAAAAAACGTTTGCCATGTTTCTGTCGATATTATGGATATAATTTGGAATTTTGGGCCAGCGTTGTCGTGACCACTATTTCCAGTGGATTTCTCAACATAACGTGGCCAACAAACGGAGGTATTTTGGGTATAAAAATAATCTTTATGGAACAAAAGGAATGTTTGCTGTCTAACTGGGAGTGTTGTGAGTGAAAAAATCCGAAGCTCATCAAAGGTAAACTATTAATTTGATTGCTTTTCTGATTTTCGTGACCAAGCTTCCTGCTGCTAGCTGGACATAATGCTATGCTAGGCTATCGATAAACTTACAAACACTTGTCTTGCTTTGGCTGTAAAAAATAATTTCAAAATCTGAGATGATCGGGTGATGAACAAAAGGTTAAGCTGTGTTTCACTATATTTCACTTGTGATTTCATGAATATGAATATTTTCTAGTAATATTTTTTGACCGTTGCGCTATGCTAATTAGTGTAGTTGATGACAATTTTCCCGGATCCGAGATGGGTAGTTCCAAGAGGTTGTTTAACGACAAGATGTTTATATTTGATTATACTTTTGTAATGCTTTTTGTGACGTGGATCAAAATTACAGTTACAGTATATATATATATATATATATATATATATATATATATATATATGCCATTTAGCAGACGCTTTTATCCAAAGCGACTTACAGTCATGTGTGCATACATTCTACGTATGGGTGGTCCCGGGGATCGAACCCACTACCCTGGCGTTACAAGCGCCATGCTCTACCAACTGAGCTACAGAAGGACCACAGTATATCAGGTTGCGTGATCCTTGTAATGTTACGTGGAAAATACGGCCTGAGTATGCCTGATCTCGTCTGACCTCGGAAGCCAAGCAGGGTCGGGCCTGGTTAGTACTTGGATGGGAGACCGCCTGGGAATACCAGGTGCTGTAAGCTTTTTGTCACTGCCTTGTGGAATTTCAACTCTTTGTCCGTTTTCTCCTCTCCCACAAGGCTGAAATAAAAATTAATCCACTGAGTAAATCTAACATCCTGATTCTCGAACTGCAACACAGAGTTTGTGTCAACGGACATGAAGAATGATGCATCATTATTCGACGTAGCTACCTCGTGTCTGCCCCTCTTTCTGTTTTTTGTGATGCTGAGATTCCCGACTGTCAGCTGTACATAAACACATGGACAAATCCCTTTGACTCTGTGTGTTGTGGAAAGGTAAACACTAATTGTTTCAAGCTAACTTTAGAGAACATAAGATGGACATTCAGTGGGCTCTGAAGTGCCAGCTGTTCACTCATATTTGCTAGTGAAAGAAATTAAATGCAAATTCTAAAAATAACTGTTTACATTTGTGCGAGTGTGATATACATTTAATTCCACGTCCCAGTAGTTATATAATTTTTTTATTCAAATGTAAAAAAAGAAACAATAACAATAATTATCAGGACCTATTCATTTCTGCGTACCATTAACTCCAATCTCATACCAGCATACATGGACAGAGAATTGCGTAGTTGTCACGCAAAATGTGTTGTCATGACGTTGCCCTCTTTGGGTACAGCAAGACCCATCCCCCTCTCCCCGACTCCCGCTTTCCTCCTTCAACTAGGCTGCTGTGGTCAGAGAGAGGTCGTAAATTCCTGAGGATCTCCTCATGGCCACACAGTATAGAGAGAGAGTGAAGTTTCATAGAGAACAAAGGAATTTCTTCCACCTCACAGAACTTGAGGTCCGAACAACGTTTACGTTCCCGGAGAAGGTATAAAAGATGGGTGAAGAATCCAGCTACGAACTGGTCCGTTTGTTACAACTTGGGGAAGCTCATGGGAGACGGTGTGGCCACATTACCATAACACTGTTTATATAATAGCCTCAGATATGAGGTTTATATCTAATTGTTGTATAAGATTAATGAGTGAGTATGATACTGTTTGTAAAATTGTGTCATGTGATTTTAGACTGTTTAATGAAGGAAACTCCAATTCCCTTTTGAGTTGAACAAAATCAGAGGACCGCCCATGAGCCCATGAGTCAGGCATCCTGGGACCCTTTTCTGCAATTCCGGAAAAAAAAACTTTGAAGAAACATGCTTTACTGAGCATTTCTCAATCACGGGAGGACAAAGGTTGCAGACCATTGCTGAATCTTTTAACCATACCACGTGGTTAAACTTTTAGACTATCGATAACGACAGAATAAGAACAAGTCTTTGATATTAATTACTAGTTTGCAGCTAAGAATTCGGTACCATTGAAAGCGAAGAACAACAACCGCCGAAACATCCATTCTACAATCCATTCTAACCACGAGAGAGAGAGAGAGCGAGAGAGAGAGAGAGAGAGAGAGGATGAAAACTCTCCAACAGAAACTAACTTTTCAACAAAGATCAAAACGACACACTGAGCGTAAATATATATATATATATATATATATTGATTGCAATTGTTCCCAAATGAGTGAGTGTTCATGTGTAAAGGATTAGCATTTCAATTGTTATAATTATTAACTTTGTAGTGACTTCTTAGTCGACCCCCACTTCCCTCTTGTCTAACAAGCCGCCATGCCGGTTTAGCCCACTAGGGCACATTCTCCTATAATTTCTTGTAACCATATTTACTCTGTTTGTTTATGCATTTCTGTGAATTACTTAGTTAGTAATAAATAAATTATTTAAGACAATTGATGTATGGATGACTCAGTGACGGACTGGGTTGGTGCAGATAACCAATAATTTACGACGTTTGGAATGAGACTAACGTGAGGTAAAGTAAATCATTCATTAATACGAAGACTAATTGTTCAGATATAAAATATTTGAAAGGTTATATTGGGAAATTATAACTTTGTATCTGAATATTTTCCTTGGTGCCCTGACTTCCTAGTTAATTACAGTTACATGATTAATCAGTTTTTAAGGACTTCAAATTCTTTAAAATCTTTCTAAAACTATAGCTATATAAATGTTTCAATAAAATGACTCACCATTCAAGATGGAGACACCAAACCAACTGTCACATGTTCAGGATATCCCATCAATCCATTAATCAATCAACCAGTCCAATCATTCCATCTATCTATTCTATGCCATTTAAGATACAAGACCAACTTTCAAACATTCAGGCTATCCGAACTTCCAATTGTTTAAAACATTAATGAAATAAGACATTTAAATGACCATAAATGAGGGGGGGGGGTGAATTGCATGAGTGAGGTACATTTCATTCGAACACAGTCTTTCAACCACGGTCCTAAACACTTACATTGAAATGACAAATCATTCAAATTCAATCCATAAGGCAGTTTATTTTGCATTCCTTCAGAAAGTAAAGTCAGAAAGTGGCTTCAGAAAGTACTCACACCTTTGGACAACTTTTTCCACATGTTTTACAGCCTGAATTTAAAATTGATTATATTAAGATCACCTAAAATACCTAGGTGTCTGACTAGACTGTAAACTCTCCTCCCAGACTCACATTAAACATCTCCAATCCAAAGTTAAATCTAGAATAGGCTTCCTATTTCGCAACAAAGCCTCCTTCACTCATGATGCCAAACATACCCTCGTAAAACTGACTATCCTGCCAATCCTAGACTTCGGCTGTGTAATTTACAAAATAACCTCCAACACTCTACTCAGCAAATAAGATGCAGTCTATCACAGTGCCATCCGTTTTGTCACCAACTACCCACCACTGCAACCAGTACGCTGTCATTGGCTGGTCCTCGCTACAAATTTGTCGCCAAACCCACGGGCTCCAGGTCATCTATAAGTCTTTGCTAGGTAAAGCTCCGCCTTATCTCAGCTCACTGGTCACCATAGCAACACCCACCCGTAGCATGCACTCCAGTAAGTATATTTCACTGGTTATCCCCAAAGTCAACACCTCCTTTGGCCGCCTTTCCTTCCAGGTCTCTGCTACCAATGACTGGAACGAATTGCAAAAAAAAAATCACTGAAGTAGGAGACATATCTCCCTCAGTAACTTCAAGCAGCGGCTGTCAGAGCAGCTTACCGATCGCTGCAGCTGTACACAGCCCATCTGTAAAAAGCACATCCAACCAAATACCTACCTACCTCATCCCCGTATTTTATTTTTTTCTGCTCTTTTACACACCAGTATTTCTACTTCCACATCCTCATCTGTCACTCCAGTGTAAATTGCTAAATTGTAATTACTTCGCCACTATGGCCTATTTATTGCTTTACCTCCTTACTTCATTTGCACACACTGTATACAGACTTTCTATTGTTATTGACTGTATGTTTGTTTTACTCCATGTGTAACTCTGTGGTGTTGTTTATGTTGCACTGCTTTGCTTTATGTTGGCCAGGTCGCAGTTGTAAATGAGAACTTGTTCTCAACTGGCCTACATGGTTAAATAAAGGTGAAATAAAAAATAATAATAAACCCAATAACCCAAAAAGTGGAATTATGTTTTAGGAATTTTTACAAATTAATAAAAAATGAAAAGCTGACATGTTAAATAAGTATTAAACCCCTTTGTTATGGAAAATATATGGCAAGACCTGAAAACAGCTGCCTAGAGAATAATGTGCAAATATTGTAAAATCCAGGTGTGCAAAGCTCTTAGAGACTTACCCAGAAAGACTCACAGCTTCTTTACCCCCTTTTCTCTCATTTTCCTTCATTTTCATTATCCAATTGGTAGTTACAGTCTTGTCTCATCGCTGCAACTGCCGTACGGACACGGGAGAGGCGAAGGTTGAGAGCTGTGCGTACTCCGAAACACAATCTGACCAAGCGGCACTGCTTCTTGACACAATGCACACTCAACTTGGGAAGCCAGCCACACATTGGTGTCAATGTGTACTTTATCAGCGTGTACTGCGCCCGGCCCGCCACAGGAGTCGCTAATGCGCGTTAGAAGAAGGACATTCCTGCCGGCCAAACCCTCCCCTAACCCAGATGACTTTGGGCCAAATGTTTGCCGCCCCATGGGCCTGCGAGACAGCCTGTACTGGAAACAAGAATCTCTAGTGGCACAGCTAGCACAGCGATGCAGTGCTTTAGACCACTGCGCCACTCGGGAGGCCCACAAAGTGGATTTAACATGTATTAACTCAGGGGTGTGGATACTTATCTAATCAAGATATTACAGTTGTTGTCGCTTTTTCCCCTCAATCTACACACAATGCCCCATAATGACAAAGCGAAAACAGGTTTAGACATTTTTAAAAACAGAAATAACTTATTTACGTAAGTATTCAGACTCGAAATTGAGCTCAGGTGCATCCTGTTGCCATTGATCATCTTTGAGATGCTTCTACAACTTTATTGGAGTCCACCTGTGGTAAAAATCTATTTATTGGACATGATTTGGAAAGACTTACACCTGTCTATATAAAAGTCCCAGAGTCGACAGTGCATGTCAGAGCAAAAACCAAGCCATGAGGAACTGTCCGTAGAGCTCAGAGACAGGATTGTGTCGAGGCACAGATCTGGGAAAAAAAATTCTGCAGCATTGAAGTTCCCCAAGAACACAGAGGCCTCCATTCTTCTTAAAAAGAAGTTTGGAATCCACAAAGATGGTTCCTTCACCTTCCAACAAGACAACAACCCTAAGCACACAGCCAAGACAACGCAGGAGTGGCTTCGGGACAAGTATCTGAATGTTCTTGAGTGGCTCATCCAGAGCCGGACTAGAACCCGATTGAACATCTGGAGAGACCTGAAAATAGCAGTGCAGCGACGCTCCCTATCCAACCTGACAGAGCTTGAGAGGCTCTGCAGAGAAGAATGGGAGAAACTTCCCAAATACAGGTGTACCAAGCTTGTAGCGTCATACCCAAGAAGACTTGAGGCTGTAATCGCTGCCAAAGGTGTTTCAACAAAGTACCTGAGTAAAAGGGTCGAAATACTTTAAGTAAATGTGATATATCCAAAACTGCTTTTGCTTTGTTATTATGGGGTATTGTGTGTAGATTGATGAGGATTTAAAAAAAATCGATTTTAGAATAAGGCTGTAATGTAACAACATGTGGAAAAAGTTCAAAGATGTGAATACTTTCTCAAGGCACTTTATTTTTTATAATCGACTTCCAGTCATGTGTGCATACATTTCCGTATGGGTGGTCAACAGCAGTAATCGAACCCACAATCCTTACGTGGCAAGTGCCATGGTCGAGCAGCTGAGCCACAAAGGACCATGGGGTGTTACTTACCGAGTTGGTCCCCAGGACCTGCAGGTCTGGCTCCCGGGACTCCAGCAGCTTGGCCACCATGTGGAGGAAGCTCTCCACAAAGGGCTTGATGCTCTGGGAGTGACATGCCATCAGGAGCTGGTCCAGAGCCTCCATGGCGATGACTACGTACCTGCATGGGTCAAGAGAATGTTAATTATTTTCAGTATATGTATAAAATATAAAATGGTTCAGGTAGCAGAGTAGCCATTCTGGTTGCCTAACGACTCAAACTGAATTATTCCACTGCTGTTTGTTGCTACATAATTCAGCCATCGTTGAAGTAGTCTGTGGTGGCGTCAAAATGAGAGGTGTTGTACAAAATTAAGTTATCGGCGATTGGAAAATCTCGAACCAATCAGAGAATCAAAGCCAACGACACATTTTCTAAATGCCGCATGACCCAAATGTGTTCCGTCTCTGACCCAACCCATCAGTATTTCAGGGACCAATCAGAATGGTCAAAATGTGTGTGTTCTAGAAATAGTTGGGGAAGTACTCAGATTCAGACTCATTGCGGAGAAGAAACTAACATCCGTGGGCATGGCGTTTCGTTTGGCCGGAGCAGGAGTTTGGGTAGCCAGGCAGCCATTCTCGAAGACTGGCATTGGATGTATTATGTGTTGAGGGTGCAGGGCAATGACAAGCAGGCAGCGGGGTTAGTTTTCATGTCACTGCCATTACATGCAGAACACAACATACAGTGCATAGTCTAAACACCCATGGCACAGTTTTTTTTATTGCAGATCTAGACAACCTACTCCACATTTCTTGGGATTTCACTATGAGGCCAACGGTGACTAAAACGGTTAGAGTTTAATGGTTGTGATAAGAGGAAACTGAGGATGGATCAACAACATTGTAGTTACTCCACAATACTAACATAATTTAAAAGAGTTTTAAAAAATAGAAGCCAGTACAGAATCAAAATATTCCAAAACATGCATTCCATTTACAACAAGGCAATAAAGTAATTCTGCCAAAAATGTGGCAAAGCAATACATTTTTGTCCCGACTAAAAAGTGCTGTGTTTGGGGAAAATCGAATATACAACACATTAAGGAGTACAACCCTCCATATTTTCAAGCATAGTGGTGGCTGCATCATGTTATGGGTATGCTAGTAATCGATAAGGACTGGGGAGGTTTTCATGATAAAAAAATGTAGTTGACCTAAGCACAGGCAAAATTCTAGAGGAAAACCTGGTTCAGTCTGCTTTCCACCAGACACTGGGAGATAACCATTCAGCAGGACAATATTCTAAAACACACAAATCTACACTGGAGTTACTTACCAAGAAGACAGTGAATGTTTCTGAGTGGCCGAGTTAGAATTTCTAGACTATGGTAAGACCTGAAAATGGTTGTCCAGCACTGATAAACATCCAATTTGACATTGATAAATATTGGAAATAATAAATGTTACACAATCCAGGTGTGGAAAGGTCTTTGAGACATAAAGTCTCACAGCTGTAATCACTGCCAAAGGTGCTTCAACAAAGTATTGAAACAGGGGAGTGTATACTTATGTAAATTAAATATTTCATCTTTAATACATTTGCACAAGTTTAAAAAAAAAAGTGTTTTCACTGTCATTATGTTTTCACTGGCTGCCAAAGGTACTTCCACCAAGGAATACGTCTGGGGTGTAAAGACATACATCTTCATTTTGAATTAATTAGGATCTAGGACATATATAGAGACACACACACACACATTCAAAAGTTTAGCATCACTTAGAAATGTCCTTGTTTTTTAAAGAAAATCCCTTTTTTTACTCCCTTCACAGAACAGCACAAATTGGCTCTACCAAGACCAGAAAGAGGTGTGGGTGGCCCCAGTGCACAAGTGAGCAAGGGGAAAAGTACATTAGAGTGTCTAGTTCTCAACTGGCAGCTTCATTAAATAGTACCCGCAAAACACCCGCCTCAACGTCAACAGTGAAGAGGCGAATCCGGGATGCTGGCCTTCTAGGCAGAGTTGCAAAGAAACAGCCATATCTCAAACTAGCCAATAAAAACAAACAATTAAGATAGGCAAAAGAACACTGTTGCACACTGTTGCATTCTCTCAGCCAGCTTCACCTGGAATGTCTTCAAGAGGTTCCCACATATGTTGAGCTCTTGTTGGCTGCTATTCCGTCACTCTGCAGTCCGACTCATCCCCAAACCATCTCAATTGGGGTGAGCTCGGTGAATGTGGAGGCCAGATCATCTGATGAATCACTCCTTGAAAAAATAGCCCTTACACAGCCTGGAGGTGTGTTGGGTCATTGTTCTGTTTAAATAATAAATTATAGTAGGACAAAGTGCAAACCAGATGGAACGGCGTATCGCTACAGAATGCTGTGGTAGCCATTCTGGTGAAGTGTGCCTTGAATTCTGAATAAATCAAACAGTGTCATCAGCAAAGCCCCCCAACACCATCACACCTCCTCCTCCATGCTTTACGGTGGGAAAAACACAAGTTGATCATAATTTCAAAGACACTGCTGTTGGAACCAAATTTGAACTCCAGTCCAAAGGACAAGTTTCCACTTGTTTAATGCCTTGTTTAATGCCCCTTGCTCATGATTCTTGGGCCAAGCAAGTCTCTTCTTATTATTGGTGTGCTTTAGTAGTGGTTTCTTTGCAGCAATTCAACCATGAAGGCCTGATTCACTCAGTCTCCTCTGAACAGCTGATGTTGAGATGGGTCTGATACTTGAAATCTGTAAAGCATTTAATTGGCCTGCAGTTTAAGGCTGGTAACTAATGAACTTATCCTCTGCAGCAGATGTAACTCTGGGTCTTCCATTTCTGTGGCGGTCCTAATGAGAGCCAGTGTCATATCGCTTGATGGTTTTTGCGACTTTCAAAGTTCTTGACATTTTCCGGATTGACTGACCTTCAAGTATAAAATAAATTATTGACTGTCATATCGCTTTGCTTAATAAGATGGACTTTGTCTTTTATCAAATAGAGCTATCGTCTGTTATACCACCTCCAACTTGTCACAAGACAACTGATTGGCTCAAACGCATTAAGAAAAGAAAATCTACATATTAACTTTTAAGGCAGCACACCTGTTAATTGAAATGCAGTCATGCAACTGGTTGAGAGAATGCCAAGAGTGTGCAAAGCTGTTATCAAGGCAAAGGGTTGCCATCTGAAGAATCTCAAAAAATATATATATTTTGATTTGTTTAACACTTTTTTGGTTACTACACGATTCCATGTGTTATTTCGTAGTGTTGATGTCTTCAATATTATTCTACAATGTAGAAAATAGTAAAAATAAAGAAAACCCCTTGAATGAGAAGGTGTTCTAAAACATTTGACCGGTAGTAAGAAAGATCGAAGAAAGAACCTAAACTCAGCAAAAAAAGAAACGTTCCTTTTTCAGGACCCCGTCTTTCAAAGATAATTCATAATAACTTCAAAGATCTTCATTGTAACGATATCGTTAGTTTACAGTATACTAAAATAAACTACTATTATATAGTATGTAGTATATACTCATTAGGTATGAACCATCCCTTTTTCAGGACCCTGTCTTTCAAAGATCATTTGTAAAAATCCAAATAACTTCAAAGATCTTCATTGTAAAGGGTCTAAACACAGTTTCCCCATGCTTGTTCAATCAACCATAAACAGTTAATGAACATGCACCTTTGGAACGGTCGTTAAGACACTGACAGCTTACACAGGGTAGGTATTAAGTTCAGAGTTATGAAAACTTAGGACACTAAAGAGGCCTTTCTACGGACTCTGAAAACCACCAAAAGAAATATGCCCAGGGTCTCTGCTCATCTGCGTGAACGTGCCTTAGGCATGCTGCAAGGAGGCATGAGGACTGCAGATGTGGCCAGGGCAAAAAATTGCAATGCCGTTACTGTGAGACACCTAAGACAGCGCTACAGGGAGACAGGACGGACAGATGATCGTGTAACAACACCTGCATAGGATCGGAACATCCGTACTTCACACATGCAGCACAGGTACAGGATAGCAACAACAACTGCCAAGTTACACCAAAAAAGCACAATCACTCCATCAGTGCAGACAGGACTGGCAAAAAGTGCTCTTCACTGATGAGTCGCGGTGTTGTCTCACCAGGGGTGATGGTTGGGATTTGTGTTTATCGTCTCAGGAATGAGCGTTACACCGAGGCCTGTATTCTGGAGCAGGATTGATTTGGAGGTGGAGGGTCCGTCATGGTCTGTGGCAGTGTGTTACAGCATCATCGGTCTGAGCTTGTTGTCATTGCAGGCAATCTCAACGCTGTGCGTTACAGGGAAGACATCCTCCTCCCTTATGTGGTACCCTTCCTGCAGGCTCCTTCCTGACATGACCCTCCAGCATGACAATGCCACCAGCCATACTGCTCGTTCTGTGCGTGATTTCCTGCAAGACAGGAATGTCATTGTTCTGCCATGGCCAACAAAGAGCCCAGAACTCAATCCCATTGAGCACGTCTGGGACCTGTTTGATCGGAAGGTGAGGGCTAGGGCGAATCCCACCAGAAATGTCCAGAAACTTGCAGGTGCCTTGGTGGAAGAGTGGGGTAACATTTTACAGCAAGAACAAGCAAGGACCCAAGCCAAATATTTTCAGTCTCTTAAGGGGGAATAGGCTTTGTCATGCCCTCTTCATGACGGTCTTGGTGTGCTTGGACCATGATAGTATGTTGGTGATATGTACACCAAGGAACTTGAAGCTCTCAACCTGCTCCACTACAGCCCCGTCAATGAGAATGGGGGTGTGCTCGGTCCTCCTTTTCCTGTAGTCCACAATCATCTCCTTTGTCATCATCACATTGAGGGACAGGTTGCTCTCTCATGTGGTCCTTCTGTAGCTCAGTTGGTAGAGCATGGCGCTTGTAACGCCAGGGTAGTGGGTTCGATTCCCGGGACCACCCATACGTAGAATGTATGCACACATGACTGTAAGTCGCTTTGGATAAAAGCGTCTGCTAAATGGCATATAGTATAGTAGTATAGCATCACATGGCCAGGTCTAGGCTGTCTCATCGCTGTCTGTGATTAGGCCTACCACTGTTGTGTCGTCGGCAAACTTAATGATGGTGTTAAAGTCATTCCTGGGTAAACAGGGAGAACAGGAGGGGACTGAGCACCTACCCCTGATGGGCCACCATGTTCTACACCGGCATTGCTTGCTGTTTGGGGTTTTAGGGTTTCTGTACAGCACTTTGAGATATCAGCTGATGTACGAAGGGCTATATAAATAAATGTGATTTGAGGATCAATGTGGCAGATGTGTTGTTACCTACCCTTACCACCTGGGGACGGCCCATCAGGAAGTCAGGGTCCTTAGTGCCCTCAAAGCGCATCACTAAGCTATGGTGCTGAACACTGAGCAGTAGTAAATGAATAGCACTCTCACATAGGTGTTCCTTTTGTCCAGGTGGGAAAGGGAAGTGTGGAGTGCAATAGAGATTGCATCATCTGTGGATCTGTTGGGGTGGTATACAAATTAGAGTGGGTCTAGGGTTTTCTGGGATAATGGTTTTGATGTGAGCCATGACCAGCCTTTCAAAGCACTTCAAGGCTACAGGCATGAGTGCTACAGGTCAGTGAAGGCACTTGCCAGTTGGTCAGCGCATGCTCGGAGTACATGTCCTGGTAACGCCTCTGGCCCTGCTGCCTTTTGAACGTTGACCAGTTTAAATGTCTTACTCACATCGGCTACGGAGAGCGTGATCACACAGTCGTCCGGAACACCTGATGCTCTCATGCATGGTTCAGTGTTACTTTCCTCGAAGCGAACACTGAAGTAATTTAGCTCGTCTGGTAGGCTTGTGTCACTGGGTATCTCTCGGCGGTACGAATGTTGCCTGTAATCAATGGCTTTTGGTTGGGGTATATATGTTGACCAGTTTAAATGTCTTACTCACATTGGCTATGGAGAGCGTGATCACACAGTCGTACAGCTGATGCATGTGTCAGTGTTCCTTGCCTCGAAGTGACCATAAAATCATTTAACTTGACTGGTAGGCTCGTGTCACTGGGCAGCTCGCGGCTGCGCTTCCCTTTGTAGTCTGAAATAGTTTTGAAGCCCTGCCACAATAGTACGATTCTATCTTAGTCCTGTATTGATGCTTTGCCTGTTTGATTGTTCGTCGCAGGGAATAGCAGGATTTCTTATAACCATCCGGGTTAGAGTCTAGTTACTTGAAAGCTGCAGCTCTACCCTTAGCGCATTGCGGATGTTGCCTGTAATCCATGGCTTCTGGTTGGGGTAAGTAAGTATGGTCACTATGGGGACGATGTCATCAATGCACTTATTGATGAAGCCAGTGACTGATGTGGTGCACTCCTCAATGCCATCGGAAGAATGCTGGAACATGTTCCAGTCTGTGCTAGCAAAACAGTCCTGTAGCTTAGCATCGGAGTCATCTGACCACTACCGTATTGAGCGAGTCACTGGTGTGTCCTGCTTTAGTGTTTGCTTGTAAGCAGGAGGATATAATTATGGTCAGATTTGCCAATTGGAGGGTGAGCTTTGTACAGATCTCTGTGTGTGGAGTAAAGGTGGTCTAGAGTTCTCTTTTCCTCTGGTTTCACATTTAACATGCTGGTAGAAATGAAGTAAAATGGATTTAAGTTTCCCTGCATTAATTATTGGTGTCCTTTTCCCTGCATTAAAAGGACAATATACCATTGTTTTTAGAAAGACCATTTGGAAAATGTATTTTTATTGAGTGAATGTATATATTGGTTGTTTTAATTTTGATAAGATATGAAATTGTAATGAATTGAAGGTTATTTGTGGATGTACAATTTTGGAAATACACAAAAAACTTAATGTAAATGAAAATAATAATTATTTGAAGATGAGGCCACAAGAAGACAGTTGATTAGTTTATTGGGGTAGGGGTTGTTTCAAGGTCAATGGTCACTCGAAGGTCACTTACCCGTAGCGGTGGCGGACCACATCTCGGCTCAGTCGCTCCGCCAGGTAGGCACCAATCCTGTCCAACTTCTCCGGGGCTGAAACCGCGTAGAAGGTGAGCTTCTCCATGTCTGACTTGGACAGGCCATCCTGAAAGAGTAGTACACAAGGGGTTACACAGTAGCACCAAACGTAAGAACATTGTCAGAAACTGAGGTAAAAGGAGAAGTATTGTTGTTTTTGTTATACGGGCATAATGAACATGATGCACTTGTTCAGTCCCCCTCGTGGATTTCAAAGGAATGGAAAAGTGTAAGATATAGGGTGGAAAATCCCTCTAGCTTAAGTTTACAGCAATTGAAATCCATGAGCGGAGTGAACAAATCAGGAAGAAGGGTGGGCGGGGCAAGTCATTTTCAGGAAAGGCATTTCGAAAAAGCAGATTCTGCCATTTTTTTAAATAATTCTAGCCCAATCAGCACTTGAACTGGACAGGGAATTGAAAATGACCTTTCAATTCATGAGAAATGTCCAATTCAACAACACTGAAAATGCCCATAAATTCAAATTCAAATTGTAATTCACATACTGTACCAGTGAAATGTTTGGACACACCTACTCATTCAAGGGTTTCTCTTTAATTGTACTATTTACTACATTGAGGAATAATAGTGAAGACATCAAAACTATGAAATACATGGAGTCATGCAGTAACCAAAAAAGTGTTAAACATTTTTTTATTATTATTATTTTTTTTAAATGTAGATTCTTCAAAGTTGCCACGCTTTGCACACTCTTGGCATTCTCTGAACCAGCTTCACCTGGAATGATTTTCCAACAGTTTTGAATGAGTTCCCACATATGCTGAGCACTTGTTGGCTGCTATTCCTTCACTCTGCGGTCCAACTCATCCCAAATCATCTCAATTGGGTTGAGGTTGGGTGATTGTGGGGGCCAGGTCATCTGATGCAGCACTCCATCACTCTCCTTATTGGTCAAATAGCCCTTAAGCAGCCTGGAGGTGTGTTGGGTTATTATCCTGTTGAAAAACAAATGATAGTGGGACTAAGTGCAAACCAGATTGGATGGCGTATCACTGCAGAATGCTGTGGTAGCCATGCTGGTTAAGTTTGCCTTGAATACTACATTTATCACAGACTGTCACCAGTAAAGTATCCCCACACAATCACACCTCTCACAAAGACACGGCAGTTGGAACCAAAAATGTCCAATTTGGGTTTATCAGCCCAAAGGACACATTTCCACTGGTCTAATGTCCATTTCTCGTGTTTCTTGGACCAAGCAAGTCTCTTCTTATTATTGGTGTCCTTTAGTAGTGGTTTCTTTGCAGCAATTCGACCATGAAGGCCTGATTCATGCAGTCTCTTCTGAACAGTTGATGTTGAGATGTGTCTGTTACTTGAACTCTGTGAAGCATTTATTTGGGCTGAACATATCCTCTGCAGCAGAGGTAACTCTGGGTCTTCCATTCCTGTGGCGGTCCTCATGAGAGCCAGTTGCATCATAACGCTTGGTGGTTTTTGCTACTGCACTTGAAGAAACTTTCAAAGTTGTTGAAATTTTCCAGATTGACTGACCTTCATGTCTTAAAGTAATGATAGGCTGTCATTTATCTTTGATTATTTGAGCTGTTCTTGCCATAATATGGACTTGGTCTTTTACCAAAACAATGCTATCTTCTGTATACCAACACAACTGATTGGCTCAAACGCATTAAGAAAATTAATTCCACCAATTAACTTTAAACAAGGCACACTTGATAATTGAAATGCATTTCAGGTGACAAACTGTTAAGGGATTTTTTATCAATAATGACTAATTATGTATACATTTCAATTAGGACTGACTAATCAGAATACTATTATGTTACTGTATAGATATATTAATTTTCTTTTTATCCTAGTACTGAATATAATGTGTGTAAATATAATCAAGAATTAGAACAATGACTGTCTGTTCCTTGGTAGAAATGAATTAACTTATCGTCAGACTGGCTAGAATGCTTACCTACACAGGAAGACCTTGGCTCATAAATTATATTAAATTGGTGTGGGACGATGTGGGAAGGCTTGAGATACTGCCTTTGTACCAGGGTGAAGAAGAGACGGGACAGTTCGAAAACGAATGATGTCATTTTCAGTTTATAACCCGTGGTAAACTGTATCGTGTTCAGTACTCTCGAGAATAAACGCTAATGATTGGTCTCTGTCCATTTTATGCAAATAAGAGTCTTACAAATTCTTAGAAGTGGGCAAGAGTGTTTAATTTAATTGGGTATTAAAACATGTAGGAATTTAATTCCAGTAACACAAACCTCATGAAGCTGGTTGAGAGAATGCCAAAAGAGTGCAAAGCTGTCCTCAAGGTAAGGGTGACTACTTTGAAGAATCTCAAAAATAAAATGTGTTTAAATTAACACTTTTTTGGTTACTACATGATTTCATATGTGTTATTTCATAGTTTTGATGTCTTCACTATTATTATACAATGTAGAAAATAATAAAAAATAAAGAAAAACCCTGGAATGAGTAGGTGTGTCCAAACTTATAACTGTTACTGTACGTCAACCCGATGTGTGGGCGGTGGAAGTTATGGAGTGTTGTCCTTGAATTTAAATCATATAGCCGTTGACGTTAGGATCAGATGGGGGACGGGAGAGAAAGAGTGTTTGAGAGTTGAGGTATTAATCAAGGTTCAGAGGTAAATCACAGAGGTTAAGACATCGTTAAACGATGTCACGCGCTGGAACATGCGTGTTCAGATGGATGTCTGTCTGATGTAGAGGGAGGGTGTTCATTAAACTTGTGATCTCCTGACACTCTGGATGCATCCCAAAGAGCACCCTATTCCCAATATATTGCACTTCCTTTGGCAAGGGTCGCAGAGGGCTCTGCTCAAAAGTAGTGCACTATAAAGGGAATAGAGTACCATTTGGGATGCAAGCTTTATGGCAAATCACATTCACTGTGCCCTTGCTTTCTCCCTATCAGTATGTTTTCTCCATTCCATACATACTGTGTGGGAGTGTGTGTTTGCATGACATGATGTCCTCCATGCCGATTACAATGATAACATGCAATATTAAATAAAAATACATAATAAATAAAGTATTACATTATACTACACATACAATATTGGACAATGGACACTAATGTACACTATGCATAGGTTGCAAAACTACAGATAATTTACCAAAGTTACTGTAAATGTCCTTTTTATAATAAAAGTATGGCAATCTATGGAAACTTTGGTAATTTATACTTGATTTAAAACATTTACATAAAATATAACATTTTCCCTGTATATCCGTGTCCATATTTACATGACTTTCTATCTGATAGGCCATACGGTTCAAGAGAAAATAGCCTAATTCATTTTTAAAAGCATCTAATCAACAATGATATAATTTGCTATCAAATCTACAACCCTTCCAACTATTGCCTTTAAGAACTGTCACCAGTTTGGCCCCAAAACATTTACAACAAAGACATAATAAATTAAATCAAAGGGTGTAAAACAAGGATATTCCACACCGAAACCCTCAAATTAAAAACACCAGTGGTATTTTTTAGTTTTTTTATTACAGTTTTGGCTTTCTTCATATTAAAACATCTTGTTATTTTTCATATATTTTACATGTTATGAATGTTACCTAAAATATTTTAAAGTTCCCAACAATATGGTAGTTTACTAGTCAATTTTGACATTTACCAGTAACATGCTCTCCCTTTGCAACCCTAACTATGCACATACTTCACTATATAGTAATGGAATATGGTCCATTACATTTTAACTGGGTCAATCCCTGAAATGAATTGATTTTCAACTAATTGACTGGGAATTCCCTTCATGAAATGACTGAGCTCATGTGGAATTGACCCCAACCCTGTGTTAGATTCTAGCCTGAAATATACTTATTAATAGTGTCACACTAGAATGTATTGATTACTTTACATGTATAAGGAATGGTTATGTTGGGGTCAATGAAGGGTGAATAGGAAATGGGTGTATGGACAGTTACGGAGTGAGACAAGGGGAGGTGCAGAAAGTTCATATTATGTCCCATGTTTCCAAGGAGGGAGGTGAAGGGCAATAGTTAGTGTTATAGAGTGATAAATGATGCTGACTCATCTAAGCAATAGGCGTCACTATCACTGGTCCTAGGTTGGTAACTGTTCTATGAGCAATAGAGAAAGTTAGTTGGTTATTGGTCTCCATGATAGTGGTATAAATCAGTTCCTAATAAACGACAAGTAAAGATTACATCCTGTGTCCTCCAATTACATGTTAGTCTTTTCAAAATACTGCAGTTAGTCTCTGATAAGGCAGGCCAGCTGCGGAACCAGGGAGGAGCGAGGAATTCGGCTCGAGGTCAAGTCAACAGATGAAGTGAAAAGAAACCCCTGGGACAAGGGCCAGAGGGGCCCAATGCAACAATCCTCCTACTACAGTTCTATCTCAAAAACATTCACTTCCACACCCACCAAGGTTCTAGCATCAGGCAGGGTCATGACTACACCAGTGAAAGGAACCAATTATGTTCCTGCCTAGCAACAAAGATGCATTGGCTGTCTAGATGTGCAAGGAGTTGACCCCGCCTAGTAGGAGGTAATAAATATATGTTGTTGTGTCATCATGCTTAGTCTTTGCAGCGGTTTGACCCAGTGGGTGAATAAACTTGGTTTGAGCTTTTTTTTTTGTCGTCCGTTTTGAGTTTTTACTCTGTATGTTCAGAACTTGGTTGGAAAATTTAACTATTACTATAGTGAATTGAAAAGAGCGAGGAAGAGCACAATAAAGTGAAACCATTTTGGTAACACTTTCTATGAAGTACATATGTATAACATCATTTATGAGTTGCATGCACAGCTTCGCTTAAATGCCCATATCATACATTGACACCGTCAAATAAAATGTTACCACGTCAGCTAACTCTCGTGCATTTTTCTTTCTATTGTGGAAAATTATTTGCCCGGCTACTCATCCACATCGTTCCGATGATTTCTAGAACACATTCTGACCATTCTGATTGGTCCCAGAAAGCAATAGGTTGGGCCAGAGCCGGCCTACATGATGACGTTATCAACTTTGATACTCTGATTGGTTAGATTTGTTAGAGACTATCCAATTACTTATGCATTTGTTTTGTATAACACACCTCCCTTTTAAAGTCACAAAAATGACTTCTAGGATGGCAGTTTCAGACCGACTGTCCGTAATATCAGAGAAACTAAATTCATCAGGCAAGAAGATGATCAGGCTCTACTTAAAGACTATAAATACCTACAATAGTGTTTTATAATTGCACATAGAAAGTGTATCTGATACATCTACAACAGAGAGACTTCGTTGTATGTCCTACACATTTTACACAAGGGGGAGAAAAAAAACAAAAGACTGTCCCCAGAGTAATGTCGCCAGAGTATTTCTCCAGCACCTGCTCTGAGTGAGCATTCCGACTCCCCCTGCACCTGTTTGCGTACACTAAAGGCCCTTGAGACAGACAGTGTGAGAGAGAACGAAAAGAGACTCCCTGGTGTATGTGATTCTGCATACCACACACACACACACACACACACACACAAACACACACACACACACACACACACTTTGCTTTTTTAAATTAAAAACAGGGTTAAGGACTCAAACAGCCGTTAATAAGTTGTCGTGTCAAGGTTATCAAAAGTGATGTCACACAAATAGATTTGTCAAACCATAACGGTTACGTGTCGCTTTACGGCAATTATGGGTAATGTCTGAAATAACACCCTATTCCCTACATAGTGCACTACTTTTGACCAAAAATGGTATTTGAACTGGAGGCAAATTTCTCATCATAACAGCGACACAGGGTCTCTAAAGCACGCTAAGCACTGGGGTAACAATGGGCTTGGATACATGCACTACCACACAATTCTATTTGTGTGATCAAGTTGGTTGTAGTGACAGCTATTTAGTAAATGGCTTGTTATCGCTATGATAAACTGTTAAGAGTGCAATGGTTAGGACTATATGTGTTAATATTAGTCTGTCAGCTGATGATGACCATTGAGATGGTGTTTGCCATTTACGCGTCATAGGCAAATATAGATTTTGAAAGAAGGTTGGAAACTAAAAGGAAATCCTTTGAATAAGTCAAATGAGCTTTGAGGTCACACACTCCATGACTACAAAATTCCATGACTACAAAATTATAACCTACGCTTCCCGAAATGTTTGTTTGGCAGTCGTGTATGCTACTTCGAGGGCATTTCCACTCTAGGTGGAAATGTCTAGGGAAAAACTAGACATTAGTTTTTTTTCCCCCTCTAGTCTAGGGAAAAACTACAGGAAAGGATTGACATTTTAAACAAATGTCTATAACACATCTTTGGTTATAGACATTGAAAGTAATGTCATTGAAATGTATCTTGTAACAGAGGTAAAAATACTCACTTTGGGGTCCTCTGGGAAGATGTTATCAACCAGGCGTTTGTACCTGGGCCTCAGGGGTCCACAGCAGCCACACACACCTGGAACACAAAACATACTCATTTTTAAAAAACACAACAGGTGATAACACAACAATAAAACATTAATTATGATTATCATCTGATCCCAACATTGCATCAATAAATACCATATCACTACTCTATAAATTACCACGCATCATTAATATGGATAATTCAATTTTGCCTTGACTGTTTATGCACAGCGACTGTCCCCACACGCTGAATCTTGACCTTAAAAGCAAGAAAGCTACAAGATAGAATGGAATAGGGTAAAAAAAAAATGTAATTAAGGCAAATTAGTATTAACATCACTCAGTTCAATAATCAGCATTAACCAATAACGCAGAGTGACAGGCGACAAAGTGTGTGCGCGAGCGTGTGCAAGAAAGAAAAAAAAGAGATTGAATGCGTTTGTGTATGTATGCATGTTTGCTCACGCCCAAGTGTGTGTGTGTGTGTGTATGTGTGTTCAATTCACATTCATGGCCAGTACGAGGCCATTGTCCATCTTCAGAGAAACGTCAGAGCCCGGGTGTTTTACAGATCTCAGGATGCAGTGGACCAAAGCAAAGGTAAAATAACAAGTCAGTCCTGTGACAACAGATCAATGTGGAGAGGTGTTTCGCATTAAGAACAGAGCCCAACACTATGGCCACATTTTATATAACGGCTTCAGGAATGAAACAATAAGAAACACAGCGCAGCGGCCTAAGGCACAGCATCGCAGAGCGAGAGGCGTCACTACAGACCCGGGTTCCATCTCAGGCTGTGTCTCGGCCAGCCACGACTGGAAGACCCCTGAGGCGGAGCACAATTGGCCCAGCATCATCCGGGTTAGGGGAGGGTTTGGCCGGCCGGAATGTCCTTGTTCCATCGCGTTCTAGCGACTCCTTGTGGCAGCCAGGCGCATGCACGCTGACTTCGGTCACCAGCTGTACTGTGTTTTTCTGCCGACACATTGGTGCAACTGGCTTCTGCGTTAAGCAAGCAGTGTGTCAAGAAGCATTGCTGCTCAGTGGGGTCATGTTTCGGAGGACGCATAGCTCCGTAAAGGAGTTGCAAGACTAAACAAGACTAAACTACCAATTACATAAACATTGGGGACAAAAAAAAAAATGGGGTAAGAAGTACCAAAAAAATAATTAAATGAAAAGTTCAACCATATAATTTTACTTTACACACACAAAAATGAACAGTAACACTTTCTATAATAAAGGGCAACAACGCAAAAAAACTACTTATTTGGTTGAAAATGTCCTATGTATCGTCAATATTAGAAACATTCATTCCAGTGCCAAAATTTACAAAAAAGTGTAAGTAGCATTATTTTGGTGATAGTCAGTGAGTAGATTCCAAAACGGAGTTTTGTAACTAATGTCGTCACAGTGCCTACAGAAAATTATTCATACCCCTAGACTTATTCTACATTGTTGTGTTACAGCCTGAATTCAAAACTGATTAAATTGGGGGAGGAGGAGGGGGGAGTCTCACCCATCTAGACACACACACACACAAACCATAAGTGAAAACTTGTTTTAAGAAACTTTAGCAAATTTATTGGAAATGCTATACAGAAATATCTCATTTACATAAGTATTTACACCCCAGAGTGGAAGCACCTTCGGCAGCGATTACAGTTGTGAGTCTAAGAGCTTTCCACACCTGGATTGTGCAACATTTGTCCATAATTTTCTAAATTCTTCAAGCTCTGTCAAATTGGTTGTTGATCATTGCTAGACAACCATTTTCAAGCCATGCCATAGATTTTCAAGTAGGTTTAAGTCATAACTGCAACTTGGCCACTCAGGAACATTCACCGTCTTCAAGGAAAGCAACTGCAATGTAGATTTGGCCTTGTGTTTAAGGTAATTGTCCTGCTGAAAGATGAACTCCTCTCTCGGTGTCTGCTGGAATTCAGACAACCACTAGGATTTTGCCTGTGATTAGCTCTATTGTTCCTTTTTATCCCCCACAAAAAAAACCTAGTCCTTGCCGATGACAAGCATACCCAAAACATGATGCAGCCACCACTAAGCTTGAAAATATGTAGAGTGGTACTCAGTAATGTGTTGTATTTGCCCCAAACATAACACTGTATTCAGGACAAAAAGTTCATTGCTTTTCCACATTTTCTGCTGTATTGCTTTAGTGTTGCAAACAGGATGCATGTTTTGGAATATTTTTTATTCTGTACAGTATTTTGGAGTACCTACAGTGTTGTTGATCCATCCTCAGTTCTCTCTTATCACAACCATTAAACTAACTGTTTAGAGTGGTTAAGTTTTAGATTACAATCATGCGGATTTGCCCACCAACACGGGATTGTAATGAACTGATTGCACTCTATCCAATCACGGATTACAAAATGAAAACCAGCCCAGTCACGGACCAGGATGTCTTGCTCCCAGGCAGACTAACTACATTTTTGCCCGCTTTGAGGACAACAAGCTAAGGTAACTGAGCTAACAACTACCGTCATCATAAAGTGCTTTGAGAGACTAGTCAAGGACAATATCACCTCCACCCTACCTGACACCCTAGACCCACTCCAATTTGCGTACCGCCCAAATAGGTCCACAGATGATGCAATCACAACCACACTGCACACTGCCCTAACCCATCTGGACAAGAGGAATACCTATGTGAAAATGCTGTTCATCGACTACAGCTCGGCATTTAACACCATAGTACCCTCCAAGCTCGTCATCAAGCTCGAGACCCTGGGTCTCGACCCCACCCTGTGCAACTGGGTACTGGACTTCCTGACGGGCCGCCCCCCCAGGTGGTGAGGGTAGGCAACAACATCTCCACTCCGCTGATCCTCAACACTGGGGCCCCACAAGGGTGCGTTCTGAGCCCTCTCCTGTACTCCCTGTTCACCCACGACTGCGTGGCCACGCACGCCTCCAACTCAATCATCAAGTTTGCGGACGACACAACAGTGGTAGGCTTGATTATCAACAATGACGAGACGGCCTACAGGGAGGAGGTGAGGGCCCTCGGAGTGTGGTGTCAGGAAAATAACCTCACACTCAACGTCAACAAAACTAAGGAGATGATTGTAGACTTCAGGAAACAGCAGAGGGAACACCCCCCTATCCACATCGATGGAACAGTAGTGGAGAGGGTAGCAAGTTAAGTTCCTCGGCATACACATCACAGACAAACTGAATAGGTCCACCCACACAGACAGCATCGTGAACCTCAGGAGGCTGAAGAAATTCAGCTTGTCACCAAAAGCACACAAACTTCTACAGATGCACAATCGAGAGCATCCTGGCGGGCTGTATCACCGCCTGGTACGGCAACTGCTCCGCCCACAACCGTAAGGCTCTCCAGAGGGTAGTGAAGTCTGCACAACGCATCACCGGGGGCAAACTACCTGCCCTCCAGGACACCTACACCACCCGATGTTACAGGGAGGCCATAAAGATCATCAAGGACAACAACCACCCGAGCCACTGCCTGTTCACCCCGCTATCATCCAGAAGGCGAGGTCAGTACAGGTGCATCAAAGCTGGGACCGAGAGACTGAAAAACAGCTTCTACCTCAAGGCCATCAGACTGTTAAACAGCCACCACTAACATTGAGTGGCTGCTGCCAACACACTGACTCAAATCCAGCCACTTTAATAATGGGAATTGATGGGAAATGTAAAATATAACACTAGCCACTTTAAACAATGCTACCTAATATAATGTTTACAAACCCTACATTATTCATCTCATATGTATACGTATATACTGCACTCTATATCATCTACTGCATCTTTATGTAATACATGTATCACTAGCCACTTTTAACTATGCCACTTTGTTTACATACTCATCTCACACGTATATACTGTACTCGATACCATCTCCTGCATCTTGCCTATGCCGCTCTGTACCATCACTCATTCATATATCTGTACATATTATTTTTCCCCTTACACTTGTGTGTATAACACAGTAGTTTTGGAATTGTTAGTTAGATTACTTGTTGGTTATTACTGCATTGTCGGAAATAGAAGCACAAGCATTTCGCTACACTCGCATTAACATCTGCTAACCATGTGTATGTGACAAATAACATTTGATTTGATTTGGCAGCAGAATCTCCAGACAGGGACAGACCCTCCCATTATGACTTGGTGTCTTGTTTACATAAGACAACACGTCACCATGACATATTGAACCAACACTTGACCCCTAAGCCCTTCATGGAGTGACCACTTCCTGATTTGCTTGATTGTGATCATGCAAGTCTGCCAATATTTTGGGAAAAATTTGCATTGACACAATGCGCACTTACATCCCAACTGCCAGCTGTCAATACTCCAAAATTCTAAATCCATTAGCGAGCTGTGTCCTGCTGCAACCTGTTTTGTAAATTGACTCGCTATGAAACACTGATAGACAGACCGACACTCAGGTAGTAGATAGTGAAAAAGTTGTAAAGCAAAAAAATAAAAATTTTTAAAAAAAATGGTACAGAAGGACTAGTCGCTAACGTGACTTCGCTAATGTGTGCCCGCGAAGCTACTACGAACTACCTTCATTGACAAACACAGAGATGGAAGTATCTAGTGATTTTGGGCACAAGTTAAAGCACACACACAGCTTGCTGAAGATTAAATTGTAGACATGTTCTAAGAAATCCATCCTGATCAGTCGGCAGCTGCTATGGTCTGCAGTAACACATCCACATCGAACCAAACCCCCCCAAGACTCCATTTGATTTGTTTTTATGAGCAGCAGAAAAACAAATGTGTAATCAGTGAAAACAAATAAGGTTTTGAAAACAAATAAGGAACTGGCTGAAATGCAAAAATATTGTCCCATTACAAAACTAGACCCATAGAGATATCCAAGAAGAAACTAACTTTACCACAGTCAGTGTGTGTTCAGAGAGAGATAATTTACAAACTAAATGCCACATGTTAATGGACATTACTAGAACTCAAAACCCAACCCTCAAATATGCCAAGGAAAAAAACTGATCAAAACCCATGGAATACAGGCTCTCCTGGCTGAAGCCCATGCTTGAGAGATACAGTATAAGTACTCTGTTCCACAAAGACTAGTCCACAACCCATTAATGAACTAATATCAGACGATTGTATTGGGGTTTAAAAAAGGATAGGTGATGACATTTGTTTGCAAGAAAGTAACATCTAAGCAATGAAGCTATGAATAAGACCGTAGCCTAGAGAGTAAGTGGATAAGAATGAAATTGTTGAATTTACAGTTATAGTCAGAAGTTTACAGACACTTAGGTTGGAGTCATTAAAACTTGTTTTTCAACCACTCCACAAAGTTCTTGTTAAACAAACTGCCATTTTTGCAAGTCGGTTAGGAAATCTACAGTGTGCATGACACAAGTAATTTCTCCAACAATTGTTTACAGACATGAACTCACTATTGACTGTGCCTTTAAACAGCTTGGAAAATTCCAACAAACGATGTCATGGCTTTAGAAGCTTCTGATAGGCTAATTGACACTTCAGTCAATTGGGGGTGTACCTGTGAATGTATTTTAAGGCCTAACTTCAAATTCAGTGCTTCTTCACCTGACATCATGAGAAAATCTAAAGAAATCAGCCAAGACCTCAGAAAATAATTGTAGTAGACCTCCAAAAGTCTGGAACTTGTTCCCAAGGTTGAACCAAACACCTGAGGGTACCACGTTCATCTGTACAAACAATAGTACGCAAGTATAAACACCATGGGACCACGCAGCCATCATACCGCTCAGGAAGGAGACGCATTCTGTCTCTGAGAGATGAGCGTACTTTGGTGTGAAAATTGCAAATCAATCCCAGAACAATAGCGAAGGACCTTGTGACGATGCTGGAGGAAACAGGTACAAAAGTATGTATATCCACAGTAAAATGAGTCCTATATCGACATAACCTGAAAGGCCGCTCAGCAAGGAAGAAGCCACTGCTCCAAAACTGCCATAAAAAAGCCAGACTACGGTTTGCAACTGCACATGGGGACAAAGATTGTACTTTTTGGAGAAATGTCCGCTGGTCTGATGAAACAAAAATAGAACTGTTTGGCCATAATGACCATCGTTATGTTTGGAGGAAAAAGGGGAACGCTTGCAAGCCGAAGAACACCATCCCAACCATGAAGCACGGGGGTGGCAGCATCATGTTGTGGGGATGCTTTGCTGCAGGAGGGACTGATGCACTTCACAAAATAGATGGCATCATGAGAAGGAAAATTATGTGGCTATATTGAAGCAGCATCTCAAGACATCAAATTATAGCTTGGTTGCAAATGGGTCTTCCAATTGGACAATACACCTAAGCAAACTTCAAAAGTTGGCAAAATGGCAAAATGGCTTAAGGACAACCAAGTCGAGGTATTGGAGTGGCAATCAGAAAGCCAATCACTCAATCCTATAGAACATTTTTGGGAAGAATTGAAAAAGCGTGTGCGAGTAAGGAGGCCTATAAACCGGACTCAGTTACACCAGCTCTGTCAGGAGGTATGGGCCAAAATTCACCCAACTTGTTGTGGGAAACTTGTGGAAGGCTACCCGAAACTTTGACCCAAGTTAAACAATTTAAAGGCAATGCTACCAAATACTAATTGAGTGTATGTAAACTTCTGACCCACTGGGAATGTGATGAAAGAAATAAAAGCTGAAATAAATCTTTCTCTCTACTATTATTGACATTTCACATTGTTAAAATACAGTGGTGATCCTAACTGACCTAAGACAGGGAATTTTTTACTAGGATTAAATATCAGGAATTGTGATAGAGTTTAAATGTATTTGGCTAAGGTGTATGTAAACTTCAGACTTCAACTGTATATAGATATCCTAAACTAAATTGTTTTGATAACTTTCAAATGTAGCAACAGGTCCATCTAGAATGAACAACAATTTACATAATACCATAGAGGCAGTGTTCTATCAATATAACAATGTCCGCCTTTCATTGTCATTCCCCGCTGTTACACATACTGTGCCTATCTGCATTTTGTCTGGTGGTAATGGGGCTACCTTGGCAAAAAAGGTGGTCGTATCTGCATGTGTGGTGTCCCGTATACAACAGGATACATATGGTTTCTCCCTCCCCATATTCACCAATACCATTCAATACCATTCAATAATTAAAAAAGACAACACAAGTAAAAGTTGTGTCCAGTAAAAGTTTAATGCAGAGTGCCAGGTCTCTCTCCATTTAGAAACTTCAATATCAACCTTGTCGGTCTGTCAGTCAGGACTTCATCACATCATCTTGCAAATCTCCATGTGCTGGCTCTATAAATGTTTCCATGAACACATACACACAGTCACTGTTCTACTAACAATGGCAGTTAGGTAATATCTGAAACACAAACGGGTACAATGTTGAAGTTTGAACAGGTCAGATACAACCGTCCCAACTGTGGTCTCCCTATCAAATGAATGAGGCTGAAATATGGCAAAAGCATCTCCAGTCTGTAGAAATAATAAGCAGAGTTTGTCAGTGACACATGGAATGAAAATGGTGTTGCTATTACTGGACATTTGTGCTGTACAGTATTATTAGTAATCACGTCCTTGTGGATGTGTTGAGTGCCATGTGTCTCTGCATCTCTGAACACATGCACACAGTCACGGTTCTATTACCAATGGCAGTTATGGCTAGGTGATATCTGACACAAACATGCAGTGCCTTCGGAAAGTATTCAGACCCTTTGACTTTTTTTTGTTAAGTTCTTATTCTAAAACTGATTCAATTATAGTTTTTTTCCTCATCAATCTACACACAATATCCCATAATGACAAAGCAAAAAAAGGTTTTTAGAAATGTTTGCTAATTCATAAAATAAAAAACTGATACTTCAGAATTTAGACCCTTTACTCAGTACTTTGTTGAAGCACCTTTAGCATTGATTAGAGCATTGAGTCTTCTTGGGCATGTCGCCACAAGCTTGTCACACCTGTATTTGGGGAGTTTCTCCCATTCTTCTCTGCAGATCCTCTCAAGCTCTGTCAGGTTGGACAGGGAGTGTTGCAGCAAAGCTATTTTCAGGTACCTCCAGAGATGTTTGATCGGGTTCAAGTCCGCGCTCTGGCTGGGCCACTCAAGGACATTCAGAGAGTTGTCCCAAAGCCGCTCCTGCGTTGTGTTGGCTGTGTGCTTAGGGTCCTGTTGGAACATGAACCTTTGCCCCAGTCGGAGGTCCTGAGCACCCAGGAGCAAGTTTTCATCAAGGATCTTTCTGTACTTTGCTCCGTTCATTTTTGCCTTCATCACGACGAGTCTCCCAGTCCCTGCCGCTGAAAAACATCCCCACAGCATGATGCTGCCACCACCATGCTTCACCGTAGGGATGGTGCCAGGTTTCCTCCAGACGTGACGCTTGGCATTCAGGCCAAATAGTTCAATCTTGGTTTCTGACCAGAGAATCCTGTTTGCCATGGTCTGAGAGTCTTTAGGTGCCTTTTGGCAAACTCCAAGCGGGCTGTCACGTGCCTTTTACTGAGAAGTGGCTTCCGTCTGGCCACTCTACCATAAAGGCCTGATTAATGGATCATTGTCCTTCTGGAAGGAAGAATTCCAGAGCTCTGTCAGAGTGACCATCGGGTTCTTGGTCACCACTCTGACCAAGGACCTTGTCTCCCAACTGCTCTAGGAAGAGTCTTGGTGGTTCCAAACTTCATCATTCTTAAAATGGAGGCCACTGTATTCTTGGGGACCTTCAATGCTGCAGACATTTTTTAGTACCCTTCCCCAGATTTGTGCCTCGACACAATCCCATCTTGGAGCTCTACGGACAATTCCTTCGACCTCATGGCTTGGTTTTTGGTCAGACATTCTTGCTCATCTGTGGGACCTTATATAGACAGGTGTGTGCCTTTCCAAAGCATGTCCAATCAATTTGAATGTACCACATCTCAAGTCGCAAAAGGTCTGAATACTTATGTTTTTTTATACATTTGTATGAACCTGTTTTTATGTTGTCATTATGGGGTATTGTGTGTAGATTGCTGAGGCATTATTTTTATATAATCAATTTCAGAATAAGAGTCAAGGGGTCCGAATACTTTCCGAAGGCACTGCATACCATGTTGAATTTTCAACAGGTCCGACTAAACCTACCTAATTATGTTCTCCCTATCGACAACCTGGAGGCGAGCAGGCAAGAGGTGAAGCTGGAGGTGAGGTCTTTGGCAGAGGCCGAATTGATGGGCAAAGTAGCATAGATCTGCTCCTGGCTCATCGAAGATACTGCTCGGTCAGACACACACCACTGATGACATTATCAATGGTGGTTATGATTAGCCTGGTGGAACCAACCTGGTCGTTGCATTCACCTTCCTATTTCACTTCAGATACGATAAAATGTGAAATAGAATGCAGTGCGGGCATGTTTGGATGATGCTGAAGGGGTTCCCCTTTCTGGTCTTCTCTGTGGTGCATGTTTTGCTGTAAACTGGACATCTCTCGAACAACTGCAGCAGGCAATCTTATGAGGTGGTGTTGACTGTGAGGACCTGTGACAGGGTGATATATAGACAGCCAAGTGGTAAATGCCATTTTGTTCTAAAGAAAGGAGAAGCTTTTTTATGATGCGCTTCACAACCAAAAAGGACTCTACTAGCTGCATCTGCTTTGCTGGGGAATTAGCCTACTAATTTAGAATATGACTTTTCACATAACATACACTACCTGTCGTAGTCGAAGCCATTTGTCATCATGGCAGTAACTCGGGTCACTATCAAAGGCGTGTCCTTTTCATAGGAGTCGAGGGAGAGTCTGGCAACAACGGAGGTGGTGTCACAAGGGTAATTGTGTCGCATGACACTTAGTCGGAGGTCTTGCCTGACAAGCTGTGAAATGGCAAGTGAACAGTGAATTCAATTATTGTTAGAGGTCACTAAACCATTGCATTGCTGGATATGTTATGATACACCCCGTGGTTTCTTCTGGTAGGTCCCGGAATCCATTCATGACCAGGGGATCAGTCTGGCACCCAAATATGCACCTTGTCTAACAGAAAATCAGGGTCAACGACTGTAATCAACCCTCAATTATAGACATAGTTTGAGAAATAACGTTACCTTGTTTGGATGTAGATTCAGGCCGGTGACGCCATTATACTATGAAACCAGCTATGACAAGGTTTGCTATGGCCCTGGGATGGCTCGAGTTTGTTGCTGCTCGTTAGTACATTGTTGTAGTCAGACACGAGATAGCTAGTACCACCATAGCTGCATCCAATATGTATTTGTTCCCTGGATATGGGGTTGCACCTCAGAGGCTAATGTGACTGTTTTGTATTAATACACAAAAATGTAGGGCTCTATTCAGTCTGTAAAGATTAAGCATTACATTTTCCACGATATAAATGCAAAAAGGTCATTTCTGAATTGAGAAGCGTTTACCGTGAACGCAGTCTCAGCTAGAGCGGGAACACGTTGCTCTCTAATTCAAATCACGCTGTAAAGCTGAACTTCCAAGATACGGATTGAATAGAGCCCTTAGTGGCATGGAAATAGGATAACATATAATTAATAGGAAATCGCCATATTATGATGTAGTCAAATTCATTATAGAGATGGCAATGTTGCCATTACTGTTACTAGCAAGTTTGTAAAAAAAAATAGCTAGCAATGCTAAAATAGGTCAAATACGGTGGTCCCCTCAAAATTAAGTTAGCTGGCTAAAGTTATACTGCATGTAAAGTCAATCTGGCGACATCACAATCATAAAAATGTTTTCTTGTTTTGTAATATTTGTGTGTTTCAAAGCAAAATCGGCGTTGTACCGAGTTAGTTACCTAGCTGGCTAACGTTAGCCTATCGTTAGCCTAGATCGTTAGGGTAGTTAGCTAGCTAACATCACACGTCACTATCATCACTTGCATAGCTGACAATGATTATCAAAATCTACAGACGCACAACCAGCAATTCGCGATCTAGCTACCTGTATACTCACCACCACTGGGGACCAACGAACTCCAACCAACTTCCGCATGATAGGTTCCATCGGCAGGGCATACAAACCAGTTGGCTGTGCATCCTGCTGGTAGCATGCATTGCATGGTCAATCCGTACAGGGCTACTCAGTTTAAAATGGCAGGGATCCTTTGAAAGTATCGTGGGCGATGAAACAACGGAGCCCCACTTAATGAACAGAACGATGCGGGCTGAGGGGCGATTTGCATGTGGAGTTTGACAAAAGGGGGCATGATTTGTTAACATTGTAATCCAAACCCAACCTTAATTTACTCGATGTGACACACTAAGGTTCCAAACTCCATTTTAGACAAGACTGACTGTATTACTCAAATTATCCTAATTACACTTTGTAGTCAATTCTAAAACTAGAATAAATGTTTCGGACTCATATTGATGCTACATAGGCCATTTTCAAAAGGGATTAGTTGATTTATAGGGGCAGTCGCTCTGTAATGACAAACGTTTTAATTATCCGAGTACTAAAGTGGGTGCTCTAAAAAGATGGCGGACGAGACAGATTACGCACCAGTAAAGTAAAGAGACGGAGAAAAAAAAAAAAATAGATCATTACTGCTAACAGGTCTTTGACAAAACCACTCTTCAAAGCTCAAACAAACTTCTGCAAAAGCATTTCCCAGCTGCCCCTTCCCTGACACTTCTAGCGCAGAGGCGCTTTCTGGTATACAATACATTCTCATCATACAGGTAAAGCGAGGTCACTTTAACACCTAAGCAAAGTTATCTTCCTGGCACGAGGGAGCTTGACAGATCCCCAGGGCTCAAGAGTCATAAACTTCATTAATGCAGTGTATCAAAAGCCAGTCAGCAGGCAACCTTTCCAGGCCCAGCCTGTAAAATGGTCATTATGGAGCTGGCAATTACTGCCACATTAAAGCACAGAGGAAAGCAGGGAGCCTGTGAATGTGTGTTAGTTAGCTTAATGGACGACTCAGCCCATAGGTTACGTCCCAAATGGCACCCTAATCCCTATGAAGTGCACTACTTTTGACCAGGGACCTATGGTAGGGACACAAGGAATAGGGTGCCGTGTGGGAAGCCATAAGCCTCAGTGCCAGCTTTGAGTGAAACTGCAAAGGACTGGGGGATTAGAATAACCTTTGTTTATCCAGAAGGCATTCTAAGAAACAATTATTGTCTTTATTTATAATGGCTCTTTCAATAACAACCAGGTCAGGGAACAGTTGGTAGGAACATAAGGTAAAAATCAAATCAAATTGTATTTGTCACATACACATGGTTAGCAGATGTTAATGCGAGTGTAGCGAAATGCTTGTGCTTCTAGTTCCGACAATGCAGTAATAACCAACAAGTAATCTAACTAACAATTCCAAAACTACTGTCTTATACACACAAGTGTAAGGGGATAAAGAATATGTACATAAAGATATATGAATGAGTGATGGTACAGAGCGACATAGGCAAGATGCAGTAGATGGTATCGAGTACAGTATATACATATGAGATGAGTATGTAAACAAAGTGGCATAGTTAAAGTGGCTAGTGATACATGTATTACATAAGGATGCAGTCGATGATATAGAATACAGTATATATGTATGCATATGAGATGAATAATGTAGGGTATGTAACATTATATAAGGTAGCATTGTTTAAAGTGGCTAGTGATATATTTACATCATTTCCCATCAATTCCCATTATTAAAGTGGCTGGAGTTGAGTCAGTGTCAGTGTGTTGGCAGCAGCCACTCAATGTTAGTGGTGGCTGTTTAACAGTCTGATGGCCTGGAGATAGAAGCTGTTTTTCAGTTTCTCGGTCCCAGCTTTGATGCACCTGTACTGACCTCGCCTTCTGGATGATAGCGGGGTGAACAGGCAGTGGCTCGGGTGGTTGATGTCCTTGATGATCTTTATGGCCTTCCTGTAACATCGGGTGGTGTAGGTGTCCTGGAGGGCAGGTAGTTTGCCCCCGGTGATGCGTTGTGCAGACCTCACTACCCTCTGGAGAGCCTTACGGTTGAGGGCGGAGCAGTTGCCGTACCAGGCGGTGATACAGCCCGCCAGGATGCTCTCGATTGTGCATCTGTAGAAGTTTGTGTGTGCTTTTGGTGACAAGCCAAATTTCTTCAGCCTCCTGAGGTTGAAGAGGCGCTGCTGCGCCTTCTTCACGATGCTGTCTGTGTGAGTGGACCAATTCAGTTTGTCTGTGATGTGTATGCCGAGGAACTTAAAACTTGCTAAACTCTCCACTACTGTTCCATCGATGGATAGGGGGGTGTTCCCTCTGCTGTTTCCTGAAGTCCACAATCATCTCTTTAGTTTTGTTGACATGGGGTGTGAGGTTATTTTCCTGACGCCACACTCCGAGGGCCCTCACCTCCTTCCTGTAGGCCGTCTCGTCGTTGTTGGTAATCAAGCCTACCACTGTTGTGTCGTCCGCAAACTTGATGATTGAGTTGGAGGCGTGCGTGGCCACGCAGTCGTGGGTGAACAGGGAGTACAGGAGAGGGCTCAGAACGCACCCTTGTGGGGCCCCAGTGTTGAGGATCAGCGGGGAGGAGATATTGTTGCCTACCCTCACCACCTGGGGGCGGCCTGTCAGGAAGTCCAGTATCCAGTTGCACAGGGCGGGGTCGAGACCCAGGGTCTCGAGCTTGATGACGAGCTTGGAGGGTACTATGGTGTTGAATGCCGAGCTGTAGTCGATGAACAGCATTCTCACATAGGTATTCCTCTTGTCCAGATGGGTTAGGGCAGTGTGCAGTGTGGTTGAGATTGCATCATCTGTGGACCTATTTGGACGGTAAGCAAATTGGAGTGGGTCTAGGGTGTCAGGTAGGGTGGAGGTGATATGGTCCTTGACTAGTCTCTCAAAGCACTTCATGATGACGGAAGTGAGTGCTACGGGGCGGTAGTCGTTTAGCTCAGTTACCTTAGCTTTCTTGGGAACAGGAACAATGGTGGCCCTCTTGAAGCATGTGGGAACAGCAGAGTGGGATAGGGATTGATTGAAAATGTCCGTAAACACACCGGCCAGCTGGTCTGTGCATGCTCTGAGGGCGCGGCTGGGGATGCTGGGGATGCCGTCTGGGCCTGCAGCCTTGCGAGGGTTAACACGTTTAAATGTCTTACTCACCTCGGCTGCAGTGAAGGAGGTGAGGTAACCCTCCTTCGCAAGACGTTCATGGCAACATTATAATAATGATTTGACAGATGTTATGAATAGTAAAGACAAGAGATGTTATGACTGATACATGCAGTATACAACATATCAATGACAGCTATAACATTCTTATGAGAAGTCTTACAATGTATTAAAACTTACTTCATCATAATCATATTGCATTATAACTGCAGGCTTCAAGTAAAGTACATTTTTCAAGCTGTGGATGATTTGTTTGTTAATGATAATTGAGTGTTATTGTGTTGGTTTGGTTAAGGGGCTTGAGTTTTTCCATATACAATACTAGTCAAAAGTTTGGACACCTACTATTCAAGGGTTTTTCTTTGTTTTTACTATTTTCTACATTGAAGAATCTCAAATATAAAATAGATATTTTTTTGGTTGCTACATGATTACATTTGTGTTATTTCATGGTGTTGAGGTCTATTATTCTACAAAGTAGCCACCCTTTGCCTTGATGACAGCTTTGCACACTCTTGGCATTCTCTCAACCAGCTTAACGAGGTAGTCACCTGGAATGCATTTCATTTAACAGGTGTGCCTTGCTAAAAGTTAATTTGTGGAATTTCTTTCCTTCTTAATGCATTTGAGCCAATCAGTTGTGTTGTGCGGGGCGCTGTCCTCAGATAATCGCATGGTTCGCTTTTGCCGTAAAGCCTTTTTGAAATCTGACACGGCGGCTGGATTAACAAGAAGTTAAGCTTTATTTTGATGTATAACATATCATTTTCAAGAATGTTAAATATTTGAATTTTGTATTTCCGAATTACGCGCTCTGCAATTTCACCGGATGTTGGCCAGGTGGGACTCTACCGTACCACCTGCCCATAAGAAGTTAAGAACAAATTCTTATTTACAATGACGGCCTACCAGGGAACAGTGGGTTAACTGCCTTGTTCAGGGGCAGAACAACAGATGTTTTCCTTGTCAGCTCAGGGATTCGATCCAGCAACCTTTTGGTTACTGCTCTAACCACTAGAAAACCTGCCGCCCTTATGGCAAGAAGAGCTCAAATAAGCAGAGAGAAACATCAGTCCTTCATTACATGAAGGTCAGTCAATCAGGAAAATTTCAAGAACTTTGAATGGTTCAAGTGCAAAAACCATCAAGAGCTATGATGAAACTGGCTCTCATGATGACTGCCACAGGAAAGGAAGACCCAGAGTTACCTCTGCTGCAGAGGACAAATTAGAAAGTTAAATACATCTCAGATTGCACCCCAAATAAATGCTTCAGAGTTCAAGTAACAGACACATCAAGGAGTGTGTGAGATGGTCAAATTCATGGTCAAATTGCTGAAAAAGAAACCACTACTAACAGACACCAAGAAGAAGAAGAGACTTGCTTGGGCCAAGAAACATGACCAATGGACATTAGACCGGTGGAAATCTGTCCTTTGGCCTGATGAGTCCAAATGTGCATTTTTTGGTTCTTGTGAGACGCAGAGTAGGTGAATGGGTGATCTCCGCATGTGTGGTTCCCATCGTGAAGCATTGAGGTGGTGGTGTGATGGTGCTTTGCTAGTGACACGATCTGTGATTTATTTAGGATTCAAGGCACACTTAACCAGCATGGCTACCACAGCATTCTGTAACGATACGCCATCCCATCTGGTTTGCGGTTAGTGGGACTATCATTTGTTTTTCAACAGGACAATGACCCAACACACCTCCAGGTTGTGTAAGGGCTATTTGACCAAGAAGGAGAGTGCTGCATCAGATGACCTGGCCTCCACAATCATCCAACCTCAACCCAATTGGGTGGTTTTGGATGAGTTGGAACCGCAGCCAACAAGTGCTCAGCATATATGTGAAGTAGAGGTCGACCGATTATGATTTTTCAACGCCGATACCGATTATTGGAGGACCCCCCCCCCAAAAAAGCCGATACCGATTGAAAAAAAAATAAATAATAATTAAATCGGCAGATTAAAAAAATAAAAATGTATTTGTAATAATTACAATACTGAATGAACACTTAATTTAACTTAATATAATACATCAATAAAATCTATTGAGCCTCAAGTAGATAATGAAACATGTTCACTTTGGTTTAAATAATGCAAAAACAAAGTGTTGGAGAAGAATGTAAAAGTGCAATATATGCTATGTAAGAAAGCTAACGTTTCAGTTCCTTGCTCAGAACATGAGAACATATGAAAGCTGGTGGTTCCTTTTAACATGAGTCTTCAATATTCCCAGGTAAAAAGTTTTAGGTTGTAGTTATTATAGGACTATTTCCCTCTATACCATTTGTATTTCATTAACCTTATACTATTGGATGATCTTATAGGCACTTTATTATTGCCAGTGCAACAGTATAGCTTCCGTCCCTCTCCTCGCTCCTCCCTGGGCTCGAACCAGCAACACAACGACAACAGCCACCACATCGAAGCATCGGTACCCATGCAGAGCAAGGGAAACAACCAGCAAGGCTCAGAGCGAGTGAAGTTTGAAACGCTATTAGCACGCGCTAACTAGCCAGCCATTTCACTTCGGCCACAACAGCCTCATCTCCGGAGTTGATAGGTTTGAAGTCATAAACAGTGCAATGCTTGACGCACCACGAAGAGCTTGCTGGCAAAATGTACGAAAGTGCTGTTTGAATGAATGTTTACGCGCCTGCTTCTGCCTACCACCGCTCAGTCAGATACTTAGATACTTGTATGCTCAGTCAGATTATATGCAACACAGAACACGCTAGATAATATCTAGTAATATCAACCATGTGTAGTTCACTAGTGATTATGATTGTTTGTATTTTATAAGATAAGTTTAATGCTAGCTAGCAACTTACCTTGGCTTACTGCATTTGCATAACAGGCAGTCTCCTTGTGGAGTGCAACGAGAGAGAGGCAGGTCGTTATTGGGTTGGTCTCGTTAACTGTAAGGTTGCAAGATTGATTCCCCGAGCTGACAAGGTGAAAATCTGTCTTTCTGCCCCTGAATGAGGCAGTTAACCCACCATTCCTAGGCCGTCATTCAAAATAAGAATGTGTTCTTAACTGCCTTGCCTAGTTAAATAAAGGTATATAAAAAATAACATTTAAAAATATAAAAAAATAAAATCTACAAATTGACACCCAAAAATACCAATTTCCGATTGTTATGAAAACTTGACATCGGCCCTAATTAAATCGGCCATTCCGATTAATCCGTTGACCTCTAGTGTGAACTCCTTCAAGACTGTTGGAAAAGCATTCCAGGTGACTACCTCATGAAGCTGGTTGAGAGAATGCCAAGAGTGTGGATGTACTTTCCATTTTTGAAGGATCCTGCTGTGACGCTTTCAAAGATCGCTTGGGATTCCTTTTAAGGGTTGCCATTTGCCTTGATATCAAATTTGTGCATTGTGAATATGAAGAGTCTTGAGCGCAATCATTAAGGGATGTTTCACTTCGCTCTCCATTCAGTCATTTATTAATCCACTTCAAGATCATTACCATTTTGCTCTCAAGGCAATATTTACAAGTAACAAAGAATAAATTCCACCACGTTTTCCCTCCTTATCCACCAAAAGGCTCCAGATCATATTTCAAAGCATCAGCATGCTCCCCGTCAAACGGTTAATTATAGATATGATGAGTCATTCTCAGATCTTACAATCTCCCCTTCATCAAAGAGCCCTCGTAATAAAAATACATAAAATACGAAAATTCCACTTGCATAATGAATATGTATACCCAGTGAGTCATATAGCACTAGGGTTGTGGGCACTGAAACACTAGTGCACAACATGTCTTGTAGTCATTTGGTGTCATGTAAAAAAATATACATGAACCCCTACAATAACAGCCAAGAAAATGACACATACCATCAGTGACATTTGACTGCTTTTGGTGTCAAGATTAAAACAAGCATGAGAAAACTCCAAACGCTTCAAGACTTTCCAAGAAGGTCACACATTCCTATCCAAAACATCACAGCTATGTTGTAGCAATTTGACTACTGACTAGATGGCGTACACGTTCTGATGTGCGGAAAGTCCAAAACGAAAAGCATGGAAGAGGGGATTTTGCCAGCAATTGCCAGGCTCGGGTGAAATTATTAGATGGGGGGGGGGTTCACGCTTCATCATGCATGTTTAGATTACACACACGCCACACTCTGGGCCCGGGGCTGCTGGGGCACTAGCGCGATCTGGCGACAGAAGAAACGTTCGGTCCCGTCAACAGTGTGTGTGTAAATTTAAATGGATTACGGGGGCTCTGATCTGCAAAACTAATTTCCGTGCTATTCCCAAACGATCCTGTCCCGTGGGATTAGCGGGAAACAGTTTAATATATCCCAAGGCGCACTGGAACTACATCAGGGATAAAGGGGAACTTTTGGAAAACTTCATAGTGAACTGAAATTACTTTAAAGGGCCAACCTGGGATTCAAACCACAACAATGCATTCACCTCTGCCAGTTATTTGGTAAAAAGCTAAGGGATGGGGAAACGTAAGTACTCAAATATATAAACAGAGTTATTACAATGCTTTAGAGAGTTTGTTTTCAATTACATTGTTTACTAACAAGCTTATGTTTTGGTTTCTGATGGGGTAAGTCAGTTGAACTAAACTGATGACACATTCATAATTTATATTCTCCAACTGCCTCCAACTTCTCTTAAATGCAAGTAAAACTAAATGCATGCTCTTCACCTGATCGCTGCCGGCACCTGCCCGCCCATCCAGCATCACTACTCTGGATGGTTCCGACTTAGAATACGTGGACAGCTACAAATACCTAGGTGTCTGGCTAGACCGTAAACTCTCCCTCCAGACTCCCATTAAGAATCTCCAATCCAAAATTAAATCTAGAATCAGCTTCCTATTTCGCAACAAAGCATCCTTCCCTCATGCTGCCAAACATACCCTCGTAAAACTGACCATCCTGCCAATCCTTGACTTCGGCAATGTAATTTACAAAAAAGCCTCCAACACTCTACTCAGCAAATTGGATACAATCACAGTGCCATCTGTTTTGTCACCAAAGCACCATATACTACCCACCACTACTACCCACCCTGTATGCTCTCGTTGGCTGGCCCTCACTTCATATGCGTAGCCAAACCCACTAGCTCCAGGTCATCTATAAGTCTTTGCTAGGTAGAGCCCCTCCTTATCTCAGCTCATTGGTCACCATAGCAGCACACCACCCATAGCACACGCTCCAGCAGGTATATTTCACTGGTCAACCCCAAAGCCAATTCCTCGTTTGGCCGCCTTTCCTTCCAGTTCTCTCCTGCCAATGACTGGAACGAATTGCAAAAATCACTGAAGCTGGAGACTCAAATCTCCCTCACTAACTTTAAGCACCAGCTGTAAGAGCAGCTCACAGATCACTGCACCTGTACATAGCCCATCTGTAAATAGCCCATCCAACTACCTCACCCCATAACGTTATTTTTTTCTCCCTTATACCCCAGTATTTCCACTTGCACATTCATCTTCCGCACATCTATCACTCTTTTAAATGACTAAATTGTAATTATTTTGCCACTATGGCTTATTGCCTTACCTCATTTGCACACACTGTATATACTTTTTTCTATTGTGTTATTGACTGTACGTTTGTTCATGTGTAACTCCGTTGTTGTTTGTGTCGCACTGCTTTGCTTTATGTTGGCTCTTGTAAATGAGAACTTGTTATCACCTGGTTAAATGAAATAAAAAAATGTAAAAAAAATCAATGGCGACACATATTCAAGTTAAAAGTTTTAAAAAATGGATGCACCAATCCCAGATTGCCTCATTTAATGGAAGGCACAGGCATTGTTTGTAGACTTCAGCCCATGCTGCTTTTTACCAAATGTCTCTCTCTAATCTGTGTGTGCTTATTGTTATTGAGCTATAATGTCCAAATCAACAAGTAATTTACCATACTACTCTGAACACTAACCCCACCCAATAGGACATTTTTCAAAAATAGATTATTCAAATCTTGGAGGACTTTTGAAAGAGCCTCATCTAATCTTTTGTTTCGGACAACCCGAAAATTCTGACATTCAATTCAATACAACTTGGAAACAGAAATATGCAGATGAGCGCTCATTGACATTTCAGTTGGCCAAATGGAAAGTCTTAGGGGAGGAGAGGGCAAACACAGTGAAGGACTAGGCTGGGAACAGGTCAGCATAATTAACTAGGTCAGCATAGTTAATGAGCTGATAGCCCAAACACAGGAAATGACTGAAATATGAGCGGTGAAAATGCAACTCTACCCATCCATTCCACAACATGGTGTAACTTTACACAAAACATGGCAGTGATCTGCACACCCACGCAGATACATGTGTGGACATCGATTGAGAAAACTTGTCAAGAGAAAAATTATCAGCTGATTAAGCCTTACAGTAACTAACTACAACAAACAGACGACAATAGTTGTTTTTTTCAGTATTATGCTGAATTTGACTCCGAAGTAATTTCTTCACCTTGCCAAAAGGTCATAGCTCTAAATCCTCTCCTCAGATCAGTAAAACACAGCAAACGCAGAGGATGAAGAGGCTGTAAATAGGTAAGAGGTGACATGCTACATCATCAGATACATACATCCCATTCAGGTGTAGGGTTCTCTCTAGACATTGATCTTGGGTCAGTTTCACTTTTCCCCTAATGGTTAAGAAAAGGATTGGGGGAGCGGAAGCTGATCCTAAATCTGCACCTAGAAGAAACTTCACCCCGGAGCTCCCATTCACCACATTGCAAAATCCTGTCGCATAACTCTCAGAACCGCCAGGCCTTTCATCCTATAAGAACCCGCTAGAGATTGTTGCTGGGTGTCCCCTTATGCGTCAGATGCATATCAACCTGCAAGGAGCAGCAAACATAAGCACCAACGCTTGATAAATAGTACATAAACAATTGTAAAGCATGAATTGCATTTAGAAATATATCCATGTAAAAATATAACAATAGCTATTTGTTTAGATAGAATTCTACAAAACATGTTCTTGATTCTACAAAGTCCTAGTGAAAAATATAGACCTAAAGCCAATTTGACACTTCCAGCCAATGACCCGTCAATATTCTAACAGTCGAATAAATACATTTCATATACTGTACCCTCAGAGTGGGCCACCAACAAATATCTAAATAATGAACTAAATGGCATCACAAGATATTTTGGCAAAGGCACACTGATGCTACATCGCTCTCCAACCAAGGTGCATAAATAAAGCTCAAACTGGGCTCTAACCAGTTATACGAATGTGGTTCACCTTTTAGTCAGGTTAAACAAATCATTCAGAATGAACCTTCTCGTTGCGGGCTAACTTCATTTATACTGAATAAAGTGTCTGAGCCACAAGTTGAGGACCAATGAAATCAGATTCCCTCCCCCTCGCAAAGATTGCGTTATCATCTCCTTCATTTGAGGGAGACTGAAAATATTTGATTCAATCAAAGGTTTTGTGTTACTTTTTTGTTGTTGCTTCATTTAACGCCTGCTGACATGCAAGATCACTTTTCTTTCTTTCATTTTGATTTCGGCACAAATTAAAATGTGGTGCTGAAACACCAATGGATTGATGTTTCAGTATTGTCTCAATGAACAGTTCAGTGTTCGACTAGCCACTTGTGACATGCATGCATACTTGAAAGCCTGCTAGAGTTAGCGGCAGTATCCACCGTCGTAGTACGGATGAAGCCTAGGCTGGAATGTGAAATTGAAGCTTTTGCAGATGCAGTGCACTGTGGGAATGTTCCAGACATTCAAGGCCTTTGCAGATGCAGTGCACTGTGGGAATGTTCCAGACATTCAAGGCCTTTGCAGATGCAGTGCACTGTGGGAATGTTCCAGACATTCAAGGCCTTTGCAGATGGAGTGCACTGTGGGAATGTCCCAGACATTCAAGGCCTTTGCAGATGCAGTGCACTGTGGGAATGTTCCCAGACATTCAAGGCCTTTGCAGATGCACTGTGGGAATGTTCCAGATTGTCTCTTCTACAATAAAGACCGTGTACTGCATCCGCAAAAGGTCTTGACTGCATCCGCAAAAGGTCTTGACTGTGGCAGTAACTCAACATAGAAATGACAGGAAATAGGTTTCTTTGTCATTTAATCAGTTGAATGAAAAGGAAAGATAAAACACACACACACAAAGTATAAAAGTTCCATTTCATATGTCATGACATCCTTAGATTTCACAATAACACCACCCAACACTCTTACACTAAAGTCTCATTGATTGAAAAATGTTTTTATTTTACCTTTATTTAATCAGGCAAGTCAATTAAGAACAAATTCTTATTTTCAATGACTGCCTAGGAACAGTGGGTTAACTGCCTGTTCAGGGGCAGAACAACAGATTTGTACCTTGTAAGCTCGGGGATTTGAACTTGCAACCTTCCGGTTACTAGTCCAACGCTCTAACCACTAGGCTACCCTGCACGTGTACAGTGCGCACAACAAGCTATGAATGTCCATGATGGCCCATTATGAAAAGCTGTGGTGTTGAGTCAATCCATTTCCATCAATGTAATCCAAGAGGTCATGACTTAATACAATCTCATTCATTACGTATTTGCCACAGACAAACAATGAATCTAATAAGGTTACATAATTCTGATTTCATTCACTTGACAATGCAAGGCAGAGAACATGCTTCATTAAAGGCCCAATGCAGCCATTTTTATATCAATATCAAATCATTGCTGGTTAACAATTCAGTGCCTTACTATAATAGATTTCCATTTAAATATATATATATATATTTTTTTTTTTAAATGGGCCAAAATAGCTTTTTAGCAACAAAAAAAAAAGCAAGAATCTTGAATAGGACGGTCTGGGAGTGGTCTGAGTGGGAACGGGAAAACGGAAAACTAGCGGACATTGGCAGAGAGGTTTGGAACTATTTTTGTTATTGGTCCATGTCACCATGGAAAGCCACCCATGCAAACCTGCTGATTAGAAGGTCCTGTGTAGATTGTATTTTCAACCAGAGACTATCAGGATATGACATTGGTAAAAAAAACATTTTTTTTAAATCACACATTTACAGAGTTAGTTTCAGCTGTTGTGCAATATGATACAAAACACACAAAAAATAATTTTGACTGCATTGGGACTTTAAAATAACAATATTTCTTTAGTTTGAGAATGCATAGAGAAAAAAAACATTGTTAAACATTTTCTCTGTCATGAAACCAAACAATTCATGGCCTACGGAGTAGTTTATATCATATACACACTCAGTATATAGACCAGTGGAGGCTGCTGAGGGGAGGACTGCTCGTAATGTCCGTAACGAAGCAAATGGATACCATTCCACTTATTCCGCTCCCGTACCAGCCTGTCCTCCCAAGTTAAGGTGCCACCAACCACCTGTGATATTACCTTTATTTAACTAAGCAGGTTAGCAAAGAACAAATTCTTATTTTCAATGACGGCCTAGGAACAGTAAGTTAACTGCCTTGTTCAGGGGCAGAACGTCAGATTTTTACCTTGCCAGCTCGGGGATTCAACCTTGGAACCTTTCGGGTTACTATTCCAACGTTCTAACCACTAGGCTACCTGCTACCCTATAGGGACAGAATACTATGTTGATTCCCATCATTCATAACCCATGGTCTGCAGAGACCGTGGCCTGAAGCACAGAATACAAACCAACCAAAACACAACCTACCAAAACTCAGGAGGGATCTTCCATTCCAAGTTCTGCTGTAGTTGGAAGCTCCATTGGCTTCGGTATGTGGTACCTGCATGTATCTCCAGATTCTCCTCATGGTCACCCCTAGAGGATCCACAGGGGCCACTGGTCCTCACAAGCTACTGGTCCACTCAGATAATCCAAGAAGCTAATTCAGATGATCCAAGAATTCCCATGAACTCAACGAGGTATAGCTTGCTCTACCTTACTGGACTGCAATAGAGCCCAACATGGCTGGGCTATTGGAGGTTGGATTCCGTTGATCCGATCATAGTAGAAACTTCAGTGTCCACAGAACCTTATGATGTAACCATTCCACCTCAGCAGAGCTACAGAACTCAGTAGTCCAAGCAAGAATTCTAGATTCGGATCTCTAGATTCAACAAAGTGCTTTCCCACTTATCTAAAAACCTATGCGAAATGAACGTGCTACTTTTCACCAGACTCCAACACAAGCCACTCTCAACCTACTCTTCTGTCAGTCAACACCTGCAATTAAATCAGCCAGTCTGACGGAGAAAAGGAGAGACGCCATTGGGCTGTTATCTGTGTCCGTCTGCCCCGGGTCAGGTTACTTTTCCTCATTGGACGGTAATAGAGAGGATGAGGTCATACAACCCAGAAGAAGAGAAAGACCTAGAATGTAAAGTGAAGGTATGTAAAGTGTGCAGAGTGTGTATGTAAAACACACTTTAAATAAATTTGACCTGACTGGGATGAGGTATTGCAAGGATGACAGCGTCAGACTCATGATCCAGCATTAAAGTCTTTCTGTACAATTCATTCCCATTGAGCAACTATAGAGTGTTTAAAGCTAGACCTAGTATATATTTGTACAATTTGGCCAGCATCAGATATTTATAGTAATAAACCTAATAATAAAATGTCTCTACTCACACTTTCAACTCAACAAATGTGTTTGGTTGGAATTTTACAGACATGTTAAAAAAATACAATTGTTAAATCCAATACCTTTTCTTATTAAAGAAAATTCATAACATCAATAAACATCCTTTGGGGTCAATTTTCTTCTGGGAAAAGGAAATGGACAGTTTCCAGCGTCCTCCAAAGCTTTGAAAATTATATGGAGTCTTTCTTAAACGTGAGAGATGATTTGTGAGTTACAAAGCAATCCAACTGAGTTGTAGTCTGTACTCAAAGCTGTGCTACATTTTAGTTATTTAGCAGATGGGAGCAATTAGGATGAAGTACTTTTGTTCAAGGGCACAGAAAGATTTTTCACCGAGTAAGCTCGGGAATTTGAACTAGCGACCTTCCGGTTACTGGCCCAATGCTTATAACCACCAGGCTACCTGCCGCCCACCAGGCTACCTGCCGCCCACCAGGCTAATGTTCAGTCCATGGACAATAAAGTAGAGACTTTAGGAACTGTACCATATTCTATTTCACGGAATCATGGCTCTCTCCGGATATACTGTCCAGATCCATACAGGCACCTGGGTTCTCAGTACACGGCACAGACAGGTTCCTAAGACAAAAGGCACGTTTTATTCGTAAGAGAAATTTGAAGTGTTTTAATGAGCAGGCTTTCTTTCATGATTTGTTTTATTTTGACTGGAGCAGATTGATCTTATCCCTGATGTGGAAGCTGCCTGGAAATTCTTTCATGATGGTTTTTTCCCAAATAGTAAACGAACATGCCCCATTCCGCAGGTTCGGGGTTAAAGGGCGGAATAATCCCTGGTTTTCTTCTGAGCTGTCTTGTATTATTCACGACCGTAATCTAGCCTGGGCTAAAGCAAGGAAATCATGTTCTGATGCTGATTGGCTTATTTTTAGGCAGTTACGAAACAAGTGTTCTTTTCTTCTCAGGAAGACCAAGTCTGAATATTTTATGTCTGTTACCACTGATAACCTGAATGACCCTAGAAAGTATTGGAAGGCTATTAAAGTCTGTGACTGGTAACAGTAAATGTAATGAATTACCGTCATGTGTTTTGAAGGACTCTGTTGCTGTATTTGACAAAACTGAAATGCTGAATTGTTTCAATGAGCACTTTGTATCATCTGGTAGGCTGTTTGAATCTGTGTCCTCAGTCTCTGTATAACCCTGTGTGGATGAACCAGTGAGAGCTGGTCAAACCTTTAGCTTTTTGCCATTCTCAGTGCAGGTGGTACATAAAGCCCTGAAATCCGTAGATCAGAGAAAGCCTGCAGGTCCTGATCATTCTCAGTGCAGGTGGTACATAAAGCCCTGAAATCCTTAGATCAGAGAAAGCCTGCAGGTCCTCATCTTCTGGATCCCTGCTTTTTAAATCTGGCAGCTGATTTCATAGCCGAACCACTTACATCTCTGTTCAATCTAACCCTGGAATGACAAGCAGGTGTCCACATACACTACATAACCAAACGTATGTTGCACTGATTCTATCCATTGTGAATAGCCATAGTAATTACCAAAATGTTTATATCTGAATATAGCCACACCACTATCAACCAATAACTACTCAAACTATAACTGTTTTATATAGCCTGACAAGTACAATTTCAGACAATCCTTGAGAACTATCAGTGTCTCCCAATCTGAATGTGAATTTCAAACAATTATATTGAAATATTGCAGATAACATGGATCACAAGTACCTCGCGGGTTTTCATGCTGTTTACTGTGTAATGTAAATGTTGTAGTACTACTGCAAGTTGTGACTAACACAATATTTTTTGCACCCTGTGAGGGACAGAGGGTCTTTTGTGGACATATATCACTTGATGCATACGTCCCCTGGGCTGGCCTGTAAGGTGTTTGAAAAATGCAACATTCTCCAACTTTCATGTAGGAGATCAGCCCCTGTCAAGATCACCCCCACATAAATCTACACATACCTCATGCCTCCTTTAAAATAACCGGAAAATGACACCCCTGCTAGCGCATTTGTCCGTTTATGTGATTACATTTATTTGAACTAATACACACATGTATGTATGCATGTATGCATGTATGCATGTATGCATGTATGCATGTATGCATGTATGCATGTATGCATGTATGTATGTATGTACAGTGGGGCACAAAAGTATTGTCAGCCACCAATTGTGCAAGTTCTCCCACTTAAAAAGATGAGGCCTGTAATTTTCATCATAGGTACACTTCAACTATGACAGACAAAATGAGAAAAAAAAATCTAGAAAAATCACATTGTAGGATTTTAATGAATTTATTTGCAAATTATGGTGGAAAATAAGTATTTGGTCAAAAACAAAAGTTTCTCAATAATTTGTTAGATACCCTTTGTCGGCAATGACAGAGGTCAAATGTTTTCTGTAAGTCTTCACAAGGTTTTCACGCACTTTTGCTGGTATTTTGGCCCATTCCTCCATACAGATCTCCTCTAGAGCAGGGATGTTTTGGGGCTATTTCTGGGCAACACGGACTTTCAACTACTCCAAAGATTTTCTATGGGGTTGATATCTGGAGACTGGCTAGGCCACTCCTTCATTGCCCGGGCGGTGTGTTTGGGATCATTGTCATGCTGAAAGACACAGCCATGTTTCATCTTCAATGCCCTTGCTGATGGGAGGACGTTTTCACTCAAAATCTCACGATACATGGCCCCATTCATTCTTTCCTTTACACGGATCAGTCGTCCTGGTCCCTTTGCAGAAAAACATCCCCAAAGCATTATGTTTCCATCCCCACAGTAGGTATGGTGTTCTTTGGATGCAACTCAGCATTCTTTGTCCTCCAAACAGGACACGTTGAGAGTTTACCAAAAAATTATATTTTGGTTTCATCTGACCATATGACATTCTCCCAATCTTCTTCTGGATCATCCAAGTGCTCTCTAGCAAACTTCAGACGGGCCTGGACATGTACTGGCTTAAGCAGGGGGACACGTCTGGCACTGCAGGATTTGAGTCCCTGGCGGCGTCGTGTGTTACTGATGGTAGGCTTTGTTACTTTTTGTCCCAACTCTCTGCAGGTCATTCACTAGGTCCCTCCGTGTGATTCTGGGATTTTTGCTCACTGTTCTTGTGATTATTTTGACCCCGCGGGGTGAGATCTTGCGTGGAGCCCCAGATCGAGAGAGATTATCAGTGGTCTTGTTTGTCTTCCATTTCCTAATAATTGCTCCCACAGTTGTATGTATATATTTTTATTCTAGAAATTAAATAAATTAAATCTGTTATGAGAGCAAGAGAGAAGGAGAGAGAGGTACAGTAGAGCCTACATCCCAAATGGAACCCTAAATAGGGCTCTGGTCAAAGGTGATGCACTATGGCCCTAGGGTGCCATTTGGAATGGGGATCATCTCTGTAGCAGTTCTGCTGAGTGCTGCAGAAAATTATTTATAAAATCAGTTCATAGGCCTGTTCCATTGGCCATCATCTACTGTGAAGTGACAAATGAGGTTGTTTGTTTCCCAGACGTACAGTGCCTTGCAAAAGTATTCACCCCCTTGGCGTTTTCCTATTTTGTGTCATTATAACCTGTAATATACATGGAATGAACATACACAAAATTGTCCAAATTGCTGAAGTGAAACATTTTTTTTTACTTGTTATAAAAAATATATAATTTAAAACAACAAAAAAGTGGTGCATGCATATGTATTCACCCCTTTGCTATGAAGCCCCGGAATAAAATCTGGTTCAACCAATTACCTTCAGAAGTCACATCATTAGTTCAATAAAATCCACCTGTGTGCATTCTAAGTGTCACATGATCTCAGTATATATATATATATATTATATACACATACATACACACACACACACACACACACACACACACATCTGTTCTGAAAGGCCCCAGAGTCTGCAACACCACTAAGCAAGCGGCACTATGAAGCCCAAGGAGCTCTCCAAACAGGTCAGGGACAAAGTTTTGGAGAAGTACAGATCAGGGTTGGGTTATAAAAAAATATCAGAAAAACTTTGAACATCCCACAGAGCACCATTAAATACATTATTAAAAATTTAAAGAATGTGGAACCATAACAAACCTGCCAAGAGAGGGCCGCCCACCAAAACTCACAGAGCAGGCAAGGAGGACATTAATCAGAGTGACCAAAGATAACCCTGAAGGAGCTGCAAAACTCCACAGCGGAGACTGGAATATCTGTCCATAGGACCACTTTAAGCCGTATACCCCACAGAGCTGGGCTGTACGGAAGAGGGGCCAGAAGAAAATAAGCAGACACATTTGGTGTTCGCCAAAAGGCATGTGGGAGACTCCCCAAACATATGGAAGAAGGTACTCTGGGGATGTTTTTCAAACTGGTCAGAATTGAAGTATGGATGGCGCTAAATACAGGGAAATTCTTGAGGGAAACCTGTTTCAGTCTTCCAGAGATTTAAGACTGGGACAGAGGTTCACCTTCCAGCAGGACAATGACCTAAGCATATTCAAAGTAAAATATTTAGCATATTCAAAGTGGTAGGCACGTTGTGTTAATCAAATGATACAAACCCACAAAAATCTATTTTAATTCCAGGGTGTAAGGCAACAAATAGGAAAAATGCCAAGGGGGTGAATACTTTCACAAGCCTCTGTAGAAGATAATGCAGGCGACCAGGGCAAAACTCCGACGGGTTGGGGCGAGCCGGGACAGTCCGATTGCATAAAACATTACAATTCTCATCTATTTCCAAGATGACCGCTTTACAGCCTGCCCCAGAACCTTGAAGGACACACACAAAAATAGACAATGACATAAGTTGTATCCCAAATGGCACCTTATTCCCTATGTAGTAGACTACTTTTGACCAGGGCCATTAGACCTCATAAGTAGTGCACTATATAGGAAACAGGGTGCAATTTAGGGCACCACCCCATAGATAAAAAATGTATCACAGTCCTAGCCAGACAGGACATCTACATTTAAGAGATGGCCCATATTGTGTCTCAAATGGCACCCTATTCAAAAGTAGTACACTATTATAGGGAACAGAGTACAATTTGAGGAGCCGCATCATGAATGTTTAATCCGGCACAATCATAGCCAAATTCAGTTCTTGGCCGGAAGGTTAAAAATAATTATTGGAAAAGAGAAACCTCAAAGTCCCGCTTGAATATGGATCCGCAATCTTCTTGAAAAGTCCCATTCTATCAGATGGCCTAGGCTGTAAGACCAGGATTAGACTCATTGCCTGTCCCCTCTTGATTGGTTCACTGTGTGCGTGGTGGATTTGGGGGGCATATGACCCATCTTTACTATCTCAACACATTCACTACTCAATCCACTAGCCAGTGATATAATATTTATCTACAGACCTACGGTACTAATGTTTCTCTCTTTGGTACAAAATGATACATATCCATTTTTCTTTTAATTGACTCATTATTGGAGAATATCATTGATGACAATTCTTGTGAGCTAATAATTACTTTTCAAGCACATTTATATCCTCTGGGTATATTTTTTTAATATATTTTTTTTACTCTCAACCCCAATTTCAGCCTCTGTCCAACCCCTTCAAATAAAAAATCAATTCAGGTGAGAATTCAGGGGGGGGATTGCTCATAAATATATATTTTTGGGGGTGGGTAAACGTAGTTGTACGTAATGTCACACTCATACTAAAATGATAGGCATCACCAGCTACTTCGGCTCTGGGCAGTTAGCTCACAGTGGTAAGGTGTGGAGTTCCTAACATCTAGTGCAACTTGCGGTGTAAATTTTAATCCCCCCATGGGGTGTTAAATCTTTGAAACGTGGACTCATAATTGCTGTGGTATTGTTTCGGGAAGAAAAGTGCAATCATCCCCTTGAAAATAAAGATTAGGGGCTCAATTCAATCCAACCTGCATTGCAGTGTTTATGCAGTAGCTCTTTTTCCAATGGTCAAATTAACTCTGATTGGTTTGGGGTACACTGTTTAAAAACCTACAACTACTACCAAGGTGACCCCTCTTACAGGAATGCTTTCACTTTTTAGAATTAGATGGATATTGTAAATAAAGGACTCAAAAAAATAAAAGATGTGCCCAATGTGGGATTAGAACTCACAACCACTGAACTGATAGCCAACTGCCTTAGTGCACCAATCTGTCATAGCAGCTGGGGGGGGGGGGAATTACAACTAATTAACATACCAACTATTTTCATTTATTTCTTATTAAGATGCATGCAACTACGAATATATCCTTGTAGCCGACATGTTTTTATTTTTAAAAGCACATAGATGTGTATGAAACAGAAAGCAAAAACGTTGAAATTGGTCATATGCGGAAATGTGCCTTAGTGCCGTTTGAATTTTGTGTAACGTCAGCAGTCCAGTGTTACCCAAACTGTGGGGCCATTATATACATCCATCTATGTAAGTCATGGAGTCCTCATATTTCCATCAGAGAAAGGGCCCTGATCCAACTCCATCTACAGTGCCTTCTGAAAGTATTCAGACCTCTTAACTTTTTCCACATTGTTACTTTACAACCTTATTCTAAAATGGAGTAAATATTTTTTTCCGCCCCAATCTACATGAAATACCCCATAATGACAAAGCGAAAACAGGTTAAGAAATTTCTGCAAATTTGTTACAAATAAAACACTGAAATACCTTATTTACAAAATGATTTAGACCCTTTCCTATGAGCCTCAAATCAGGTGCCTCCTGTTTCCATTGATCATCATTGAAAAATGTTTCTACAACTTGGGAGTCCACCTGTGGTAAATTAAATTGATTGGAAATGATTTGGAAAGGCAAACACCTGTCTATTTAAGGTCCCACAGTTGACAGTGCAGTCTCAGAGCGAAAACCAAGCCATGAGATCGAAGGAATTGTCCATAGAGCTCCGAGACAGGATTGTGTCGAGGCACAGATCTGGGGAAGGGTACCAAAATAATATCTGCAGCATTGAAGCTACCCAAGAGCACAGTGGCCTCAATCATTCTTAAATGGAAGTTTGGAACAACCAAGACTCTTCCTAGAGCTGGCCACAAGGCCAAACTGATCAACCAAGGGTGAAAGGCCTTGGTCAAGATGGTGACCAAGAACCCAATGGTCACTCTGCAGAGGAACTCTGGAGCTTTGTCAGAGATGGTTGTCATTCTGGAAGGTTATCCCGAGACTACATTCATCTTTTTTCGATCCTGACTAAAGTATAGAGAGGTCCTTGATGAAAACCCGCTCCAGAGCGCTCAGGACCTCAGACTGGGGCGAAGGTTCACCTTCCAACAGGACAACGACCCTAAGCACACAGCCAAGAAAATGCAGGAGTGACTTCGGGACAAGTTTCAATGTCCTTGAGTGGACCAGCCTGAGCCCGGACTTGAATCTGATCTAACATCTCTAGAGAGACCTGAAAATAGCTGTGCAGCAACGCTCCCCGCTCCCCATTCAACCAGACAGAGTTTGAGTTTGTCTCGTCAAATTTAGTCTCAATTCCTCATATAATTGTGTTTTATGCTTATTGCACATTTATAAAAACACAGACTAGACAGCTCACATAACAGTCTTAGGTTAAAATGCTGCTAGAGAGTACCCCAATGCCACGTGTGACAAACTGAGCATTCAATTTCCAGAATCAATAGTCTCGTTTTAGTAGTGTCTGCTTTGCGCTCAATTTCAGTAGCCGAGACATAAAAAGGGTATCGTTAAAAAAAGTTAAATACTATATTACAATAAAATAATGTCTCAATGTGTTTTGGTGTCCATATGACCGATTCTGCTGGACCAAACCGCAGATATGATATCTCAACTTTGTTTGTTGGCGTGAGAGGTAGGGGTTGTGTGTGTGTGTGTGTGTGTGTGAACCATTAGAGGAAGAGGCGAAGCGAGAGGTTTCACTCTTGCTAAAAAAACATTATTATTATTTTTTTTAAATCGGTCAAAAAATAAACCCAATGCATTTATATAGCCTTATTTTGGACTGAAGTTTGTCGCCTGCCTTCTCGACTTTGGGATAACGACTCCCGTTGTTAGGGGAGTACGTGCATATCCTCATTATATACAGATCTCTGGTGTAAATGGGAAGGTGCACACAGCACAGAGGAGCGAAGGAGACAAGGCCTAAAATACAATATGAGAACAAGCGGACATAAATGCATAAAAATGACAAATAACAAAAACATTGATTCTTGTGATACAGGCATTTGGAATATCGCACAAAAATGTGCATACATTAAAAGGAATCAAATGAATTTGATTTATCGCCCTAGTTCGAGACACCAGGAGTGTTTCCAAATTCACATGATCCGACAGCAAAACCTCCAGCCCTGAAGTCATTTGTTTCCAAATTTCACAGATGAAAAGGGAAGCTACCTATAATAACAACAATAATCATATTTGGTCATAGCTTACGAATCATTTTACCTGACCAGGTTATGAGATCAGTAAAAACTCCAGGTCCCAGAAAAGACATACACATTTTGCCTCACCACTTCTGAACATGTGGTGCCACCTCTGGAATTGCGTAGGTGTTTATCAAAACACAAGCTATGACATAATACGAAAGCAAACAGAATCTCAGCTAAATGTCTGTTTTGCAAATTAAAAACAACTAATTATAGTTCAGGGCATAAACCGGTGTAGAACTACGATATTTTTGGTAACACTTGATGGTCCACCTGTTTACAATGCATTACAAATGCACTTAAAGTACCTGTCACCAGACTTGCTATAAGCATTCATAACAGCTCACTGTTCATTTTGATAGGACAAAGGTGGTCATATGCAGTCAACATGCTGTATAAGCATTGATAATGGCTCATTTATACAGAGACTATTTAAATGCATAAATACCTATAGTGAATTGAAAGCCAGGTGGCATACAGAAAGTGCAACCAAAAACAACAGTATATTGAAAATGTGTTCAGTGAACTAAACAAAACAAAATTACCTAAATGTATTCCTCAATAATTCAGACGCATTAAGAGAAGCAAGCCCAGTCCTTTTCTCTACCATTTCATATCACTTTGAGTACCGAGGGGCAGAAAAGCCATGCGCAAAACAAAATGACGAAGGTGGAAAACAACAAGGTCAGGATCCATCAAGGCGCTGGGAATGATTGCGACCCTGTCCCATCCATCTCGGGCGGAATTACAGGCACTGCAAGGGAGAGATCAACGCTAGTGAGAGGAGGGAAGAAAAGAATGAGGGTGGGTGGGGGTTGCAGCCAAGTGACAAATGAGCCCAATATTAAAAAAAAAGGCCCTCTCCCATATTCCACCTACAGACTATGAATCTCTAAAGAGCCCAAAAAGGGCATCAATCACCCGCCTATACAGGCAAGCACACTCTCGGGCCAAAGGCAGGTTTAAACAACAGTGTCACAACAACCTGGTCTGGCAGCATTAACTTCGAAGGGCTGGTACATTTTCATTTGGCAGATTTAGCGGTCTCAAAAGTTCTAGGCTATTTTACGATGCAGAGGTTATATGGTGTGATTTCTTCATGAACAATACTTACTTTCCTCTCTACAGCACAGTGATTAGTTGGAGTGCCAATCATGCCAACTCCTTGTCACTCATTGACATGCCATAGGTTTGGCTCGACAATGGAGTTGGCAAGAGCACATAGAAAGGGAAAGGGGATACCTAGCCAGTTGCACCACAATGCATTCAAACTAAATGCGTCGGCGGCATTTAACCCAACCTCTCTGAATCAGAGGTGCAGGGGTCTGCCTTAAAAATCGACGTCCACGTCGTCGGCGCCCGTTGTTGTTGGCGGGTTAATTGCCTTGCTCAAGGGCTGAACGGTAGATTTTTCCACCTTGCCGGCTTGGGGATTCAAACCCGTAAACTTTCGCTTACTGGCCTAACGCTAGGCTACCTGGAACCAGGCTGCAATGTGGATAGGATCTGACAATACACCACGACAGAAACTGCTTATTGAAGCGTGTGGTCAAGCATATTACGCAGCACTAAAATGGACATCAGAAGACGTGAGCTTTGTGCACTTAAAGAGCATAATGACAGCTTTAAGGTCTAGAAATTATCAATATTAAACCAGGCTTCCTCCAACCAAGTACCTGTCAAGATCACTATTTTTAAAGAAAAAGTATAATTGTCGGAAAACCTTCCTATATGGTCGTCAGAACAAAATACTTAGACAGGGGTGTAAAGTTTTTTTGTTGGTGAAATACAGTAAATTGTCAAAGGTTTGTACACACCAAATCATTCATTTCTCTAATTACATATTATTCTACATTGTAGAATAATAGTAAAGAAATCATGAAATAACACATGGAATCATGTAGTAACCAAAAAGTGTCAAACAAATTCAAATATATTTTATGAGATTCCTCAAATAGCCACGCTTTGCACACGCTTAGCATTCTCTCAACCAGCTTCATGAGTCACATGGAATGCATTTCAATTAACAGATGTGCCTTGTTAAAAGTCAATTTGTGGAATGTATTTCCTTATTAATGCGTTTGAGCCAATCAGTTATGTTGTGACAAGGAAGAGTTGGTATACAGAAGACAGCCTTTTACCAAATAGGGCTAAGTCCATATTATGGCAAGAACAGCTCAAATAAGCAAAGAGAAATTACAGTTCATCATTACTTTAAGACATGAAGGTCAGTCAATACGGAACATTTCAAGACCTTTGAAAGTTTCTTCAAGTCCAGTCGCAAAAACCATCAAGTGCTATAATGAAACTGGCTCTCATGAGGACCGCCACAGGAAAGGAAGACCCAGAGTTACCTCTGCTGCAGAGGATATGTTCATTAGAGAGTTACCAGCCTCAGAAATTGCAGCCCAAATAAATGCTTCACAGAAATCAAGTAACAGACACATCTCAACATCAACTGTTCAGAGGAGAGCGAGTGAATCAGGCCTTCATGGTCAACTTGCTGCAAAGAAACCACTACTAAAGGACACCAATAAGAAGAAGAGAATTGCTTGGGCCAAGAAACACAAGCAATGAACATTAACCCAGTGGAAATGTGTCCTTTGGTCTGATGACAATAACATGATGATCGATGCTTCACTGCCGTTGGAGAAATAATCTCGCTCTTTTATCCATAATAATGTACTGTATGTACTGTAGGCTATATCAACACTCTCTACAAGCTGTTGGCAAGAGTGCAAGTGCCAAGACCAGAGTGGGAACATTTGCTATATAGAACAAAACATTCTTACAGACAAAACCATCAGTAGATTTGAAATTGCAATGGAAACCCATTTGGAACAAACTCCCTCACGACGCCAGGACAGCGGAGTCAATCACCACCTTCCGGAGACACCTGAAACCCCACCTCTTTAAGGAATACCTAGGATAGGATAAGTAATCCCTCTCCCCCCCCCTAAGTTTTAGATGCACTATTGTTAAGTGACTGTCCCACTGGATGTCATAAGGTGAATGCACCAATTTGTAAGTCGCTCTGGATAAGAGCGTCTGCTAAATGACTTAAATGTAAATGTAAATGTAACTATTCAGTACTTGGGAATTGAACCTCAAGTTATTTTTATGTGCACTACCTCATCACGCAGAGCCTTTTATAAAGTTAGTTTGATGGAAACATCTCTGGTGTGACAATGTGCATATTGTTTGAATACAGATTTGTAATATTCCCATGAAAATCTGTTGCCAATTGGATGGAAACCTAGCTACAGAGACCAAATTTGAGACATTTTGTTGGTGCGACAGAATAAAAATGAACCTGCTTGTTAGCATAAAATAACACAGCAGCGCTCTCACTTGAGTGAAGAGATTACATCCCACAAGACAAACTCAACAATGTCACTCAAAGGAAAATCACGTCGAGAACAAAAACAGAGAGGGTTCAAAAAGGAGTTCTGAAAGGCACCCATGTGGTGCCTTGTGGTTCTCCACTGAAGGTTGTTGAGCAACGAGGAAATGTCGCAACATGGATGCCCACTAAATTTGTCAAGGGAAGGGAAAATGAAAACACCACATCAATTTAGGAAATAAATTGGAGAGTAAATTGAATGTGGATCAAAACGAAAAACAGGGAAAACACACATAAAAGGCTTTGTTTCAGTACTTAAATAGTGAGAGCCCAAAAAAAAGTGTTACTCTCTCAACAGCTCAGAAGAACCAACTGAAGCGCAGGTCAACAGGGCATTAACCAGGACAAGTGAAACCTTCCAATTAACGAGGTGGAAAAGCCAGCACAAGTGTAACACATACTAACACCAATTGGTGCTCCCTACGTGCAACCTATGAATGGAAAAAACAAAACATGTAACACAGATGGATGCTCACACATGTATCGGGTGTGCTATTAGTGTCACTGAAGCGGGTCTATGAGACTGACAATGTAATTGCTTTCTATGACAATTCCAGCATGGCGACGATCCCATTTCCTCTGGGAATAAGTTTCCAGCGAGATAGTTGTTGTGGCACGCTTGAAATCACGCTAGAATGTCAGATGAGTGCTGGATCCAATTTGGCGCGATGAATGGGAATATTTCAAAAGTATTCAGACCCCTTCCCCTTTTCCAATTTTATTACGTTTACATTCAGCCTTATTCTAAAATAGATTGCATTTATAGTTTTCCTCAATCTACACACAATACCCCATAATTACAAAGTGAAAAACAGGTTTTCAGAAACCTGTTTTTAGACCCTTTGTTATTCAGACCCTTTGCTATGAGACTCAAAATTGAGATCAGGTGCAGCCTATTTGCATTCATCATTCTTGAGATGTTTCTACAACTTAGAGTCCAGCTGTGGTAAATTCACCTGTCTATATAAAAAGATCCCTCAGTTGACAGTGAATGTCAGAGCAAAAACCAAGCCATGAGGTCGAAGGAAATATCCGTAGAGTTCCAAGACAGGATTGTGTCGAAGCACAGATCTGTCGGTCTGGAGAAGGGGTACCAAAAAAATGTCTGCAGCATTGAGGGTCCCCAAGAACACAGTGGCCTCTACCATTCTTAAATGGAAGATGTTTGGAACCACCAAGACTCTTCCTAGAGCTGGCCACCCGACCAAACTGAGCAATCGGGGGAGAAGGGCCTTGGTCAAGGAGCTGACGAAGAACCCGATGGTCACTGACAGAGCTCCAGAGTTCCTCTGTGGAGATGGGAGAACCTTCCAGAAGGACAACCATCTCTGCAGTACTCCACCAATAAGGACTTTCTGGTAGAGTGGCCAGATGGAACCACATGACAACAAGCTTGGCGTTTAACAAAAAATAAATAAATAAATCACCTACACAAGATTCTCTGGTCTGATAAAACCAAGTGAATTTTTCATCCTGAATGCCAAGTGTCACATCTAGGAGGAAACCTTGCACCATCCCTACAGTGAAACATGGTTGTGACAGCATCATGCTCCGGGGATGTTTTTCAGCGGCAAGGACTGGGAGACTAGTCAGGATCGAGGGAAAGATGAACGAAGCAAGGTACAGAGAGATCCTTGATGAAAATCTACTCCAGAGCGCTCAGGACCTGGGGCGAAGGTTCACCTTCCTACAGGACAACGACCCTAAGCACACAGCCAAGACAATGCAGGTGTGACTTCGGGACAAATCTCGGAATGTCCTTGAGCGGCACAGCCAAAACATACGGAAGAAAAACTGACTGAAACAGGACGGTACTACCAATAAGAAACATCTCTGGAGTGACCTGAAAATAGTTAGCGATGCTCCCCTTCCAACCTGACAGAGCTTGAGAGGATTTGCAAAGAAGAATGGAAGAAACTCCCCAAATACAGGTGTGCCAAGCTTGTTGCGTCATACCCAAGAAGACACGAGGCTGTAAGTTACAACTACCATATCTTTAAAAGCTCGGTAATCTGGCAGTGACCTCTTTCTACAATCTTTCAACATCATCGCTGCATTTATGGGACCAATACACCAGCAATGATGGCCTCCATTTGGTGTCACACACAGCCCTTCAAACTTCTTGTCTGATCATGAAGGGGGAGGGTTGAGACAGAAATAAAATGAGTGTTTGGCACCATACTGTGAGCTTCAAAAACCTGTTTGCCTTTTCTCAGCCAGCCACATATTATACTATTTGGTAGTTGCTTTTTTGGTTGTGTTCATTAGACAACATCCATTGCTTGCCCTAATGAACACAGACCTAGATCATCCTATAGCACTAGTAGTCTGTCCACTAGCAGACATGGTATTCAGGCATACGTTTACTTTATGAAACGAGTGTTGTTGCTGACAATACATCTGTTACAACCACCAAGGGAGAAGTTCATCATGATGCCCATCAAAACAAGGCCATTTCAGCTCAGCTCTCCCTTTCCCCTGTCCAAATCTGCCTGGTTACAGGACATAACAAAATCAAACCTCAACCAGTTGCAAAGGCCATAAAGTCCCATTACCCAAAAACCCCAGGCGGTTAAAACACTGAATCGGGGGTAGAACCTCCTATGTAAACCCCTATATAGACGATAATGAATGGGCTTTATGGTTTTACAGCTATCCTGTGAATAGGTAACATGTCATGGTGCTGTCCTCATAAAAACGTACAGAGTCTGTCTGTCAATTGGTTCACAGCTGTTGGGCTTAAGAAAGCCTAGTTTTGGAGAGCCATAGGTTGTGCCAAGCAAAAACACAGGAAACCAATGCTACATGACTTCAAAAATCAAAGTCAGTTTGCTTGGTTGAGTGTTTCAGGAGGGGGTTGGAGGGAAGTACAGAAACTATAGTTAACACAAATATGGTCCCATGTTTCATGAGCTGAAATAAAAGATCCCATAAATGTTCCAGATGCATAAAAATCTTATTCCTCTCAAATGTTGTGCACAAATGTCTTTACATCCCTGTTAGTGAGCATTTCTCCTTAGCCAAGATAATTCAACAACCTGACATGTGTGGCATATCAATAAACTGATTAAACAGCCCATTACACAGGTGCACCTTGTGCTGGGGCAATAAAATACAATGCCACAGATGTCTCAAGTTGAGGAAGCATGCAATCGGCATGCTGACTGCAGGAATGTCCACCAGAGCTGTTGCCAGATAATTTACCATATGCCGCCTCCAACGTTGTTTTAGAGAATTTGGCAGTACGTCCAACGTGCCTCATAACTGCAGACCACGTGTAACCACAACAACCCAGGACCTCCACAACTGGCTTCACCGGTGGGATCATCAGAGACCAGCCACACGATTGGCTGGGCATGACTCCACCCCTGCCCAGTCATGTGAAATCCATAGATTAAGGCCTAATTAATATATATATAAGCTTTTTTTTTCACTAATATGTTTGTTCAGATCACAGAATCATTGAGAGTTCTGCTATCATCTGAAGAACCTATCCCATGGTACACCAGGGGTGTGTTCACTCGGAACCAAACAAGAAAACAAAAGGAAACAGCAGTAAAATCTTGTATAATCAGAGAAGTGATGGTATATGACTTTCACATCCATATAAATAGTAAATGACTGTCATTTTTTTTACCAAGCCTGATAGAAAACAATTACTGCCTCTGAAGTGAAATGAATCTGTATTATTAATCTACTTGACGTGCCAGCAACTGCATTAATCAAATTATTAGGTCTAGCCAATCAATCATATTGTGCAGATCCTTTTCCATGGACTACTGACCTTCATATTTTTCCTGGGACAAATGCACTACTCCTCTCTCTTCTTGATCCATTTCCAAGAACGGTGGAACACAAGGATCACAAAAGGTTTATTTTACTCAATATAGGCAACTTCAGCTTAAAAGCCTGCCTTTTTTGTCAGTTGAAATTAAACTGCACAATCCATAAAATCTGCCAATGCATCCTTAAGAGATTATTTATGCGCAACATTATTATATCATGGTCCATATCAGAATGGATCCTGCAAAGGCCCAACTATTGTTGAGGGTGTTGGTGTGGCAGAAAGGTTACAGCGAAAATAATTATATTCCATTGCTGTGGGAAATGTAATACAATCTAGATTAGCAATATACTCAATTGACCCAACCCCCCCTCCCAAAAGTCAGAAGGTATGTGTGACATGGCTTAGCCTGTTACGGTTAAGAACAGGGGGGGGGGGGGGGTGGTAATATGTAAATTTGATATATGCATACGTATCATCATCCAGACAGTCTCCATAATCATGCACGCTGTGAATTATGCAGTCATCACTCAGTGGATTCCACATAGCCATAAACCTAAAGCCTTCATAACAAAGTGCTGTGCTGGCTCGACCACTATTCCTTATATGGTACAAGGCCTAGGGCACTGGTCAAAAGTAGTGCACTATGTAGGGAATAGGGTGACATTTTACAGACACACACAAGGCCTAATTGATCCACTACTGGCGGCCATCTACCCCCCCAAAATACAATTTCAAAATATACATAGTTAACACCAGAATCACCCCTCCCCCTCTCTCTGTCCTTCACTTTTCCTAAATAAGTTTATATAAAAACACACAGCCATTGTCAGAATCTTAATATCAAACAGAACTGGAATTTTAGGAAGGCATGTCATTTGTTTTTTCCTCCATTGCCGTCCCCCAACAGCACGGTCCGCTCCTTCTGACAGTGCAGTGCCCAGCTGATAATCGCCTCGACATATGCCACGAATGTGAACATAAACTATATGGAAATAACAGATTAAATACATTCAGAAAAGTATGGGGAGAATGGTTGAGTCGAAGAACAAGGGGAAGCGAACAATGCCTAATTATGTGATCACCAATTGTGAATGAAGAACAGGGTGGGCCATTCTATTGTATCCATTGTAATTATATGCTTAATCTTAAAATGGTATGTTACCTATATCAGTTCACCAAATCAAAGCAGTCTTATCAGTCTACTCTGACCCACTTGGAGTAGGCTACACAGAGCGTGCATAATTGCAGCCGCACAGCTGCCAATATCTGGAAGAATATCCACGTCGGACAGCAGGTGAGCAAACGAGTGTTGGAGAATGTGGTGATGAGGCTTGTGGAACCTTACATTGGGAAAGGGGAGAAATGTCACCATGTACAATTTCTTCACATCGCGGTCATTGGCAAAACAAGTTGATTGCAAAGAAAACAATTCTGGCGGGCTCCATGAACAAAGAGAGACGGGAATTCTATCCTCCAATAAGGCACCTGCATTGTGGTTCTTAAGGTTCTGAAGACTGACAAGACAATGTGACACAGAGGAAAAACAGAGACTATTATGCACTACAAGCAAACAAAGGGTATGTAAAAGTGTGTCAAATCAAATTTTATTTGTCACATACACATGGTTAGCAGATGTTAATGCGAGTGTAGCGAAATGCTTGTGCTTCTAGTTCCGACAATGCAGTAATAACCAACAAGTAATCTAACTAACAATTCCAAAAACTACTGTCTTATACACAGTGTAAGGGGATAAAGAATATGTACATGAGGATATATGAATGAGTGATGGTACAGAGCAGCATAGGCAAGATACAGTAGATCGTATCGAGTACAGTATATACATATGAGATGAGTATGTAAACAAAGTGGCATAGTTAAAGTGGCTAGTGATACTTGTATTACATAAGGATGCAGTCGATGATATAGAGTACAGTATATACGTATGCATATGAGATGAGCAAGGTTAAGTTAAAAATAGTGTCAACTGTTAAGGACAAGGGATAACAACTACATTTAATCCAACTCGTGCAATTGCACACAAGCACGAGCTGACAATTGACTATTTTTGCTGTCATATCTACACTTAAATTCATTATAATGCAGTTTTTTTCTTTACAGTCTCTCTCAAGCTCTGTCAGATTAGATGGGGAACATCTCTGCAAAGCTATTTTCAGGTGTTTGATTGGGTTCAAGTCCGGGCTCTGTATGGGCCACTCAAGGACATTGTCTTGGCTGTGTGCTTAGGGTCGTGGTCCTGTTGGAAGGTGAACCTACACCCCAGTCTGAGGTCCTGAGCAGGTTTTCATCAAGGATCTCTGTACTTTGCTCCGTTCATCTTTTCCTCGATCCTGAAGAGTCTTCCAGTCCCTGCTGCTGAAAAATATCCCCACAGCATGATGCTGCCACCACCATGCTTCACTGTAGGGATGGTGCCAAGTTTCCTCCAGACGTGACACATGGCAATCAGACCAGAAAATCTAATTTCTCATGGTTTGAGTCCCTTAGTTGCCTTTTGGCAAACTCCAATAGGGAAGTCACGTGCCTTTTACTGTGAAGTGGCTACCATCTGACCACAATACTAGAAAGGCCTGATTGGTGGAGTGCTGCAGAGAAGGTTGTCCTTCTGGAAGGTTCTCCCATCTCCACAGAGGAACTCTGGAGCTCTGTCAGAGTGACCATCGGGTTCTTCGTCACCTCCCTGACCAAGGCCCGTCTCCCCCGATTACATTTACATTTACATTTAAGTCATTTAGCAGACGCTCTTATCCAGAGCGACTTATTACTCAGTTTGGCCAGTCAGCCAGCTCTAGGAAGAGTCTTGTTGGTTCCAAACATCTTCCATTTAAGAATGATGGAGGCCACTGTGTTCTTGGGGACATTTTGTGTTACCCTTCCCCAGATCTGTGCCTCAACACAATCCTGTCTCGAAGCTCTAGGGAAAATTCCATCGACCTCATGGCTGGGTCTTTGCACTGTCAACTGTGGGACCTTATATAAACAGCTGTGTGCCTTTCCAAATCATGTCCAATCAATTGAAATGACCACAGATGGACTCCAATCAAGTTGTAGAAACATCAAGGACTATCAATGGAAAAAGGATGCAAAAGAGCTCCATTTCCAGTCTTATAACAAAGGGTCTGAATAATTATGTAAATAAGGTATCTTTATTTATTTTATTTTTTCCCCAAACATTTCTAAAAACCCGTTATTTATCGCTTTGTCATTATGGGGTATTGTGTGTAGATAGTTTTAAATGTTCCTCATCAATTTTAGAATAAAGGTTGTAACATAACTAAAATGTGGGAAAAGTCATGGGGTCTGGTAGAGTCGCAGCAGGTTTGAAAGCTGTGGCCCCCAGGCCGGGGACAGTCCGTTGACAGAGAGCACCATGAGGGGTAGGAAGCGAGAATATAGGCTTCACCAAGATAACTGAGGGATTGGGCATGTGTGTCTGGCGGCGGTCTGGCTGGTGAGGGTGCGTGTGTCTAGGGGGCAATTGAGCATGAAAGACAACAGATGACCTCTGACCTTCAGAGCAGTTTTAACGCAGCAGCACAGCAACCAATTGCAGTTCTCCAGTCACAAGGGAGAAGGACACCTGGGTAATTCAATGTGGTGTCAAACAAAAACAGAGGTGTTCTCTTTTCTTTAAATAGCTGGTTTGTGTTCAGAAGGCATCAAATTGAGGAAAATGGACAGACACAGAGAGGGACTAATTAGGCGCTTATAATGACATTGTTCAATAAGAAACACTGATTTAAATTTCCTGGTGGTTCACTATCATCAAATATTTTATTTCAAAACATCAGGTGGCTAAACGTGGGGATGGTCCCTGCTGTGTATCAGCAAAAGGACTAGGAAAAGAAGAAGCTGGATTTACTGGTCAGTCGGGAGGGGTAGAATGGGGAATGCATATAGTGAAAAGGGGAGAGGTTTAGAAAGCTGTAGGGGAGAGGTTTAGAAAGCACAAACATCTTATTCGTCATCTAAAATAGTCGCCATGACAGAATGTTGTTCAATGATGGAAAAAGCTTACATAATGTAAAACTGAAAGAGGTAAGTTCGAGACTGGAACAGCGGAAGGGTGGATATGGTCCTGGGGAGCTACTAGGAGGGCAGGTTTCTGTTAAACCCCAGCTTTAAATAACCCATTTCAAATAATTAATGTCTTGGACCTTGTCTCAGGTGGTTTAGTACTAGGCTGGAACCAAAGCCAGTACAGAACCAGTATAGCTCTCCCAGGACCAGAGCTGGAGATCCCTTGGGTCCTGGTTAAAAGTAGTTCATTGCATAAGAAATAAGGTGCCATTTGGGACTCATGAAGTGGACGTGGACTACGAACAGATTACAAAAGCGGGTGTATTGATAGGGGCATTTGCAGTTACTGCATTTTCACTTTCAAAAAGTACACAAACAAGAGCCGGTCTCTTTCTCCCAACTTCATCATACACCCCACCCCCAGGCACAAAAAAATATATATATATTAAAAATAATAATAAAAACACCCTACCAGAGTCGTTCTCCAAATCCATCTCGTCAGCTGGGGTGGTTTGCATAAGACCTGGCAGGTACCTACACCTCTGACTTTTTCCCCCCTCTCTCCCTGTGAGCCTCAGCTCTGACCTTGCAGTGCTTCGGTTCTCCTTGCTAACAGCAGAAGTGCTGAACGGTGCAGATAGCAGCACTGCAGCAGCAGCCTAGCCGGGGTGACTATGGTGGTAGTTCCCTACTATATGCCCTCATTGGGTAGCTACAAATGTGCAGTAGCTCAAACAAACACAAGATGTCCCATTACTATGTAGGCGGTTAGAAATGACAATATTCACTGGCTAGTTTTGGACCCGGTAGTTGGCCAAATTAGGTGATCTGCAGGTTTTTAAAGCATCCATTGAAGAGTAATTACTCTTGCGTGGGATCGGTCCGGTTTTGAAGTAGTAGAGATTTTGGCATCTAGGGTGTGTGTGTCAAATTAACAACAGACCCAGGTGGCTAAAGGCAGTAGCTGCACTTCCATGCCCATCTATTCAGCACAATAGCCCAGCCTGACACTGATTTGAGTCCTAGGTGGCATTGTTAGAGAGTCCTTTACCAGAGCCCTTCGATGTTTCTCTTCCAGAGATGTACATTGAAGATAACGGGGGAAAGGGCATTTTACAATGAGAAAAACAGTGATCGCAAAGAGCCCAAGGACTTGTAAAGTTAAAAGGGATAGTTAAATGCAGATATAAAAAAAATGTTGGACAAAAAACCCGATGCAATGTAAAATTGGAAACTATCCCTTTAATACACTATCTGGTGTGATTATATTATTTGTTGTAACTTAAGTCAGTACAACACATGCAGGTTATGCAACACATATTGATGTAATTGTGCGGTCAATTATACCCTTAATTAGCCAATGAGTCACAGCTGTATGGACTTGATCAGCACATCTCAGCTTGTTCAGCCTATAGTGCAAAGGAGAACGTAGCATGCCTTTATAGTGCACACACCCAAGGCATACAGTTAGTATTGAACAATGCACTGTGCATGTGGTGAAGCTGGTTTGCCAGAAGAGATTAAAAAGACTGATAATATGACATCAGGGGATTTATTATAGAAGCAATGATAGGCATTAGTTGAAGCACAGTGTTAATTCAAGTCTCTCTACCATCATATTTTAGCCAATCTCGATGAAGATTTGCGAAACAACTTGATTGGCGGTATACAATATACTCCCTGCCTCTTGTAAATGAGCCGTCTGACCGTTACCAAGAATCACATACCAGATTTCTTTAACATGGTCGTTAGCAATTGATTTAAGAGTATTTATTGCACCGCCCTATGGGACTACCAATCACGGCCGGTTGTGATACAGCCTGGAATGGAACCAGGGTCTGTAGTGATGCCTTTACCACTGAGAAGCAGTGCCTTAGACCGCTGCGTCACCCGGGATCCACTCGGGTTAATCAATAAATACAAACATTTTAATTAGATAGAACTTAGTTCTAGGGCAAAAGCAAAAAATGTGCACCCATTTGGGTCCCCAGGACCAGGATTAAGAAACACTGAGCGAGGTAGCTAGCTAATGTTAGCTTGATTGTACAAAGTCCAGCAGCTAGCCTCTGTAGCTAGTTACTAACACCAGTCAGCTGAAAATTAGCTAGCTAACGAACAGGCAGAGAAAGATGGCTAGTTTGTTACACTAATAACTTCAGACATTAGCTAGAGCCAGACAACATCAGTTGAAGCCAGCTAACAATAGCTAGTTCACCAGTCCTACATTTTACCACAGAACATGTGGTAAAATTGCAACACAGCTACCAGATGCAAGTCTCTTGGGGCATGTCTCTATAAGCTTGGCACATCTAGCCATTGGGAATATTGCCCATTCTTCAAGGCAAAACTGCTACAGCTCCATCAAGTTAGATGGGTTCCGACCCACCAAGACAACTAGCCAGCCAAAAACCTAACCAGACAGCTAGCTACGTACCCACCTAGCTACGTACCCACCCAGACAGACAGCTAGCAAACTAGCCAGCCAGCCACCTACCTACCTACCTACCCAGCCAACCACCTACCCAGCCAGCCACCTACCTACCTACTCAGCCAGCCAGCCACCTACCTACCTACCTACCTACCTACTCAACCAGCCAGCCAGCCACCTACCTACCTACCTACCCAGCCAACCACCTACCCAGCCAGCCACCTACCTACCTACTCAGCCAGCCAGCCACCTACCTACTCAGCCAGCCAGCCACCTACCTACTCAGCCAGCCAGCCAGCTACCTACCTACCTACTCAGCCAGCCAGCCAGCCACCTACCTACCTACTCAGCCAGCCACCTACCCACCTACTCAGCCAGCCACCCACCCACCTACTCAGCCAGCCACCCACCCACCTACTCACCCTCTACCTACCTACCTACCTACCTACCTACCTACCTACCTACTCAGCCACCTACCTACCTACCTACTCAGCCAGCCACCTACCTACCTACCTACTCAGCCAGCCACCTACCTACCTACTCAGCCAGCCAGCCAGCCAGCCAGCCACCTACCTACCTACCTACCTACCTACCTACCTACCTACCTACCTACCCAGCCACCTACCTACCCAGCCACCACCTACCTACCTACCTACCCAGCCACCTACCTACCTACCTACCTACCCAGCCACCTACCTACCTACCTACCTACCTACCCAGCCACCTACCTACCTACCTACCTACCTACCCAGCCACCTACCAACCTACCCAGCCACCAACCACCCAGACAGCTAGCCAGCCACATGCCTACCCACCCAAACAGCTGTCTACCCAGCCAGCCACCTACCTACCTACTCAGCCAGCCAGCCACCTACCTACCCAGCCACCTACCTACCTACCTACCCAGCCACCTACCTACCTACCTACCTACCCAGCCACCTACCTACCTACCCAGCCACCTACCTACCCAGCCACCTACCTACCTACCTACCCAGCCACCTACCTACCTACCTACCCAGCCACCTACCTACCTAGCCACCTACCTACCTAGCCACCTACCTACCTACCCAGCCACCTACCTACCTAGCCACCTACCTACCTACCCAGCCACCTACCTACCTACCCAGCCACCTACCTACCTACCTACCCAGCCACCAACCTACCTACCCAGCCACCAACCTACCCAGCCACCTACCTACCTAGCCACCTACCTACCTACCTACCCAGCCACCAACCTACCCAGCCACCTACCCAGCCAGCCAACCACCTACCCAGCCAGCCAACCACCTACCCAGTCACCCAGACAGCTAGCCAGCCACCTACCTTCCTACCCGGACAGCTAGCTAGCCACATGCCTACCCAGCCAGCCACCTACCTACCTACCTACCCAGCTAGCCAGCCACCTACCCAGCCACCTACCTACCCAGCCAGCCACCCACCTACCCAGCCACCCAGAAAGCTAGCTAGCCACCTACCCAGCCACCCAGAAAGCTAGCTAGCCACCTACCCAGCCACCCAGAAAGCTAGCTAGCCACCTACCCAGCCAGCCAACCACCTACCCAGCCACCCAGAAAGCTAGCTAGCCACCTACCCAACCAGAAAGCTAGCTAGCCACCTACCCAACCAGAAAGCTAGCTAGCCACCTACCCAACCAGAAAGCTAGCTAGCCACCTACCCAACCAGAAAGCTAGCTAGCCACCTACCCAACCAGAAAGCTAGCTAGCCACCTACCCAACCAGACAGCTAGCTAGCCACCTACCAAACCAGACAGCTAGCTAGCCACCTACCCAACCAGACAGCTAGCCAGCCACCTACCAAACCAGACAGCTAGCCAGCCACCTACCCAACCAGACAGCTAGCCAGCCAACCAGACAGCTAGCTAGCTACCCAACAAACCAGACAGCTAGCCAACCAACCAGACAGCTAGCTAACCACCTACCCAACCAACCAGACAGCCAGCTAGCCAACCAACCAGACAGCCAGCTAGCCAACCAACCAGATAGCTAGCTAGCCAACCAACCAACCAGATAGCTAGCTAGCCAACCAACCCAGACAGCTCGCTAGCCACCAACCCAGACAGCTCGCTAGCCACCTACCCAACAGCTCGCTCGCCACCTACCCAACCGCTAGCTCGCCACCTACCCACCCAACCGCTAGCTAGCCACCTACCCACCCAACCGCTAGCTAGCCACCTACCCACCCAACCAGACAGCTAGCTGGCTAGCCACCTACCCACCCAACCAGACAGCTAGCTGGCTAGCCTCCTACCCACCCAACCAGACAGCTAGCTGGCTAGCCACCTACCCACCCAACCAGACTGCTAGCTAGCCACCTACCCAAAAGCTAGCTAGCCACCTACCCAAAAGCTAGCTAGCCACCTACACAACCAGCCAGACAGCTAGCTGGCTAGCCACCTACCCACCCAACCAGACAGCTAGCTGGCTAACCACTTACACACCCACCAGACAGCTAGCTGGCTAGCCACCCACCCAGACAGCTAACTAGCCACCTACCCACCCACCCAGACAGCTAGCTAGCCACCCACCCAGACAGCCACCTAGCTAGCCACCCACCCAGACAGCCACCTACCCACCACCCAGACAGCTAGCTAGCCACCTACCCACCACCCAGACAGCTAGCTAGCCACCTACCCACCACCCAGACAGCTAGCTAGCCACCTACCCACCACCCAGACAGCTAGCTAGCCACCTACCCACCACCCAGACAGCTAGCTAGCCACCTACCCACCACCCAGACAGCTAGCTAGCCACCTACCCACCACCCAGACAGCTAGCTAGCCACCTACCCAAAAGCTAGCTAGCCACCTACACAACCAGCCAGACAGCTAGCTGGCTAGCCACCTACCCACCCAACCAGACAGCTAGCTGGCTAACCACCTACCCACCCACCAGACAGCTAGCTGGCTAGCTACCCACCCACCAGACAGCTAGCTAGCCACCTACCCAACAGCTAGCTAGCCAACTACCCACCCAGACAGCTAACTAGCCACCTACCCACCCACCCAGACAGCTAGCTAGCCACCCACCCAGACAGCCACCTAGCTAGCCACCCACCCAGACAGCCACCTACCCACCTACCCAACAGCTAGCTAGCCACCTACCCACCACCCAGACAGCTAGCTAGCCACCTACCCACCACCCAGACAGCTAGCTAGCCACCTACCCACCCAGACAGCTAGCTAGCCACCTACCCACCCAGACAGCTAGCTAGCCACCTACCCACCCAGACAGCTAGCTAGCCACCTACCCACCCAGACAGCTAGCTAGCCACCTACCCACCCAGACAGCTAGCTAGCCACCTACCCACCCAGACAGCTAGCCTATACCATTAGTATCAAAGTATTTGGGAGCTCTCATCCCCTGATAAACTATGGAAATGTATACACAATAAGTACATGCCTGTATAACCTACTTTCCTGGGGCTATCCATGCCAACATCACCAATAGGCTAAATATGTCAAACACACAAGCTACTTGTGTTAACTTAATAACTAAAGTGTTCGCTTATATTTCACTGCTGATTTTGCAAGCTGGTCATACTAACACTGCGCTTATATGCTTGGCTTCACCTGGCATCCTTGGTGCTCTGTGTAGTACAATGCAGGAGGCAGACCAGGGACAACTCTTTGCAGTGGGTTATAATGTTAGTGTTTACTTCAACAATCCGCTCTGCAAAAATAATGACAAAGACCCAGTGAAATATGAAACACACCTGTGCGCACACATACACAAAAATAGGTCTACTTTAAAAAGTGAAAATCCCCCTTAATTTCACTAAGGGAAAAGGAATCTTATCCCACACAAGCATACAATTCCATTCCCAAAAAGTGACATAGGCGATGGAAAAGCATTATATTTATATACATTTAAGCCAAATCCTTCTTTACCGAACGAGTCTTTGGCGATGCATACAAATTACAGTTTGCGAAAAATGGGGAACGATTCTTAATATGCCTGTACCAAACATCCAATTCCTTAATAGAAGATCAAAACAATGCAGCAATATGCAAGAGCTGCATTTTTAATGCATTTGAGTTCCACAATTAGCATCTCAAAGACAGACAGCAGGGTGCATGTATATCAACTCCATTATCTGGCAAGGCCCATCATCCCTCGACTTCATTGACTTAGCAAAGAAGCCTGTGTTAAGTTTTCTATTCACAAAGACAAAAATAACAATGGAGAACAGGCGACTGATTTTGCAATTTGACGCAACCGCCATTACATTTTGGGATGCATCTAGACATAGCTGAATTCCATGTGTAATAAGCTTCGACATCAGTTGACTTATTTCAAAGTTGTAAAACTTGACCAGGGTTGCAATTCAGCAGGCACACATAGGAGAAACTGCTCTGATTGGAGAGGTTTTGGTGCCCTCACATTGTGTGCTACGTAATGTGACCAGTCTTCCAGGGGTGCAACACTACTATGGGGTGTATTCATTTAATGTACAACGTTGAAAAACTTTTCACACCAGAAAACAAATGAGGTTTTTTTAAATTGACAAATTTAGGTAGGTCCCACCCATTTAGGCTGGTTTGCTTATGTTTAAATAAAAGGTTAAAAATACAAAATAAATGCACTTGGAATGAAACATGGAAATCCCATTGAGACCAAAGCCTCCTTTGCAAGGTAGCCAAGCACACAATATTTACAATTCCAAAGCAATAAAAACATACAATATTTACAAGCAATTTAAGATAAGTAATCACCCAGCCGTCTGAACTGCCCTAGTGGCACCAAAACGCGCACCTTTCAATGAAAATGCAGATCTACTTTATAACTCAGTGGAGACCTAACGGATTTCCAGAGTTAGCCATCCCGGTAATTGAGTCTGACGCATGCGTATGTCTGGAATTTGTCTAAAAATCTGAAATGGATTTAGGCCTACACTTGGGAAACCAGGAACTTGTTCAGTAAGGCATGCTAAAGTAAAATAAAAATGTCACTTATCTAACGAGTTCAGGTAGTACCTCGCCATTTCAAAAGGTTTCTTCCCTACCAGTTACGACCCAGATATGTGTGTGGACTTGATGGTAAATTAAGGACCTTAAATTCAATGATTGAAAGACCTGTAATTCATGGAATCATTGACTACCAGTGAGAAGATAAACCCAGTAGACACTGCACGACCTCAAGTATTAATATTGTGTGTAAACAGATCATGGTCTTCCCTTCAACAATGGGGGCACTCAATGGGCATATTTAACCAGTTGGGAAAATGCTACACTGACTCGAGATCAGTGCCCAGGCCCTCTAGGCCAACTTCACCCAAGGGAATGTTAGAAAGCAATCCAACTTGTCATCTCCATCAGTCTTCAGTGTAAACAAGGCCTTGGTCTGTGGAAAACAATTGGGCCTACACTTCAAAACAGGGAACATGTGGAGTTCTCAGCTGAACAATAGTGTGCAGGGAAACAATGGGAAGACACAAAACAAAAAGTACAGCACTACACTAATCAGCTGAGACTGCGGTGCTGCTGATCCTTTTTTAATTTTTTAATTTAATAACTCCCCCAGCTTCAGTCAAGCCTTGGCGGACATAATAGCAACGGTTTTGTCTTAGCTAATTACTTAATTGAGGTTCTTAACACTTTAAGTGTTAATGAGTAGATATGGCTTCATTGACAAAATCTCAAACCATCCCTTTAATATGGAGGAAATTACAGGCACTGGAGCTAATTACAGGTTTTTGTTCTTAGGCGGGGCGTCTAAGTGCTAATTTTCAGTTTCAGTGTCAACTTAAATGACCCGAACCAGATAAATATATCTTCTGATTGTGTTCTAACTCATATACACAACATATACGGTCCCAGTCATAAGTCTAAATATTTTATAAGGCCACCCTTTGCCTTGACAGCTTTGAACACTCTTGGCATTCTCTCAACCAGCTTCATGTGGCATTCACCTGGAATGCATTTCAATTAACAGATGTGCCTTGTTAAAAGTTCATTTATTTATGCCTTAATGCCTTTGAGGCAATCAGTTGTGTTGTGACAAGGTAGGGGTGGTATACAGAAGATAGCCCCGTTTTGGTAAAATACCAAGTCCATATTATGGCAAGAACAGCTCAAATAAGCAAAGAGAAATTACATTTACATTTACATTTAAGTCATTTAGCAGACGCTCTTATCCAGAGCGACTTACAAATTGGTGCATTCACCTTATGACATCCAGTAGAACAGTCACTTTACAATAGTGCATCTAAATCTTAAAGGGGGGGGGGTGAGAAGGATTACTTATCCTATCCTAGGTATTACAGTCCATCGTTACTTTAAGACATGAAGGTCAATCAATTCGGGAAAAATTCAACAACTTTGAAAGTTTCTTCAAGTGCAGTCGCAAAAACCATCAAGCGCTATGATGAAACTGGCTCTCATGAGGACCACCACAGGAAAGGAGTTTCCAGAGTCAAAAGTTGCAGCCCAAATAAATGCTTCACAGAGTTCAAGTAACAGACACATCTCAACATCAACTGCTCAGAGGAGACTGAAATCAGGCCTTCATGGTCAAACTGCTGCAAAGAAACCACTACTAAAGGACACCAATAATAAGAAGAGACTTGCTTGGGCAAAGAAACACATGCAATAGACATTAGACCAGTGGAAATCTGTCTTTTGGACCGATGAGTCCAAATTTGCAATTGTTGGTTCCAACCGCTGTGTCTTTGTGAGACGCAGAGTTGGTGAACGGATGATCTCCACATGTGTGGTTCCCACCATGAAGCATGGAGGTGGCGGTTTGATGGTGCTTTTCTGGTGACACTGTCTAATATATTTAGGGTTCAAGGCACACTTAACCAGCATGGCTACCACAGCATTCTGCAACGAAACACAATCACATCTGGTTTGCGCTTAGTGGGACTATCGTTTGTTTTTCAACGGGACAATTGACACAACACACACATACTGGAGTGCTGCATCAGATTTTATTTTTTACCTTTATATTACTAGGCAAGTCAGTTAAGAACAAATTATTATTTACAATGACGGCCTAGGAACAGTGGGTTAACTGCCTGTTCAGGGGCAGAACGACAGATTTGTACCTTGTCAGCTCGGGGATTTGAACTTGCAACCTTTCGGTTACTAGTCCAACGCTCTAACCACTAGGCTACCCTGACCTGGCCGCCACAAATCACTTGACCTCAACCCAATTGAGATGAGTTGGACCGCAAAGTGAAGGAAAAGCAGCCAACAAGTGTTCAGCATATTTGGGAACTCCTTCAAGACTGTTGGAAAAGTATTCCAGGTGATGCTGGTTTAGAGAATGCCAAGAGTGTGCAAAGCTGTCATCAAGGCAAAGGGTGGCTACTTTTAGAATCTCAAATATATTTTGATTTGTTTAACACTTTTCTGGTTACTACATGATTCCATAGTTGTAATATCTTCCCTATTATTGGACAATGTAGAAATAGTCAAACTAAAGAAAAACCCTTGAATGAGTAGGTAAGTCCAAACTTTGGACGGGGGATATATCATACACACACATACACAATCAAATAAAAGCTTGACAGGGAGAATCTGAAATTCCGATTGAAAATGCCCATTGATTTTGTTTTTATGTTTGAGCAGAGGAACACAGGATTAGCCATAGCAAAATGCATAGAACTGCAGGACATTAAGCCATAAAACTAAACAATTGTCCTTTAGCTCAATAGAAAAATGTTGAATTGCAGAAATTTGCTTTACAACAGCAACATTTTTACTATGCTGCCAAGAAAGCTAGAAAGGTATGATCGAGTTTACACTTCCAATAAACTGTGGTGAGGCAACATAATGAAATGGTCTACAAATATTTTCATTAAAAAATGTTTGGAATATTTTTGGAGGGGTTGCAAACATCCCTGGGTTGCCGCTTTGCCAGGGCAAGAAAAGGTTGAAAACCCCTGCTCTAACACACACACACACTTTGAGCACTTACATTGATATTGCTTGTTACAGCTGGGCAATTCCACAGTAACAGAATGACCTGGAGACTCAGATTTCTCACTTCAAAATCTACGCAAAACAAAAACCATGGATTTCAAATTCAACAAATCATACACTTTATATGCAAAAGGACTACTTCGAAAATGTACACAGAATGGGTGGGTGGTTTACAGACAAATTAGGGCTCTATTCAATCCGTAGCCTGACGATCCGCTGTATAGCGCAATTGACAATTAAAAGGCAATGTTCCCGCTGGTTGCAGAAATTACCTTTAAAATTTGAACATAATTCAGTTATAGGGCCACATTCTTTTCAAGCCACTTCGAGAAAGTGATTTTCGTCGCAGGTTAGGAGAGCATTTTCTCCAACCCTAACCGCAGGCTCCTACCCTGCTACGAAAACGTCTCCGTTATCGAAATGGCGTGAAAAGTGCGTTTCCCGTCAGGGATACAGATTGAACCCAGCACTTAATCTTTGACCTAGAACCAAGAACGTGCAAACACATCCACTGTCAATCAGAAACAAGGCCTAATTTTGCGCCTTGTGTTTACCTTTTTTATTTTATGTCATATTGCCCACAGTCCTTAACGCAGTCTTCAAGTCAAGGTACTGACAACTAATTCAAACACCACAATTGCATTTCTACAAGGCTAATTCCACCAATGCCTATATAATCTCTCATATTTGAGTTGAGTGAACATACAATGTTGCGACACACAAAACGATTTCCTTGTGCACCCAAGAAATGTCTGTTTGATTTTAAACAATTGATGGCCCAGATAATTCCATCAAAACCATGCTTTGAACACCTAGGGTGGACAAATGACTCATTGTGAAACACACTATGGGTTGAACAAGCGACCCCCTTCGCCAATGTACCGCTGTTGATAACAAGTACCACAACCTTTCAATTTAAAACATCCTTCAAAAACAAAATCACTTCGCTTACCCGCTGGCATTCTTCCGCTAATGTACCGCAGTTCCTCTGACGTGGGCAGCGATTGAATCTTCTGTTTTTGCTACATGTAGTTTATATCGTCCGTATTCTCCGAAATCGCTGCTCCTTCACTTCATCAAATTACATTGAAAGAGGGTCGATCAAGGGCACACTGTAACATTAAATCATGAACACGAATTCAGTCGTGAATTCGTTAAAACGTTGTGTAAACTAAATTACGGGTTTATTCAAAAGTCTACGTTTTAACATCACCTACATAAATGGCACTGTGATAGACTATAACGCAACCTACCTATGTATGTATTTATAAAATAATAATAATTACTCGGTGGATTCGAATGTCACGAACATTGGTATAGATTCTAACGTATGTTGCTCAACGATACAATGTAACATTCGAAGGTTTTAATGGTTAAATACCTGTAAACTGCGCCGGATTAACCCCTACAGATTAGGCTACAGCTTCCTGTAATAGGACTGCTTTACATTGAGGGACAACACGGAAGTAGGAGTCGCTCTGGAAGCGATATGTCACCTCTTCGCTCTTAAACAATATAATTTATTACATATTTCTCTGTTTAATGTGGGAAATATGGGTATTTGGCAAGTTAGTTATTCTTACCAGACAATTATTTGAAGGGGACTGTCACGTTTGCTTATGCCAACCAATCAATAAGGAAGTGTGACCTGAAGTAGTCCCTCCCACTAGTACCAAAACTTTCATACAGGAGCCATGTTTATGCATGACAGTCATTTTAGCCTGCCAAAGACAGACAAGCAATGGTCACTGCTCTTTGGTATTACTCCAAGTGAATTTTTGTAGGGCCTATCAATTACTTATACAAAAACGATAGCCTATCGATGAAGTTGTGAAGTCGGAAATCAGCATGGTAAAGCGTGTGAAAGTCTCCCAGAGGGACTGCTTTTTAATCTCTTAAATGCCTTTGCTGCACAATCCAATGGATTTATCTGTGATTAAAAGCTTTTATCCCACAGATGGCATCCCAAGCATCTGTTAAAACAGACTAACTGACATGACTCAATACCATCCTAGCAGACAAAATGATCCTATTTCTTCATGAATCTACCACATTTTAGAACAATCCACATACACGTTATTGTAAATGTACAAATTAAACAAAATAAAAAATACTATCTAGTGATCAGAACCTGGTGATATCAGGATGTAGGATGGGACATAAACCTAACAGCTTCAAATACACATTTCTCTGAACAGATTTAAAAAATGAATTTCTTTTGATGAGAATAATTTAAATAGGATGCAGAAACAATACTCTGAGCCACAGCCCCATACTACTTGTCATACACCTTCCTAATATTCAGCTGCACCCCCCCTCCTTTTGCCCTCATAGCCTCAATTCGTCGGGGCATGGACTCTACAAGGTGTCGAAATCATTCCACGGGGATGCTGGCCTGTGTTGATTCCAATGCTTCCCCCATTTGTGTCAAATTGGCTGGATGTCCTTTGGGTGGTGGACCATTTTTGATACACACAGGAAACTGTTGAGCATGAAAAACCCAGCAGTGTGGCAGTTCTTGACACAAACCTGGACCCTACTACCATACCCCGTTCAAGGGCACTGAAATATTTTGTCTTTCCCATTCACCCTCTGAATGGCACATATACACAATACATGTCTGAACTGTCTCAAGGCTTTAAAATGTCTCTTCCCCTTCCTCTACACTGATTGAAGTGGATTTTGTAACGGTTCCGTAAACACAGACACTGGGAGACGGGAATCAAGTACAGAGTGAGGAATTAATAATAAATAGACATGAAACTAAACAAGAACAGCATCAGGACAAGAGAAACAAAACAACAACAATGCAGACATGGGAATGAAACTGAGGAACTGACAGATATAGGGGAGGCAATCAATGACGTGATGGAGTCCAGGTGAGTCCGATGAAGCACTAGTGCACTTAACAATGGTGACCGGTGTGTGTAATGATGAGCAGCCTGGCGACCTCGAGCGCCAGAGAAGGGGACATGACAGGATTTAACACGTGACATCAATAAGGGATCATAGCTTTCAGCTGGTCAGTCTATGTCATGGAAAGAGCAGGTTAAATCAAATCAAATACAGACCTGACATGAAATGCTTACTTACAAGCCATTAACCAACAATGCAGAGAGTTTGTTTTAAAGTAAGTAACAATAATATAACAATAACAGGGCGAAGAATTCAGACCCCTGGACTTTTTCCACACCTTGTTATGTTGCAGGCTTATTCTAAAATTGATTAAATGTTTTTTTTTTTATCTACACACAATACCCCTTAATGACAAAGCAAAACAGAGGTTTTTAGACATTCTTGCTACTTTATTAAAAATAAACGAAAAGATCACATTTACATGAGTATTCAGACCCTTTACTCAGTACTTTGTTGAAGCACCTTTGGGAGCGATTACAGCATTGAGTGTTCTTGGGTATGATGCGACAAGATTGGCACATCTGTATTTGGGGAGTTTTTCCACTACTTCTCTGCAGATCCTCACAAGCTCTGTCAGCTTGGATGGAGATCATTGCTGCACAGCTATTTTCAGGTCTGTTTGATTGGGTTCAAGACCAGGCTCTGGATGGGCCACTCAAGGACATTCAGAGACTTTTTCAAAAATATATCTATTTTTTATTTCACCTGTATTTAACCAGGTAGGCCAGTTGAGAACAAGTTGTCATTCACAGCTGCTACCTGGTCAAGATAAAGCACAGCAGTTCGACACATACAACACAGAGTTACACATGGAATAAACAAACATATAGTCAATAATACAGTAGAAAAAAAGAAAAGTATATATACAGTGAGTGCAAATAAGTTAAGATAAGTGTGGTAAGGCAATAAATTGGACATGGTGGTGAAGTAATTACAATATAACAGTTAAAGACTGGAATGGTAGATGTGCGGAAGATGAATGTGCAAGTAGAGATACTGGCGTACAAAGGAGCAAGATAAATAAATAAATACCGTATGGGGATGAGGTAGTTGGATGGGCTGTTTACAGATGGGCTATGTACAGGTGCAGTGATCTGTGAGCTGCTCTGACAGCTGGTGAGGGAGATATGAGTCTCCAGCTTCAGTGATTTTTGCAGTTTGTTCCAGTCATTGGCAGCAGAGAACTGGAAGGAAAGGCGACCAAAGGAGGAATTGGCTTTGCGGGTGACCAGTGAGATGCGTGTGCTATGGGTGGGTGCTGCTATGGTGACCAGTGAGCTGAGATAAGGTAGGGCTTTACCTAGCAGAGACTTGTAGATGACCTGGAGCTAGTGGGTTTGGCGATGGGTATGAAGCGATGGCCAGCCAACGAGAGAGTACAGGTCGTAGTAGTGGGTAATATATGGGGCTTTGGTGAAAAAAACGGATGGCACTGTGATAGACTACATCTAATTTGCTGGGTAGAGTGTTGGAGGCTATTTTGTAAATGACATCGCCGAAGTCGAGGATCGGTAGGATGGTTAGTTTTACGAGGGTATGTTTGGCAGCATGAGTGAAGGATGCTTTGTTGCGAAATAGGAAGCCGATTCTAGATTTCATTTTGGATTGGAGATGCTTAATGTGAGTCTGGAAGGAGAGTTTACAGTCTAGCCAGACACCTAGGTATTTGTAGTTGTCCACATATTCTAAGTCAGAACCGTCCAGAGTATTGATGCTGGACGGGCGGGCAGGTGAGGGCAGTGATCTGTTGAAGAGCATGCATTTACTTTTACTTGCATTTAAGAGCAGCTGGAGGCCACAGAAAGAGAGTTGTATGGCATTGAAGCTCGCCTGGAGATTAGTTAACAGTGTCCAAAGAGGGGCCAGAAGTATACAGAATGGTATCGTCTGCGTAGAGGTGGATCAGAGAATCACCAGCAGCAAGAGCGACATCATTGATATATACAGAGAAGAGTCGGCCTGAGATTTAACCCTGTGGCACCCCCATAGAGATTGCCAGAGGTCCGGACAACAGGCCCTCCGATTTGACACACTGAACTCTATCAGAGAAATAGTTGGTGAACCAGGTGAGGTGATCATTTGAGAAACCAAGGCTGTCGAGTCTGCCAATATGAATGTGGTGATTGACAGTGTCGAAAGCCTTGGCCATGTCGATGAATACGGCTGCACAGTAATGTCTCTTATCGATGGCGGTTATGATATCATTTAGGACCTTGAGCGTGGCTGAGGTGCACCCATGACCAGCTCTGAAACCAGATTGCATACGGTGGTACAGTGGGATACGGTGGGATTCGAAATGGTCGGTAATCTGTTTGTTTACTTGGATTTCAAAGACCTTAGAAAGGCAGGGAAGGATATACAGTATATAGGTCTATAGCAGTTTGGGGCTAGAGTGTCTCCCCCTATTAAGAGGGGGATGACCGCGGCAGCTTCCAATCTTTGGGAATCTCAGACGATACGAGAGAGAGTTTGAACAGGCTAGTAATAGGGGTTGCAACAATTTCGGCAGATCATTTTAAAAAGAGAGGGTCCAGATTGTCTAGCCCGGCTGATTTGTAGTGGTCCAGATTCTGCAGCTCTTTAAGAACATCAGCAATCTGGATTTTGGTGAAGGAGAAATGGGGAGGCTTGGACTGTTAACCGGGGTAGGGGTAGCCAAGTGGAAAGCATGGCCAGCCATAGAGAAATGTTTATTGAAATTCTCAATTATAGTGGATTTATCTGTGGTGACAGTGTTTCCTAGCCTCAGTGCAGTGGGCAGCTGGGAGGAGGTGTTCTTATTCTCCCAGAACTTTTTTGAGTTTGTGCTAGAGGATGCACATTTCTGCTTGAAAAAGCTAGCCTTAGCTTTCCTAACTGCCTCTGTGTATTTGTTCCTAACTTCCCTGAAAAGTTGCATATCACGGGGGCTATTCGATGCTAATGCAGAACGCCACAGGATGTTTTTTCTTCTGGTCAAGGGCAGTCAGGTCTAGAGAGAACAAAGGGCTGTATCAGTCCCTGGTTACATTTTTTTAAGGGGAGTGCTTATTTAAGATGGTGAGGAAGGCACTTTTAAAGAATGACCAGGCATCCTCTACTGATGGGATGAGGTGTTTTTGGGAGTGTTTGATAGTGATGAGGGGTGGTTGTTTTTTATTTCACCTTTATTTAACCAGGTAGGCAAGTTGAGAACAAGTTCTCATTTACAATTGCGACCTGGCCAAGATAAAGCAAAGAAGTTCGACACATACAACGACGCAGAGTTACACATGGAGTAAAACAAACATACAGTCAATAATACAGTATAAACAAGTCTATATACGATGTGAGCAAATGAGGTGAGATAAGGGAGGTAAAGGCAAAAAAAGGCCATGATGGCAAAGTAAATACAATATAGCAAGTAAAACACTGGAATGGTAGATTTGCAATGGAAGAATGTGCAAAGTAGAAATAAAAATAATGGGGTGCAAAGGAGCAAAATAAATAAATTAATTAAATACAGTAGGGAAAGAAGTAGTTGTTTAGGCTAAATTATAGGTGGGCTATGTTTGACCGCAGAGGATGCAGGCAATGAGGCAGTGATTGCTGAGATCTTGGTTGAAAAGAGCAGAGGTATATTTGGACGGCAAGTTGGTTAGGATGATATCTATGAGTGTGCCTGTGTTTACGGATTTGGGGTTGTACCTGGTGGGTTCATTGATAATTTGTGAGAGATTGAGGGCATTAAGCTTAGATTGAGGATGGCCGGGGTGTTAAGCATGTCCCAGTTTAGGTCACCTAGCAGCACGAGCTCTGAAGATAGAGGGGGGAAATCAGTTCACATATGGTGCTGAGGGCAGAGGGTGTGTCATGCCCTGACCATAGAGAGCTTTGATTCTCTATGTTGGTTAGGTTGGGGTGTGATTTAACAGTTGGTTATCTAGGTGAATTATATTTCTGTTGGCCTAGTATGGTTCCCAATCAGAGGCAGCTGTTTATCGTTGTCTCTGATTGGGGATCATATGTAGGTAGCCATTTTCCCATTGTGCTTTGTGGGACCTTGTCTAGTTGCCTGTGAGCATTATATTAGCATCACGTTTCGTTTGTTCGTGGTGTTGTTTTGTTCTTTAAAGTTGGAAACATACCACGCTGCATCTTGGTCCGCTCCTTGATCGTGACAGGTTGGTCTATAGCAAGCGGCAACGGTGAGAGACTTGATTCTGGAAAGGTGGATTTTTAAAAGTAGAAGCTTGAATTGTTTGGGTACAGACCTGGATAGTATGACAAGCTATATCTGCAGTAGATTGCAACACCGCCTCCTTTGGCAGTTCTATTTTGTCAGAAAATGTTAGTTAGGAATGGAAATTTCAGGGTTTTTGGTGGTCTTCCTGAGCCAGGATTCAGACACGGCTAGGACATCTGGGTTGGCAGAGTGTGCTAGGGCAGTGAATAAAGCCAACTTAGGGAAGAGGCTTCTAATGTTAACATGCTTGGAACCACCAATTGTGCAAGTTCTCTCACTTAAAAAGATGAGGCCTGTAATTTTCATCATAGGTACACTTCAACTATGACAGACAACATGAGAAGAAAAAAATCCAGAAAACCACTATGAATGCCAAAGAGGGATGGGCCAGCACGGGAGCTGAAGTAAACAGAGGTCTTAGATGCCCAAAAGCCCTGTCTGCCTCAGCCGACCACTGCAACCTTACATGGCTCCCAATTCAGCAGTGAGGTAATGGGCACAGCAACCTGGCCAAAAACGTGGAGAAATCTCTGGTAGTAATTTGCAAACCCTAAAAAGCGCTGCTCCTCCTTTACCGTGGTGGGAGTCGGCCAATTACGCACGGCTGCAATGCGGTCACTCTCCATCTCCACCCCTGATGTGGAAATGGCCTGCTGAAAGAACAGGCATTTCTCAGCCTTGACATACAGGTCATGCTCCAACAGTCGTCCAAGTACCTTGCACACCAAGGAACCATGCTTGGCACGTGTAGCTGAGTATATCAGAATGTCATCAATATACACCATTACACCCTGCCCGTGCAGGTCCCTGAAAATCTTGTAGTGGTGTATATTGATGACATTCTGATTGAAAAACTGATGGAGCATTCATAAACCCGTACGGCATGACGAGGTACGCATAATGCCCTGTGGTGGTACTAACTTCGACTTTCACAAAAAAGCTGGTTTTCAAGGAGGTATTGAAGAACCTGTCGGACGTGGAGCACGTATTCTTGGGCGGAGCGGGAGAAGATGAGGATGTCGTCAAGGTAGACGAAGATGAATCGTTTCAACATGTCACGAGAACATTATTAACCAGAGCCTAGACCACAGCAAGGGAGTGGTGCCTGGGGGAAGGTCAATCCCACAGTCATGGGGTCGGTGCGGTGCGGCTGAAGCGAAGTGGCCCGGACTTTACTGAACACCTCCCGGAGGTCCTACAACTCTGTGAGAATGGGGGAGAGGTCCGAGGCAACTTCCGAGCCCCCAGAAAGATGTCCCGGGGCAAGCTGGTTGGCAGAACGGGGTCCAACCCATATGGTGGCACCAGCAGACCAGTCAATAAGGGGATTGTGCCGCTGTAGCCAAGACAATCCCGATACCACGGGAACCTGAGGAGACTAAATTAGCAGGAATTGGATCGTCTTGCTGTGGTTCCCTGACACCCATAGGTTGATGGGGGTGGTATTGTGGGTGGCCCGTCCAGCACTCTAACGTCCATGAAAATGGAGAGGGGCTGAGTGGGGATGCCTAGCTCAGACGCTAGGGTAGTGTCCATAAAGCTCTCATTGGCCCCAGAGTCGATGATACCCGGAGATATTTTGACTGGTTTCCCCAAAGCAAAATGGCATGAAAAGGGGAGAGGAAAACTTATCCATATGACCCAGCAGAGTACTCGCTCCTACCGGTGAGCCTGGTCTTTTAGTGGACAGGTGGAGACGAAATGGCAGCAGCTACTCTTCCTGGGGTCCAAACAAATTTAACCACTTATATTACACATAAAACAGAAACAGTACATCATGTAACATTGTTACAACACTACATATCTACAATACAAAATGTTTAATACCACCATACAACAATATCACATGGGTATCGCATGTGTCTGTACCTTTGCGTGTGTCTCTTCACATTCCCTGTTGTCCCATAAACTGTATTTTTAGCTGTTTAATCTGATTCAACTGCTTGCATCAGTTACATGATGTGGAATAGAGTTCCATGTAATCATGGCTCTATATAGTACTGTGCACCTCCCATAGTTTGTTCTGGACATGGGGAATGTGAAGAGACCTCTGGTGGAATGTCTTGTGGGGTATGCATGGGTGTCTGTGTGCAAGTATTTTAAAAACAGACAGCTCGGTACATTTAGCTTGTCAACACCTCTTACAAAAACAAGTAGTGATGAAGGCAATCTCTCTTCCACTTTGATCCATGAGAGATGATTGACATGCATGTCATTAATGTTAGCTCTCCGTGTACTTTTAAGGGCCAGATGTGCTGCCCTGTTCTGAGCCAATTGCAAGTCCCTCTTTGTGGCAGCTTACCACACTACTGAAATATAGTCTTGGTGCGACAAAACTAGGGCCTGTAGGACCTGCCTTGTTGATAGTGATAGTTGATAGTGTTGTTAAGATGGTCTTAGCTACTGCTGTATCATGTTTTGACCATGACAGGTTACAATCCAGGGTTATTCCAACCAGATTAGTCTGCTCAATTTCCACATAATTCATTACAAGATGTAGTTGAGGTTTAGGGTTTAGTGAATGATTTGTCACAAATACAATACTTTGAGTTTTGGAAATATTTAGGACTTAACTTATTCCTTGCTATCCATTCCGAAACTGACTGCAGCTCTTTATTAAGTGTTGCAGTAATTTTAGTTGCTGTGGTAGCTGACGTGTATTGTGTTGAGCCATCTGCATACATAGACACACTGGCATGTCATTAGCAAAAATTGAAAAAAGTCAGGGCCCTAAACAGCTATCCTGAGGAATTCCTGATTCTACCTGGATTATGTTGGAGAGGCTTCGTTAAAGAACACCCTCTGTGTTCTGTTAGACAAGTAACTCTTTATCCACAACATAGCAGGGGGTGTAAAGCCATAACACATATGTTTTTCCAGCAGCAGACTATGATTGATAATGTCAAAAACTACACTGAAGTCTAACAAGAGAGCCCCCGCAATCATTTTATTATCAATTTCTCTCAGCCATTCATCTGTCATTTGTGTAAGTGCTGTGCTTGTAGAATGTATTTTCCTATAAGAGTGCTGAAAGTCTGTTGTCAATTTTTGTTGTTTCTGTGAAATAGCATTGTATTTGGTCACAATTTTATCCCGCAGTTTACTAAGGGTCGGTAACAGGCTGATTGGTCAGCTATTTGAGCCAGTAAATCGAGCTTTACTATTCTTGGGTAGCGGAATGACTTTAGCTTCCCTCCAGGCCGAGGGCACACACTTTCTAGTAGTCACACCCCGATCTGTTTCACCTGTCTTTGTGCTCGTCTCCATCCCCTTCCAGGTGTCGCCCATATACCGGTGTTCTCTGAGAGTTAGTTTCGTTCGTTAAGCCAACCAGCGTTTTTCCCCTAGCTCCTGTCTGTTTCTAGTTTTCCCAGTTTTGACCGTTCTGCCTGCTCTGACCCTGACTGCCGTTTTGTGCCTTGTTAATAATCCAGGGTGACGTGACCTCTACCTGCCTTGACCCTGAGACAGCCTGCCGTTCTGTACCTTTTGGACTCTGATCTGGATTATCGACCTCTGCCTGCCCTTGACCTGTCGTTTTGGTGGCCCCCTGTTCCAGTAATAAACTTTTGTTACTTTGACACTGTCTGCATCTTCCCTAAACGTGATAAGTAGGCGCAAATAGGAGTGGCAATATAATTCGCCATTATCCTCAGTAATTTTCCATCCAGATTGTCAGACGCTGGTTTTGTAAATAAAGCCAGTTTGTTATTTAGAATGATTTATTTCTGTTTTTAGAGGGAGAGAAACCAAATACCTATAGTCATCCCACAGGTTTCCCAGTCAAGGCCAGCACAGGCATTGAACTAGCATATGTAGCAACACAGTTTACACTGCTCTGCAGTGTCTTAGACCACTGCGCCACTCAGGCACTGTACAACAAGATCCATCGGGAGTGGCCTACAGTACTACAGTAAGAGCAAAATAAAACAAAAACCTCAGTGTAACAACAGTTTTAGTAAGTAATACTGAAGTCGTGCACAATTATCAGTTTCTATTTAGGTTTATGTTGCCCTTTCATTGTCAGTCAGAGACACATTAGGACCCAAAAGCATAATCAGTGCTCTAACTCCACCTCGCGCTGGTCTGGAGCAATGAAGGGTGAAGCAGGGTACCGTACTAAACCACAAATTACATCTAAGTCCCGAAGCATAAAATCAAAATCTTTAGCGGGGCAAACACTATACCTACGTTTGCTTATCTTGCCAATGAAAAAGTCATTAAAATAGCTTGCAATATCAGTGGCTTGTGTGATAAATGAGCCATCTGATTCAATGAGTGATGGACTCTAGTTTGCCTTTTTTCCCCAAAATGTAATTTAAGGTGCTCCAAAGCTTTTTACATGCTTTATATAATTTATTTTGTTTCATAGTAGTTTATTTTTATTTAGTTGTCACATGATTTCTTAATTTGCATTATGTTTGCCAATCAGTTGGGCTGCCAGATTTATTTGCTATACCTTTTCCCTCATCCCTCTCAACCATATCATTTTTTAATTCCTCATCAATCCAAGGGGATTTAACTGTTTTTTTTCAGTCATCTTCTTAATGAGTGCTTGACACATAAATGTGTCAAGTGCAGCATCTGTTTGCATCTGTTTGCTCCTCACTACACACTACAGACCAGCAAATTTGGAACTTTGGCATTTCTGTCTTTTCGGTATATGTTATAACCATGTACTGCTACCACTGTATCATCAAAGGTATTATCTAAGTGAGTTTCAGAGATAGTCGGAATATGAATGTCATCTGTTACAAGCAAGTTATTGACTCCATGGACCTTGTTTCTCAGGTTGCAAATGAGCTATTTTTAGCACTTTTCTGGGTTGCTTGATAGTTTTTAGTGACACGAGCACTGTAAGCTACATACAGGCAACTGCCAGCACAGGCCTGTCCTGGGATTAGTGCTTGAGATGTGGGGCAGCAATTGTCTCCACAGATTCCTGCCCGAATACACGTACCTATGAAAAATACACAAATAATGTGAGATCAATAAAAGTAGTGACAATCATGTTGGAGGTAAATTAAATAATCAAAATATGTGTTGTATTTGCTTTACATACCAAGTGTTGTCATCGATTCCTTGTAGAGACGCCACACTGCTGCTTTTGTCACATGAGATGGCATTAGCTTTCCACCAAAGTGTTTGTGTCCTGGGTGGCATCCTGGTAATGCTATTGCATTATCCTCTGCATCGCTGCAAGTCCTCATGCTTCAGGTGTTACCTGTGCTTGCTTGGGCCAGCTCTCTTTTTGATGGGAGACATTAGACCATTCTCTTTGTATGACAGGTGTGTTCTACAGGTCTTTTTGATGGGAGGCATTAGACCATTCTCCTTGTATGACTGGTGGAGGATAGTCAGGCTTGTTCTACTGATTCTGAAAGACAAATTCCAGATACAAATATTTTAGCATTATCATACAATAGATGGTTGTAATCACCACCAGACACACCTGGCAAACTCGATGGGTCATGTAATCACCTGGTGAAGTGGAGTCTTTTGTTTAGACATGTAGCTAGCTGGCTAAACAATTAACCATTATCCCAACCCATAGAGTACTAGCAATACAAACCGATTGTCATAGCGAGCTAAAGCTAACCAACTAGGATCAATGTTAGTTAGCTAGCTAACATTAGGCTATAACTAGCAATGCAAATGGATTTCTGAGATAATATTACTACACAAATCATACACGTTATGTGAGCTAGCAAGCCAGCTAGTGGCCCTTTCACAATATGAAAAAATGTATAATATCTGAAATTGTAGCTAGACTCTTACCCATATACATGGATGAAAGCTTCACGGCAGACTGAAACCCCCTTTCAATAAATAAGACGTCCTGTGTTGTTTCCGTTTTGTTTGCACAACTTGCTTGGCCTTTTGTGTCAAGTCACTCTGGTTCACACTGACCGTGTGCAATGCCATAAGAATCATCACATCTTTCTCCCTCTCTGTCACGGATGCCCTTAGTTTGAAGATGTAATCCGGAGACATGTGTTTTATGCAACAGCCTTCTGTGTTCTCTTTTCGACTCCCTCCGCATTTATAATCAAAAGCCAACATATATTATATATTTTTTTTTTAAATGTTGTATTTTGTTATTGAATATCCAAAACATACAACATGCTTGCAGTGAAGCCGCTCAACAACTACACCACACCAGGCATCCAACAGACTCGCATTCAGAGTGACACACAGAAGCATCCAGGGTCAATGCCCTGCTCAAGGGCATGTCGACAGATCTCACACAATGCCAAAAAAAACGGGGACGCAAACCTTCCAAGATCCCCCACAGTTTCCAATAGCTGTCCCTCAACCATCCAAGACCCCTCCAACAGTCACCCCCCTCCAATAAAAGTAAAAATAAAATGAATTCCATTCCCCACCCCTATGTACCAACAACCAAGAAAATGAACATGATAAAAAAGAAAAGACAAAACAACAATGCAAAGAAAAAAGACATCAAAGACAACTATATATGTTTGAGTGCATGTCTGGCACTATTTACATATGTAGTTTCGCAAGGCACTGTATGTGTGTGTCCGTGTCACGCCCTGACCTTAGTATTCTTTTGTGTTTTCGTTATATGTTTGGTCAGGCCAGGGTGTGACATGGGTTTATATGTTGTGGTTCGTATTTGGGGTTTGTATTTTGAGATCGTGGCTGATTAGGGGTGTTGTATAGGCTTGGCTGCCTGAGGCGGTTCTCAATCAGAGTCAGGTGATTCTCGTTGTCTCTGATTTGGAACCGTATTTAGGTAGCCTGAGTTTCGCTTTGTATTTCGTGGGTGATTGTTCCTGTCTCTGTGTAGTGTTCACCAGATAGGCTGTAATAGGTTTCACATTCCGTTTGTTGTTTTGGATTTTGTAATAGTTATTTCATGCGTTGCTTTTTCCAATAAAGTCATGAGTAACTACCACGCTGCATTTCGGTTCGACTCCCTTTCGACAAACGAAGAACGCAGTCAAACACGCTAGGTGTTTTGTATGTTTATGGTTGCCTAGATTGAGAACCAATCAGAGGCAGCTGTTTATTGTTGTCTCTGATTGGGAACCATATTTAGGCAGCCATATTCTTTGGATAATTAGTGGGTTATTGTCTATGTATTAGTTGCTTGTGTATGCACTTATATTATATAGCGTCACATTCAGTTTATTGCTTTGTAAGTTTGTTTAGTATTTCTTTGTCTTCATTTAAGAAGTATGTATTCATCTTTCCTTGGTGTCCTCCATATAACGAACGTGACAGTATGTGTGTATTTGAATGAGAGTGTGTGTATATGCATGTGTACAAACACCTGCACAGCATCAGCCTCAGGCAAACCGTCATTTTCTGTAAAAACACTGCCCCTCAGTGTCATTCAAACTTTTTTTTATCTCCTGCCCAGCAACTCCACTCCAATTCCACATCCCAACCCTCAGCCCATCCTCAGCCCATCCTCAGCCCATCCTCAGCCCATCCTCAGCCCATCCTCAGCCCATCCCCACCGGCCACGCTCTTTGGATTTCCCACAGATTGCGAGTTGAAGATAAACAGTACTATTTCTAGGACACATTTTATATCAATGTTATGCATTTTCAGCCATTACTGAAACATTACCTGAGGGTAATACCAAAATAAATGGTCTAATGATTCTGTATCCTCATAACAAAATCTGCAGAGCTTCGATGATTTTATGCCCCAAATATTCAACATTTTGCAGGTGGCAAGAATTGTATATAATAATTCTTGGCAATCTGCAAAAAGGCCATTTTTAAACAATGGATGAGCTTTTCTTAGTAATCTACTTGAGAACCACTTAGGGTTCAAGTAAAACTTTTGAATAAGTGAAGCTTTTAGAGAGAGGTTTAGTGCTTTTATATTTGTTAATCTCAACCCACCCAATTCATATTCATTATATAGATAGGCTTGTTTTATTTTATATGGTTTAGCATCCCAGATAAAGAAAAGTATTTTTTGCTCATATGATTTGAAAAATGAATCAGGAGTAGGCAGCGCCATAAGTAAGTGAGTAAACTGAGATATGACTCAGGAGTTAATCAGGGGTTATTTTTCCATGGTTGCAGGATCTTGTCTAGTTTTCTATTGAAATTCATTGTGGAGAGCTTATTTATATCTTTTGGGATATGAAAACCAAGTATGTCAACTTCACCATCAGCCCATTTTATAGGTAAACTGCAGGGTAATATATAGTGCCTTGCGAAAGTATTCGGCCCCCTTGAACTTTGCGACCGCAGATCTGGGACCTAAACATATTAACCTGTAAAAGAAAAGGGTTCATATTGAAACAAAAAGGATTGAATTCTTTGAATTTTTGTTTTCAACAACAAGTGGGACACAATCATGAAGTGGAACGACATTTGTTGGATATTTCAAACTTTAACAAATCAAAAACTGAAAAAGTCGCTTGGGGTATGTCTCTGAGTTTTGCACATCGAGAGACTGAAATTTTCCCATTCCTCCTTGCAAAACAGCTCGATGTGCAAAACTGATAGAGACATACCCCAAGCGGCTTACAGCTGTAATCGCAGCAAAAGGTGGCGCTACAAAGTATTCACTTAAGGGGGCTGAATGATTTTGCACGCCCAATTTTTCAGGTTTTGATTTGTTAAAAAAGTTTGAAATATCCAATAAATGTCTTTCCACTTCATGATTGTGTCCCACTTGTTGTTGATTTTTCACAAAAAAATACAGTTTTATATCTTTGTTTGAAGCCTGAAATGTGGCAAAAGGTCGCAAAGTTCAAGGGGGCCGAATACTTTCGCAAGGCACTGTATATATATATATATTCTGTTTATTATACCTGTTGATACTCACTTTACAGCAGAAAGAGACTGCTATGGCACCTGGCATCAGCAGCACAATACGTGTAGAGCTTTGGCAAAGTGGGTGGGGTTATAGCCTTCCTGTTTAGCCCTGTCCGGGGGTCTCATCGGATGGGGCCACGGTATCTCCTGACCCCTCCTGCCTCAGCCTCCAGTATTTATGCTGCAGTAGTTTGTGTCGGGGGGCTAGGGTCAGTTTGTTATATCTGGAGTACTTATGTCTTATCTGGTGTCCTGTGTGAATTTAAGTAGGCTCGCTCTAATTCTCTCTCTCTCTCTCTCTCTCTCGGAGAACCTGAGCCCTAGGACCATGCGTCAGGACTACCTGTCATGATGACTCCTTGCTGTCACCTGGCCTTGCTGCTGTTCCAGTTTCAACTGTTCTGCCTGCGGCTATGGATCCCTAAACTGTTCATATTTACTCTAGAGGTGCTGTCCTATTGCATCCTCTACAACTACTGTGATTATTATTATTTGACCCTGCTGGTCGTCTATGAACGTTTGAAAATCTCGGCCATGTTCTGTTATAATCTCCACCCGGCACAGCCAGAAAAGGACTGGCCACCCCTCATAGCCTGGTTCCTCTCTAGGTTTCTTCCTAGGTTTTGGCCTTTCTAGTGAGTTTTTCCTAGCCACCTGCATTGCTTGCTGTTTGGGGTTTTAGGCTGGGTTCCTGTACAGCACTTTGAGATATCAGCTGATGTACGAAGGGCTATATAAATACATTTGATTTGATAGAGGACTGAGGGTCTTCCAAATATTGAAAGTGTGTAAATAGTTACATGTTATTTTGTAAATGTATATATATTTTTCTTCATATTTCTTTCTCCATTTTTTGGGGGGGGGAGGGGTCTGCAAGAATACCGTTTTGGCATTTTGTATATAGTTATTTGTTTCAAAATGTATTATGTGAAGGCCAATTAGATGATGATCCGATCGTATTCTGTTTCCTATTGAAACTTCTTTAACCTTAAATGCAAGATAAAAAGAGACAAGAAAGTAGTCAAGATGACAAGTTTGATTAAGTCTCTTCCATGTACATCACACTAGGTCGGGATTTTTTTAGTCTCCAAATATCCACTATTTCTAATGTGTCCATAGTATTTGTGATTTCCTTAAAGGCACAGTGATAGTTTGTAGAGTGATCTCCTTTATGGTCCTTTGAGGTACTTAACAGTGTGTTATATTCTCCTACCATAATGATTTGATAATTTGTTGCCTGTAGGTTCAATACATATTTTTGATGTATGGATCACCCTGATTTGGACCATATAGATTAATGAGCCAAATCTCTTTTTCGGCCACTTTCCTATTAAAAAAGATCCACCTTCCTTGTGAATCATTCCTAACTATTTGCACATTCAGATCGACATTTTTGTTAATTAATATCATCACACCTTTTGAGCTCCTTTGTCCATGACAGAAAAATATTTCACCACCCCATTCCTTTTTCCACACAACTTCATCAGGTTGTAGAGTGTTTCCTGTATACAGTATGTTATATTCCTTTTCTTTTGGCCACGTAAAGATTGATTTTTTTAATGATCTGCTAAACCATTACACTTATAACTGGCTATATACATATTTCACCCCTTACCGTAACTTGATACTATTCTCAGTCTAAATTGATCATAATTAGTGCTTGTAAAGTTACTACCATCAGAGGTATTATGACAGTCAAAACTAATGCTTTCAAATGTCTTATATCTAGAATTCAAGAAATAGGTTTAAGCAATATATGTTTAATTCCCTTGCCTGTGAGCCAATGCCACAGATGTTAGAAAATGGAGACAAGATATGTGTGTAATCTGAGTAAGTTGATGTGTATGATATTGTATGTGATTTAGTGAGTGCGTACGATATCTGATGTACAAATAAATCATAAATAACCAATTTGCATGGTTGAGTGTCTGTGTGTAACATGTAGTGCGTATAGCCTTAATATTCATGATGATAATTGTAATCCATATCGTATCACCATCATAGTTGCATCATAATTACCTTTAGCATCATTGAAAAACACATCCCAGCATTTCCATAGAAATTGACATGATCACGAAAGAGACCTTGCATTACTATAGAGACTGCTTCACTACAGTACAAATGTATCCCATGAAAATATGCCATTATTCCCCAATGTCCCTATTCTGATATATTCCCCTTGCTTGTTGTAAACATGTATAAACAAGACAAAGAAATAGAAAAGGTAGACAAACAAGAAATAATAATACAATTATAGAACAGAAAGACAATAGAGAGAGGGAGAGAAGAGAGCGAGATCAAATGTGTATGTGTAAGTGAACATGTAATTGAGTACGTGTGTATTCATATCCACTTCATAGTGTTCAGATATTTTTACATATTTTCTTTTTTTCATAACCTGTGGTCCCTGTAGAATTTAGTGCAGCCATGGTGTCATGGAGCTGTCTCAGAATAGCTGTCCATCTTTAAAGAGTTTGTCCACAATTAGAAAGGCACGCTTACCCCTCTCCATCTGTTGCCGATGAACAGGATACAGTCTCTTGCGATGTTCGTTTATCTCCCGGGGAAATTGGTCACTAAGCCCGAATTTGGTCCCTTTAAGTTCCTTCCTCTGCTTTTGATCAATTCCTTTTGTTGGTAGTGTTCAAATTTTGCGATGATCGGTCGGGGACCCTTGGTCTTGTCGCTCCGAGCTCCAAGTCTGTGTAGATGGTGGAAAGCCACCTTGTTTACAGTCTCTAGAGGAAGTTTCAAGGCGGATTGCATGAACTCTCTGATCTGGATTTTTGGATATGTCCTCAGGAATCCCCAAAATATTAGATTTTCACGCATGCTACGACTCTGTATGTCTAGCAGCGACTCCTTCGTCACCCTGTTTTCCCTGAGTTGACAATCCATTTTAGAATGGTGGCTTTTTACCTTGGCTGTGAGTGCCTTGTTCTCTCCTTGGAGCGTGATAATTTCACTCTGGCAAAACTCCAAACTCCCCTCATAATATTTTTCCAGTGTTGCATGGATTCCAGTCAGAGCACTAGCCTCTACATCAACGGTAAGTAAGTCTTGCGTGTCTGTCCTAACATATAGGTCCTGGATGGCAAGAAGCTTGGCCCCAGTGATGTATTGGGCCATACGCACTACCCTCTGTAGCGCCTTGCGGTCGGGCGGTGATGCAACTGGTCAGGATGCTCTCGATGGTGCAGCTGTAGACATTTTTGAGGATCTGGGGACCCATGCCAAATCTTTTCAGTCTCCTGAGGGGGAAAGGTGTTGTGCCCTCTTCCAAGACTGTCTTGGTGTGTTTGGACCATGATAGTTTGTTGGTGATGTGAATTTAAAACTCTCAACCCGCTGAACTACAGCCCTGTCGATGTTTCCTGTAGTCCACGACCATCTCCTTTGGGAGAGGTTGTTGGGAGAGGTTGTTGTCCTGTCACCACACTGCCAGGTCTCTGACCTCCTCCCTGTAGGCTGTCTCATCATTGTCGGTGATCAGGCCTACCACAGTTGTGTCGACAACCTAATGATGGTGTTGGAGTCGTACTTGGCCATGCAGTCATGGGTAAACATGGAGTACAGGAGGGGACTAAACATGCACCCCTGAGGAGCCCCGGTGCTGAGAATCAGTGTGGCAGATGTGTTGTTGCCTAGTCCCAGGGTTGGAAGTTTACATACACCTGAGCCAAATACATTTAAACTCAGTTCTTCACAATTCCTGACATTTAATACTCATAACATTTTTATTTCTTTCATAACATTCTCAGGTGGGTCAGAAGTTTACATACACTCAATTTGTATTTGGTAGCTTTGCCTTTAAGCCATTTTGCCACAACTTTGGCGGCATGCTTGGGGTCATTGTCCATTTCGAAGACCCATTTGTGACCAAGCTTTAACTTCCTGACTGATGTATTGAGATGTTGCTTCAATATAACCACATCATTTCTCTCTCATGACGCCATCTATTTTGTGAAGTGCACCAGTCCCTCCTGCAGCAAAGCAACCCCACAACAAGAAGCTGCCACACCCGTGCTTCACGGTTGGGATGGTGTTCTTCGGCTTGCAAGCCTCCCTCTTTTTCCCCCAAACATAAAGATGGTCATTATGGCCAAACAGTTACATTTTCATTTGATCAGACCAGAGGATATTTCTCCAAAAAGTACGATCTTTGTCCCCATGTGCAGTTGCAAACCGTAGTCTGGCTTTTTAAAGTCATATTTGGAAGTGGATTCTTCCTTGCTAAGTGGCCTTTCAGGTTATGTCGATATAGGACTCGTTTTACTGTGGATATAGATACTTTGTACCTGTTTCCTCCAGCATCTTCACAAAGTCCTTTGCTGTTGTTCTAGGAATGATTTGCACTTTTCACACCAAAGTACGTTCATCTCTAGGAGACAGAATGAGTCTCCTTCCTGAGCGGTATGATGGATGCATGGTCCCATGGTGTTTATACTTGCATACTATTGTCTGTACAGATGAACGTGGTACCTTCAGGCGTTTGGAAATTGCTCCCAAGGAACAACCAGATTTGTGGAGGTCTACAATATTTTTCTGAGGTCTTGACTGATTTCTTCTGATTTTCCCATGATGTCAAGCAAAGAGGCACTGAGTTTGAAGGTAGGCTTTGAAATACATCCACAGGTACACCTCCAATTGACTCAAATTATGTCAATTAGCCTATCAGAAGCTTCTAAAGCCATGACATCATTTTCTGGAATTTTCCAAGCTGTTTAAAGGCACAGTCAACTTAGTGTATGTAAACGTCTGACCTACTGGAATTGTGATACAGTGAATTGTAAGTGAAATAATCTGTCTGTAAACAATTGTTGGAAAAATTACTTGTGTCATGCACAAAGTAGATTCCTAAGTTTGTCAAAACTATAGTTTGTGAACAAGACATTTGTGGAGTGGTTGAAAACGAGTTTCAATGACTCCAACCTAAGCGTAGGTAAACTTCTGACTTCAACTGTATATATATATATACAGTGGGGCGAAAAAGTATTTGGTCAGCCACCAATTGTGCAAGTTCTCCCACTTAAAAAGATCAGAGGCCTGTAATTTTCATCATAGGTAGACTTCAACTATGACAGACAAAATGAGAGAAAAAAAAACAGAAAATCATTGTAGGATTTTTAATGAATTTGCAAATTATGGTGGAAAATAAGAATTGTCACCTACAAACAAGCAAGATTTCTGGCAGACCTGTAACTTCTTCTTTAAGAGGCTCCTCTGTCCTCCAATCGTTACCTGTATTAATGGCACCTGTTTGAACTTGTTATCAGTATAAAAGATACCTGTCCACAACCTCAAACAGTCACACTCCAAACTCCACTATGGCCAAGACCAAAGAGCTGTCAAAGGACACCAGAAACAAAATTGTAGACCTGCACCGGGCTGGGAAGACTGAATCTGCAGTAGGTAAGCAGCTTGGTTTGAAGAAATCAACTATGGGAGCAATTATTAGGAAATGGAAGACATACAAGGCCACTGATAATCTCCCTCGATCTGGGGCTCCATGCAAGACCTCACCCCGTGGGGTCAAAATGATCACAAGAACGGTGAGCAAAAATACTAGAACCACCCGGGCGGACCTAGTGAATGACCTGCAGAGAGCTGGGACCAAAGTAACAAAGCCTACCATCAGTAACACACTACGGCGCCAGGGACTCAAATCCTGCAGTGCAGACGTGTAGAGAGCATTTGGATGATCCAGAAGAAGATTGGGAGAATGTCATATGGTCAGATGAAACCAAAATATAAATTTTTGGTAAAAACTCAACTCGTCGTGTTTGGAGGACAAAGAATGCTGAGTTGCATCCAAATAACACCATACTTACTGTGATACATGGGGGTGGAAACATGCTTTGGGGCTGTTTTTCTGCAAAGGGACCAGGACGACTGATCCGTGTAAAGGAGAGAATGAATGGGGCCATGTATCGTGAGATGTTGAGTGAAAACCTCCTTCCATCAGCAAGGGCATTGAAGATGAAACATGGCTGGGTCTTTCAGCCTGACAATGATCCCAAACACACCGCCCGGGCAACGAAGGAGTGGCTTCGTAATAAGCAACAGCCCCAAAACATCACTGCTCTAGAGGAGATCTGCATGGAGGAATGGGCCAAAATACCAGCAACAGTGTGTGAAAACCTTGTGAATACTTACAGAAAACGTTTGACCTCTGTCATTGCCAACAAAGGGTATATAACAAAGTATTGAGAAACTTTTGTTATTCACCAAATACACATTTTCCACCATAATTTGCAAATAATAATAAAATAATAAAATAAATAAAAAATCCTACAATGTGATTTTCTGGATTTTTTTTCTCATTTTGTCTGTCATAGTTGAAGTGTAACTATGATAAATTACAGGCCTCTCATCTCTTTAAGTGGGAGAACTTGCACAATTGGTGGCTGACTAAATACTGTTTTGCCCCACTGTATATACACATCTTTTTTGAGTGTATACCTATCTATCGTCTATGTCCTTAATTAGTATATTGAAGGAAATGTTGCTTAGTTTTTGAGCAAAATCCAAGCTGTAATGCATCCTGACGTCTTTGCTTGCTGGTTCAGTAGAGGCCCCCAGAGACAACTACACGTCTTGGCAGACAGCTCACTCTGAACATGCAGGAGATTCTGCTCTTGCTTCTTCAGCTTGGCTGACGTAACAGCTTCTGGCAGATCTGAAGACCTGACAGTTGTTCCTCTGGCACTGCCAGCACAGGTCTGTCCTCTTAAAAGTAGTGCCAATCCTGTTGGAGGTCAATTAAATCATCAAATATGTTAATGCTTTACATACCAAATGTTGTCATCGATTCCTTGTAGAGACGCCACACTGCTGCTTTTGTCACATGAGATGGCAGCAGCTTTCCACCAAAATGTTTATGTCCTGGGTGGCGTCCTGGTAATGCTATTGTATTATCCTTTGCGTAGTTATTGATGAAGTTCACCACTCGCTGCAAGTCCACATGCTTCAGGTGTAACCTGTGCTTGCTTTGGCCAGCTCTCTTTTTGATGGGAGGCATTATACCATTCTCCTTGTATGACTGGTGGAGGAGAGTCAGGCGTGTTCTACTGATACTGAAAAACAAATTCCAGATACTAACGTTACACACACTTCGTACATGTAAGTTAATGTCAGCTAGCAAACCAGCCAACTAACCTCCGCTAACGTTAGCTAGCTAACAGCGAGCTTTTCCTTGGGGTCTTTTGTTTAGACATGTTAATGTTAGCTAGCTAAAAAATGAACTAAAATCCCAATCCATAGAGTAACGTTACCAAGCCAGCCATTGACGTCCAGCAGGCTAGCTAACAGCAAGCTTATCTAGCAATACAAACCGATTGTCATAGCTAGCTAAAGTTAACCAAATAGGTTCAATGTTAGATTATTTTCCGTATACATGGATGAAAGCTTCACGGCAGACTGCAACCCCTTTTATTAAATAAGACGTCCTGTGTCGTTTCCGTTTAGTTTGCACAGATTGTTTGGCTCGTTGTGTCAAGTCACTCTTTATTATAATCCATAGAGTAACGTAAGTAGGCCAGCATGGCATGATCGTCCTCCAGAAAGTAGTCCATCAGAACTTTTCCCACGGATCTTTGTCAATAGTGCTAAATTCTGGGCAGCAATGTTGTTGAGAGCAGTAGCAACACATTTGCAGTTCTCCATGGCTAACATTACATCTTTCAAAAAAACTGCAGTAGAAAGGATTATCTACACATTACGAGCAGCTAAATGTTATAGACACAAGATGCTACACCGCAGACCATTCCAAACTCATCTCTTGGCATGTTCACCCCACTCATTATCTCAGCCAATCATGGCTAGCGGGAAGGTTGCTGACTTTGTGCCTAAACCAACTAGGCTTATAATTTATGTAGCCTCGAGTCATCTTGGCTATGATGCTTCAAGCTTGACTCACCTGTATTTGGAGAGTTTCTTCCATTCTTGTCTGCAGATTTTCTCAAGCTCTGTCAGGTTGGATGGGGAGAGTTGCTATGTTGCTGAACAGCCATTTAGATCTCTCCAGAGATGTTCGATCGGGTTCAAGTCCGGGCTCTGGCTGGGCCTCTTCAAGGACATTCAGAGCCTTGTCCCAAAACCCCTCCTGAGTGTTCTTGGCTGTGTTGTTGTCCTGTTGAAGGTGGACCTTTGCCCTAGTCTGAGGTCCTGAGCGCTCTGGAGCAGGTTTTCATCAAGGATCTCTTTACTTTGCTCTGTTAATCTTTGCCTCGATACTGACCAGTCTCCCTGTCCCTGCCGCTGAAAAACACTATCATAAAGACCTGATTGTTGGACTGCTGCAGAGACGGTTGTCCTACTGAAAGGTTCTCCCATCTCCACAGAAGAATTCTGGAGCTCTGTCAGAGTGACCATTGGGTTCATGGTCACCTCCCTGACCAAAGCCCTTCTCCCCCGATTGCTCACATTGGTCGGGCGGACAGCACTAGGAAGAGTCTTGGTTCTTCCATTTAAGAAGGATGGAGGCCACTGTTCTTGGGGACCTTCAATGCTGCAGAACATTTTTGGGACCCTTCCCCAGATCTATGCCTCGACACAATCCTGTCTCGGAGCTCTGCGGACAATTCCTTCGACCTCATGGCTTGGTTTTTGTTCTGACATGCATTGTCAACGATGGGACCTTATATAGACAGGTGTGTGCCTTTCAAAATCATGTCCAATCAATTGAATTTACCACAGGTGGACTCCATTCAAGATGTAAAAACATCAAGGTTGATCAATGGAAACAGGATTCACCTTTGCTCAATTTCGAGTCTATTAGTAAAGGGCCTGGATACTTATGTTAATATCAGCTTTTCTGTTTTATATTTTTAATACATTTGCAAAATGTCTAAACCTGTTTTCACTTTGTCATTATAGTGTAGGTTGATGAGGGAAAACAATGATTTAATACATTTTAGAATAAGGCTGTAACATAACAAAATGTGGAAAAAAGTCAAGGTGTCTGAATCATTTCCAAAGGCACTGTACTTTGATGCAGCACAGATACACAGAATTTCAATTTTGAATGCCTCGTACAACCAAGGGCTCAATGAGTTGGATGGTACTGACCTGCTCCGGTGAGCTACCTTTTATCGCCACGACGATTGAGTCAATGCATGGGGCTTCTTCACCACACTAGATCTCAGGAGTGCTTACAACCTGGTGTTCTCCCTCCGGGAGGGGTACGAGTGGAAGATGGCGTTCAGTACGACCTCAGAGCATTATGAGTACCTCATCATGCCATACGGGTTGATGAATGCTCCTGTCTTCCAAGCCTTTGTAGACAAGATTCAGGGACCTGCACGGGCAGGGTGTAGTGGTGTAAATGGATGACATTCTGATATACGCTGCAGCACGCGCAGAGCATGTGTCCCTGTTGCGCAGGGTGCTTGGTCGACTGTTGTAGCATGACCTGTACTGCAAGGCTCAGAAATGCCTGTTCTTCCAGCAGTCCGTCTCCTTCCTAGGGTACTGCATTTCCACCTCGGGGGTGGAGAGTGACCTCATTTCATCCGTGTGTAATTAACCGACTCCCACCACGGTAAAGGAAGTGCTGCGGTTCCTAGGGTTTGCCAACTACTACAGGAGGTTTATCCAGGGTTTTGGTCAGGTAGAGGCTCCCATTACCTCACTGCTGAAGGGGTGCCCGGTGCGTTTCCAGTGGTCGGCTGAGGCGGACAGGGTTTTTGGTCACCTGAGGGCTCTGTTTACCTCGGCTCCCGTGCTGGCCCATCCGGATCCCTCTTTGGCGTTCATAGTGGACGCGTCCGAGGCTGGGATAGGAGCCGTGCTCTCTCAGCGCTCGGGCAAACCACCGAAGCTCCGCCCCGGTGCCTTCTTCTCAAAGAAGCTCAGCCCGGCAGAGCGAAACTATGAGGTGGGGGACAGGGAGCTGTTGACTGTCGTCAAGGCTCTGAATGTGTGGAGAGATTGGCTTGAGGGGGCTAAACACCCTTTTCTCATCTGGACTGACCACCGCAATCTGGAGTACATCTGGGCAGCAAGGAGACTGAATCCTCGCCAGGCAAGGTGGGCCATGTTTTCCCCCTTTCCTACAGACCAGGTTCCCGAAACGTGAAGGCAGACGCACTGTCCCGACTGTCTGACACAGAGGAGCGGCCCATGAATCCCACTTCCATACTCCCGGCCTCCTGCCTGGTGGCGCCGGTAGTGTGGGAGCTGGACGTGAACATTGAGCAGGCGTTACGTGCAGAGCCCGCTCCCCTCCAGTGTCCCGCTGGGCATCTGTACGTTCTGTCTGATGTCCGTTACCGGTTGATCTATTGGGCCTACACGTCCCCCTCTGGTCATCCTGGGATCGGTCGGACTGTTTGGTTGAGAAGTATTGGTGGCCTACCTTGGTCAAGGACGTGAAGGTTTATGTTTCTTCCTGCTCTGTGTACGCTCAGTGTAAGGCTCCTAAATCAAATCAAATTTGTCACATTCACATGGTTAGCAGATGTTCATGCGAGTGTAGCGAAATGCTTGTGCTTCTAGTTCCGACAATGCAGTAATAACCAACGAGTAATCTAACTAACAATTCCAAAACTACTACACACAAGTGTAAAGGGATAAAGAATATGTACATAAAGATATATGAATGAGTGATGGTACAGAGCGGCATAGGCAAGATGCAGTAGATGGTATCGAGTACAGTATATACATATAAGATGAGTATGTAAACAAAGTGGCATAGTTTAAAGTGGCTAGTGATACATGTATTACATAAAGATGCAGTAGACGATATAGAGTATATACGTATTGTGACGGCCCTGAATTTTTCTGAACCGTCTCAGTGCAGCTCCTTCCAATAGGGCGCTTTCCCTTTAATTCCCAATTAAATAGCCAGCATCAGCTGTGCAAAAGTGGGGTTGTGATGGAGACGTGAATGAGGATGTGTTCAACCCTCAGTTCCGAAGCTTCTCTATTCTTTTTGTTTTGTTGCCGTTAAATGTGTGTTTTGTGGTGGATTGGATTGTCTGACTGACCGACTGACTACAACCTTTTTGTATACGGTATTTCATTTGTTTTGATGTGAGGTATACTGTGATGATTTATGTAGTTAGTTGTAGTTGAGGACTTAGTAAGAGTTGATACGCTTTAAGTTCTGTGGTAAAATAATTGTTATATTGGTGGTATGTTTAATACTGGATTTCCGCTACACTGAATGAACGGACAAACATTGCGTGACAAGTCACTTGAGTTCACTGAACTCCTTTACCGGGCTGGACTCTTTTAAGGGTTTCTGAAAAGTTTATTTCCATCCTGACTTTTACATAAGTCCTTTGTATTGGTGTAGACTTGACGGACCAGATGGGACTCATTCCCACCCAAACTTAAAGGAGAAACCAATGTTTTCTCTGGTAGGCACAACCTACCTGGCACCCCTATAAATAATAACCTCAAGTCAAAACCGTTACATAAAAAATGGCACCCCAGATGGGACAGCTCAACATTGAGAACTAACCAAAGCAAATATTTTGTGTGGAATTAAAACAATGGATTCACCCCAAGATAATGTGCTCATCCATGTCATACCTGTCAATGGGAATATACAGGGCCATTCTGACCATCAAGCTGACGATACAAATCATAATGTGAATGGAGATAATGGAGTTGATTTGGGCCAGAGCCCTGGGAATCTGAATGCTCGGCCTGAGCCACAGGCCACAGGAGGTCTAACCAGTTACTCACTTATTGACATGGATCTGTGTGGAAGTACTGAGCTAGCCCTCCCTCTGACACCCAACCTTCCTCCATTGTCTGGTTTATCTCCAGAGGTTGTAGTCTTCCAACTTCAAGGTGACATCCTTGATATTCGTCGGACTCAACAACATCTCCAAACTCTTATCCACCATAATTTCAAATGTCTGAGGGAAGAGCAACAACAGAGTGCCATGGAATTCAGAAACTCACTGAGCACTCTAACTCACACGCTGACAGAGCTCAGTGAGAATGGAAAACGGGAAATTACTGGTGCCATGGACAGGCAGTTTGACTACCAACGAAACCAACTCACTGCCACTCTCCAATGGCGCCTGCAACATCACCACACTGAGGTCCTCAATGACGTTAATTCTGTTTTTTTCTCCCATGGTTAACACTGTAGACCACTTGCAGACAGAACTCTCTAATTGTGTTAAAATGTTGGATGACGTGTCTGTGGACATTGCCTCCATTAGGCACAACTCCTTACACAGAGTTTCTCTGGTGTCCACTTCTGTTCAGACCACTGAGGGCCAAGCTGGCACCTCTGAACAGCCAAGACAAGGCCATGCTACAGCCACCCCTTGCAGGATGCAATCCACCATGCATCCTGGTGTTAATTTTCATGGTCCGATAACTCCCTCCCCCTCTACTTCCTCAATCCCTCCTAGCTCGTTTGTTCATGGTGATTTGAGTAGACGTCATGTGGGGGCGATGCCCATTAAATTGCAATTTCCCACCTTTGGGAAAAAGATGACAGTCCTGATCCGCTAATGTATCTAGAAAGATGTCGTGACTTTCTTGCCCTCAATCCCCTGGCTGACGAAGAACTCCTTGCCAAATTGAGGAATGTGTTGCATGGGACAGCTCGAGACTGGTGGGATGTGGCATGTCTCACCACTACCTCCTGGGCTGACTTTGAGGCCAAGTTCTCCTCTGCATTTCTGCCTGAGGACTACACAGATGAATTGGCAGACAGAGTCAGAAATCGAGTACAAAGAGAGAAAGAGAGTATCTGTGACTTTGCATACGGTTACCACTCCCTGTGCAGAATGTGGAAACCTGGCATTGAGGAGGAAGAGGTCATTAAATTGATCTTGAAGAACATCAACCCACTACTAGCCAGTCAATTCCGAGAACGAGTCACCACTGTCGATGGACCGGTTCGCTTGGGACAGCAGTTTGAGAAGGACAGAGAATGCCAACAGCAATATGACCAGAGAAAGAAACAGACACCCAAACAGTTACCCAAGACAGACCATCAACAACAGACAGAGTCTCCAGCCAAGACCCCTCTCATGTTCTGTTGGAGATGTAGCCAAAAGGGACATTCTTCAGCTACATGTCCAAGACCGTATCAAGTAAACTCTTCCAGAAACCACAAATCACAACAGGCCAACACACCTAACTCTCTTCGCAGGAATGACCATCCTCCTCTGGGTGCTTTAACCAGAGCCGAAACCCCAAGAGTCACTGCCTACGCCCCCCCATCGACATCCCCTTCCTATCAGTTAATATTTCACCAATCAGAAGCTACAAAGTTACATGATTGGGGTTCAAATGTGGCACTCTTCTCTGCCGTTGCTCCGGTACCACTAACCCTTGATAATCCTTCTGAAGATCTCCTTTTACAGGCTGTGAGAAGAGCTCAGCTGGAACAGCCAGAGGAGTTAAGGCTGTTGGAACAGCTGCAGAATAATGCTGATGTATGTACTTCAAAGCTGGGACGCACCGGGCTCCTGAAGCACAAAATATTCCTTACACAGGAAATGCCGATCAAGCAAAAGCCATATCGTTTGTCCCCAGCAAAGCTAATCATCCAAAAGGGACTCATTAATGATATGTTAACACAAGATATAATAGAACGTTCCTCCTCTCCCTGGGCTGCTCCTGTTGTCCTCATCCCAAAAAAACTGGTGGTCTTAGATTTTGTGTGGACTATAGGAAGACCAACAATGTTTCCCAGACTGATGCCTATCCTCTTCCCACCATCCATGAGATCCTGGAGTCATTGTCTGGTGCTGCTGTGTTCACTACCCTTGATCTCTTGGTTATTGGCAGGTTGAGATGGACCAGGAAAGCAAGGACAAGACTGCTTTTGTCTGTGCTGAGGGCTTGTTTTCCTTTAAGGTGATGCCCTTTGGATTAAAGAATGCCCCTGCCACTTTCCAAAGACTCATGGAGATTGCGTTAGGTGAGCTCAAAGGGAAAATCTGTTTAGTCTACCTGGACGATATAATTATCTACTCTCAGAACAGGGAAAGACACTTTCAAGATCTTCAAGCAGTGTTGGACAAGCTAAGAGAAGCTGGTCTGACCTTGAATATGAAGAAGAGCAACTTCTGCCAAACCTCCCTGAAGTTCCTTGGCCATATTGTGTCTTTCGACAGCATTCATGTGGATCCTGAAAAGACAAAGGCTGTACAAGACTTCCCTGTGCCAACCACACTCAAGGCCCTTCAACGGTTCCTTGGTATGGCTGGATGGTACCATCGGTTTGTGTCGAACTTCTCCCAGGTGGCAGAACCCCTCAACGCATTGAAGCGAAAAGGAGCGAAATTCCAATGGACGGCAGAGTGCCAGACCTCCTTTGAAACCCTGAAACGACATCTCGTCACACCTCCCATTTTAGGTCATCCCAACTTTGATTGCCCTTTTGTTATTTACACTGATGCAAGTGATGTTGGACTTGGTGCTGTCCTAGTCCAACAGACTGGACTTGGCACTGAATAAGTGCTAGCGTTCGCCAGTCGGACATTGAATGGAGCAGAACGGAACTACTCCACAACCGAGCAAGAGTGCCTTGCAGTTGTCTGGGCTTTGGAAAAGTGGAGGTACTACTTGGAGGGAAGACACTTCACTGTGGTCACTGACCATTCCTCCCTGGTGTGGGTGTTCAAGACCAACAAACCAAGCACCAGACTCTACGGTTGCAAGAGTTCACCTTTGCAGTGGAATACAGGAAAGGAAAATACAACACTGTTCCAGATGCCTTGTCCAGAGCTCCTGCTTGTGATAACGGTGGCCCTCATCTTACATGTGCTACTGTCCTGTCAAGCAGTCGAGACTCGCCCAAAACGGATATTCCCATCTCTGATGAGGCCATATGGAAAGCCCAACAGGATGATCCAGAAGTACAGGCTTTGTACCAGACTATCCTGGAAGATGGAGAAAAGATGGTCAATCCTACCACAAAGGTGACCATCATTGAAGACAAAGTATACCGAGTTGTACAACTACCTCACAGAACACTCTACGCCTTCAACTGCTTCAACATTTCCATGAAGACCCATTAGCTGGTCATTTGGGCAGGTTCAAAACCTACAAGCGGTTGCAAGAGTTACTGTACTGGCCACATCTGAGCATGGATGTGAAGTCACACATCCGAAACAGTCAGGTTTGTCAAATGTACAAACCAGAAGGTAGAAAGCCTGCTGGCAAGTTTCAGCAAACGGTGGTTACCCGACCTTGGGAAATGTTAGGAGTGGATTTGATGAGTCCATTTCCTAGAAGCTCCAATCAGAATGTGTACATGCTTGTTTTTGTTGATTATTATTCAAAGTGGGTGGAGCTCTTTTCCCTTCGTCAGGCCACAGCAAGGACCGTCTCTAACATCCTTACGAAAGAGTTCCTGACTCGCTGGGGAGTGCCTGATTACATCCTGTCTGATCGAGGTTCCCAATTTGTCTCTGATCTCTTTGAGGAGACCTGCCAAAGATGGAACCTGAGACAGAAGTTGACCACGGCCTATCACCCACAGACCAATCTCACTGAGAGAGTAAATCGAACCTTGAAGACAATGATTGCTTCCTATGTAGGGACCCAGCACAAACACTGGGACAAGCACCTTCAGGAGTTTCGATTTGCCTGTGCAAGAGTCCACTGGAGTCACACCTGCAGAGCTGAACCTAAGTCGTCCTCTCCGAGGACCGTTGGATATGGTGCTACAGCCCCAGCAGCTTACTCCAGACGCTGCTTGCTATGACCAGGTAGTCCATCTCCATGTCTTGAGAGCTCTTGTCTCAAAGAACATGATCCAGGCTCGACTCAAGCAGAAGATGTAGTTAGTTGTAGTTGAGGACTTAGTAAGAGTTGATACGCTTTAAGTTCTGTGGTAAAATAATTGTTATATTGATGGTATGTTTAATACTGGGTTTCCGCTACACTGAATGAACGGACAAACATTGCGTGACAAGTCACTTGAGTTCACTGAACTCCTTTACCGGGCTGGACTCTTTTTTGGCCCGAGGTACAGGACATTTCAGGAGGAACCAGAACTCATTGTGATATTATTATATATGTGTGTGTGTAATCATTGTTGTTGCTAATACAACCCACGCAAAATAGTTGTTTTTGAAGTTCTTTCCAATGTTTTAAGGGTTTATGAAAAGTTTATTTCCATCCTGACTTTTACATAAGTCCTTTGTATTGGTGTAGACTTGACGGACCAGATGGGACTCATTCCCAGCCAAACTAAATGGAGAAACCAATGTTTTCTCTGGTAGACACAACCTACCTGGCACCCCTATAAATAATAACCTCAAGTCAAAACCGTTACAGTATACATGAGATGAACAATGTACGGTATGTAAACATTATGCATTAGGGGGCGCTATTGACATTTTTGGATGAAAAACGTTCCCGTTTTAGACAAGATATTTTGTCACGAAAAGATGCTCGACTATGCATATAATTGACAGCTTTGGAAAGAAAACACCCTGACGTTTCCAGATCTGCAAAGATATTATCTGTGAGTGCCAAAGAACTGATGCTACAGATGAAAACAAGATGACATTTCAAACAGGAAATGCCCCATATTTTGGAGGCACTGTGTTCCAATGTCTCCTTATATGGCTGTGAATGTGCAAGGAATGAGCCTACACTTTCTGTTGTTTCCCCAAGGTGTCTGCAGTATTGTGACGTATTTGTAGGCATATCACTGGAAAATTGACCATAAGAGACTACATTTACCAGGTGTCCGCTTGGTGTCCTCCGTCGAAATTATTGCGTAATCTCCAGCTGCAGGCATTTTTCCATGTAGTTCAGAGGAGAAACCAAACTTCCACGAATGATATCATCGAATAAATATGTGAAAAACACCTTGAGGATTGATTCTAAACAACGTTTGCCATGTTTCTGTCGATATTATGGAGTTAATTTGGAAACGGAGTGATTTCTCCTACACAAATAATATTTTTGGAAAAACTAAACATTTGCTATCTAACTGAGAGTCTCCTCATTGAAAACATCCGAAGTTCTTCAAAGGTAAATGATTTTATTTGAATGCTTTTCTTGTTTTTGTGAAAATGTTGCCTGCTGAATGCTAGGCTTAATGCTATGCTAGCTCTTAAAACTGCTTTTTTAGTAGCTATGGTTGAAAAGCATATTTTGAAAATCTGAGATGACACTGTTGTTAACAAAAGGATAAGCTTGTGAGCCAATATATTTATTGATTTTCATGAATAGTTAACGTTGCGTTATGGTAATGAGCTTGAGGCTATAATTACGATCCCGGATACGGGATTGCTCGTTTCAAGAGGTTTTAAGTAGCATTGTTTAAAGTGGCTAGTGATATATTTTACATCAATTCCCATCATTAAAGTGGCTGGAGTTGAGTCTGTGTGTTGGCTGTTTAACAGTCTGATGTCCTTGAGATAGAAGCTGTTTTTCAGTCTCTCGGTCCCAGCTTTGATGCACCTGTACTGACCTCGCCTTCTGGATGATAGCGGGGTGAACAGGCAGTGGCTCGGGTGGTTGTTGTCCTTGATGATCTTTATGGCCTTCCTGTGACATCGGGTGGTGTAGGTGTCCTGGAGGGCAGGTAGTTTGCCCCCGGTGATGCGTTGTTCAGACCTCACTACCCTCTGGAGAGCCTTACGGTTGTGGGCGGAGCAGTTGCCGTACCAGGCGGTGATACAGCCCGACAGGATGCTCTCGATTGTGCATCTGTAGAAGTTTGTGAGTGCGCCTTCTTCACGATGCTGTCTGTGTGGGTGGACCAATTCAGTTTGTCTGTGATGTGTACGCCGAGGAACTTAAAACGTACTACCCTCTCCACTACTGTTCCATCGATGTGGATAAGGGGGTGTTCCCTCTGCTGTTTCCCGAAGTCCACAATCATCCCCTTAGTTTTGTTGATGTTGAGTGTGAGGTTATTTTCCTGACACCACACTCCGAGGGCCCTCACCTCCTCCCTGTAGGCCGTCTCGTCGTTGTTGGTAATCAAGCCTACCACTGTTGTGTCGTCCGCAAACTTGATGATTGAGTTGGAGGCGTGCATGGCCACGCAGTCGTGGGTGAACAGGGAGTACAGGAGATGGCTCAGAACGCACCCTTGTGGGGCCCCCGTGTTGAGGATCAGCGGGGTGGAGATGTTACCTACCCTCACCACCTGGGGGCGTCCCGTCAGGAAGTCCAGTACCCAGTTGAACAGGGCGGGGTCGAGACCCAGGGGCTCGAGCTTGATGACGAGTTTGGAGGGTACTATGGTGTTAAATGCTGAGCTGTAGTCGATGAACAGCATTCTCACATATGTTTTCCTCTTGTCCAGATGGGTTAGGGCGGTTGAGATTGCATCGTCTGTGGACCTATTTGGACGGTAAGAAAATTGGAGTGGGTCTAGGGTGTCAGGTAGGGTGGAGGTGATATGGTCCTTGACTAGTCTCTCAAAGCACTTCATGATGACGGAAGTGAGTGCTACGGGGCGGTAGTCGTTTAGCTCAGTTACCTTAGCTTTCTTGGGAACAGGAACAATTGTCCTTTAAAGCGGGCAAAAAAGTTATTTACTTTGCCTGGGGAGCAAGACATCCTGGTCCGTGACTGGGCTGGTTTTCTTTTTGTAATCCGTGATTGACTGTAGACCCTGCCACATACCTCTTGTGTCTGAGCCGTTGAATTGCGATTCTATTTTGTCTCTATACTGACGCTTAGCTTGTTTGATTGCCTTGCGGAGGGAATAGCTACACTGTTTGTATTCGGTCATGTTTCCGGTCACCTTGCCCTGATTAAAAGCAGTGGTTTGCACTTTCAGTTTCACACGAATGCTGCCATCAATCCACGGTTTCTAGTTTGGGAATGTTTTAATCGTTGCTATGGGAATGACATCTGCAACGCACGTTCTAATGAACTCGCTCACCGAATCCGCGTATTCATCAATGTTGTTGTTTGACGCAATACGAAACATATCCCAGTCCACGTGATGGAAGCAGTCTTGGAGCGTGGAATCAGATTGAACAGACCTTAGCGCGGGAGCTTCATGTTTTAGTTTCTGTCTGTAGGCAGGGAGCAACAAAATGGAGTCGTGGTCAGCTTTTCTGAAAGGAGAGCGGGGAGGGCCTTATATGCCTCGCGGAAGTTAGAAGAGCAATGATCCAAGGTTTTGCCAGCCCTGGTTGCGCAATCGATATGCTGATACAATTTAGGGAACCCTTGTTTTCAGATTAGCCTTGTTAAAATCCCCAGCTACAATGAATGCAGCCTCAGGATATGTGGATTCCAGTTTGCAAAGAGTCAAATAAAGTTTTTTAAGAGCCATCGATGTGTCTGCTTGGGGGGGAATATATTCGGCTGTGATTATAACCGAAGAGAATTCCCTTGGTAGATAATGCGGTCGACATTTGATTGTGAGGAATTCTAAATCAGGTGAACAGAAGGACTTGAGTTGTTGTGACCACACCACGTCTCATTAACCATAAAGCATACGCCCCCGGCCCTCTTCTTACCAGAAAGATGTTTGTTTCTGTCGGCGCGATGCGTGGAGAAACCAGCTGGCTGCACCCACTCCGATGGCTCACTCGAGAGACGCTATGTTTCCGTGAAGCAAAGAACGTTACAGTCTTTGATGTCCCTCTGGAATGCTACCCTTGCTCGGATTTCATCAACCTTGTTGTCAAGAGACTGGACATTGGCGAGAAGTAGGGAGAAGTAGGGAGTGGTGCGCGATGTGCCCGTCTCCGGAGTCTGACCAGAAGACCGCTTCGTTTCCCTCTTTTACAAAGTCGTTTTTTTTGGGTCGCCGGCTGGGATCCATTCCGTCCTAGGCACCTTCCCAGAGGGAAGCTACACACCTTACCTGTTCCACAGCTACCTTGGTCGCACCTCTCTGTGTATTTTCTTACCGATCTCCCTCCTCACAGGGAAACACCACGATCCTGGTCGTTGTGGATTGGTTCTCTAAGTCCTGCCTGGTCTCCCTACGGCCATACAGACTGCGGAGGCCTTGTTTACGCACGTCTTTCAGCACTACGGGGTGCCTGAGGTTATATAGTGTCTGATCGAGGTCTCCAGTTTACTTCGAGGGTCTGGAAGGCGTTCATGGGGGGTCTCGATAAGCCTTACCTCTGGGTTTCATCCTGAGAGTAATGGGCAGGTGGAGAGAGTGAACCAGGATGTGGGCAGGTTTCTGCGATCGTATTGCCAGGATCGGCCGGGGGAGTGGGCAGCGTTCGTGCCCTGGGCCGAGATTGCTCAGAACTCGCTTCGCCACTCCTCCACTAACCTCTCCCCCTTCCCGTGCGTACTGGGGTACCAGCCGGTTCTGTCGCTTTGGCATCAGAGTCAGACCGAGGCTCCTCCGGTGAACGACTGGTTCAGGGGCGCGGAGGAGACATGGAACGCCACCCATGTTCACCTCCAGCGGGCCATGCTGTGCCAGAAAGCCAGCACAGACCGTCACCACAGTGAGGCCTGGCTCTCGCTCTGGATAAGAGCGTCTGCTAAATGACTTAAATGTAAATGTAACTCTGCTATGTCTGTATCCTCATCCTCGTTCAGTAACTCTGCTATGTCTGTATCCTCATCCTCCTTCAGTAACTCTGTTATTTCTGGGTCTGTCTATATCCTCATCCTCCTTCAGTAACTCTGCTATGTCTGTATCCTCATCCTCGTTCAGTAACTCTGCTATGTCTGTATCCTCATCCTCCTTCAGTAACTCTGTTATGTCTGGGTCTGTCTATATCCTCATCCTCCTTCAGTAACTCTGCTATGTCTGTATCCTCATCCTCGTTCAGTAACTCTGCTATGTCTGTATCCTCATCCTCCTTCAGTAACTCTGTGATGTCTGGGTCTGTCTATATCCTCATCCTCCTTCAGTAATTCTGCTATGTCTGTATCCTCATCCTCCTTCATCAGCTCTGCTATGTCTGGGTCTATATCTGCGTATGGCCACTCCCTCTTTATTTACCCCATGTCTCTATTGTGAGCTTAGACGCAAGGAAGGAATCCCTAGGACTTTGCTTAATTTCTTTAGAGCTGCATAACCAAGTCCAAGTTTGTGGGCTAGAAGAACCATCCTCACATTTATATCAAATGCCACATCTCCCTTGGAGCACTCCTGCAGCCTGGAGGAAGTGTTAACACTCCTCCTAAATTCATCATGATCACCTTCACGGTCTGCACATTCTATCTTGACAATTACTCAATCATTGGTTGGTGTGGTCTATGGTGATTTCAGTCCAGTGTTTAGACACTTAGGGCAAATCAAATCATGTACACGTTTATTTGAGCCATGTGGAATTAAAGCTACTGTTGGCTGGCTGCTGTCTGGATGGTCGCTGCTAGTTGTCATCTTCATCTCATCTAATTTGCGTCTCAACGCGTTGTTGCGGGCTACCTCATTTTCCTCCTCTACCCGTACAGATCCGGCAAATTGTTTTTCATTCACTGCTTTTCTCACATTGGCTAACTGAGATCACCTATTTTTATCAGGTTGCCGGAAAGGGCCTTGTGACTCCTTATATGGCTGTGAATGAGCTTACGCTTTCCACGTATCCCCCAAGGTGTCTACAGCATTGTGACGTCTTTTTAGGCATTTCCATTGAAGAATGGCTGTAAGGGACCATATATAGCATGTGGTCACATGGTGTCTCCCGCAGAAAATCTCGCATAAAATACTGAGGTAGCCATTTTTCCAATCGCTTCTTATGAGAAACCAATTGCCTCGTCGGATATATTATAGAATATATATGTTAAAAACACCTTGAGGATGGATCCTAAACAACGTTTGCCGTGTTTCTGTCGATATTATGGAGCAAATTTTGAAAAAAGTTTGGTGTTATAGTTGCAGCATTTTCCGGTCGATTTCTCAGCCAAGCATGATGAAGAAACGGGAGCTATTTCACCTACAAAAATAATATTTTTGGAAAAAGGAACATTTGCTATCTAACAGGAAGTCTCCTGAGTGAAAGCATCTGAAGTTCTTCAAAGGTGAATGATTTAATTTGGTTGCTTTTCTTATTTTCGTGAAAATGTTGCCTGCTGCCAGCAGAGCCTAGCATAGCATTATGCCATGATAAACTTATACAAATGCTTGTCTAGCGTTGGCTGTAACGCATATTTTGAAAATCTGGGATGACAGTGTTGTTAACAAAAGATGAAGCTTGTGTTTGAATATATTTATTTAATTTCATTTGCGATTTTCATGAATAGGAAAAGTTTCTAGGGGTATTTATGTCCGCTGCGTTATGCTAATGCATTTGAGGCTATGATTACGCTCCTGGTTACGGGTTTGCTCGTCGCAAGAGGTTAAATGGAGGATAGGCATGCGAAGGAGCAGAAGGGCACTTCCTGATTGGATTTTCCTCAGGGTTTCGCCTGCAATATCAGTTCTGTTATACTCACAGACAATATTTTTACAGTTTTGGATACTTTAATGAAGATCAGTCAATCTGGAAAATCTCAAGAACTTTGAAAGTTTCTTCAAGTGCAGTCACAAAACCATGAAATGCTATGATGAAACTGGCTGTCACAAGGAAAGGAAGACCCAGAGTTACCTCTACTGCTGTGGATAAGTTCATTAGTGTTATCAGCCTCAGAAATTGCATCCCAAATAAAGTCTTCACCGAGGTCAAGTAACAGACACATCTCAACATCAACTGTTCAGAGGAGACTGTGTGAAATCAGGCCTTCATGGTCAAAATGCTGCATAGAAACCACTACTAAAGAACATCAATAATAATTAGATACTTACTTGGGCCAAGATACATGAGCAATGGACATTAGACTGGTGGAAATCTGTCCTTTGCTCTGATGGCAGATTTTAGGTTCCAACCGCCATGTCTTGGTGAGACGCAGAGTAGGTGAACGGATGATCTCCGGATGTGTGGTTCCCACCATGAAGCATGGAGAAGGAGTGATGGTGTGGGGGTGCTTTGCTGGTGACACTGATTTATTTAGAATTCAATGCACACAGAATGGCGACGACAGCATTCTGCAGCGATATGCCA